>NC_072382.2:48588214-49188392 GCF_028885625.2 Pongo pygmaeus
CATAGGCCTCAAAACGCTCCAAATATCCTCTTGCAGATTCTACAAAAAGAGTGTTTCAAAACTGTTCTATCAAAAGGAAGGTTCAACTCTGTGAGTTGAATGAATGCATCGTGAAGAACTTTCTGAAAATGCTTCTCTGTAGTTTTTAGGTGAAGATATTCCATATCCCAGCACAGGCCTCGAAGTGCTCCAAATAACCACTTGCAGATTTTACCAAAAGAGCGTTTCAAAACTGCTCTTTCTACAGGTAAGTTCAAGTGTGTGAGTTGAATGCACTCAACACAAAGAAGTTTCTGAGAATGCTTCTGTTCAGTTTTTATGTGAAGATATTTCCTTTTACAGCATAGGCCTCAAACGGCTCCAAATATCCACTTGCAGATTCTACAAAAAGAGTGTTTCCAAACTTCTCTATCAACTGGTAGGTTCAACTCTGTGAGTTGAATGAACTCATCACAAAGAAGTTTCTGAGAATCCTTCTCTCTAGTTTTTATGTGAAGATATTTCCTTTTCCAACATAGGCCTCAAGGTGCTCCGAATAAACACTTGCAGATTCTACAAACGTAATGTTTCAAAACTGTTCTATCAAAAGAAACGTTCAAGTCTGTGAGTTGAATGCACTCATCACACAGAAGTTTCTGAGAATGCTTCTGTCTAGTTTTTAGGTGAAGATATTTTCCTTTTCCAGCATAGGCCTCAAAACGCTCCAAATATCCTCTTGCAGATTCTACAAAAAGAGTGTTTCAAAACTGTTCTATCAAAAGGAAGGTTCAACTCTGTGAGTTGAATGAATGCGTCGTGAAGAACTTTCTGAGAATGCTTCTCTGTAGTTTTTAGGTGAAGATATTCCATATCCCAGCACAGGCCTCGAAGTGCTCCAAATAACCACTTGCAGATTTTACCAAAAGAGTGTTTCAAAACTGCTCTTTCTACAGGTAAGTTCAAGTCTGTGAGTTGAATGCACTCAACACAAAGAAGTTTCTGAGAATGCTTCTGTTCAGTTTTTATGTGAAGATATTTCCTTTTCCAGCATAGGCCTCAAACGGCTCCAAATATCCACTTGCAGATTCTACAAAAAGAGTGTTTCGAAACTTCTCTATCAATTGGTAGGTTCAACTCTGTGAGGTGAATGATCTCATCACAAAGAAGTTTCTGAGAATCCTTCTCTCTAGTTTTTATGTGAAGATATTTCCTTTTCCAACATAGGCCTCAAGGTGCGCCGAATAAACACTTGCAGATTCTACAAACGTAATGTTTCCAAACTGTTCTATCAAAAGAAACGTTCAAGTCTGTGAGTTGAATGCACTCATCACACAGAAGTTTCTGAGGATGCTTCTGTCTAGTTTTTAGGTGAAGATATTTCCTTTTCCAGCATAGGCCTCAAAACGCTCCAAATATCCTCTAGCAGATTCTACAAAAAGAGTGTTTCAAAACTGTTCTATCAAAAGGAAGGTTCAACTCTGTGAGTTGAATGAATGCATCGTGAAGAACTTTCTGAGAATGCTTCTCTGTAGTTTTTAGGTGAAGATATTCCATATCCCAGCACAGGCCTCGAAGTGCTCCAAATAACCACTTGCAGATTTTACCAAAAGAGTGTTTCAAAACTGCTCTTTCTACAGGTAAGTTCAAGTCTGTGAGTTGAATGCACTCAACACAAAGAAGTTTCTGAGAATGCTTCTGTTCAGTTTTTATGTGAAGATATTTCCTTTTCCAGCATAGGCCTCAAACGGCTCCAAATATCCACTTGCAGATTCTACAAAAAGAGTGTTTCCAAACTTCTCTATCAATTGGTAGGCTCAACTCTGTGAGTTGAATGAACTCATCACAAAGAAGTTTCTGAGAATCCTTCTCTCTAGTTTTTATGTGAAGATATTTCCTTTTCCAACATAGGCCTCAAGGTGCTCCGAATAAACACTTGCAGATTCTACAAACGTAATGATTCCACACTGTTCTATCAAAACAAACGTTCAAGTCTGTGAGTTGAATGCACTCATCACACAGAAGTTTCTGAGAATGCTTCTGTCTAGTTTTTAGGTGAAGATATTTCCTTTTCCAGCATAGGCCTCAAAACGCTCCAAATATCCTCTCGCAGATTCTACAAAAAGAGTGTTTCAAAACTGTTCTATCAAAAGGAAGGTTCAACTCTGTGAGTTGAATGAATGCATCGTGAAGTACTTTCTGAGAATGCTTCTCTGTAGTTTTTAGGTGAAGATATTCCATATCCCAGCACAGGCCTCGAAGTGCTCCAAATAACCACTTGCAGATTTTACCAAAAGAGTGTTTCAAAACTGCTCTTTCTACAGGTAAGTTCAAGTCTGTGAGTTGAATGCACTCAACACAAAGAAGTTTCTGAGAATGCTTCTGTTCAGTTTTTATGTGAAGATATTTCCTTTTCCAGCATAGGCCTCAAACGGCTCCAAATATCCACTTGCAGATTCTACAAAAAGAGTGTTTCCAAACTTCTCTATCAATTGGTAGGTTCAACTCTGTGAGTTGAATGAACTCATCACAAAGAAGTTTCTGAGAATCCTTCTCTCTAGTTTTAATGTGAAGATATTTCCTTTTCCAACATAGGCCTCAAGGTGCTCCGAATAAACACTTGCAGATTCTACAAACGTAATGTTTCCAAACTGTTCTATCAAAAGAAACGTTCAAGTCTGTGAGTTGAATGCACTCATCACACAGAAGTTTCTGAGAATGCTTCTGTCTAGTTTTTAGGTGAAGATATTTCCTTTTCCAGCGTAGGCCTCAAAACTCTCCAAATATTCTCTTGCAGATTCTACAAAAAGTGTGTTTCAAAACTGTTCTATCAAAAGGAAGGTTCAACTCTGTGAGTTGAATGAATGCGTCGTGAAGAACTTTCTGAGAATGCTTCTCTGTAGTTTTTAGGTGAAGATATTCCATATCCCAGCACAGGCCTCGAAGTGCTCCAAATAACCACTTGCAGATTTTACCAAAAGAGTGTTTCAAAACTGCTCTTTCTACAGGTAAGTTCAAGTCTGTGAGTTGAATGCACTCAACACAAAGAAGTTTCTGAGAATGCTTCTGTTCAGTTTTTATGTGAAGATATTTCCTTTTCCAGCATAGGCCTCAAACGGCTCCAAATATCCACTTGCAGATTCTACAAAAAGAGTGTTTCCAAACTTCTCTATCAATTGGTAGGTTCAACTCTGTGAGTTGAATGAACTCATCACAAAGAAGTTTCTGAGAATCCTTCTCTCTAGTTTTTAAGTGAAGATATTTCCTTTTCCAACATGGGCCTCAAGGTGCTCCGAATAAACACTTGCAGATTCTACAAACGTAATGTTTCCAAACTGTTCTATCAAAAGAAACGTTCAAGTCTGTGAGTTGAATGCACTCATCACACAGAAGTTTCTGAGAATGCTTCTGTCTAGTTTTTAGGTGAAGATATTTCCTTTTCCAGCGTAGGCCTCAAAACGCTCCAAATATCCTCTTGCAAATTCTACAAAAAGAGTGTTTCAAAACTGTTCTATCAAAAGGAAGGTTCAACTCTGTGAGTTGAATGAATGCGTCGTGAAGAACTTTCTGAGAATGCTTCTCTGTAGTTTTTAGGTGAAGATATTCCATATCCCAGCACAGGCCTCGAAGTGCTCCAAATAACCACTTGCAGATTTTACCAAAAGAGTGTTTCAAAACTGCTCTTACTACAGGTAAGTTTAAGTCTGTGAGTTGAATGCACTCAACACAAAGAAGTTTCTGAGAATGCTTCTGTTCAGTTTTTATGTGAAGATATTTCCTTTTCCAGCATAGGCCTCAAACGGCTCCAAATATCCACTTGCAGATTCTACAAAAAGAGTGTTTCCAAACTTCTCTATCAATTGGTAGGTTCAACTCTGTGAGTTGAATGAACTCATCACAAAGAAGTTTCTGAGAATCCTTCTCTCTAGTTTTTATGTGAAGATATTTCCTTTTCCAACATAGGCCTCATGGTGCTCCGAATAAACACTTGCAGATTCTACAAACGTAATGTTTCAAAACTGTTCTATCAAAAGAAACGTTCAAGTCTGTGAGTTGAATGCACTCATCACACAGAAGTTTCTGAGAATGCTTCTGTCTAGTTTTTAGGTGAAGATATTTTCCTTTTCCAGCATAGGCCTCAAAACGCTCCAAATATCCTCTTGCAGATTCTACAAAAAGAGTGTTTCAAAACTGTTCTATCAAAAGGAAGGTTCAACTCTGTGAGTTGAATGAATGCGTCGTGAAGAACTTTCTGAGAATGCTTCTCTGTAGTTTTTAGGTGAAGATATTCCATATCCCAGCACAGGCCTCGAAGTGCTCCAAATAACCACTTGCAGATTTTACCAAAAGAGTGTTTCAAAACTGCTCTTTCTACAGGTAAGTTCAAGTCTGTGAGTTGAATGCACTCAACACAAAAAAGTTTCTGAGAATGCTTCTGTTCAGTTTTTATGTGAAGATATTTCCTTTTCCAGCATAGGCCTCAAACGGCTCCAAATATCCACTTGCAGATTCCACAAAAAGAGTGTTTCCAAACTTCTCTATCAATTGGTAGGTTCCACTCTGTGAGTTGAATGAACTCGTCACAAAGAAGTTTCTGAGAATCCTTCTCTCTAGTTTTTATGTGAAGATATTTCCTTTTCCAACATAGGCCTCAAGGTGCTCCGAATAAACACTTGCAGATTCTACAAACGTAATGTTTCAAAACTGTTCTATCAAAAGAAACGTTCAAGTCTGTGAGTTGAATGCACTCATCACACAGAAGTTTCTGAGAATGCTTCTGTCTAGTTTTTAGGTGAAGATATTTTCCTTTTCCAGCATAGGCCTCAAAACGCTCCAAATATCCTCTTGCAGATTCTACAAAAAGAGTGTTTCAAAACTGTTCTATGAAAAGGAAGGTTCAACTCTGTGAGTTGAATGAATGCGTCGTGAAGAACTTTCTGAGAATGCTTCTCTGTAGTTTTTAGGTGAAGATATTCCATATCCCAGCACAGGCCTCGAAGTGCTCCAAATAACCACTTGCAGATTTTACCAAAAGAGTGTTTCAAAACTGCTCTTTCTACAGGTAAGTTCAAGTCTGTGAGTTGAATGCACTCAACACAAAGAAGTTTCTGAGAATGCTTCTGTTCAGTTTTTATGTGAAGATATTTCCTTTTCCAGCATAGGCCTCAAACGGCTCCAAATATCCACTTGCAGATTCTACAAAAAGAGTGTTTCGAAACTTCTCTATCAATTGGTAGGTTCAACTCTGTGAGTTGAATGAACTCATCACAAAGAAGTTTCTGAGAATCCTTCTCTCTAGTTTTTATGTGAAGATATTTCCTTTTCCAACATAGGCCTCAAGGTGCTCCGAATAAACACTTGCAGATTCTACAAACGTAATGTTTCCAAACTGTTCTATCAAAAGAAACGTTCAAGTCTGTGAGTTGAATGCACTCATCACACAGAAGTTTCTGAGGATGCTTCTGTCTAGTTTTTAGGTGAAGATATTTCCTTTTCCAGCATAGGCCTCAAAACGCTCCAAATATCCTCTTGCAGATTCTACAAAAAGAGTGTTTCAAAACTGTTCTATCAAAAGGAAGGTTCAACTCTGTGAGTTGAATGAATGCATCGTGAAGAACTTTCTGAGAATGCTTCTCTGTAGTTTTTAGGTGAAGATATTCCATATCCCAGCACAGGCCTCGAAGTGCTCCAAATAACCAATTGCAGATTTTACCAAAAGAGTGTTTCAAAACTGCTCTTTCTACAGGTAAGTTCAAGTCTGTGAGTTGAATGCACTCAACACAAAGAAGTTTCTGAGAATGCTTCTGTTCAGTTTTTATGTGAAGATATTTCCTTTTCCAGCATAGGCCTCAAACGGCTCCAAATATCCACTTGCAGATTCTACAAAAAGAGTGTTTCCAAACTTCTCTATCAATTGGTAGGTTCAACTCTGTGAGTTGAATGAACTCATCACAAAGAAGTTTCTGAGAATCCTTCTCTCTAGTTTTAATGTGAAGATATTTGCTTTTCCAACATAGGCCTCAAGGTGCTCCGAATAAACACTTGCAGATTCTACAAACGTAATGTTTCAAAACTGTTCTATCAAAAGAAACGTTCAAGTCTGTGAGTTGAATGCACTCATCACACAGAAGTTTCTGAGAATGCTTCTGTCTAGTTTTTAGGTGAAGATATTTTCCTTTTCCAGCATAGGCCTCAAAACGCTCCAAATATCCTCTTGCAGATTCTACAAAAAGAGTGTTTCAAAACTGTTCTATGAAAAGGAAGGTTCAACTCTGTGAGTTGAATGAATGCGTCATGAAGAACTTTCTGAGAATGCTTCTCTGTAGTTTTTAGGTGAAGATATTCCATATCCCAGCACAGGCCTCGAAGTGCTCCAAATAACCACTTGCAGATTTTACCAAAAGAGTGTTTCAAAACTGCTCTTTCTACAGGTAAGTTCAAGTCTGTGAGTTGAATGCACTCAACACAAAGAAGTTTCTGAGAATGCTTCTGTTCAGTTTTTATGTGAAGATATTTCCTTTTCCAGCATAGGCCTCAAACGGCTCCAAATATCCACTTGCAGATTCTACAAAAAGAGTGTTTCGAAACTTCTCTATCAATTGGTAGGTTCAACTCTGTGAGTTGAATGAACTCATCACAAAGAAGTTTCTGAGAATCCTTCTCTCTAGTTTTTATGTGAAGATATTTCCTTTTCCAACATAGGCCTCAAGGTGCTCCGAATAAACACTTGCAGATTCTACAAACGTAATGTTTCCAAACTGTTCTATCAAAAGAAACGTTCAAGTCTGTGAGTTGAATGCACTCATCACACAGAAGTTTCTGAGGATGCTTCTGTCTAGTTTTTAGGTGAAGATATTTCCTTTTCCAGCATAGGCCTCAAAACGCTCCAAATATCCTCTTGCAGATTCTACAAAAAGAGTGTTTCAAAACTGTTCTATCAAAAGGAAGGTTCAACTCTGTGAGTTGAATGAATGCATCGTGAAGAACTTTCTGAGAATGCTTCTCTGTAGTTTTTAGGTGAAGATATTCCATATCCCAGCACAGGCCTCGAAGTGCTCCAAATAACCACTTGCAGATTTTACCAAAAGAGTGTTTCAAAACTGCTCTTTCTACAGGTAAGTTCAAGTCTGTGAGTTGAATGCACTCAACACAAAGAAGTTTCTGAGAATGCTTCTGTTCAGTTTTTATGTGAAGATATTTCCTTTTCCAGCATAGGCCTCAAACGGCTCCAAATATCCACTTGCAGATTCTACAAAAAGAGTGTTTCCAAACTTCTCTAGCAATTGGTAGGTTCAACTCTGTGAGTTGAATGAACTCATCACAAAGAAGTTTCTGAGAATCCTTCTCTCTAGTTTTAATGTGAAGATATTTGCTTTTCCAACATAGGCCTCAAGGTGCTCCGAATAAACACTTGCAGATTCTACAAACGTAATGTTTCAAAACTGTTCTATCAAAAGAAACGTTCAAGTCTGTGAGTTGAATGCACTCATCACACAGAAGTTTCTGAGAATGCTTCTGTCTAGTTTTTAGGTGAAGATATTTTCCTTTTCCAGCATAGGCCTCAAAACGCTCCAAATATCCTCTTGCAGATTCTACAAAAAGAGTGTTTCAAAACTGTTCTATCAAAAGGAAGGTTCAACTCTGTGAGTTGAATGAATGCATCGTGAAGAACTTTCTGAGAATGCTTCTCTGTAGTTTTTAGGTGAAGATATTCCATATCCCAGCACAGGCCTCGAAGTGCTCCAAATAACTACTTGCAGATTTTACCAAAAGAGTGTTTCAAAACTGCTCTTTCTACAGGTAAGTTCAAGTCTGTGAGTTGAATGCACTCAACACAAAGAAGTTTCTGAGAATGCTTCTGTTCAGTTTTTATGTGAAGATATTTCCTTTTCCAGCATAGGCCTCAAACGGCTCCAAATATCCACTTGCAGATTCTACAAAAAGAGTGTTTCCAAACTTCTCTATCAACTGGTAGGTTCTACTCTGTGAGTAGAATGAACTCATCACAAAGAAGTTTCTGAGAATCCTTCTCTCTAGTTTTTATGTGAAGATATTTCCTTTTCCAACATAGGCCTCAAGGTGCTCTGAATAAACACTTGTAGATTCTACCAACGTAATGTTTCAAAACTGTTCTATCAAAAGAAACGTTCAAGTCTGTGAGTTGAATGCACTCATCACACAGAAGTTTCTGAGAATGCTTCTGTCTAGTTTTTAGGTGAAGATATTTTCCTTTTAAAGCATAGGCCTCAAAACGCTCCAAATATCCTCTTGCAGATTCTACAAAAAGAGTGTTTCAAAACTTTTCTATCAAAAGGAAGGTTCAACTCTGTGAGTTGAATGAATGCGTCGTGAAGAAATTTCTGAGAATGCTTCTCTGTAGTTTTTAGGTGAAGATATTCCATATCCCAGCACAGGCCTCGAAGTGTTCCAAATAACCACTTGCAGATTTTACCAAAAGAGTGTTTCAAAACTGCTCTTTCTACAGGTAAGTTCAAGTCTGTGAGTTGAATGCACTCAACACAAAGAAGTTTCTGAGAATGCTTCTGTTCAGTTTTTATGTGAAGATATTTCCTTTTCCAGCATAGGCCTCAAACGGCTCCAAATATCCACTTGCAGATTCTACAAAAAGAGTGTTTCCAAACTTCTCTATCAATTGGTAGGTTCAACTCTGTGAGTTGAATGAACTCGTCACAAAGAAGTTTCTGAGAATCCTTCTCTGTAGTTTTTATGTGAAGATATTTCCTTTTCCAACATAGGCCTCAAGGTGCTCCGAATAAACACTTGCAGATTCTACAAACGTAATGTTTCAAAACTGTTCTATCAAAAGAAACGTTCAAGTCTGTGAGTTGAATGCACTCATCACACAGAAGTTTCTGAGAATGCTTCTGTCTAGTTTATAGGTGAAGATATTTCCTTTTCCAGCGTAGGCCTCAAAACTCTCCAAATATTCTCTTGCAGATTCTACAAAAAGAGTGTTTCAAAACTGTTCTATCAAAAGGAAGGTTCAACTCTGTGAGTTGAATGAATGCGTCGTGAAGAACTTTCTGAGAATGCTTCTCTGTAGTTTTTAGGTGAAGATATTCCATATCCCAGCACAGGCCTCGAAGTGCTCCAAATAACCACTTGCAGATTTTACCAAAAGAGTGTTTCAAAACTGCTCTTACTACAGGTAAGTTCAAGTCTGTGAGTTGAATGCACTCAACACAAAGAAGTTTCTGAGAATGCTTCTGTTCAGTTTTTATGTGAAGATATTTCCTTTTCCAGCATAGGCCTCAAACGGCTCCAAATATCCACTTGCAGATTCTACAAAAAGAGTGTTTCCAAACTTCTCTATCAATTGGTAGGTTCAACTCTGTGAGTTGAATGAACTCATCACAAAGAAGTTTCTGAGAATCCTTCTCTCTAGTTTTAATGTGAAGATATTTCCTTTTCCAACATAGGCCTCAAGGTGCTCCGAATAAACACTTGCAGATTCTACAAACGTAATGTTTCAAAACTGTTCTATCAAAAGAAACGTTCAAGTCTGTGAGTTGAATGCACTCATCACACAGAAGTTTCTGAGAATGCTTCTGTCTAGTTTTTAGGTGAAGATATTTTCCTTTTCCAGCATAGGCCTCAAAACGCTCCAAATATCCTCTTGCAGATTCTACAAAAAGAGTGTTTCAAAACTGTTCTATCAAAAGGAAGGTTCAACTCTGTGAGTTGAATGAATGCGTCATGAAGAACTTTCTGAGAATGCTTCTCTGTAGTTTTTAGGTGAAGATATTCCATATCCCAGCACAGGCCTCGAAGTGCTCCAAATAACCACTTGCAGATTTTACCAAAAGAGTGTTTCAAAACTGCTCTTTCTACAGGTAAGTTCAAGTCTGTGAGTTGAATGCACTCAACACAAAGAAGTTTCTGAGAATGCTTCTGTTCAGTTTTTATGTGAAGATATTTCCTTTTCCAGCATAGGCCTCAAACGGCTCCAAATATCCACTTGCAGATTCTACAAAAAGAGTGTTTCCAAACTTCTCTATCAATTGGTAGGTTCAACTCTGTGAGTTGAATGAACTCATCACAAAGAAGTTTCTGAGAATCCTTCTCTCTAGTTTTTAAGTGAAGATATTTCCTTTTCCAACATAGGCCTCAAGGTGCTCCGAATAAACACTTGCAGATTCTACAAACGTAATGTTTCAAAACTGTTCTATCAAAAGAAACGTTCAAGTCTGTGAGTTGAATGCACTCATCACACAGAAGTTTCTGAGAATGCTTCTGTCTAGTTTTTAGGTGAAGATATTTTCCTTTTCCAGCATAGGCCTCAAAACGCTCCAAATATCCTCTTGCAGATTCTACAAAAAGAGTGTTTCCAAACTTCTCTATCAACTGGTAGGTTCAACTCTGTGAGTAGAATGAACTCATCACAAAGAAGTTTCTGAGAATCCTTCTCTCTAGTTTTTATGTGAAGATATTTCCTTTTCCAACATAGGCCTCAAGGTGCTCCGAATAAACACTTGCAGATTCTACAAACGTAATGTTTCAAAACTGTTCTATCAAAAGAAACGTTCAAGTCTGTGAGTTGAATGCACTCATCACACAGAAGTTTCTGAGAATGCTTCTGTCTAGTTTTTAGGTGAAGATATTTTCCTTTTAAAGCATAGGCCTCAAAACGCTCCAAATATCCTCTTGCAGATTCTACAAAAAGAGTGTTTCAAAACTGTTCTATCAAAAGGAAGGTTCAACTCTGTGAGTTGAATGAATGCGTCGTGAAGAACTTTCTGAGAATGCTTCTCTGTAGTTTTTAGGTGAAGATATTCCATATCCCAGCACAGGCCTCGAAGTGCTCCAAATAACCACTTGCAGATTTTACCAAAAGAGTGTTTCAAAACTGCTCTTTCTACAGGTAAGTTCAAGTCTGTGAGTTGAATGCACTCAACACAAAGAAGTTTCTGAGAATGCTTCTGTTCAGTTTTTATGTGAAGATATTTCCTTTTCCAGCATAGGCCTCAAACGGCTCCAAATATCCACTTGCAGATTCTACAAAAAGAGTGTTTCCAAACTTCTCTATCAATTGGTAGGTTCAACTCTGTGAGTTGAATGAACTCATCGCAAAGAAGTTTCTGAGAATCCTTCTCTGTAGTTTTTATGTGAAGATATTTCTTTTTCCAACATAGGCCTCAAGGTGCTCCGAATAAACACTTGCAGATTCTACAAACGTAATGATTCCACACTGTTCTATCAAAACAAACGTTCAAGTCTGTGAGTTGAATGCACTCATCACACAGAAGTTTCTGAGAATGCTTCTGTCTAGTTTTTAGGTGAAGATATTTCCTTTTCCAGCATAGGCCTCAAAACGCTCCAAATATCCTCTCGCAGATTCTACAAAAAGAGTGTTTCAAAACTGTTCTATCAAAAGGAAGGTTCAACTCTGTGAGTTGAATGAATGCATCGTGAAGAACTTTCTGAGAATGCTTCTCTGTAGTTTTTAGGTGAAGATATTCCATATCCCAGCACAGGCCTCGAAGTGCTCCAAATAACCACTTGCAGATTTTACCAAAAGAGTGTTTCAAAACTGCTCTTTCTACAGGTAAGTTCAAGTCCGTGAGTTGAATGCACTCAACACAAAGAAGTTTCTGAGAATGCTTCTGTTCAGTTTTTATGTGAAGATATTTCCTTTTCCAGCATAGGCCTCAAACGGCTCCAAATATCCACTTGCAGATTCTACAAAAAGAGTGTTTCCAAACTTCTCTATCAATTGGTAGGTTCAACTCTGTGAGTTGAATGAACTCATCACAAAGAAGTTTCTGAGAATCCTTCTCTCTAGTTTTTATGTGTAGATATTTCCTTTTCCAACAGAGGCCTCAAGGTGCCCCGAATAAACACTTGCAGATTCTACAAAGGTAATGTTTCCAAACTGTTCTATCAAAAGAAACGTTCAAGTCTGTGAGTTGAATGCACTCATCACACAGAAGTTTCTGAGAATGCTTCTGTCTAGTTTTTAGGTGAAGATATTTCCTTTTCCAGCGTAGGCCTCAAAACTCTCCAAATATTCTCTTGCAGATCCTACAAAAAGAGTGTTTCAAAACTGTTCTATCAAAAGGAAGGTTCAACTCTGTGAGTTGAATGAATGCGTCGAGAAGAACTTTCTGAGAATGCTTCTCTGTAGTTTTTAGGTGAAGATATTCCATATCCCAGCACAGGCCTCGAAGTGCTCCAAATAACCACTTGCAGATTTTACCAATAGAGTGTTTCAAAACTGCTCTTTCTACAGGTAAGTTCAAGTCTGTGAGTTGAATGCACTCAACACAAAGAAGTTTCTGAGAATGCTTCTGTTCAGTTTTTATGTGAAGATATTTCCTTTTCCAGCATAGGCCTCAAACGGCTCCAAATATCCACTTGCAGATTCTACAAAAAGAGTGTTTCCAAACTTCTCTATCAATTGGTAGGTTCAACTCTGTGAGTTGAATGAACTCATCACAAAGAAGTTTCTGAGAATCCTTCTCTCTAGTTTTTATGTGAAGATATTTGCTTTTCCAACATAGGCCTCAAGGTGCTCCGAATAAACACTTGCAGATTCTACAAACGTAATGTTTCAAAACTGTTCTATCAAAAGAAACGTTCAAGTCTGTGAGTTGAATGCACTCATCACACAGAAGTTTCTGAGAATGCTTCTGTCTAGTTTTTAGGTGAAGATATTTTCCTTTTCCAGCATAGGCCTGAAAACGCTCCAAATATCCTCTTGCAGATTCTACAAAAAGAGTGTTTCAAAACTGTTCTATCAAAAGGAAGGTTCAACTCTGTGAGTTGAATGAATGCATCGTGAAGAACTTTCTGAAAATGCTTCTCTGTAGTTTTTAGGTGAAGATATTCCATATCCCAGCACAGGCCTCGAAGTGCTCCAAATAACCACTTGCAGATTTTACCAAAAGAGTGTTTCAAAACTGCTCTTTCTACAGGTAAGTTCAAGTCTGTGAGTTGAATGCACTCAACACAAAGAAGTTTCTGAGAATGCTTCTGTTCAGTTTTTATGTGAAGATATTTCCTTTTCCAGCATAGGCCTCAAACGGCTCCAAATATCCACTTGCAGATTCTACAAAAAGAGTGTTTCCAAACTTCTCTATCAACTGGTAGGTTCAACTCTGTGAGTTGAATGAACTCATCACAAAGAAGTTTCTGAGAATCCTTCTCTCTAGTTTTTATGTGAAGATATTTCCTTTTCCAACATAGGCCTCAAGGTGCTCCGAATAAACACTTGCAGATTCTACAAACGTAATGTTTCAAAACTGTTCTATCAAAAGAAACGTTCAAGTCTGTGAGTTGAATGCACTCATCACACAGAAGTTTCTGAGAATGCTTCTGTCTAGTTTTTAGGTGAAGATATTTTCCTTTTCCAGCATAGGCCTCAAAACGCTCCAAATATCCTCTTGCAGATTCTACACAAAGAGTGTTTCAAAACTGTTCTATCAAAAGGAAGGTTCAACTCTGTGAGTTGAATGAATGCGTCGTGAAGAACTTTCTGAGAATGCTTCTCTGTAGTTTTTAGGTGAAGATATTCCATATCCCAGCACAGGCCTCGAAGTGCTCCAAATAACCACTTGCAGATTTTACCAAAAGAGTGTTTCAAAACTGCTCTTTCTACAGGTAAGTTCAAGTCTGTGAGTTGAATGCACTCAACACAGAGAAGTTTCTGAGAATGCTTCTGTTCAGTTTTTATGTGAAGATATTTCCTTTTCCAGCATAGGCCTCAAACGGCTCCAAATATCCACTTGCAGATTCTACAAAAAGAGTGTTTCCAAACTTCTCTATCAATTGGTAGGTTCCACTCTGTGAGTTGAATGAACTCGTCACAAAGAAGTTTCTGAGAATCCTTCTCTCTAGTTTTTATGTGAAGATATTTCCTTTTCCAACATAGGCCTCAAGGTGCTCCGAATAAACACTTGCAGATTCTACAAACGTAGTGTTTCAAAACTGTTCTATCAAAAGAAACGTTCAAGTCTGTGAGTTGAATGCACTCATCACACAGAAGTTTCCGAGAATGCTTCTGTCTAGTTTTTAGGTGAAGATATTTCCTTTTCCAGCGTAGGCCTCAAAACTCTCCAAATATTCTCTTGCAGATCCTACAAAAAGAGTGTTTCAAAACTGTTCTATCAAAAGGAAGGTTCAACTCTGTGAGTTGAATGAATGCGTCGAGAAGAACTTTCTGAGAATGCTTCTCTGTAGTTTTTAGGTGAAGATATTCCATATCCCAGCACAGGCCTCGAAGTGCTCCAAATAACCACTTGCAGATTTTACCAAAAGAGTGTTTCAAAACTGCTCTTTCTACAGGTAAGTTCAAGTCTGTGAGTTGAATGCACTCAACACAAAGAAGTTTCTGAGAATGCTTCTGTTCAGTTTTTATGTGAAGATATTTCCTTTTCCAGCATAGGCCTCAAACGGCTCCAAATATCCACTTGCAGGTTCTACAAAAAGAGTGTTTCCAAACTTCTCTATCAATTGGTAGGTTCAACTCTGTGAGTTGAATGAACTCATCACAAAGAAGTTTCTGAGAATCCTTCTCTCTAGTTTTTAAGTGAAGATATTTCCTTTTCCAACATAGGCCTCAAGGTGCTCCGAATAAACACTTGCAGATTCTACAAACGTAATGTTTCAAAACTGTTCTATCAAAAGAAACGTTCAAGTCTGTGAGTTGAATGCACTCATCACAGAAGTTTCTGAGAATGCTTCTGTCTAGTTTTTAGGTGAAGATATTTCCTTTTCCAGCATAGGCCTCAAAACGCTCCAAATATCCTCTTGCAGATTCTACAAAAAGAGTGTTTCAAAACTGTTCTATCAAAAGGAAGGTTCAACTCTGTGAGTTGAATGAATGCATCGTGAAGAACTTTCTGAGAATGCTTCTCTGTAGTTTTTAGGTGAAGATATTCCATATCCCAGCACAGGCCTCGAAGTGCTCCAAATAACCACTTGCAGATTTTACCAAAAGAGTGTTTCAAAACTGCTCTTTCTACAGGTAAGTTCAAGTCTGTGAGTTGAATGCACTCAACACAAAGAAGTTTCTGAGAATGCTTCTGTTCAGTTTTTATGTGAAGATATTTCCTTTTCCAGCATAGGCCTCAAACGGCTCCAAATATCCACTTGCAGATTCTACAAAAAGAGTGTTTCCAAACTTCTCTATCAATTGGTAGGTTCAACTCTGTGAGTTGAATGAACTCATCACAAAGATGTTTCTGAGAATCCTTCTCTGTAGTTTTTATGTGAAGATATTTCCTTTTCCAACATAGGCCTCAAGGTGCTCCGAATAAACACTTGCAGATTCTACAAACGTAATGTTTCCAAACTGTTCTATCAAAAGAAACGTTCAAGTCTGTGAGTTGAATGCACTCATCACACAGAAGTTTCTGAGAATGCTTCTGTCTAGTTTTTAGGTGAAGATACTTCCTTTTCCAGCATAGGCCTCAAAACGCTCCAAATATCCTCTTGCAGATTCTACAAAAAGAGTGTTTCAAAACTGTTCTATCAAAAGGAAGGTTCAACTCTGTGAGTTGAATGAATGCATCGTGAAAAACTTTCTGAGAATGCTTCTCTGTAGTTTTTAGGTGAAGATATTCCATATCCCAGCACAGGCCTCGAAGTGCTCCAAATATCCACTTGCAGATTTTACCAAAAGAGTGTTTCAAAACTGCTCTTTCTACAGGTAAGTTGAAGTCTGTGAGTTGAATGCACTCAACACAAAGAAGTTTCTGAGAATGCTTCTGTTCAGTTTTTATGTGAAGTTATTTCCTTTTCCAGCATAGGCCTCAAACGGCTCCAAATATCCACTTGCAGATTCTACAAAAAGAGTGTTTCCAAACTTCTCTATCAATTGGTAGGTTCAACTCTGTGAGTTGAATGAACTCATCACAAAGAAGTTTCTGAGAATCCTTCTCTCTAGTTTTTATGTGAAGATATTTCCTTTTCCAACATAGGCCTCAAGGTGCTCCGAATAAACACTTGCAGATTCTACAAACGCAATGTTTCAAAACTGTTCTATCAAAAGAAACGTTCAAGTCTGTGAGTTGAATGCACTCATCACACAGGAGTTTCTGAGGATGCTTCTGTCTAGTTTTTAGGTGAAGATATTTCCTTTTCCAGCATAGGCCTCAAAACGCTCCAAATATCCTCTTGCAGATTCTACAAAAAGAGTGTTTCAAAACTGTTCTATCAAAAGGAAGGTTCAACTCTGTGAGTTGAATGAATGCATCGTGAAGAACTTTCTGAGAATGCTTCTCTGTAGTTTTTAGGTGAAGATATTCCATATCCCAGCACAGGCCTCGAAGTGCTCCAAATAACCACTTGCAGATTTTACCAAAAGAGTGTTTCAAAACTGCTCTTTCTACAGGTAAGTTGAAGTTTGTGAGTTGAATGCACTCAACACAAAGAAGTTTCTGAGAATGCTTCTGTTCAGTTTTTATGTGAAGATATTTCCTTTTCCAGCATAGGCCTCAAACGGCTCCAAATATCCACTTGCAGATTCTACAAAAAGAGTGTTTCCAAACTTCTCTATCAATTGTTAGGTTCAGCTCTGTGAGTTGAATGAACTCATCACAAAGAAGTTTCTGAGAATCCTTCTCTCCAGTTTTTATGTGAAGATATTTCCTTTTCCAACATAGGCCTCAAGGTGCTCCGAATAAACACTTGCAGATTCTACAAACGCAATGTTTCAAAACTGTTCTATCAAAAGAAACGTTCAAGTCTGTGAGTTGAATGCACTCATCACACAGAAGTTTCTGAGAATGCTTCTGTCTAGTTTTTAGGTGAAGATATTTCCTTTTCCAGCATAGGCCTCAAAACGCTCCAAATATCCTCTTGCAGATTCTACAAAAAGAGTGTTTCAAAACTGTTCTATCAAAAGGAAGGTTCAACTCTGTGAGTTGAATGAATGCATCGTGAAGAACTTTCTGAGAATGCTTCTCTGTAGTTTTTAGGTGAAGATATTCCATATCCCAGCACAGGCCTCGAAGTGCTCCAAATAACCACTTGCAGATTTTACCAAAAGAGTGTTTCAAAACTGCTCTTTCTACAGGTAAGTTCAAGTCTGTGAGTTGAATGCACTCAACACAAAGAAGTTTCTGAGAATGCTTCTGTTCAGTTTTTATGTGAAGATATTTCCTTTTCCAGCATAGGCCTCAAACGGCTCCAAATATCCACTTGCAGATTCTACAAAAAGAGTGTTTCCAAACTTCTCTATCAATTGGTAGGTTCAACTCTGTGAGTTGAATGAACTCATCACAAAGAAGTTTCTGAGAATCCTTCTCTCTAGTTTTTATGTGAAGATATTTCCTTTTCCAACATAGGCCTCAAGGTGCTGCGAATAAACACTTGCAGATTCTACAAACGTAATGTTTCCAAACTGTTCTATCAAAAGAAACGTTCAAGTCTGTGAGTTGAATGCCCTCATCACACAGAAGTTTCTGAGAATGCTTCTGTCTCGTTTGTAGGTGAAGATATTTTCCTTTTCCAGCATAGGCCTCAAAACGCTCCAAATATCCTCTTGCAGATTCTACAAAAAGAGTGTTTCCAAACTGTTCTAGCAAAAGGAAGGTTCAACTCTGTGAGTTGAATGAATGCGTCGTGAAGAAGTTTCTGAGAATGCTTCTCTGTAGTTTTTAGGTGAAGATATTCCATATCCCAGCACAGGCCTCGAAGTGCTCCAAATAACCACTTGCAGATTTTACCAAAAGAGTGTTTCAAAACTGCTCTTTCTACAGGTAAGTTCAAGTCTGTGAGTTGAATGCACTCAACACAAAGAAGTTTCTGAGAATGCTTCTGTTCAGTTTTTATGTGAAGATATTTCCTTTTCCAGCATAGGCCTCAAACGGCTCCAAATATCCACTTGCAGATTCTACAAAAAGAGTGTTTCCAAACTTCTCTATCAATTGGTAGGTTCAACTCTGTGAGTTGAATGAACTCATCACAAAGAAGTTTCTGAGAATCCTTCTCTCTAGTTTTTATGTGAAGATATTTCCTTTTCCAACATAGGCCTCAAGGTGCTCCGAATAAACACTTGCAAATTCTACAAACGTAATGTTTCAAAACTGTTCTATCAAAAGAAACGTTCAAGTCTGTGAGTTGAATGCACTCATCACACAGAAGTTTCTGAGAATGCTTCTGTCTAGTTTTTAGGTGAAGATATTTTCCTTTTCCAGCATAGGCCTCAAAACGCTCCAAATATCCTCTTGCAGATTCTACAAAAAGAGTGTTTCAAAACTGTTCTATCAAAAGGAAGGTTCAACTCTGTGAGTTGAATGAATGCGTCATGAAGAACTTTCTGAGAATGCTTCTCTGTAGTTTTTAGGTGAAGATATTCCATATCCCAGCACAGGCCTCGAAGTGCTCCAAATAACCACTTGCAGATTTTACCAAAAGAGTGTTTCAAAACTGCTCTTTCTACAGGTAAGTTCAAGTCTGTGAGTTGAATGCACTCAACACAAAGAAGTTTCTGAGAATGCTTCTGTTCAGTTTTTATGTGAAGATATTTCCTTTTCCAGCATACGCCTCAAACGGCTCCAAATATCCACTTGCAGATTCTACAAAAAGAGTGTTTCCAAACTTCTCTATCAATTGGTAGGTTCCACTCTGTGAGTTGAATGAACTCGTCACAAAGAAGTTTCTGAGAATCCTTCTCTCTAGTTTTTATGTGAAGATATTTCCTTTTCCAACATAGGCCTCAAGGTGCTCCGAATAAACACTTGCAGATTCTACAAACGTAATGTTTCAAAACTGTTCTATCAAAAGAAACGTTCAAGTCTGTGAGTTGAATGCACTCATCACACAGAAGTTTCTGAGAATGCTTCTGTCTAGTTTTTAGGTGAAGATATTTCCTTTTCTAGCGTAGGCCTCAAAACGCTCCAAATATCCTCTTGCAGATTCTACAAAAAGAGTGTTTCAAAACTGTTCTATCAAAAGGAAGGTTCAACTCTGTGAGTTGAATGAATGCGTCTTGAATAACTTTCTGAGAATGCTTCTCTGTAGTTTTTAGGTGAAGATATTCCATATCCCAGCACAGGCCTCGAAGTGCTCCAAATAACCACTTGCAGATTTTACCAAAAGAGTGTTTCAAAACTGCTCTTACTACAGGTAAGTTCAAGTCTGTGAGTTGAATGCACTCAACACAAAGAAGTTTCTGAGAATGCTTCTGTTCAGTTTTTATGTGAAGATATTTCCTTTTCCAGCATAGGCCTCAAACGGCTCCAAATATCCACTTGCAGATTCTACAAAAAGAGTGTTTCCAAACTTCTCTATCAATTGGTAGGTTCAGCTCTGTGAGTTGAATGAACTCATCACAAAGAAGTTTCTGAGAATCCTTCTCTCTAGTTTTTATGTGAAGATATTTGCTTTTCCAACATAGGCCTCAAGGTGCTCCGAATAAACACTTGCAGATTCTACAAACGTAATGTTTCAAAACTGTTCTATCAAAAGAAACGTTCAAGTCTGTGAGTTGAATGCACTCATCACACAGAAGTTTCTGAGAATGCTTCTGTCTAGTTTTTAGGTGAAGATATTTTCCTTTTCCAGCATAGGCCTCAAAACGCTCCAAATATCCTCTTGCAGATTCTACAAAAAGAGTGTTTCAAAACTGTTCTACCAAAAGGAAGGTTCAACTCTGTGAGTTGAATGAATGCATCGTGAAGAACTTTCTGAGAATGCTTCTCTGTAGTTTTTAGGTGAAGATATTCCATATCCCAGCACAGGCCTCGAAGTGCTCCAAATAACCACTTGCAGATTTTACCAAAAGAGTGTTTCAAAACTGCTCTTTCTACAGGTAAGTTCAAGTCTGTGAGTTGAATGCACTCAACACAAAGAAGTTTCTGAGAATGCTTCTGTTCAGTTTTTATGTGAAGATATTTCCTTTTCCAGCATAGGCCTCAAACGGCTCCAAATATCCACTTGCAGATTCTACAAAAAGAGTGTTTCCAAACTTCTCTATCAACTGGTAGGTTCAACTCTGTGAGTAGAATGAACTCATCACAAAGAAGTTTCTGAGAATCCTTCTCTCTAGTTTTTATGTGAAGATATTTCCTTTTCCAACATAGGCCTCAAGGTGCTCCGAATAAACACTTGCAGATTCTACAAACGTAATGTTTCAAAACTGTTCTATCAAAAGAAACGTTCAAGTCTGTGAGTTGAATGCACTCATCACACAGAAGTTTCTGAGAATGCTTCTGTCTAGTTTTTAGGTGAAGATATTTTCCTTTTCCAGCATAGGCCTCAAAACGCTCCAAATATCCTCTTGCAGATTCTACAAAAAGAGTGTTTCAAAACTGTTCTATCAAAAGGAAGGTTCAACTCTGTGAGTTGAATGAATGCGTCGTGAAGAACTTTCTGAAAATGCTTCTCTGTAGTTTTTAGGTGAAGATATTCCATATCCCAGCACAGGCCTCGAAGTGCTCCAAATAACCACTTGCAGATTTTACCAAAAGAGTGTTTCAAAACTGCTCTTTCTACAGGTAAGTTCAAGTCTGTGAGTTGAATGCACTCAACACAAAGAAGTTTCTGAGAATGCTTCTGTTCAGTTTTTATGTGAAGATATTTCCTTTTCCAGCATAGGCCTCAAACGGCTCCAAATATCCACTTGCAGATTCTACAAAAAGAGTGTTTCCAAACTTCTCTATCAACTGGTAGGTTCTACTCTGTGAGTAGAATGAACTCATCACAAAGAAGTTTCTGAGAATCCTTCTCTCTAGTTTTTATGTGAAGATATTTCCTTTTCCAACATAGGCCTCAAGGTGCTCTGAATAAACACTTGTAGATTCTACCAACGTAATGTTTCAAAACTGTTCTATCAAAAGAAACGTTCAAGTCTGTGAGTTGAATGCACTCATCACACAGAAGTTTCTGAGAATGCTTCTGTCTAGTTTTTAGGTGAAGATATTTTCCTTTTAAAGCATAGGCCTCAAAACGCTCCAAATATCCTCTTGCAGATTCTACAAAAAGAGTGTTTCAAAACTTTTCTATCAAAAGGAAGGTTCAACTCTGTGAGTTGAATGAATGCGTCGTGAAGAAATTTCTGAGAATGCTTCTCTGTAGTTTTTAGGTGAAGATATTCCATATCCCAGCACAGGCCTCGAAGTGTTCCAAATAACCACTTGCAGATTTTACCAAAAGAGTGTTTCAAAACTGCTCTTTCTACAGGTAAGTTCAAGTCTGTGAGTTGAATGCACTCAACACAAAGAAGTTTCTGAGAATGCTTCTGTTCAGTTTTTATGTGAAGATATTTCCTTTTCCAGCATAGGCCTCAAACGGCTCCAAATATCCACTTGCAGATTCTACAAAAAGAGTGTTTCCAAACTTCTCTATCAATTGGTAGGTTCAACTCTGTGAGTTGAATGAACTCGTCACAAAGAAGTTTCTGAGAATCCTTCTCTGTAGTTTTTATGTGAAGATATTTCCTTTTCCAACATAGGCCTCAAGGTGCTCCGAATAAACACTTGCAGATTCTACAAACGTAATGTTTCAAAACTGTTCTATCAAAAGAAACGTTCAAGTCTGTGAGTTGAATGCACTCATCACACAGAAGTTTCTGAGAATGCTTCTGTCTAGTTTATAGGTGAAGATATTTCCTTTTCCAGCGTAGGCCTCAAAACTCTCCAAATATTCTCTTGCAGATTCTACAAAAAGAGTGTTTCAAAACTGTTCTATCAAAAGGAAGGTTCAACTCTGTGAGTTGAATGAATGCGTCGTGAAGAACTTTCTGAGAATGCTTCTCTGTAGTTTTTAGGTGAAGATATTCCATATCCCAGCACAGGCCTCGAAGTGCTCCAAATAACCACTTGCAGATTTTACCAAAAGAGTGTTTCAAAACTGCTCTTACTACAGGTAAGTTCAAGTCTGTGAGTTGAATGCACTCAACACAAAGAAGTTTCTGAGAATGCTTCTGTTCAGTTTTTATGTGAAGATATTTCCTTTTCCAGCATAGGCCTCAAACGGCTCCAAATATCCACTTGCAGATTCTACAAAAAGAGTGTTTCCAAACTTCTCTATCAATTGGTAGGTTCAACTCTGTGAGTTGAATGAACTCATCACAAAGAAGTTTCTGAGAATCCTTCTCTCTAGTTTTAATGTGAAGATATTTCCTTTTCCAACATAGGCCTCAAGGTGCTCCGAATAAACACTTGCAGATTCTACAAACGTAATGTTTCAAAACTGTTCTATCAAAAGAAACGTTCAAGTCTGTGAGTTGAATGCACTCATCACACAGAAGTTTCTGAGAATGCTTCTGTCTAGTTTTTAGGTGAAGATATTTTCCTTTTCCAGCATAGGCCTCAAAACGCTCCAAATATCCTCTTGCAGATTCTACAAAAAGAGTGTTTCAAAACTGTTCTATCAAAAGGAAGGTTCAACTCTGTGAGTTGAATGAATGCGTCATGAAGAACTTTCTGAGAATGCTTCTCTGTAGTTTTTAGGTGAAGATATTCCATATCCCAGCACAGGCCTCGAAGTGCTCCAAATAACCACTTGCAGATTTTACCAAAAGAGTGTTTCAAAACTGCTCTTTCTACAGGTAAGTTCAAGTCTGTGAGTTGAATGCACTCAACACAAAGAAGTTTCTGAGAATGCTTCTGTTCAGTTTTTATGTGAAGATATTTCCTTTTCCAGCATAGGCCTCAAACGGCTCCAAATATCCACTTGCAGATTCTACAAAAAGAGTGTTTCCAAACTTCTCTATCAATTGGTAGGTTCAACTCTGTGAGTTGAATGAACTCATCACAAAGAAGTTTCTGAGAATCCTTCTCTCTAGTTTTTAAGTGAAGATATTTCCTTTTCCAACATAGGCCTCAAGGTGCTCCGAATAAACACTTGCAGATTCTACAAACGTAATGTTTCAAAACTGTTCTATCAAAAGAAACGTTCAAGTCTGTGAGTTGAATGCACTCATCACACAGAAGTTTCTGAGAATGCTTCTGTCTAGTTTTTAGGTGAAGATATTTTCCTTTTCCAGCATAGGCCTCAAAACGCTCCAAATATCCTCTTGCAGATTCTACAAAAAGAGTGTTTCCAAACTTCTCTATCAACTGGTAGGTTCAACTCTGTGAGTAGAATGAACTCATCACAAAGAAGTTTCTGAGAATCCTTCTCTCTAGTTTTTATGTGAAGATATTTCCTTTTCCAACATAGGCCTCAAGGTGCTCCGAATAAACACTTGCAGATTCTACAAACGTAATGTTTCAAAACTGTTCTATCAAAAGAAACGTTCAAGTCTGTGAGTTGAATGCACTCATCACACAGAAGTTTCTGAGAATGCTTCTGTCTAGTTTTTAGGTGAAGATATTTTCCTTTTAAAGCATAGGCCTCAAAACGCTCCAAATATCCTCTTGCAGATTCTACAAAAAGAGTGTTTCAAAACTGTTCTATCAAAAGGAAGGTTCAACTCTGTGAGTTGAATGAATGCGTCGTGAAGAACTTTCTGAGAATGCTTCTCTGTAGTTTTTAGGTGAAGATATTCCATATCCCAGCACAGGCCTCGAAGTGCTCCAAATAACCACTTGCAGATTTTACCAAAAGAGTGTTTCAAAACTGCTCTTTCTACAGGTAAGTTCAAGTCTGTGAGTTGAATGCACTCAACACAAAGAAGTTTCTGAGAATGCTTCTGTTCAGTTTTTATGTGAAGATATTTCCTTTTCCAGCATAGGCCTCAAACGGCTCCAAATATCCACTTGCAGATTCTACAAAAAGAGTGTTTCCAAACTTCTCTATCAATTGGTAGGTTCAACTCTGTGAGTTGAATGAACTCATCGCAAAGAAGTTTCTGAGAATCCTTCTCTGTAGTTTTTATGTGAAGATATTTCTTTTTCCAACATAGGCCTCAAGGTGCTCCGAATAAACACTTGCAGATTCTACAAACGTAATGATTCCACACTGTTCTATCAAAACAAACGTTCAAGTCTGTGAGTTGAATGCACTCATCACACAGAAGTTTCTGAGAATGCTTCTGTCTAGTTTTTAGGTGAAGATATTTCCTTTTCCAGCATAGGCCTCAAAACGCTCCAAATATCCTCTCGCAGATTCTACAAAAAGAGTGTTTCAAAACTGTTCTATCAAAAGGAAGGTTCAACTCTGTGAGTTGAATGAATGCATCGTGAAGAACTTTCTGAGAATGCTTCTCTGTAGTTTTTAGGTGAAGATATTCCATATCCCAGCACAGGCCTCGAAGTGCTCCAAATAACCACTTGCAGATTTTACCAAAAGAGTGTTTCAAAACTGCTCTTTCTACAGGTAAGTTCAAGTCCGTGAGTTGAATGCACTCAACACAAAGAAGTTTCTGAGAATGCTTCTGTTCAGTTTTTATGTGAAGATATTTCCTTTTCCAGCATAGGCCTCAAACGGCTCCAAATATCCACTTGCAGATTCTACAAAAAGAGTGTTTCCAAACTTCTCTATCAATTGGTAGGTTCAACTCTGTGAGTTGAATGAACTCATCACAAAGAAGTTTCTGAGAATCCTTCTCTCTAGTTTTTATGTGTAGATATTTCCTTTTCCAACAGAGGCCTCAAGGTGCCCCGAATAAACACTTGCAGATTCTACAAAGGTAATGTTTCCAAACTGTTCTATCAAAAGAAACGTTCAAGTCTGTGAGTTGAATGCACTCATCACACAGAAGTTTCTGAGAATGCTTCTGTCTAGTTTTTAGGTGAAGATATTTCCTTTTCCAGCGTAGGCCTCAAAACTCTCCAAATATTCTCTTGCAGATCCTACAAAAAGAGTGTTTCAAAACTGTTCTATCAAAAGGAAGGTTCAACTCTGTGAGTTGAATGAATGCGTCGAGAAGAACTTTCTGAGAATGCTTCTCTGTAGTTTTTAGGTGAAGATATTCCATATCCCAGCACAGGCCTCGAAGTGCTCCAAATAACCACTTGCAGATTTTACCAATAGAGTGTTTCAAAACTGCTCTTTCTACAGGTAAGTTCAAGTCTGTGAGTTGAATGCACTCAACACAAAGAAGTTTCTGAGAATGCTTCTGTTCAGTTTTTATGTGAAGATATTTCCTTTTCCAGCATAGGCCTCAAACGGCTCCAAATATCCACTTGCAGATTCTACAAAAAGAGTGTTTCCAAACTTCTCTATCAATTGGTAGGTTCAACTCTGTGAGTTGAATGAACTCATCACAAAGAAGTTTCTGAGAATCCTTCTCTCTAGTTTTTATGTGAAGATATTTGCTTTTCCAACATAGGCCTCAAGGTGCTCCGAATAAACACTTGCAGATTCTACAAACGTAATGTTTCAAAACTGTTCTATCAAAAGAAACGTTCAAGTCTGTGAGTTGAATGCACTCATCACACAGAAGTTTCTGAGAATGCTTCTGTCTAGTTTTTAGGTGAAGATATTTTCCTTTTCCAGCATAGGCCTGAAAACGCTCCAAATATCCTCTTGCAGATTCTACAAAAAGAGTGTTTCAAAACTGTTCTATCAAAAGGAAGGTTCAACTCTGTGAGTTGAATGAATGCATCGTGAAGAACTTTCTGAAAATGCTTCTCTGTAGTTTTTAGGTGAAGATATTCCATATCCCAGCACAGGCCTCGAAGTGCTCCAAATAACCACTTGCAGATTTTACCAAAAGAGTGTTTCAAAACTGCTCTTTCTACAGGTAAGTTCAAGTCTGTGAGTTGAATGCACTCAACACAAAGAAGTTTCTGAGAATGCTTCTGTTCAGTTTTTATGTGAAGATATTTCCTTTTCCAGCATAGGCCTCAAACGGCTCCAAATATCCACTTGCAGATTCTACAAAAAGAGTGTTTCCAAACTTCTCTATCAACTGGTAGGTTCAACTCTGTGAGTTGAATGAACTCATCACAAAGAAGTTTCTGAGAATCCTTCTCTCTAGTTTTTATGTGAAGATATTTCCTTTTCCAACATAGGCCTCAAGGTGCTCCGAATAAACACTTGCAGATTCTACAAACGTAATGTTTCAAAACTGTTCTATCAAAAGAAACGTTCAAGTCTGTGAGTTGAATGCACTCATCACACAGAAGTTTCTGAGAATGCTTCTGTCTAGTTTTTAGGTGAAGATATTTTCCTTTTCCAGCATAGGCCTCAAAACGCTCCAAATATCCTCTTGCAGATTCTACACAAAGAGTGTTTCAAAACTGTTCTATCAAAAGGAAGGTTCAACTCTGTGAGTTGAATGAATGCGTCGTGAAGAACTTTCTGAGAATGCTTCTCTGTAGTTTTTAGGTGAAGATATTCCATATCCCAGCACAGGCCTCGAAGTGCTCCAAATAACCACTTGCAGATTTTACCAAAAGAGTGTTTCAAAACTGCTCTTTCTACAGGTAAGTTCAAGTCTGTGAGTTGAATGCACTCAACACAGAGAAGTTTCTGAGAATGCTTCTGTTCAGTTTTTATGTGAAGATATTTCCTTTTCCAGCATAGGCCTCAAACGGCTCCAAATATCCACTTGCAGATTCTACAAAAAGAGTGTTTCCAAACTTCTCTATCAATTGGTAGGTTCCACTCTGTGAGTTGAATGAACTCGTCACAAAGAAGTTTCTGAGAATCCTTCTCTCTAGTTTTTATGTGAAGATATTTCCTTTTCCAACATAGGCCTCAAGGTGCTCCGAATAAACACTTGCAGATTCTACAAACGTAGTGTTTCAAAACTGTTCTATCAAAAGAAACGTTCAAGTCTGTGAGTTGAATGCACTCATCACACAGAAGTTTCCGAGAATGCTTCTGTCTAGTTTTTAGGTGAAGATATTTCCTTTTCCAGCGTAGGCCTCAAAACTCTCCAAATATTCTCTTGCAGATCCTACAAAAAGAGTGTTTCAAAACTGTTCTATCAAAAGGAAGGTTCAACTCTGTGAGTTGAATGAATGCGTCGAGAAGAACTTTCTGAGAATGCTTCTCTGTAGTTTTTAGGTGAAGATATTCCATATCCCAGCACAGGCCTCGAAGTGCTCCAAATAACCACTTGCAGATTTTACCAAAAGAGTGTTTCAAAACTGCTCTTTCTACAGGTAAGTTCAAGTCTGTGAGTTGAATGCACTCAACACAAAGAAGTTTCTGAGAATGCTTCTGTTCAGTTTTTATGTGAAGATATTTCCTTTTCCAGCATAGGCCTCAAACGGCTCCAAATATCCACTTGCAGGTTCTACAAAAAGAGTGTTTCCAAACTTCTCTATCAATTGGTAGGTTCAACTCTGTGAGTTGAATGAACTCATCACAAAGAAGTTTCTGAGAATCCTTCTCTCTAGTTTTTAAGTGAAGATATTTCCTTTTCCAACATAGGCCTCAAGGTGCTCCGAATAAACACTTGCAGATTCTACAAACGTAATGTTTCAAAACTGTTCTATCAAAAGAAACGTTCAAGTCTGTGAGTTGAATGCACTCATCACAGAAGTTTCTGAGAATGCTTCTGTCTAGTTTTTAGGTGAAGATATTTCCTTTTCCAGCATAGGCCTCAAAACGCTCCAAATATCCTCTTGCAGATTCTACAAAAAGAGTGTTTCAAAACTGTTCTATCAAAAGGAAGGTTCAACTCTGTGAGTTGAATGAATGCATCGTGAAGAACTTTCTGAGAATGCTTCTCTGTAGTTTTTAGGTGAAGATATTCCATATCCCAGCACAGGCCTCGAAGTGCTCCAAATAACCACTTGCAGATTTTACCAAAAGAGTGTTTCAAAACTGCTCTTTCTACAGGTAAGTTCAAGTCTGTGAGTTGAATGCACTCAACACAAAGAAGTTTCTGAGAATGCTTCTGTTCAGTTTTTATGTGAAGATATTTCCTTTTCCAGCATAGGCCTCAAACGGCTCCAAATATCCACTTGCAGATTCTACAAAAAGAGTGTTTCCAAACTTCTCTATCAATTGGTAGGTTCAACTCTGTGAGTTGAATGAACTCATCACAAAGATGTTTCTGAGAATCCTTCTCTGTAGTTTTTATGTGAAGATATTTCCTTTTCCAACATAGGCCTCAAGGTGCTCCGAATAAACACTTGCAGATTCTACAAACGTAATGTTTCCAAACTGTTCTATCAAAAGAAACGTTCAAGTCTGTGAGTTGAATGCACTCATCACACAGAAGTTTCTGAGAATGCTTCTGTCTAGTTTTTAGGTGAAGATACTTCCTTTTCCAGCATAGGCCTCAAAACGCTCCAAATATCCTCTTGCAGATTCTACAAAAAGAGTGTTTCAAAACTGTTCTATCAAAAGGAAGGTTCAACTCTGTGAGTTGAATGAATGCATCGTGAAAAACTTTCTGAGAATGCTTCTCTGTAGTTTTTAGGTGAAGATATTCCATATCCCAGCACAGGCCTCGAAGTGCTCCAAATATCCACTTGCAGATTTTACCAAAAGAGTGTTTCAAAACTGCTCTTTCTACAGGTAAGTTGAAGTCTGTGAGTTGAATGCACTCAACACAAAGAAGTTTCTGAGAATGCTTCTGTTCAGTTTTTATGTGAAGTTATTTCCTTTTCCAGCATAGGCCTCAAACGGCTCCAAATATCCACTTGCAGATTCTACAAAAAGAGTGTTTCCAAACTTCTCTATCAATTGGTAGGTTCAACTCTGTGAGTTGAATGAACTCATCACAAAGAAGTTTCTGAGAATCCTTCTCTCTAGTTTTTATGTGAAGATATTTCCTTTTCCAACATAGGCCTCAAGGTGCTCCGAATAAACACTTGCAGATTCTACAAACGCAATGTTTCAAAACTGTTCTATCAAAAGAAACGTTCAAGTCTGTGAGTTGAATGCACTCATCACACAGGAGTTTCTGAGGATGCTTCTGTCTAGTTTTTAGGTGAAGATATTTCCTTTTCCAGCATAGGCCTCAAAACGCTCCAAATATCCTCTTGCAGATTCTACAAAAAGAGTGTTTCAAAACTGTTCTATCAAAAGGAAGGTTCAACTCTGTGAGTTGAATGAATGCATCGTGAAGAACTTTCTGAGAATGCTTCTCTGTAGTTTTTAGGTGAAGATATTCCATATCCCAGCACAGGCCTCGAAGTGCTCCAAATAACCACTTGCAGATTTTACCAAAAGAGTGTTTCAAAACTGCTCTTTCTACAGGTAAGTTGAAGTTTGTGAGTTGAATGCACTCAACACAAAGAAGTTTCTGAGAATGCTTCTGTTCAGTTTTTATGTGAAGATATTTCCTTTTCCAGCATAGGCCTCAAACGGCTCCAAATATCCACTTGCAGATTCTACAAAAAGAGTGTTTCCAAACTTCTCTATCAATTGTTAGGTTCAGCTCTGTGAGTTGAATGAACTCATCACAAAGAAGTTTCTGAGAATCCTTCTCTCCAGTTTTTATGTGAAGATATTTCCTTTTCCAACATAGGCCTCAAGGTGCTCCGAATAAACACTTGCAGATTCTACAAACGCAATGTTTCAAAACTGTTCTATCAAAAGAAACGTTCAAGTCTGTGAGTTGAATGCACTCATCACACAGAAGTTTCTGAGAATGCTTCTGTCTAGTTTTTAGGTGAAGATATTTCCTTTTCCAGCATAGGCCTCAAAACGCTCCAAATATCCTCTTGCAGATTCTACAAAAAGAGTGTTTCAAAACTGTTCTATCAAAAGGAAGGTTCAACTCTGTGAGTTGAATGAATGCATCGTGAAGAACTTTCTGAGAATGCTTCTCTGTAGTTTTTAGGTGAAGATATTCCATATCCCAGCACAGGCCTCGAAGTGCTCCAAATAACCACTTGCAGATTTTACCAAAAGAGTGTTTCAAAACTGCTCTTTCTACAGGTAAGTTCAAGTCTGTGAGTTGAATGCACTCAACACAAAGAAGTTTCTGAGAATGCTTCTGTTCAGTTTTTATGTGAAGATATTTCCTTTTCCAGCATAGGCCTCAAACGGCTCCAAATATCCACTTGCAGATTCTACAAAAAGAGTGTTTCCAAACTTCTCTATCAATTGGTAGGTTCAACTCTGTGAGTTGAATGAACTCATCACAAAGAAGTTTCTGAGAATCCTTCTCTCTAGTTTTTATGTGAAGATATTTCCTTTTCCAACATAGGCCTCAAGGTGCTGCGAATAAACACTTGCAGATTCTACAAACGTAATGTTTCCAAACTGTTCTATCAAAAGAAACGTTCAAGTCTGTGAGTTGAATGCCCTCATCACACAGAAGTTTCTGAGAATGCTTCTGTCTCGTTTGTAGGTGAAGATATTTTCCTTTTCCAGCATAGGCCTCAAAACGCTCCAAATATCCTCTTGCAGATTCTACAAAAAGAGTGTTTCCAAACTGTTCTAGCAAAAGGAAGGTTCAACTCTGTGAGTTGAATGAATGCGTCGTGAAGAAGTTTCTGAGAATGCTTCTCTGTAGTTTTTAGGTGAAGATATTCCATATCCCAGCACAGGCCTCGAAGTGCTCCAAATAACCACTTGCAGATTTTACCAAAAGAGTGTTTCAAAACTGCTCTTTCTACAGGTAAGTTCAAGTCTGTGAGTTGAATGCACTCAACACAAAGAAGTTTCTGAGAATGCTTCTGTTCAGTTTTTATGTGAAGATATTTCCTTTTCCAGCATAGGCCTCAAACGGCTCCAAATATCCACTTGCAGATTCTACAAAAAGAGTGTTTCCAAACTTCTCTATCAATTGGTAGGTTCAACTCTGTGAGTTGAATGAACTCATCACAAAGAAGTTTCTGAGAATCCTTCTCTCTAGTTTTTATGTGAAGATATTTCCTTTTCCAACATAGGCCTCAAGGTGCTCCGAATAAACACTTGCAAATTCTACAAACGTAATGTTTCAAAACTGTTCTATCAAAAGAAACGTTCAAGTCTGTGAGTTGAATGCACTCATCACACAGAAGTTTCTGAGAATGCTTCTGTCTAGTTTTTAGGTGAAGATATTTTCCTTTTCCAGCATAGGCCTCAAAACGCTCCAAATATCCTCTTGCAGATTCTACAAAAAGAGTGTTTCAAAACTGTTCTATCAAAAGGAAGGTTCAACTCTGTGAGTTGAATGAATGCGTCATGAAGAACTTTCTGAGAATGCTTCTCTGTAGTTTTTAGGTGAAGATATTCCATATCCCAGCACAGGCCTCGAAGTGCTCCAAATAACCACTTGCAGATTTTACCAAAAGAGTGTTTCAAAACTGCTCTTTCTACAGGTAAGTTCAAGTCTGTGAGTTGAATGCACTCAACACAAAGAAGTTTCTGAGAATGCTTCTGTTCAGTTTTTATGTGAAGATATTTCCTTTTCCAGCATACGCCTCAAACGGCTCCAAATATCCACTTGCAGATTCTACAAAAAGAGTGTTTCCAAACTTCTCTATCAATTGGTAGGTTCCACTCTGTGAGTTGAATGAACTCGTCACAAAGAAGTTTCTGAGAATCCTTCTCTCTAGTTTTTATGTGAAGATATTTCCTTTTCCAACATAGGCCTCAAGGTGCTCCGAATAAACACTTGCAGATTCTACAAACGTAATGTTTCAAAACTGTTCTATCAAAAGAAACGTTCAAGTCTGTGAGTTGAATGCACTCATCACACAGAAGTTTCTGAGAATGCTTCTGTCTAGTTTTTAGGTGAAGATATTTCCTTTTCTAGCGTAGGCCTCAAAACGCTCCAAATATCCTCTTGCAGATTCTACAAAAAGAGTGTTTCAAAACTGTTCTATCAAAAGGAAGGTTCAACTCTGTGAGTTGAATGAATGCGTCTTGAATAACTTTCTGAGAATGCTTCTCTGTAGTTTTTAGGTGAAGATATTCCATATCCCAGCACAGGCCTCGAAGTGCTCCAAATAACCACTTGCAGATTTTACCAAAAGAGTGTTTCAAAACTGCTCTTACTACAGGTAAGTTCAAGTCTGTGAGTTGAATGCACTCAACACAAAGAAGTTTCTGAGAATGCTTCTGTTCAGTTTTTATGTGAAGATATTTCCTTTTCCAGCATAGGCCTCAAACGGCTCCAAATATCCACTTGCAGATTCTACAAAAAGAGTGTTTCCAAACTTCTCTATCAATTGGTAGGTTCAGCTCTGTGAGTTGAATGAACTCATCACAAAGAAGTTTCTGAGAATCCTTCTCTCTAGTTTTTATGTGAAGATATTTGCTTTTCCAACATAGGCCTCAAGGTGCTCCGAATAAACACTTGCAGATTCTACAAACGTAATGTTTCAAAACTGTTCTATCAAAAGAAACGTTCAAGTCTGTGAGTTGAATGCACTCATCACACAGAAGTTTCTGAGAATGCTTCTGTCTAGTTTTTAGGTGAAGATATTTTCCTTTTCCAGCATAGGCCTCAAAACGCTCCAAATATCCTCTTGCAGATTCTACAAAAAGAGTGTTTCAAAACTGTTCTACCAAAAGGAAGGTTCAACTCTGTGAGTTGAATGAATGCATCGTGAAGAACTTTCTGAGAATGCTTCTCTGTAGTTTTTAGGTGAAGATATTCCATATCCCAGCACAGGCCTCGAAGTGCTCCAAATAACCACTTGCAGATTTTACCAAAAGAGTGTTTCAAAACTGCTCTTTCTACAGGTAAGTTCAAGTCTGTGAGTTGAATGCACTCAACACAAAGAAGTTTCTGAGAATGCTTCTGTTCAGTTTTTATGTGAAGATATTTCCTTTTCCAGCATAGGCCTCAAACGGCTCCAAATATCCACTTGCAGATTCTACAAAAAGAGTGTTTCCAAACTTCTCTATCAACTGGTAGGTTCAACTCTGTGAGTAGAATGAACTCATCACAAAGAAGTTTCTGAGAATCCTTCTCTCTAGTTTTTATGTGAAGATATTTCCTTTTCCAACATAGGCCTCAAGGTGCTCCGAATAAACACTTGCAGATTCTACAAACGTAATGTTTCAAAACTGTTCTATCAAAAGAAACGTTCAAGTCTGTGAGTTGAATGCACTCATCACACAGAAGTTTCTGAGAATGCTTCTGTCTAGTTTTTAGGTGAAGATATTTTCCTTTTCCAGCATAGGCCTCAAAACGCTCCAAATATCCTCTTGCAGATTCTACAAAAAGAGTGTTTCAAAACTGTTCTATCAAAAGGAAGGTTCAACTCTGTGAGTTGAATGAATGCGTCGTGAAGAACTTTCTGAAAATGCTTCTCTGTAGTTTTTAGGTGAAGATATTCCATATCCCAGCACAGGCCTCGAAGTGCTCCAAATAACCACTTGCAGATTTTACCAAAAGAGTGTTTCAAAACTGCTCTTTCTACAGGTAAGTTCAAGTCTGTGAGTTGAATGCACTCAACACAAAGAAGTTTCTGAGAATGCTTCTGTTCAGTTTTTATGTGAAGATATTTCCTTTTCCAGCATAGGCCTCAAACGGCTCCAAATATCCACTTGCAGATTCTACAAAAAGAGTGTTTCCAAACTTCTCTATCAACTGGTAGGTTCAACTCTGTGAGTAGAATGAACTCATCACAAAGAAGTTTCTGAGAAACCTTCTCTCTAGTTTTTATGTGAAGATATTTCCTTTTCCAACATAGGCCTCAAGGTGCTCCGAATAAACACTTGCAGATTCTACAAACGTAATGTTTCAAAACTGTTCTATCAAAAGAAACGTTCAAGTCTGTGAGTTGAATGCACTCATCACACAGAAGTTTCTGAGAATGCTTCTGTCTAGTTTTTAGGTGAAGATATTTTCCTTTTAAAGCATAGGCCTCAAAACGCTCCAAATATCCTCTTGCAGATTCTACAAAAAGAGTGTTTCAAAACTGTTCTATCAAAAGGAAGGTTCAACTCTGTGAGTTGAATGAATGCGTCGTGAAGAACTTTCTGAGAATGCTTCTCTGTAGTTTTTAGGTGAAGATATTCCATATCCCAGCACAGGCCTCGAAGTGCTCCAAATAACCACTTGCAGATTTTACCAAAAGAGTGTTTCAAAACTGCTCTTTCTACAGGTAAGTTCAAGTCTGTGAGTTGAATGCACTCAACACAAAGAAGTTTCTGAGAATGCTTCTGTTCAGTTTTTATGTGAAGATATTTCCTTTTCCAGCATAGGCCTCAAACGGCTCCAAATATCCACTTGCAGATTCTACAAAAAGAGTGTTTCCAAACTTCTCTATCAATTGGTAGGTTCAACTCTGTGAGTTGAATGAACTCATCACAAAGAAGTTTCTGAGAATCCTTCTCTCTAGTTTTTATGTGAAGATATTTCCTTTTCCAACATAGGCCTCAAGGTGCTCCGAATAAACACTTGCAAATTCTACAAACGTAATGTTTCCAAACTGTTCTATCAAAACAAACGTTCAAGTCTGTGAGTTGAATGCACTCATCACACAGAAGTTTCTGAGAATGCTTCTGTCTAGTTTTTAGGTGAAGATATTTCCTTTTCCAGCATAGGCCTCAAAACGCTCCAAATATCCTCTCGCAGATTCTACAAAAAGAGTGTTTCAAAACTGTTCTATCAAAAGGAAGGTTCAACTCTGTGAGTTGAATGAATGCGTCTTGAATAACTTTCTGAGAATGCTTCTCTGTAGTTTTTAGGTGAAGATATTCCATATCCCAGCACAGGCCTCGAAGTGCTCCAAATAACCACTTGCAGATTTTACCAAAAGAGTGTTTCAAAACTGCTCTTACTACAGGTAAGTTCAAGTCTGTGAGTTGAATGCACTCAACACAAAGAAGTTTCTGAGAATGCTTCTGTTCAGTTTTTATGTGAAGATATTTCCTTTTCCAGCATAGGCCTCAAACGGCTCCAAATATCCACTTGCAGATTCTACAAAAAGAGTGTTTCCAAACTTCTCTATCAATTGGTAGGTTCAGCTCTGTGAGTTGAATGAACTCATCACAAAGAAGTTTCTGAGAATCCTTCTCTCTAGTTTTTATGTGAAGATATTTGCTTTTCCAACATAGGCCTCAAGGTGCTCCGAATAAACACTTGCAGATTCTACAAACGTAATGTTTCAAAACTGTTCTATCAAAAGAAACGTTCAAGTCTGTGAGTTGAATGCACTCATCACACAGAAGTTTCTGAGAATGCTTCTGTCTAGTTTTTAGGTGAAGATATTTTCCTTTTCCAGCATAGGCCTCAAAACGCTCCAAATATCCTCTTGCAGATTCTACAAAAAGAGTGTTTCAAAACTGTTCTACCAAAAGGAAGGTTCAACTCTGTGAGTTGAATGAATGCATCGTGAAGAACTTTCTGAAAATGCTTCTCTGTAGTTTTTAGGTGAAGATATTCCATATCCCAGCACAGGCCTCGAAGTGCTCCAAATAACCACTTGCAGATTTTACCAAAAGAGTGTTTCAAAACTGCTCTTTCTACAGGTAAGTTCAAGTCTGTGAGTTGAATGCACTCAACACAAAGAAGTTTCTGAGAATGCTTCTGTTCAGTTTTTATGTGAAGATATTTCCTTTTCCAGCATAGGCCTCAAACGGCTCCAAATATCCACTTGCAGATTCTACAAAAAGAGTGTTTCCAAACTTCTCTATCAACTGGTAGGTTCAACTCTGTGAGTAGAATGAACTCATCACAAAGAAGTTTCTGAGAATCCTTCTCTCTAGTTTTTATGTGAAGATATTTCCTTTTCCAACATAGGCCTCAAGGTGCTCCGAATAAACACTTGCAGATTCTACAAACGTAATGTTTCAAAACTGTTCTATCAAAAGAAACGTTCAAGTCTGTGAGTTGAATGCACTCATCACACAGAAGTTTCTGAGAATGCTTCTGTCTAGTTTTTAGGTGAAGATATTTTCCTTTTCCAGCATAGGCCTCAAAACGCTCCAAATATCCTCTTGCAGATTCTACAAAAAGAGTGTTTCAAAACTGTTCTATCAAAAGGAAGGTTCAACTCTGTGAGTTGAATGAATGCGTCGTGAAGAACTTTCTGAAAATGCTTCTCTGTAGTTTTTAGGTGAAGATATTCCATATCCCAGCACAGGCCTCGAAGTGCTCCAAATAACCACTTGCAGATTTTACCAAAAGAGTGTTTCAAAACTGCTCTTTCTACAGGTAAGTTCAAGTCTGTGAGTTGAATGCACTCAACACAAAGAAGTTTCTGAGAATGCTTCTGTTCAGTTTTTATGTGAAGATATTTCCTTTTCCAGCATAGGCCTCAAACGGCTCCAAATATCCACTTGCAGATTCTACAAAAAGAGTGTTTCCAAACTTCTCTATCAACTGGTAGGTTCAACTCTGTGAGTAGAATGAACTCATCACAAAGAAGTTTCTGAGAAACCTTCTCTCTAGTTTTTATGTGAAGATATTTCCTTTTCCAACATAGGCCTCAAGGTGCTCCGAATAAACACTTGCAGATTCTACAAACGTAATGTTTCAAAACTGTTCTATCAAAAGAAACGTTCAAGTCTGTGAGTTGAATGCACTCATCACACAGAAGTTTCTGAGAATGCTTCTGTCTAGTTTTTAGGTGAAGATATTTTCCTTTTAAAGCATAGGCCTCAAAACGCTCCAAATATCCTCTTGCAGATTCTACAAAAAGAGTGTTTCAAAACTGTTCTATCAAAAGGAAGGTTCAACTCTGTGAGTTGAATGAATGCGTCGTGAAGAACTTTCTGAGAATGCTTCTCTGTAGTTTTTAGGTGAAGATATTCCATATCCCAGCACAGGCCTCGAAGTGCTCCAAATAACCACTTGCAGATTTTACCAAAAGAGTGTTTCAAAACTGCTCTTTCTACAGGTAAGTTCAAGTCTGTGAGTTGAATGCACTCAACACAAAGAAGTTTCTGAGAATGCTTCTGTTCAGTTTTTATGTGAAGATATTTCCTTTTCCAGCATAGGCCTCAAACGGCTCCAAATATCCACTTGCAGATTCTACAAAAAGAGTGTTTCCAAACTTCTCTATCAATTGGTAGGTTCAACTCTGTGAGTTGAATGAACTCATCACAAAGAAGTTTCTGAGAATCCTTCTCTCTAGTTTTTATGTGAAGATATTTCCTTTTCCAACATAGGCCTCAAGGTGCTCCGAATAAACACTTGCAAATTCTACAAACGTAATGTTTCCAAACTGTTCTATCAAAACAAACGTTCAAGTCTGTGAGTTGAATGCACTCATCACACAGAAGTTTCTGAGAATGCTTCTGTCTAGTTTTTAGGTGAAGATATTTCCTTTTCCAGCATAGGCCTCAAAACGCTCCAAATATCCTCTCGCAGATTCTACAAAAAGAGTGTTTCAAAACTGTTCTATCAAAAGGAAGGTTCAACTCTGTGAGTTGAATGAATGCATCGTGAAGAACTTTCTGAGAATGCTTCTCTGTAGTTTTTAGGTGAAGATATTCCATATCCCAGCACAGGCCTCGAAGTGCTCCAAATAACCACTTGCAGATTTTACCAAAAGAGTGTTTCAAAACTGCTCTTTCTACAGGTAAGTTCAAGTCCGTGAGTTGAATGCACTTAACACAAAGAAGTTTCTGAGAATGCTTCTGTTCAGTTTTTATGTGAAGATATTTCCTTTTCCAGCATAGGCCTCAAACGGCTCCAAATATCCACTTGCAGATTCTACAAAAAGAGTGTTTCCAAACTTCTCTATCAATTGGTAGGTTCAACTCTGTGAGTTGAATGAACTCATCACAAAGAAGTTTCTGAGAATCCTTCTCTCTAGTTTTTATGTGTAGATATTTCCTTTTCCAACAGAGGCCTCAAGGTGCCCCGAATAAACACTTGCAGATTCTACAAAGGTAATGTTTCCAAACTGTTCTATCAAAAGAAACGTTCAAGTCTGTGAGTTGAATGCACTCATCACACAGAAGTTTCTGAGGATGCTTCTGTCTAGTTTTTAGGTGAAGATATTTCCTTTTCCAGCATAGGCCTCAAAACGCTCCAAATATCCTCTTGCAGATTCTACAAAAAGAGTGTTTCAAAACTGTTCTATCAAAAGGAAGGTTCAACTCTGTGAGTTGAATGAATGCATCGTGAAGAACTTTCTGAGAATGCTTCTCTGTAGTTTTTAGGTGAAGATATTCCATATCCCAGCACAGGCCTCGAAGTGCTCCAAATAACCACTTGCAGATTTTACCAAAAGAGTGTTTCAAAACTGCTCTTTCTACAGGTAAGTTCAAGTCTGTGAGTTGAATGCACTCAACACAAAGAAGTTTCTGAGAATGCTTCTGTTCAGTTTTTATGTGAAGATATTTCCTTATCCAGCATAGGCCTCAAACGGCTCCAAATATCCACTTGCAGATTCTACAAAAAGAGTGTTTCCAAACTTCTCTATCAATTGGTAGGTTCAACTCTGTGAGTTGAATGAACTCATCACAAAGAAGTTTCTGAGAATCCTTCTCTCTAGTTTTTATGTGAAGATATTTGCTTTTCCAACATAGGCCTCAAGGTGCTCCGAATAAACACTTGCAGATTCTACAAACGCAATGTTTCAAAACTGTTCTATCAAAAGAAACGTTCAAGTCTGTGAGTTGAATGCACTCATCACACAGGAGTTTCTGAGGATGCTTCTGTCTAGTTTTTAGGTGAAGATATTTCCTTTTCCAGCATAGGCCTCAAAACGCTCCAAATATCCTCTTGCAGATTCTACAAAAAGAGTGTTTCAAAACTGTTCTATCAAAAGGAAGGTTCAACTCTGTGAGTTGAATGAATGCGTCGTGAAGAACTTTCTGAGAATGCTTCTCTGTAGTTTTTAGGTGAAGATATTCCATATCCCAGCACAGGCCTCGAAGTGCTCCAAATAACCACTTGCAGATTTTACCAAAAGAGTGTTTCAAAACTGCTCTTTCTACAGGTAAGTTCAAGTCTGTGAGTTGAATGCACTCAACACAAAGAAGTTTCTGAGAATGCTTCTGTTCAGTTTTTATGTGAAGATATTTCCTTTTCCAGCATAGGCCTCAAACGGCTCCAAATATCCACTTGCAGATTCTACAAAAAGAGTGTTTCCAAACTTCTCTATCAATTGGTAGGTTCCACTCTGTGAGTTGAATGAACTCGTCACAAAGAAGTTTCTGAGAATCCTTCTCTCTAGTTTTTATGTGAAGATAGTTCCTTTTCCAACATAGGCCTCAAGGTGCTCCGAATAAACACTTGCAGATTCTACAAACGTAATGTTTCAAAACTGTTCTATCAAAAGAAACGTTCAAGTCTGTGAGTTGAATGCACTCATCACACAGAAGTTTCTGAGAATGCTTCTGTCTAGTTTTTAGGTGAAGATATTTCCTTTTCCAGCGTAGGCCTCAAAGCGCTCCAAATATCCTCTTGCAGATTCTACAAAAAGAGTGTTTCAAAACTGTTCTATCAAAAGGAAGGTTCAACTCTGTGAGTTGAATGAATGCGTCATGAATAACTTTCTGAGAATGCTTCTCTGTAGATTTTAGGTGAAGATATTCCATATCCCAGCACAGGCCTCGAAGTGCTCCAAATAACCACTTGCAGATTTTACCAAAAGAGTGTTTCAAAACTGCTCTTTCTACAGGTAAGTTGAAGTCTGTGAGTTGAATGCACTCAACACAAAGAAGTTTCTGAGAATGCTTCTGTTCAGTTTTTGTGTGAAGATATTTCCTTTTCCAGCATAGGCCTCAAACGGCTCCAAATATCCACTTGCAGATTCTACAAAAAGAGTGTTTCCAAACTTCTCTATCAATTGGTAGGTTCAACTCTGTGAGTTGAATGAACTCATCACAAAGAAGTTTCTGAGAATCCTTCTCTCTAGTTTTTATGTGAAGATATTTCCTTTTCCAACATAGGCCTTAAGGTGCTCCGAATAAACACTTGCAGATTCTACAAACGCAATGTTTCAAAACTGTTCTATCAAAAGAAACGTTCAAGTCTGTGAGTTGAATGCACTCATCACACAGCAGTTTCTGAGAATGCTTCTGTCTAGTTTTTAGGTGAAGATATTTCCTTTTCCAGCATAGGCCTCAAAACGCTCCAAATATCCTCTTGCAGATTCTACAAAAAGAGTGTTTCAAAACTGTTCTATCAAAAGGAAGGTTCAACTCTGTGAGTTGAATGAATGCATCGTGAAGAACTTTCTGAGAATGCTTCTCTGTAGTTTTTAGGTGAAGATATTCCATATCCCAGCACAGGCCTCGAAGTGCTCCAAATAACCACTTGCAGATTTTACCAAAAGAGTGTTTCAAAACTGCTCTTTCTACAGGTAAGTTCAAGTCTGTGAGTTGAATGCACTCAACACAAAGAAGTTTCTGAGAATGCTTCTGTTCAGTTTTTATGTGAAGATATTTCCTTTTCCAGCATAGGCCTCAAACGGCTCCAAATATCCACTTGCAGATTCTACAAAAAGAGTGTTTCCAAACTTCTCTATCAATTGGTAGGTTCAACTCTGTGAGTTGAATGAACTCATCACAAAGAAGTTTCTGAGAATCCTTCTCTCTAGTTTTTATGTGAAGATATTTCCTTTTCCAACATAGGCCTCAAGGTGCTCCGAATAAACACTTGCAAATTCTACAAACGTAATGTTTCAAAACTGTTCTATCAAAAGAAACGTTCAAGTCTGTGAGTTGAATGCACTCATCACACAGAAGTTTCTGAGAATGCTTCTGTCTAGTTTTTAGGTGAAGATATTTTCCTTTTCCAGCATAGGCCTCAAAACGCTCCAAATATCCTCTTGCAGATTCTACAAAAAGAGTGTTTCAAAACTGTTCTATCAAAAGGAAGGTTCAACTCTGTGAGTTGAATGAATGCGTCGTGAAGAACTTTCTGAGAATGCTTCTCTGTAGTTTTTAGGTGAAGATATTCCATATCCCAGCACAGGCCTCGAAGTGCTCCAAATAACCACTTGCAGATTTTACCAAAAGAGTGTTTCAAAACTGCTCTTTCTACAGGTAAGTTCAAGTCTGTGAGTTGAATGCACTCAACACAAAGAAGTTTCTGAGAATGCTTCTGTTCAGTTTTTATGTGAAGATATTTCCTTTTCCAGCATAGGCCTCAAACGGCTCCAAATATCCACTTGCAGATTCTACAAAAAGAGTGTTTCCAAACTTCTCTATCAATTGGTAGGTTCCACTCTGTGAGTTGAATGAACTCGTCACAAAGAAGTTTCTGAGAATCCTTCTCTCTAGTTTTTATGTGAAGATATTTCCTTTTCCAACATAGGCCTCAAGGTGCTCCGAATAAACACTTGCAGATTGTACAAACGTAATGTTTCAAAACTGTTCTATCAAAAGAAACGTTCAAGTCTGTGAGTTGAATGCACTCATCACACAGAAGTTTCTGAGAATGCTTCTGTCTAGTTTTTAGGTGAAGATATTTCCTTTTCCAGCGTAGGCCTCAAAGCGCTCCAAATATCCTCTTGCAGATTCTACAAAAAGAGTGTTTCAAAACTGTTCTATCAAAAGGAAGGTTCAACTCTGTGAGTTGAATGAATGCGTCATGAATAACTTTCTGAGAATGCTTCTCTGTAGTTTTTAGGTGAAGATATTCCATATCCCAGCACAGGCCTCGAAGTGCTCCAAATAACCACTTGCAGATTTTACCAAAAGAGTGTTTCAAAACTGCTCTTACTACAGGTAAGTTCAAGTCTGTGAGTTGAATGCACTCAACACAAAGAAGTTTCTGAGAATGCTTCTGTTCAGTTTTTATGTGAAGATATTTCCTTTTCCAGCATAGGCCTCAAACGGCTCCAAATATCCACTTGCAGATTCTACAAAAAGAGTGTTTCCAAACTTCTCTATCAATTGGTAGGTTCAACTCTGTGAGTTGAATGAACTCATCACAAAGAAGTTTCTGAGAATCCTTCCCTCTAGTTTTAATGTGAAGATATTTCCTTTTCCAACATAGGCCTCAAGGTGCTCCGAATAAACACTTGCAGATTCTACAAACGTAATGTTTCAAAACTGTTCTATCAAAAGAAACGTTCAAGTCTGTGAGTTGAATGCACTCATCACACAGAAGTTTCTGAGAATGCTTCTGTCTAGTTTTTAGGTGAAGATATTTTCCTTTTCCAGCATAGGCCTCAAAACGCTCCAAATATCCTCTTGCAGATTCTACAAAAAGAGTGTTTCAAAACTGTTCTATCAAAAGGAAGGTTCAACTCTGTGAGTTGAATGAATGCATCGTGAAGAACTTTCTGAGAATGCTTCTCTGTAGTTTTTAGGTGAAGATATTCCATATCCCAGCACAGGCCTCGAAGTGCTCCAAGTAACCACTTGCAGATTTTACCAAAAGAGTGTTTCAAAACTGCTCTTTCTACAGGTAAGTTCAAGTCTGTGAGTTGAATGCACTCAAAACAAAGAAGTTTCTGAGAATGCTTCTGTTCAGTTTTTATGTGAAGATATTTCCTTTTCCAGCATAGGCCTCAAACGGCTCCAAATATCCACTTGCAGATTCTACAAAAAGAGTGTTTCCAAACTTCTCTATCAATTGGTAGGTTCAGCTCTGTGAGTTGAATGAACTCATCACAAAGAAGTTTCTGAGAATCCTTCTCTCTAGTTTTTATGTGAAGATATTTGCTTTTCCAACATAGGCCTCAAGGTGCTCCGAATAAACACTTGCAGATTCTACAAACGTAATGTTTCCAAACTGTTCTATCAAAAGAAACGTTCAAGTCTGTGAGTTGAATGCACTCATCACACAGAAGTTTCTGAGAATGCTTCTGTCTAGTTTTTAGGTGAAGATATTTTCCTTTTCCAGCATAGGCCTCAAAACGCTCCAAATATCCTCTTGCAGATTCTACAAAAAGAGTGTTTCAAAACTGTTCTATCAAAAGGAAGGTTCAACTCTGTGAGTTGAATGAATGCATCGTGAAGAACTTTCTGAAAATGCTTCTCTGTAGTTTTTAGGTGAAGATATTCCATATCCCAGCACAGGCCTCGAAGTGCTCCAAATAACCACTTGCAGATTTTACCAAAAGAGTGTTTCAAAACTGCTCTTTCTACAGGTAAGTTCAAGTCTGTGAGTTGAATGCACTCAACACAAAGAAGTTTCTGAGAATGCTTCTGTTCAGTTTTTATGTGAAGATATTTCCTTTTCCAGCATAGGCCTCAAACGGCTCCAAATATCCACTTGCAGATTCTACAAAAAGAGTGTTTCCAAACTTCTCTATCAATTGGTAGGTTCCACTCTGTGAGTTGAATGAACTCGTCACAAAGAAGTTTCTGAGAATCCTTCTCTCTAGTTTTCATGTGAAGATAGTTCCTTTTCCAACATAGGCCTCAAGGTGCTCCGAATAAACACTTGCAGATTCTACAAACGTAATGTTTCAAAACTGTTCTATCAAAAGAAACGTTCAAGTCTGTGAGTTGAATGCACTCATCACACAGAAGTTTCTGAGAATGCTTCTGTCTAGTTTTTAGGTGAAGATATTTCCTTTTCCAGCGTAGGCCTCAAAGTGCTCCAAATATCCTCTTGCAGATTCTACAAAAAGAGTGTTTCAAAACTGTTCTATCAAAAGGAAGGTTCAACTCTGTGAGTTGAATGAATGCGTCATGAATAACTTTCTGAGAATGCTTCTCTGTAGTTTTTAGGTGAAGATATTCCATATCCCAGCACAGGCCTCGAAGTGCTCCAAATAACCACTTGCAGATTTTACCAAAAGAGTGTTTCAAAACTGCTCTTTCTACAGGTAAGTTGAAGTCTGTGAGTTGAATGCACTCAACACAAAGAAGTTTCTGAGAATGCTTCTGTTCAGTTTTTGTGTGAAGATATTTCCTTTTCCAGCAAAGGCCTCAAACGGCTCCAAATATCCACTTGCAGATTCTACAAAAAGAGTGTTTCCAAACTTCTCTATCAATTGGTAGGTTCAACTCTGTGAGTTGAATGAACTCATCACAAAGAAGTTTCTGAGAATCCTTCTCTCTAGTTTTTATGTGAAGATATTTCCTTTTCCAACATAGGCCTCAAGGTGCTCCGAATAAACACTTGCAGATTCTACAAACGTAATGTTTCCAAACTGTTCTATCAAAAGAAACGTTCAAGTCTGTGAGTTGAATGCACTCATCACACAGAAGTTTCTGAGGATGCTTCTGTCTAGTTTTTAGGTGAAGATATTTCCTTTTCCAGCATAGGCCTCAAAACGCTCCAAATATCCTCTTGCAGATTCTACAAAAAGAGTGTTTCAAAACTGTTCTATCAAAAGGAAGGTTCAACTCTGTGAGTTGAATGAATGCATCGTGAAGAACTTTCTGAGAATGCTTCTCTGTAGTTTTTAGGTGAAGATATTCCATATCCCAGCACAGGCCTCGAAGTGCTCCAAATAACCACTTGCAGATTTTACCAAAAGAGTGTTTCAAAACTGCTCTTTCTACAGGTAAGTTCAAGTCTGTGAGTTGAATGCACTCAACACAAAGAAGTTTCTGAGAATGCTTCTGTTCAGTTTTTATGTGAAGATATTTCCTTTTCCAGCATAGGCCTCAAACGGCTCCAAATATCCACTTGCAGATTCTACAAAAAGAGTGTTTCCAAACTTCTCTATCAATTGGTAGGTTCAACTCTGTGAGTTGAATGAACTCATCACAAAGAAGTTTCTGAGAATCCTTCTCTCTAGTTTTTATGTGAAGATATTTCCTTTTCCAACATAGGCCTCAAGGTGCTCCGAATAAACACTTGCAAATTCTACAAACGTAATGTTTCAAAACTGTTCTATCAAAAGAAACGTTCAAGTCTGTGAGTTGAATGCACTCATCACACAGAAGTTTCTGAGAATGCTTCTGTCTAGTTTTTAGGTGAAGATATTTTCCTTTTCCAGCATAGGCCTCAAAACGCTCCAAATATCCTCTTGCAGATTCTACAAAAAGAGTGTTTCAAAACTGTTCTATCAAAAGGAAGGTTCAACTCTGTGAGTTGAATGAATGCGTCATGAAGAACTTTCTGAGAATGCTTCTCTGTAGTTTTTAGGTGAAGATATTCCATATCCCAGCACAGGCCTCGAAGTGCTCCAAATAACCACTTGCAGATTTTACCAAAAGAGTGTTTCAAAACTGCTCTTTCTACAGGTAAGTTCAAGTCTGTGAGTTGAATGCACTCAACACAAAGAAGTTTCTGAGAATGCTTCTGTTCAGTTTTTATGTGAAGATATTTCCTTTTCCAGCATAGGCCTCAAACGGCTCCAAATATCCACTTGCAGATTCTACAAAAAGAGTGTTTCCAAACTTCTCTATCAATTGGTAGGTTCCACTCTGTGAGTTGAATGAACTCGTCACAAAGAAGTTTCTGAGAATCCTTCTCTCTAGTTTTTATGTGAAGATATTTCCTTTTCCAACATAGGCCTCAAGGTGCTCCGAATAAACACTTGCAGATTCTACAAACGTAATGTTTCAAAACTGTTCTATCAAAAGAAACGTTCAAGTCTGTGAGTTGAATGCACTCATCACACAGAAGTTTCTGAGAATGCTTCTGTCTAGTTTTAGGTGAAGATATTTCCTTTTCCAGCGTAGGCCTCAAAGCGCTCCAAATATCCTCTTGCAGATTCTACAAAAAGAGTGTTTCAAAACTGTTCTATCAAAAGGAAGGTTCAACTCTGTGAGTTGAATGAATGCGTCATGAATAACTTTCTGAGAATGCTTCTCTGTAGTTTTTAGGTGAAGATATTCCATATCCCAGCACAGGCCTCGAAGTGCTCCAAATAACCACTTGCAGATTTTACCAAAAGAGTGTTTCAAAACTGCTCTTTCTACAGGTAAGTTCAAGTCTGTGAGTTGAATGCACTCAACACAAAGAAGTTTCTGAGAATGCTTCTGTTCAGTTTTTATGTGAAGATATTTCCTTTTCCAGCATAGGCCTCAAACGGCTCCAAGTATCCACTTGCAGATTCTACAAAAGGAGTGTTTCCAAACTTCTCTATCAATTGGTAGGTTCAACTCTGTGAGTTGAATGAACTCATCACAAAGAAGTTTCTGAGAATCCTTCTCTCTAGTTTTTATGTGAAGATATTTGCTTTTCCAACATAGGCCTCAAGGTGCTCCGAATAAACACTTGCAGATTCTACAAACGTAATGTTTCAAAACTGTTCTATCAAAAGAAACGTTCAAGTCTGTGAGTTGAATGCACTCATCACACAGAAGTTTCTGAGAATGCTTCTGTCTAGTTTTTAGGTGAAGATATTTTCCTTTTCCAGCATAGGCCTCAAAACGCTCCAAATATCCTCTTGCAGATTCTACAAAAAGAGTGTTTCAAAACTGTTCTATCAAAAGGAAGGTTCAACTCTGTGAGTTGTATGAATGCGTCGTGAAGAACTTTCTGAAAATGCTTCTCTGTAGTTTTTAGGTGAAGATATTCCATATCCCAGCACAGGCCTCGAAGTGCTCCAAATAACCACTTGCAGATTTTACCAAAAGAGTGTTTCAAAACTGCTCTTTCTACAGGTAAGTTCACGTCTGTGAGTTGAATGCACTCAACACAAAGAAGTTTCTGAGAATGCTTCTGTTCAGTTTTTATGTGAAGATATTTCCTTTTCCAGCATAGGCCTCAAACGGCTCCAAATATCCACTTGCAGATTCTACAAAAAGAGTGTTTCCAAACTTCTCTATCAACTGGTAGGTTCAACTCTGTGAGTAGAATGAACTCATCACAAAGAAGTTTCTGAGAATCCTTCTCTCTAGTTTTTATGTGAAGATATTTGCTTTTCCAACATAGGCCTCAAGGTGCTCCGAATAAACACTTGCAGATTCTACAAACGAAATGTTTCAAAACTGTTCTATCAAAAGAAACGTTCAAGTCTGTGAGTTGAATGCACTCATCACACAGAAGTTTCTGAGAATGCTTCTGTCTAGTTTTTAGGTGAAGATATTTTCCTTTTCCAGCATAGGCCTCAAAACGCTCCAAATATCCTCTTGCAGATTCTACAAAAAGAGTGTTTCAAAACTGTTCTATCAAAAGGAAGGTTCAACTCTGTGAGTTGAATGAATGCGTCGTGAAGAACTTTCTGAGAATGCTTCTCTGTAGTTTTTAGGTGAAGATATTCCATATCCCAGCACAGGCCTCGAAGTGCTCCAAATAACCACTTGCAGATTTTACCAAAAGAGTGTTTCAAAACTGCTCTTTCTACAGGTAAGTTCAAGTCTGTGAGTTGAATGCACTCAACACAAAGAAGTTTCTGAGAATGCTTCTGTTCAGTTTTTATGTGAAGATATTTCCTTTTCCAGCATAGGCCTCAAACGGCTCCACATATCCACTTGCAGATTCTACAAAAAGAGTGTTTCCAAACTTCTCTATCAACTGGTAGGTTCAACTCTGTGAGTAGAATGAACTCATCACAAAGAAGTTTCTGAGAATCCTTCTCTCTAGTTTTTATGTGAAGATATTTCCTTTTCCAACATAGGCCTCAAGGTGCTCCGAATAAACACTTGCAGATTCTACAAACGTAATGTTTCAAAACTGTTCTATCAAAAGAAATGTTCAAGTCTGTGAGTTGAATGCACTCATCACACAGAAGTTTCTGAGAATGCTTCTGTCTAGTTTTTAGGTGAAGATATTTTCCTTTTAAAGCATAGGCCTCAAAACGCTCCAAATATCCTCTTGCAGATTCTACAAAAAGAGTGTTTCAAAACTGTTCTATCAAAAGGAAGGTTCAACTCTGTGAGTTGAATGAATGCGTCGTGAAGAACTTTCTGAGAATGCTTCTCTGTAGTTTTTAGGTGAAGATATTCCATATCCCAGCACAGGCCTCGAAGTGCTCCAAATAACCACTTGCAGATTTTACCAAAAGAGTGTTTCAAAACTGCTCTTTCTACAGGTAAGTTCAAGTCCGTGAGTTGAATGCACTCAACACAAAGAAGTTTCTGAGAATGCTTCTGTTCAGTTTTTATGTGAAGATATTTCCTTTTCCAGCATAGGCCTCAAACGGCTCCAAATATCCACTTGCAGATTCTACAAAAAGAGTGTTTCCAAACTTCTCTATCAATTGGTAGGTTCAACTCTGTGAGTTGAATGAACTCATCACAAAGAAGTTTCTGAGAATCCTTCTCTCTAGTTTTTATGTGTAGATATTTCCTTTTCCAACAGAGGCCTCAAGGTGCCCCGAATAAACACTTGCAGATTCTACAAAGGTAATGTTTCCAAACTGTTCTATCAAAAGAAACTTTCAAGTCTGTGAGTTGAATGCACTCATCACACAGAAGTTTCTGAGAATGCTTCTGTCTAGTTTTTAGGTGAAGATATTTCCTTTTCCAGCGTAGGCCTCAAAACTCTCCAAATATTCTCTTGCAGATCCTACAAAAAGAGTGTTTCAAAACTGTTCTATCAAAAGGAAGGTTCAACTCTGTGAGTTGAATGAATGCGTCGAGAAGAACTTTCTGAGAATGCTTCTCTGTAGTTTTTAGGTGAAGATATTCCATATCCCAGCACAGGCCTCGAAGTGCTCCAAATAACCACTTGCAGATTTTACCAATAGAGTGTTTCAAAACTGCTCTTTCTACAGGTAAGTTCAAGTCTGTGAGTTGAATGCACTCAACACAAAGAAGTTTCTGAGAATGCTTCTGTTCAGTTTTTATGTGAAGATATTTCCTTTTCCAGCATAGGCCTCAAACGGCTCCAAATATCCACTTGCAGATTCTACAAAAAGAGTGTTTCCAAACTTCTCTATCAATTGGTAGGTTCAACTCTGTGAGTTGAATGAACTCATCACAAAGAAGTTTCTGAGAATCCTTCTCTCTAGTTTTTATGTGAAGATATTTGCTTTTCCAACATGGGCCTCAAGGTGCTCCGAATAAACACTTGCAGATTCTACAAACGTAATGTTTCAAAACTGTTCTATCAAAAGAAACGTTCAAGTCTGTGAGTTGAATGCACTCATCACACAGAAGTTTCTGAGAATGCTTCTGTCTAGTTTTTAGGTGAAGATATTTTCCTTTTCCAGCATAGGCCTGAAAACGCTCCAAATATCCTCTTGCAGATTCTACAAAAAGAGTGTTTCAAAACTGTTCTATCAAAAGGAAGGTTCAACTCTGTGAGTTGAATGAATGCATCGTGAAGAACTTTCTGAAAATGCTTCTCTGTAGTTTTTAGGTGAAGATATTCCATATCCCAGCACAGGCCTCGAAGTGCTCCAAATAACCACTTGCAGATTTTACCAAAAGAGTGTTTCAAAACTGCTCTTTCTAAAGGTAAGTTCAAGTCTGTGAGTTGAATGCACTCAACACAAAGAAGTTTCTGAGAATGCTTCTGTTCAGTTTTTATGTGAAGATATTTCCTTTTCCAGCATAGGCCTCAAACGGCTCCAAATATCCACTTGCAGATTCTACAAAAAGAGTGTTTCGAAACTTCTCTATCAACTGGTAGGTTCAACTCTGTGAGTTGAATGAACTCATCACAAAGAAGTTTCTGAGAATCCTTCTCTCTAGTTTTTATGTGAAGATATTTCCTTTTCCAACATAGGCCTCAAGGTGCTCCGAATAAACACTTGCAGATTCTACAAACGTAATGTTTCAAAACTGTTCTATCAAAAGAAACGTTCAAGTCTGTGAGTTGAATGCACTCATCACACAGAAGTTTCTGAGAATGCTTCTGTCTAGTTTTTAGGTGAAGATATTTTCCTTTTCCAGCATAGGCCTCAAAACGCTCCAAATATCCTCTTGCAGATTCTACACAAAGAGTGTTTCAAAACTGTTCTATCAAAAGGAAGGTTCAACTCTGTGAGTTGAATGAATGCGTCGTGAAGAACTTTCTGAGAATGCTTCTCTGTAGTTTTTAGGTGAAGATATTCCATATCCCAGCACAGGCCTCGAAGTGCTCCAAATAACCACTTGCAGATTTTACCAAAAGAGTGTTTCAAAACTGCTCTTTCTACAGGTAAGTTCAAGTCTGTGAGTTGAATGCACTCAACACAGAGAAGTTGCTGAGAATGCTTCTGTTCAGTTTTTATGTGAAGATATTTCCTTTTCCAGCATAGGCCTCAAACGGCTCCAAATATCCACTTGCAGATTCTACAAAAAGAGTGTTTCCAAACTTCTCTATCAATTGGTAGGTTCCACTCTGTGAGTTGAATGAACTCGTCACAAAGAAGTTTCTGAGAATCCTTCTCTCTAGTTTTTATGTGAAGATATTTCCTTTTCCAACATAGGCCTCAAGGTGCTCCGAATAAACACTTGCAGATTCTACAAACGTAGTGTTTCAAAACTGTTCTATCAAAAGAAACGTTCAAGTCTGTGAGTTGAATGCACTCATCACACAGAAGTTTCCGAGAATGCTTCTGTCTAGTTTTTAGGTGAAGATATTTCCTTTTCCAGCGTAGGCCTCAAAACTCTCCAAATATTCTCTTGCAGATCCTACAAAAAGAGTGTTTCAAAACTGTTCTATCAAAAGGAAGGTTCAACTCTGTGAGTTGAATGAATGCGTCGAGAAGAACTTTCTGAGAATGCTTCTCTGTAGTTTTTAGGTGAAGATATTCCATATCCCAGCACAGGCCTCGAAGTGCTCCAAATAACCACTTGCAGATTTTACCAAAAGAGTGTTTCAAAACTGCTCTTTCTACAGGTAAGTTCAAGTCTGTGAGTTGAATGCACTCAACACAAAGAAGTTTCTGAGAATGCTTCTGTTCAGTTTTTATGTGAAGATATTTCCTTTTCCAGCATAGGCCTCAAACGGCTCCAAATATCCACTTGCAGGTTCTACAAAAAGAGTGTTTCCAAACTTCTCTATCAATTGGTAGGTTCAACTCTGTGAGTTGAATGAACTCATCACAAAGAAGTTTCTGAGAATCCTTCTCTCTAGTTTTTAAGTGAAGATATTTCCTTTTCCAACATAGGCCTCAAGGTGCTCCGAATAAACACTTGCAGATTCTACAAACGTAATGTTTCAAAACTGTTCTATCAAAAGAAACGTTCAAGTCTGTGAGTTGAATGCACTCATCACAGAAGTTTCTGAGAATGCTTCTGTCTAGTTTTTAGGTGAAGATATTTCCTTTTCCAGCATAGGCCTCAAAACGCTCCAAATATCCTCTTGCAGATTCTACAAAAAGAGTGTTTCAAAACTGTTCTATCAAAAGGAAGGTTCAACTCTGTGAGTTGAATGAATGCATCGTGAAGAACTTTCTGAGAATGCTTCTCTGTAGTTTTTAGGTGAAGATATTCCATATCCCAGCACAGGCCTCGAAGTGCTCCAAATAACCACTTGCAGATTTTACCAAAAGAGTGTTTCAAAACTGCTCTTTCTACAGGTAAGTTCAAGTCTGTGAGTTGAATGCACTCAACACAAAGAAGTTTCTGAGAATGCTTCTGTTCAGTTTTTATGTGAAGATATTTCCTTTTCCAGCATAGGCCTCAAACGGCTCCAAATATCCACTTGCAGATTCGACAAAAAGAGTGTTTCAAAACTGTTCTATCAAAAGGAAGGTTCAACTCTGTGAGTTGAATGAATGCGTCATGAATAACTTTCTGAGAATGCTTCTCTGTAGTTTTTAGGTGAAGATATTCCATATCCCAGCACAGGCCTCGAAGTGCTCCAAATAACCACTTGCAGATTTTACCAAAAGAGTGTTTCAAAACTGCTCTTACTACAGGTAAGTTCAAGTCTGTGAGTTGAATGCACTCAACACAAAGAAGTTTCTGAGAATGCTTCTGTTCAGTTTTTATGTGAAGATATTTCCTTTTCCAGCATAGGCCTCAAACGGCTCCAAATATCCACTTGCAGATTCTACAAAAAGAGTGTTTCCAAACTTCTCTATCAATTGGTAGGTTCAACTCTGTGAGTTGAATGAACTCATCACAAAGAAGTTTCTGAGAATCCTTCCCTCTAGTTTTAATGTGAAGATATTTCCTTTTCCAACATAGGCCTCAAGGTGCTCCGAATAAACACTTGCAGATTCTACAAACGTAATGTTTCAAAACTGTTCTATCAAAAGAAACGTTCAAGTCTGTGAGTTGAATGCACTCATCACACAGAAGTTTCTGAGAATGCTTCTGTCTAGTTTTTAGGTGAAGATATTTTCCTTTTCCAGCATAGGCCTCAAAACGCTCCAAATATCCTCTTGCAGATTCTACAAAAAGAGTGTTTCCAAACTTCTCTATCAACTGGTAGGTTCAACTCTGTGAGTAGAATGAACTCATCACAAAGAAGTTTCTGAGAATCCTTCTCTCTAGTTTTTATGTGAAGATATTTCCTTTTCCAACATAGGCCTCAAGGTGCTCCGAATAAACACTTGCAGATTCTACAAACGTAATGTTTCAAAACTGTTCTATCAAAAGAAACGTTCAAGTCTGTGAGTTGAATGCACTCATCACACAGAAGTTTCTGAGAATGCTTCTGTCTAGTTTTTAGGTGAAGATATTTTCCTTTTAAAGCATAGGCCTCAAAACGCTCCAAATATCCTCTTGCAGATTCTACAAAAAGAGTGTTTCAAAACTGTTCTATCAAAAGGAAGGTTCAACTCTGTGAGTTGAATGAATGCGTCGTGAAGAACTTTCTGAGAATGCTTCTCTGTAGTTTTTAGGTGAAGATATTCCATATCCCAGCACAGGCCTCGAAGTGCTCCAAATAACCACTTGCAGATTTTACCAATAGAGTGTTTCAAAACTGCTCTTTCTACAGGTAAGTTCAAGTCTGTGAGTTGAATGCACTCAACACAAAGAAGTTTCTGAGAATGCTTCTGTTCAGTTTTTATGTGAAGATATTTCCTTTTCCAGCATAGGCCTCAAACGGCTCCAAATATCCACTTGCAGATTCTACAAAAAGAGTGTTTCCAAACTTCTCTATCAATTGGTAGGTTCAACTCTGTGAGTTGAATGAACTCATCACAAAGAAGTTTCTGAGAATCCTTCTCTCTAGTTTTTATGTGAAGATATTTGCTTTTCCAACATAGGCCTCAAGGTGCTCCGAATAAACACTTGCAGATTCTACAAACGTAATGTTTCAAAACTGTTCTATCAAAAGAAACGTTCAAGTCTGTGAGTTGAATGCACTCATCACACAGAAGTTTCTGAGAATGCTTCTGTCTAGTTTTTAGGTGAAGATATTTTCCTTTTCCAGCATAGGCCTGAAAACGCTCCAAATATCCTCTTGCAGATTCTACAAAAAGAGTGTTTCAAAACTGTTCTATCAAAAGGAAGGTTCAACTCTGTGAGTTGAATGAATGCATCGTGAAGAACTTTCTGAAAATGCTTCTCTGTAGTTTTTAGGTGAAGATATTCCATATCCCAGCACAGGCCTCGAAGTGCTCCAAATAACCACTTGCAGATTTTACCAAAAGAGTGTTTCAAAACTGCTCTTTCTACAGGTAAGTTCAAGTCTGTGAGTTGAATGCACTCAACACAAAGAAGTTTCTGAGAATGCTTCTGTTCAGTTTTTATGTGAAGATATTTCCTTTTCCAGCATAGGCCTCAAACGGCTCCAAATATCCACTTGCAGATTCTACAAAAAGAGTGTTTCCAAACTTCTCTATCAACTGGTAGGTTCAACTCTGTGAGTTGAATGAACTCATCACAAAGAAGTTTCTGAGAATCCTTCTCTCTAGTTTTTATGTGAAGATATTTCCTTTTCCAACATAGGCCTCAAGGTGCTCCGAATAAACACTTGCAGATTCTACAAACGTAATGTTTCAAAACTGTTCTATCAAAAGAAACGTTCAAGTCTGTGAGTTGAATGCACTCATCACACAGAAGTTTCTGAGAATGCTTCTGTCTAGTTTTTAGGTGAAGATATTTTCCTTTTGCAGCATAGGCCTCAAAACGCTCCAAATATCCTCTTGCAGATTCTACACAAAGAGTGTTTCAAAACTGTTCTATCAAAAGGAAGGTTCAACTCTGTGAGTTGAATGAATGCGTCGTGAAGAACTTTCTGAGAATGCTTCTCTGTAGTTTTTAGGTGAAGATATTCCATATCCCAGCACAGGCCTCGAAGTGCTCCAAATAACCACTTGCAGATTTTACCAAAAGAGTGTTTCAAAACTGCTCTTTCTACAGGTAAGTTCAAGTCTGTGAGTTGAATGCACTCAACACAGAGAAGTTTCTGAGAATGCTTCTGTTCAGTTTTTATGTGAAGATATTTCCTTTTCCAGCATAGGCCTCAAACGGCTCCAAATATCCACTTGCAGATTCTACAAAAAGAGTGTTTCCAAACTTCTCTATCAATTGGTAGGTTCCACTCTGTGAGTTGAATGAACTCGTCACAAAGAAGTTTCTGAGAATCCTTCTCTCTAGTTTTTATGTGAAGATATTTCCTTTTCCAACATAGGCCTCAAGGTGCTCCGAATAAACACTTGCAGATTCTACAAACGTAGTGTTTCAAAACTGTTCTATCAAAAGAAACGTTCAAGTCTGTGAGTTGAATGCACTCATCACACAGAAGTTTCCGAGAATGCTTCTGTCTAGTTTTTAGGTGAAGATATTTCCTTTTCCAGCGTAGGCCTCAAAACTCTCCAAATATTCTCTTGCAGATCCTACAAAAAGAGTGTTTCAAAACTGTTCTATCAAAAGGAAGGTTCAACTCTGTGAGTTGAATGAATGCGTCGAGAAGAACTTTCTGAGAATGCTTCTCTGTAGTTTTTAGGTGAAGATATTCCATATCCCAGCACAGGCCTCGAAGTGCTCCAAATAACCACTTCCAGATTTTACCAAAAGAGTGTTTCAAAACTGCTCTTTCTACAGGTAAGTTCAAGTCTGTGAGTTGAATGCACTCAACACAAAGAAGTTTCTGAGAATGCTTCTGTTCAGTTTTTATGTGAAGATATTTCCTTTTCCAGCATAGGCCTCAAACGGCTCCAAATATCCACTTGCAGGTTCTACAAAAAGAGTGTTTCCAAACTTCTCTATCAATTGGTAGGTTCAACTCTGTGAGTTGAATGAACTCATCACAAAGAAGTTTCTGAGAATCCTTCTCTCTAGTTTTTAAGTGAAGATATTTCCTTTTCCAACATAGGCCTCAAGGTGCTCCGAATAAACACTTGCAGATTCTACAAACGTAATGTTTCAAAACTGTTCTATCAAAAGAAACGTTCAAGTCTGTGAGTTGAATGCACTCATCACAGAAGTTTCTGAGAATGCTTCTGTCTAGTTTTTAGGTGAAGATATTTCCTTTTCCAGCATAGGCCTCAAAACGCTCCAAATATCCTCTTGCAGATTCTACAAAAAGAGTGTTTCAAAACTGTTCTATCAAAAGGAAGGTTCAACTCTGTGAGTTGAATGAATGCATCGTGAAGAACTTTCTGAGAATGCTTCTCTGTAGTTTTTAGGTGAAGATATTCCATATCCCAGCACAGGCCTCGAAGTGCTCCAAATAACCACTTGCAGATTTTACCAAAAGAGTGTTTCAAAACTGCTCTTTCTACAGGTAAGTTCAAGTCTGTGAGTTGAATGCACTCAACACAAAGAAGTTTCTGAGAATGCTTCTGTTCAGTTTTTATGTGAAGATATTTCCTTTTCCAGCATAGGCCTCAAACGGCTCCAAATATCCACTTGCAGATTCGACAAAAAGAGTGTTTCAAAACTGTTCTATCAAAAGGAAGGTTCAACTCTGTGAGTTGAATGAATGCGTCATGAATAACTTTCTGAGAATGCTTCTCTGTAGTTTTTAGGTGAAGATATTCCATATCCCAGCACAGGCCTCGAAGTGCTCCAAATAACCACTTGCAGATTTTACCAAAAGAGTGTTTCAAAACTGCTCTTACTACAGGTAAGTTCAAGTCTGTGAGTTGAATGCACTCAACACAAAGAAGTTTCTGAGAATGCTTCTGTTCAGTTTTTATGTGAAGATATTTCCTTTTCCAGCATAGGCCTCAAACGGCTCCAAATATCCACTTGCAGATTCTACAAAAAGAGTGTTTCCAAACTTCTCTATCAATTGGTAGGTTCAACTCTGTGAGTTGAATGAACTCATCACAAAGAAGTTTCTGAGAATCCTTCCCTCTAGTTTTAATGTGAAGATATTTCCTTTTCCAACATAGGCCTCAAGGTGCTCCGAATAAACACTTGCAGATTCTACAAACGTAATGTTTCAAAACTGTTCTATCAAAAGAAACGTTCAAGTCTGTGAGTTGAATGCACTCATCACACAGAAGTTTCTGAGAATGCTTCTGTCTAGTTTTTAGGTGAAGATATTTTCCTTTTCCAGCATAGGCCTCAAAACGCTCCAAATATCCTCTTGCAGATTCTACAAAAAGAGTGTTTCAAAACTGTTCTATCAAAAGGAAGGTTCAACTCTGTGAGTTGAATGAATGCATCGTGAAGAACTTTCTGAGAATGCTTCTCTGTAGTTTTTAGGTGAAGATATTCCATATCCCAGCACAGGCCTCGAAGTGCTCCAAGTAACCACTTGCAGATTTTACCAAAAGAGTGTTTCAAAACTGCTCTTTCTACAGGTAAGTTCAAGTCTGTGAGTTGAATGCACTCAAAACAAAGAAGTTTCTGAGAATGCTTCTGTTCAGTTTTTATGTGAAGATATTTCCTTTTCCAGCATAGGCCTCAAACGGCTCCAAATATCCACTTGCAGATTCTACAAAAAGAGTGTTTCCAAACTTCTCTATCAATTGGTAGGTTCAGCTCTGTGAGTTGAATGAACTCATCACAAAGAAGTTTCTGAGAATCCTTCTCTCTAGTTTTTATGTGAAGATATTTGCTTTTCCAACATAGGACTCAAGGTGCTCCGAATAAACACTTGCAGATTCTACAAACGTAATGTTTCAAAACTGTTCTATCAAAAGAAACGTTCAAGTCTGTGAGTTGAATGCACTCATCACACAGAAGTTTCTGAGAATGCTTCTGTCTAGTTTTTAGGTGAAGATATTTTCCTTTTCCAGCATAGGCCTCAAAACGCTCCAAATATCCTCTTGCAGATTCTACAAAAAGAGTGTTTCAAAACTGTTCTATCAAAAGGAAGGTTCAACTCTGTGAGTTGAATGAATGCATCGTGAAGAACTTTCTGAAAATGCTTCTCTGTAGTTTTTAGGTGAAGATATTCCATATCCCAGCACAGGCCTCGAAGTGCTCCAAATAACCACTTGCAGATTTTACCAAAAGTGTGTTTCAAAACTGCTCTTTCTACCGGTAAGTTCAAGTCCGTGAGTTGAATGCACTCAACACAAAGAAGTTTCTGAGAATGCTTCTGTTCAGTTTTTATGTGAAGATATTTCCTTTTCCAGCATAGGCCTCAAACGGCTCCAAGTATCCACTTGCAGATTCTACAAAAAGAGTGTTTCCAAACTTCTCTATCAATTGGTAGGTTCAACTCTGTGAGTTGAATGAACTCATCACAAAGAAGTTTCTGAGAATCCTTCTCTCTAGTTTTTATGTGAAGATATTTGCTTTTCCAACATAGGCCTCAAGGTGCTCCGAATAAACACTTGCAGATTCTACAAACGTAATGTTTCAAAACTGTTCTATCAAAAGAAACGTTCAAGTCTGTGAGTTGAATGCACTCATCACACAGAAGTTTCTGAGAATGCTTCTGTCTAGTTTTTAGGTGAAGATATTTTCCTTTTCCAGCATAGGCCTCAAAACGCTCCAAATATCCTCTTGCAGATTCTACACAAAGAGTGTTTCAAAACTGTTCTATCAAAAGGAAGGTTCAACTCTGTGAGTTGAATGAATGCGTCATGAAGAACTTTCTGAGAATGCTTCTCTGTAGTTTTTAGGTGAAGATATTCCATATCCCAGCACAGGCCTCGAAGTGCTCCAAATAACCACTTGCAGATTTTACCAAAAGAGTGTTTCAAAACTGCTCTTTCTACAGGTAAGTTCAAGTCTGTGAGTTGAATGCACTCAACACAGAGAAGTTTCTGAGAATGCTTCTGTTCAGTTTTTATGTGAAGATATTTCCTTTTCCAGCATAGGCCTCAAACGGCTCCAAATATCCACTTGCAGATTCTACAAAAAGAGTGTTTCCAAACTTCTCTATCAATTGGTAGGTTCCACTCTGTGAGTTGAATGAACTGGTCACAAAGAAGTTTCTGAGAATCCTTCTCTCTAGTTTTTATGTGAAGATATTTCCTTTTCCAACATAGGCCTCAAGGTGCTCCGAATAAACACTTGCAGATTCTACAAACGTAGTGTTTCAAAACTGTTCTATCAAAAGAAACGTTCAAGTCTGTGAGTTGAATGCACTCATCACACAGAAGTTTCTGAGAATGCTTCTGTCTAGTTTTTAGGTGAAGATATTTCCTTTTCCAGCGTATTCCTCAAAACTCTCCAAATATTCTCTTGCAGATCCTACAAAAAGAGTGTTTCAAAACTGTTCTATCAAAAGGAAGGTTCAACTCTGTGAGTTGAATGAATGCGTCGAGAAGAACTTTCTGAGAATGCTTCTCTGTAGTTTTTAGGTGAAGATATTCCATATCCCAGCACAGGCCTCGAAGTGCTCCAAATAACCACTTGCAGATTTTACCAAAAGAGTGTTTCAAAACTGCTCTTTCTACAGGTAAGTTCAAGTCTGTGAGTTGAATGCACTCAACACAAAGAAGTTTCTGAGAATGCTTCTGTTCAGTTTTTATGTGAAGATATTTCCTTTTCCAGCATAGGCCTCAAACGGCTCCAAATATCCACTTGCAGGTTCTACAAAAAGAGTGTTTCCAAACTTCTCTATCAATTGGTAGGTTCAACTCTGTGAGTTGAATGAACTCATCACAAAGAAGTTTCTGAGAATCCTTCTCTCTAGTTTTTAAGTGAAGATATTTCCTTTTCCAACATAGGCCTCAAGGTGCTCCGAATAAACACTTGCAGATTCTACAAACGTAATGTTTCAAAACTGTTCTATCAAAAGAAACGTTCAAGTCTGTGAGTTGAATGCACTCATCACACAGAAGTTTCTGAGAATGCTTCTGTCTAGTTTTTAGGTGAAGATATTTCCTTTTCCAGCATAGGCCTCAAAACGCTCCAAATATCCTCTCGCAGATTCTTCAAAAAGAGTGTTTCAAAACTGTTCTATCAAAAGGAAGGTTCAACTCTGTGAGTTGAATGAATGCATCGTGAAGAACTTTCTGAGAATGCTTCTCTGTAGTTTTTAGGTGAAGATATTCCATATCCCAGCACAGGCCTCGAAGTGCTCCAAATAACCACTTGCAGATTTTACCAAAAGAGTGTTTCAAAACTGCTCTTTCTACAGGTAAGTTCAAGTCCGTGAGTTGAATGCACTCAACACAAAGAAGTTTCTGAGAATGCTTCTGTTCAGTTTTTATGTGAAGATATTTCCTTTTCCAGCATAGGCCTCAAACGGCTCCAAATATCCACTTGCAGATTCTACAAAAAGAGTGTTTCCAAACTTCTCTATCAATTGGTAGGTTCAACTCTGTGAGTTGAATGAACTCATCACAAAGAAGTTTCTGAGAATCCTTCTCTCTAGTTTTTATGTGTAGATATTTCCTTTTCCAACAGAGGCCTCAAGGTGCCCCGAATAAACACTTGCAGATTCTACAAAGGTAATGTTTCCAAACTGTTCTATCAAAAGAAACGTTCAAGTCTGTGAGTTGAATGCACTCATCACACAGAAGTTTCTGAGAATGCTTCTGTCTAGTTTTTAGGTGAAGATATTTCCTTTTCCAGCGTAGGCCTCAAAACTCTCCAAATATTCTCTTGCAGATCCTACAAAAAGAGTGTTTCAAAACTGTTCTATCAAAAGGAAGGTTCAACTCTGTGAGTTGAATGAATGCGTCGAGAAGAACTTTCTGAGAATGCTTCTCTGTAGTTTTTAGGTGAAGATATTCCATATCCCAGCACAGGCCTCGAAGTGCTCCAAATAACCACTTGCAGATTTTACCAATAGAGTGTTTCAAAACTGCTCTTTCTACAGGTAAGTTCAAGTCTGTGAGTTGAATGCACTCAACACAAAGAAGTTTCTGAGAATGCTTCTGTTCAGTTTTTATGTGAAGATATTTCCTTTTCCAGCATAGGCCTCAAACGGCTCCAAATATCCACTTGCAGATTCTACAAAAAGAGTGTTTCCAAACTTCTCTATCAATTGGTAGGTTCAACTCTGTGAGTTGAATGAACTCATCACAAAGAAGTTTCTGAGAATCCTTCTCTCTAGTTTTTATGTGAAGATATTTGCTTTTCCAACATAGGCCTCAAGGTGCTCCGAATAAACACTTGCAGATTCTACAAACGTAATGTTTCAAAACTGTTCTATCAAAAGAAACGTTCAAGTCTGTGAGTTGAATGCACTCATCACACAGAAGTTTCTGAGAATGCTTCTGTCTAGTTTTTAGGTGAAGATATTTTCCTTTTCCAGCATAGGCCTGAAAACGCTCCAAATAACCACTTGCAGATTTTACCAAAAGAGTGTTTCAAAACTGCTCTTTCTACAGGTAAGTTCAAGTCTGTGAGTTGAATGCACTCAACACAGAGAAGTTTCTGAGAATGCTTCTGTTCAGTTTTTATGTGAAGATATTTCCTTTTCCAGCATAGGCCTCAAACGGCTCCAAATATCCACTTGCAGATTCTACAAAAAGAGTGTTTCCAAACTTCTCTATCAATTGGTAGGTTCCACTCTGTGAGTTGAATGAACTGGTCACAAAGAAGTTTCTGAGAATCCTTCTCTCTAGTTTTTATGTGAAGATATTTCCTTTTCCAACATAGGCCTCAAGGTGCTCCGAATAAACACTTGCAGATTCTACAAACGTAGTGTTTCAAAACTGTTCTATCAAAAGAAACGTTCAAGTCTGTGAGTTGAATGCACTCATCACACAGAAGTTTCTGAGAATGCTTCTGTCTAGTTTTTAGGTGAAGATATTTCCTTTTCCAGCGTAGGCCTCAAAACTCTCCAAATATTCTCTTGCAGATCCTACAAAAAGAGTGTTTCAAAACTGTTCTATCAAAAGGAAGGTTCAACTCTGTGAGTTGAATGAATGCGTCGAGAAGAACTTTCTGAGAATGCTTCTCTGTAGTTTTTAGGTGAAGATATTCCATATCCCAGCACAGGCCTCGAAGTGCTCCAAATAACCACTTGCAGATTTTACCAAAAGAGTGTTTCAAAACTGCTCTTTCTACAGGTAAGTTCAAGTCTGTGAGTTGAATGCACTCAACACAAAGAAGTTTCTGAGAATGCTTCTGTTCAGTTTTTATGTGAAGATATTTCCTTTTCCAGCATAGGCCTCAAACGGCTCCAAATATCCACTTGCAGGTTCTACAAAAAGAGTGTTTCCAAACTTCTCTATCAATTGGTAGGTTCAACTCTGTGAGTTGAATGAACTCATCACAAAGAAGTTTCTGAGAATCCTTCTCTCTAGTTTTTAAGTGAAGATATTTCCTTTTCCAACATAGGCCTCAAGGTGCTCCGAATAAACACTTGCAGATTCTACAAACGTAATGTTTCAAAACTGTTCTATCAAAAGAAACGTTCAAGTCTGTGAGTTGAATGCACTCATCACACAGAAGTTTCTGAGAATGCTTCTGTCTAGTTTTTAGGTGAAGATATTTCCTTTTCCAGCATAGGCCTCAAAACGCTCCAAATATCCTCTCGCAGATTCTTCAAAAAGAGTGTTTCAAAACTGTTCTATCAAAAGGAAGGTTCAACTCTGTGAGTTGAATGAATGCATCGTGAAGAACTTTCTGAGAATGCTTCTCTGTAGTTTTTAGGTGAAGATATTCCATATCCCAGCACAGGCCTCGAAGTGCTCCAAATAACCACTTGCAGATTTTACCAAAAGAGTGTTTCAAAACTGCTCTTTCTACAGGTAAGTTCAAGTCCGTGAGTTGAATGCACTCAACACAAAGAAGTTTCTGAGAATGCTTCTGTTCAGTTTTTATGTGAAGATATTTCCTTTTCCAGCATAGGCCTCAAACGGCTCCAAATATCCACTTGCAGATTCTACAAAAAGAGTGTTTCCAAACTTCTCTATCAATTGGTAGGTTCAACTCTGTGAGTTGAATGAACTCATCACAAAGAAGTTTCTGAGAATCCTTCTCTCTAGTTTTTATGTGTAGATATTTCCTTTTCCAACAGAGGCCTCAAGGTGCCCCGAATAAACACTTGCAGATTCTACAAAGGTAATGTTTCCAAACTGTTCTATCAAAAGAAACGTTCAAGTCTGTGAGTTGAATGCACTCATCACACAGAAGTTTCTGAGAATGCTTCTGTCTAGTTTTTAGGTGAAGATATTTCCTTTTCCAGCGTAGGCCTCAAAACTCTCCAAATATTCTCTTGCAGATCCTACAAAAAGAGTGTTTCAAAACTGTTCTATCAAAAGGAAGGTTCAACTCTGTGAGTTGAATGAATGCGTCGAGAAGAACTTTCTGAGAATGCTTCTCTGTAGTTTTTAGGTGAAGATATTCCATATCCCAGCACAGGCCTCGAAGTGCTCCAAATAACCACTTGCAGATTTTACCAAAAGAGTGTTTCAAAACTGCTCTTTCTACAGGTAAGTTCAAGTCTGTGAGTTGAATGCACTCAACACAAAGAAGTTTCTGAGAATGCTTCTGTTCAGTTTTTATGTGAAGATATTTCCTTTTCCAGCATAGGCCTCAAACGGCTCCAAATATCCACTTGCAGATTCTACAAAAAGAGTGTTTCCAAACTTCTCTATCAATTGGTAGGTTCAACTCTGTGAGTTGAATGAACTCATCACAAAGAAGTTTCTGAGAATCCTTCTCTCTAGTTTTTATGTGAAGATATTTGCTTTTCCAACATAGGCCTCAAGGTGCTCCGAATAAACACTTGCAGATTCTACAAACGTAATGTTTCAAAACTGTTCTATCAAAAGAAACGTTCAAGTCTGTGAGTTGAATGCACTCATCACACAGAAGTTTCTGAGAATGCTTCTGTCTAGTTTTTAGGTGAAGATATTTTCCTTTTCCAGCATAGGCCTGAAAACGCTCCAAATATCCTCTTGCAGATTCTACAAAAAGAGTGTTTCAAAACTGTTCTATCAAAAGGAAGGTTCAACTCTGTGAGTTGAATGAATGCATCGTGAAGAACTTTCTGAAAATGCTTCTCTGTAGTTTTTAGGTGAAGATATTCCATATCCCAGCACAGGCCTCGAAGTGCTCCAAATAACCACTTGCAGATTTTACCAAAAGAGTGTTTCAAAACTGCTCTTTCTACAGGTAAGTTCAAGTCTGTGAGTTGAATGCACTCAACACAAAGAAGTTTCTGAGAATGCTTCTGTTCAGTTTTTATGTGAAGATATTTCCTTTTCCAGCATAGGCCTCAAACGGCTCCAAATATCCACTTGCAGATTCTACAAAAAGAGTGTTTCCAAACTTCTCTATCAACTGGTAGGTTCAACTCTGTGAGTTGAATGAACTCATCACAAAGAAGTTTCTGAGAATCCTTCTCTCTAGTTTTTATGTGAAGATATTTCCTTTTCCAACATAGGCCTCAAGGTGCTCCGAATAAACACTTGCAGATTCTACAAACGTAATGTTTCAAAACTGTTCTATCAAAAGAAACGTTCAAGTCTGTGAGTTGAATGCACTCATCACACAGAAGTTTCTGAGAATGCTTCTGTCTAGTTTTTAGGTGAAGATATTTTCCTTTTCCAGCATAGGCCTCAAAACGCTCCAAATATCCTCTTGCAGATTCTACACAAAGAGTGTTTCAAAACTGTTCTATCAAAAGGAAGGTTCAACTCTGTGAGTTGAATGAATGCGTCGTGAAGAACTTTCTGAGAATGCTTCTCTGTAGTTTTTAGGTGAAGATATTCCATATCCCAGCACAGGCCTCGAAGTGCTCCAAATAACCACTTGCAGATTTTACCAAAAGAGTGTTTCAAAACTGCTCTTTCTACAGGTAAGTTCAAGTCTGTGAGTTGAATGCACTCAACACAGAGAAGTTTCTGAGAATGCTTCTGTTCAGTTTTTATGTGAAGATATTTCCTTTTCCAGCATAGGCCTCAAACGGCTCCAAATATCCACTTGCAGATTCTACAAAAAGAGTGTTTCCAAACTTCTCTATCAATTGGTAGGTTCCACTCTGTGAGTTGAATGAACTCGTCACAAAGAAGTTTCTGAGAATCCTTCTCTCTAGTTTTTATGTGAAGATATTTCCTTTTCCAACATAGGCCTCAAGGTGCTCCGAATAAACACTTGCAGATTCTACAAACGTAGTGTTTCAAAACTGTTCTATCAAAAGAAACGTTCAAGTCTGTGAGTTGAATGCACTCATCACACAGAAGTTTCCGAGAATGCTTCTGTCTACTTTTTAGGTGAAGATATTTCCTTTTCCAGCGTAGGCCTCAAAACTCTCCAAATATTCTCTTGCAGATCCTACAAAAAGAGTGTTTCAAAACTGTTCTATCAAAAGGAAGGTTCAACTCTGTGAGTTGAATGAATGCGTCGAGAAGAACTTTCTGAGAATGCTTCTCTGTAGTTTTTAGGTGAAGATATTCCATATCCCAGCACAGGCCTCGAAGTGCTCCAAATAACCACTTGCAGATTTTACCAAAAGAGTGTTTCAAAACTGCTCTTTCTACAGGTAAGTTCAAGTCTGTGAGTTGAATGCACTCAACACAAAGAAGTTTCTGAGAATGCTTCTGTTCAGTTTTTATGTGAAGATATTTCCTTTTCCAGCATAGGCCTCAAACGGCTCCAAATATCCACTTGCAGGTTCTACAAAAAGAGTGTTTCCAAACTTCTCTATCAATTGGTAGGTTCAACTCTGTGAGTTGAATGAACTCATCACAAAGAAGTTTCTGAGAATCCTTCTCTCTAGTTTTTAAGTGAAGATATTTCCTTTTCCAACATAGGCCTCAAGGTGCTCCGAATAAACACTTGCAGATTCTACAAACGTAATGTTTCAAAACTGTTCTATCAAAAGAAACGTTCAAGTCTGTGAGTTGAATGCACTCATCACAGAAGTTTCTGAGAATGCTTCTGTCTAGTTTTTAGGTGAAGATATTTCCTTTTCCAGCATAGGCCTCAAAACGCTCCAAATATCCTCTTGCAGATTCTACAAAAAGAGTGTTTCAAAACTGTTCTATCAAAAGGAAGGTTCAACTCTGTGAGTTGAATGAATGCATCGTGAAGAACTTTCTGAGAATGCTTCTCTGTAGTTTTTAGGTGAAGATATTCCATATCCCAGCACAGGCCTCGAAGTGCTCCAAATAACCACTTGCAGATTTTACCAAAAGAGTGTTTCAAAACTGCTCTTTCTACAGGTAAGTTCAAGTCTGTGAGTTGAATGCACTCAACACAAAGAAGTTTCTGAGAATGCTTCTGTTCAGTTTTTATGTGAAGATATTTCCTTTTCCAGCATAGGCCTCAAACGGCTCCAAATATCCACTTGCAGATTCGACAAAAAGAGTGTTTCAAAACTGTTCTATCAAAAGGAAGGTTCAACTCTGTGAGTTGAATGAATGCGTCATGAATAACTTTCTGAGAATGCTTCTCTGTAGTTTTTAGGTGAAGATATTCCATATCCCAGCACAGGCCTCGAAGTGCTCCAAATAACCACTTGCAGATTTTACCAAAAGAGTGTTTCAAAACTGCTCTTACTACAGGTAAGTTCAAGTCTGTGAGTTGAATGCACTCAACACAAAGAAGTTTCTGAGAATGCTTCTGTTCAGTTTTTATGTGAAGATATTTCCTTTTCCAGCATAGGCCTCAAACGGCTCCAAATATCCACTTGCAGATTCTACAAAAAGAGTGTTTCCAAACTTCTCTATCAATTGGTAGGTTCAACTCTGTGAGTTGAATGAACTCATCACAAAGAAGTTTCTGAGAATCCTTCCCTCTAGTTTTAATGTGAAGATATTTCCTTTTCCAACATAGGCCTCAAGGTGCTCCGTATAAACACTTGCAGATTCTACAAACGTAATGTTTCAAAACTGTTCTATCAAAAGAAACGTTCAAGTCTGTGAGTTGAATGCACTCATCACACAGAAGTTTCTGAGAATGCTTCTGTCTAGTTTTTAGGTGAAGATATTTTCCTTTTCCAGCATAGGCCTCAAAACGCTCCAAATATCCTCTTGCAGATTCTACAAAAAGAGTGTTTCAAAACTGTTCTATCAAAAGGAAGGTTCAACTCTGTGAGTTGAATGAATGCATCGTGAAGAACTTTCTGAGAATGCTTCTCTGTAGTTTTTAGGTGAAGATATTCCATATCCCAGCACAGGCCTCGAAGTGCTCCAAGTAACCACTTGCAGATTTTACCAAAAGAGTGTTTCAAAACTGCTCTTTCTACAGGTAAGTTCAAGTCTGTGAGTTGAATGCACTCAAAACAAAGAAGTTTCTGAGAATGCTTCTGTTCAGTTTTTATGTGAAGATATTTCCTTTTCCAGCATAGGCCTCAAACGGCTCCAAATATCCACTTGCAGATTCTACAAAAAGAGTGTTTCCAAACTTCTCTATCAATTGGTAGGTTCAGCTCTGTGAGTTGAATGAACTCATCACAAAGAAGTTTCTGAGAATCCTTCTCTCTAGTTTTTATGTGAAGATATTTGCTTTTCCAACATAGGACTCAAGGTGCTCCGAATAAACACTTGCAGATTCTACAAACGTAATGTTTCAAAACTGTTCTATCAAAAGAAACGTTCAAGTCTGTGAGTTGAATGCACTCATCACACAGAAGTTTCTGAGAATGCTTCTGTCTAGTTTTTAGGTGAAGATATTTTCCTTTTCCAGCATAGGCCTCAAAACGCTCCAAATATCCTCTTGCAGATTCTACAAAAAGAGTGTTTCAAAACTGTTCTATCAAAAGGAAGGTTCAACTCTGTGAGTTGAATGAATGCATCATGAAGAACTTTCTGAAAATGCTTCTCTGTAGTTTTTAGGTGAAGATATTCCATATCCCAGCACAGGCCTCGAAGTGCTCCAAATAACCACTTGCAGATTTTACCAAAAGAGTGTTTCAAAACTGCTCTTTCTACAGGTAAGTTCAAGTCCGTGAGTTGAATGCACTCAACACAAAGAAGTTTCTGAGAATGCTTCTGTTCAGTTTTTATGTGAAGATATTTCCTTTTCCAGCATAGGCCTCAAACGGCTCCAAGTATCCACTTGCAGATTCTACAAAAAGAGTGTTTCCAAACTTCTCTATCAATTGGTAGGTTCAACTCTGTGAGTTGAATGAACTCATCACAAAGAAGTTTCTGAGAATCCTTCTCTCTAGTTTTTATGTGAAGATATTTGCTTTTCCAACATAGGCCTCAAGGTGCTCCGAATAAACACTTGCAGATTCTACAAACGTAATGTTTCAAAACTGTTCTATCAAAAGAAACGTTCAAGTCTGTGAGTTGAATGCACTCATCACACAGAAGTTTCTGAGAATGCTTCTGTCTAGTTTTTAGGTGAAGATATTTTCCTTTTCCAGCATAGGCCTCAAAACGCTCCAAATATCCTCTTGCAGATTCTACACAAAGAGTGTTTCAAAACTGTTCTATCAAAAGGAAGGTTCAACTCTGTGAGTTGAATGAATGCGTCATGAAGAACTTTCTGAGAATGCTTCTCTGTAGTTTTTAGGTGAAGATATTCCATATCCCAGCACAGGCCTCGAAGTGCTCCAAATAACCACTTGAAGATTTTACCAAAAGAGTGTTTCAAAACTGCTCTTTCTACAGGTAAGTTCAAGTCTGTGAGTTGAATGCACTCAACACAGAGAAGTTTCTGAGAATGCTTCTGTTCAGTTTTTATGTGAAGATATTTCCTTTTCCAGCATAGGCCTCAAACGGCTCCAAATATCCACTTGCAGATTCTACAAAAAGAGTGTTTCCAAACTTCTCTATCAATTGGTAGGTTCCACTCTGTGAGTTGAATGAACTGGTCACAAAGAAGTTTCTGAGAATCCTTCTCTCTAGTTTTTATGTGAAGATATTTCCTTTTCCAACATAGGCCTCAAGGTGCTCCGAATAAACACTTGCAGATTCTACAAACGTAGTGTTTCAAAACTGTTCTATCAAAAGAAACGTTCAAGTCTGTGAGTTGAATGCACTCATCACACAGAAGTTTCTGAGAATGCTTCTGTCTAGTTTTTAGGTGAAGATATTTCCTTTTCCAGCGTAGGCCTCAAAACTCTCCAAATATTCTCTTGCAGATCCTACAAAAAGAGTGTTTCAAAACTGTTCTATCAAAAGGAAGGTTCAACTCTGTGAGTTGAATGAATGCGTCGAGAAGAACTTTCTGAGAATGCTTCTCTGTAGTTTTTAGGTGAAGATATTCCATATCCCAGCACAGGCCTCGAAGTGCTCCAAATAACCACTTGCAGATTTTACCAAAAGAGTGTTTCAAAACTGCTCTTTCTACAGGTAAGTTCAAGTCTGTGAGTTGAATGCACTCAACACAAAGAAGTTTCTGAGAATGCTTCTGTTCAGTTTTTATGTGAAGATATTTCCTTTTCCAGCATAGGCCTCAAACGGCTCCAAATATCCACTTGCAGGTTCTACAAAAAGAGTGTTTCCAAACTTCTCTATCAATTGGTAGGTTCAACTCTGTGAGTTGAATGAACTCATCACAAAGAAGTTTCTGAGAATCCTTCTCTCTAGTTTTTAAGTGAAGATATTTCCTTTTCCAACATAGGCCTCAAGGTGCTCCGAATAAACACTTGCAGATTCTACAAACGTAATGTTTCAAAACTGTTCTATCAAAAGAAACGTTCAAGTCTGTGAGTTGAATGCACTCATCACACAGAAGTTTCTGAGAATGCTTCTGTCTAGTTTTTAGGTGAAGATATTTCCTTTTCCAGCATAGGCCTCAAAACGCTCCAAATATCCTCTTGCAGATTCTACAAAAAGAGTGTTTCAAAACTGTTCTATCAAAAGGAAGGTTCAACTCTGTGAGTTGAATGAATGCATCGTGAAGAACTTTCTGAGAATTCTTCTCTGTAGTTTTTAGGTGAAGGTATTCCATATCCCAGCACAGGCCTCGAAGTGCTCCAAATAACCACTTGCAGATTTTACCAAAAGAGTGTTTCAAAACTGCTCTTTCTACAGGTAAGTTCAAGTCTGTGAGTTGAATGCACTCAACACAAAGAAGTTTCTGAGAATGCTTCTGTTCAGTTTTTATGTGAAGATATTTCCTTTTCCAGCATAGGCCTCAAACGGCTCCAAATATCCACTTGCAGATTCTACAAAAAGAGTGTTTCCAAACTTCTCTATCAATTGGTAGGTTCAACTCTGTGAGTTGAATGAACTCATCACAAAGAAGTTTCTGAGAATCCTTCTCTCTAGTTTTTATGTGAAGATATTTGCTTTTCCAACATAGGCCTCAAGGTGCTCCGAATAAACACTTGCAGATTCTACAAACGTAATGTTTCAAAACTGTTATATCAAAAGAAACGTTCAAGTCTGTGAGTTGAATGCACTCATCACACAGAAGTTTCTGAGAATGCTTCTGTCTAGTTTTTAGGTGAAGATATTTTCCTTTTCCAGCATAGGCCTGAAAACGCTCCAAATATCCTCTTGCAGATTCTACAAAAAGAGTGTTTCAAAACTGTTCTATCAAAAGGAAGGTTCAACTCTGTGAGTTGAATGAATGCATCGTGAAGAACTTTCTGAAAATGCTTCTCTGTAGTTTTTAGGTGAAGATATTCCATATCCCAGCACAGGCCTCGAAGTGCTCCAAATAACCACTTGCAGATTTTACCAAAAGAGTGTTTCAAAACTGCTCTTTCTACAGGTAAGTTCAAGTCTGTGAGTTGAATGCACTCAACACAGAGAAGTTTCTGAGAATGCTTCTGTTCAGTTTTTATGTGAAGATATTTCCTTTTCCAGCATAGGCCTCAAACGGCTCCAAATATCCACTTGCAGATTCTACAAAAAGAGTGTTTCCAAACTTCTCTATCAATTGGTAGGTTCCACTCTGTGAGTTGAATGAACTGGTCACAAAGAAGTTTCTGAGAATCCTTCTCTCTAGTTTTTATGTGAAGATATTTCCTTTTCCAACATAGGCCTCAAGGTGCTCCGAATAAACACTTGCAGATTCTACAAACGTAATGTTTCAAAACTGTTCTATCAAAAGAAACGTTCAAGTCTGTGAGTTGAATGCACTCATCACACAGAAGTTTCTGAGGATGCTTCTGTCTAGTTTTTAGGTGAAGATATTTCCTTTTCCAGCATAGGCCTCAAAACGCTCCAAATATCCTCTTGCAGATTCTACAAAAAGAGTGTTTCAAAACTGTTCTATGAAAAGGAAGGTTCAACTCTGTGAGTTGAATGAATGCATCGTGAAGAACTTTCTGAGAATTCTTCTCTGTAGTTTTTAGGTGAAGATATTCCATATCCCAGCACAGGCCTCGAAGTGCTCCTAATAACCACTTGCAGATTTTACCAAAAGAGTGTTTCAAAACTGCTCTTTCTACAGGTAAGTTCAAGTCTGTGAGTTGAATGCACTCAACACAAAGAAGTTTCTGAGAATGCTTCTGTTCAGTTTTTATGTGAAGATATTTCCTTTTCCAGCATAGGCCTCAAACGGCTCCAAATATCCACTTGCAGATTCTACAAAAAGAGTGTTTCCAAACTTCTCTATCAATTGGTAGGTTCAACTCTGTGAGTTCAATGAACTCATCACAAAGAAGTTTCTGAGAATCCTTCTCTCTAGTTTTTATGTGAAGATATTTCCTTTTCCAACATAGGCCTCAAGGTGCTCCGAATAAACACTTGCAGATTCTACAAACGCAATGTTTCAAAACTGTTCTATCAAAAGAAACGTTCAAGTCTGTGAGTTGAATGCACTCATCACACAGGAGTTTCTGAGGATGCTTCTGTCTAGTTTTTAGGTGAAGATATTTCCTTTTCCAGCATAGGCCTCAAAACGCTCCAAATATCCTCTTGCAGATTCTACAAAAAGAGTGTTTCAAAACTGTTCTATCAAAAGGAAGGTTCAACTCTGTGAGTTGAATGAATGCATCGTGAAGAACTTTCTGAGAATGCTTCTCTGTAGTTTTTAGGTGAAGATATTCCATATCCCAGCACAGGCCTCGAAGTGCTCCAAATAACCACTTGCAGATTTTACCAAAAGAGTGTTTCAAAACTGCTCTTTCTACAGGTAAGTTCAAGTCTGTGAGTTGAATGCACTCAACACAAAGAAGTTTCTGAGAATGCTTCTGTTCAGTTTTTATGTGAAGATATTTCCTTTTCCAGCATAGGCCTCAAACGGCTCCAAATATCCACTTGCAGATTCTACAAAAAGAGTGTTTCCAAACTTCTCTATCAATTGGTAGGTTCAACTCTGTGAGTTGAATGAACTCATCACAAAGAAGTTTCTGAGAATCCTTCTCTCTAGTTTTTATGTGAAGATATTTGCTTTTCCAACATAGGCCTCAAGGTGCTCCGAATAAACACTTGCAGATTCTACAAACGCAATGTTTCAAAACTGTTCTATCAAAAGAAACGTTCAAGTCTGTGAGTTGAATGCACTCATCACACAGGAGTTTCTGAGGATGCTTCTGTCTAGTTTTTAGGTGAAGATATTTCCTTTTCCAGCATAGGCCTCAAAACGCTCCAAATATCCTCTTGCAGATTCTACAAAAAGAGTGTTTCCAAACTGTTCTATCAAAAGGAAGGTTCAACTCTGTGAGTTGAATGAATGCATCGTGAAGAACTTTCTGAGAATGCTTCTCTGTAGTTTTTAGGTGAAGATATTCCATATCCCAGCACAGGCCTCGAAGTGCTCCAAATAACCACTTGCAGATTTTACCAAAAGAGTGTTTCAAAACTGCTCTTTCTACAGGTAACTTCAAGTCTGTGAGTTGAATGCACTCAACACAAAGAAGTTTCTGAGAATGCTTCTGTTCAGTTTTTATGTGAAGATATTTCCTTTTCCAGCATAGGCCTCAAACGGCTCCAAATATCCACTTGCAGATTCTACAAAAAGAGTGTTTCCAAACTTCTCTATCAATTGGTAGGTTCAACTCTGTGAGTAGAATGAACTCATCACAAAGAAGTTTCTGAGAATCCTTCTCTCTAGTTTTTATGTGAAGATATTTCCTTTTCCATCATAGGCCTCAAGGTGCTCCGAATAAACACTTGCAGATTCTACAAACGTAATGTTTCAAAACTGTTCTATCAAAAGAAACGTTCAAGTCTGTGAGTTGAATGCACTCATCATACAGAAGTTTCTGAGAATGCTTCTGTCTAGTTTTTAGGTGAAGATATTTCCTTTTCCAGCATAGGCCTCATAACGCTCCAAATATCCTCTTGCAGATTCTACAAAAAGAGTGTTTCAAAACTGTTCTATCAAAAGGAACGTTCAACTCTGTGAGTTGAATGAATGCATCGTGAAGAAGTTTCTGAGAATGCTTCTCTGTAGTTTTTAGGTGAAGATATTCCATATCCCAGCACAGGCCTCGAAGTGCTCCAAATAACCACTTGCAGATTTTACCAAAAGAGTGTTTCAAAACTGCTCTTACTACAGGTAAGTTCAAGTCTGTGAGTTGAATGCACTCAACACAAAGAAGTTTCTGAGAATGCTTCTGTTCAGTTTTTATGTGAAGTTATTTCCTTTTCCAGCATAGGCCTCAAACGGCTCCAAATATCCACTTGCAGATTCTACAAAAAGAGTGTTTCCAAACTTCTCTATCAATTGGTAGGTTCAACTCTGTGAGTTGAATGAACTCATCACAAAGAAGTTTCTGAGAATCCTTCTCTCTAGTTTTGATGTGAAGATATTTCCTTTTCCAACATAGGCCTCAAGGTGCTCCGAATAAACACTTGCAGATTCTACAAACGCAATGTTTCAAAACTGTTCTATCAAAAGAAACGTTCAAGTCTGTGAGTTGAATGCACTCATCACACAGGAGTTTCTGAGGATGCTTCTGTCTAGTTTTTAGGTGAAGATATTTCCTTTTCCAGCATAGGCCTCAAAACGCTCCAAATATCCTCTTGCAGATTCTACAAAAAGAGTGTTTCAAAACTGTTCTATCAAAAGGAAGGTTCAACTCTGTGAGTTGAATGAATGCATCGTGAAGAACTTTCTGAGAATGCTTCTCTGTAGTTTTTAGGTGAAGATATTCCATATCCCAGCACAGGCCTCGAAGTGCTCCAAATAACCACTTGCAGATTTTACCAAAAGAGTGTTTCAAAACTGCTCTTTCTACAGGTAAGTTGAAGTCTGTGAGTTGAATGCACTCAACACAAAGAAGTTTCTGAGAATGCTTCTGTTCAGTTTTTATGTGAAGATATTTCCTTTTCCAGCATAGGCCTCAAACGGCTCCAAATATCCACTTGCAGATTCTACAAAAAGAGTGTTTCCAAACTTCTCTATCAATTGGTAGGTTCAACTCTGTGAGTTGAATGAACTCATCACAAAGAAGTTTCTGAGAATCCTTCTCTCTAGTTTTTAAGTGAAGATATTTCCTTTTCCAACATAGGCCTCAAGGTGCTCCGAATAAACACTTGCAGATTCTACAAACGCAATGTTTCAAAACTGTTCTATCAAAAGAAACGTTCAAGTCTGTGAGTTGAATGCACTCATCACACAGGAGTTTCTGAGGATGCTTCTGTCTAGTTTTTAGGTGAAGATATTTCCTTTTCCAGCATAGGCCTCAAAACGCTCCAAATATCCTCTTGCAGATTCTACAAAAAGAGTGTTTCAAAACTGTTCTATCAAAAGGAAGGTTCAACTCTGTGAGTTGAATGAATGCATCGTGAAGAACTTTCTGAGAATGCTTCTCTGTAGTTTTTAGGTGAAGATATTCCATATCCCAGCACAGGCCTCGAAGTGCTCCAAATAACCACTTGCAGATTTTACCAAAAGAGTGTTTCAAAACTGCTCTTTCTACAGGTAAGTTGAAGTCTGTGAGTTGAATGCACTCAACACAAAGAAGTTTCTGAGAATGCTTTTGTTCAGTTTTTATGTGAAGATATTTCCTTTTCCAGCATAGGCCTCAAACGGCTCCAAATATCCACTTGCAGATTCTACAAAAAGAGTGTTTCCAAACTTCTCTATCAATTGGTAGGTTCAGCTCTGTGAGCTGAATGAACTCATCACAAAGAAGTTTCTGAGAATCCTTCTCTCTAGTTTTTATGTGAAGATATTTGCTTTTCCAACATAGGCCTCAAGGTGCTCCGAATAAACACTTGCAGATTCTACAAACGTAATGTTTCAAAACTGTTCTATCAAAAGAAACGTTCAAGTCTGTGAGTTGAATGCACTCATCACACAGAAGTTTCTGAGAATGCTTCTGTCTAGTTTTTAGGTGAAGATATTTTCCTTTTCCAGCATAGGCCTCAAAACGCTCCAAATATCCTCTTGCAGATTCTACAAAAAGAGTGTTTCAAAACTGTTCTATCAAAAGGAAGGTTCAACTCTGTGAGTTGAATGAATGCATCGTGAAGAACTTTCTGAAAATGCTTCTCTGTAGTTTTTAGGTGAAGATATTCCATATCCCAGCACAGGCCTCGAAGTGCTCCAAATAACCACTTGCAGATTTTACCAAAAGAGTGTTTCAAAACTGCTCTTTCTACAGGTAAGTTCAAGTCTGTGAGTTGAATGCACTCAACACAAAGAAGTTTCTGAGAATGATTCTGTTCAGTTTTTATGTGAAGATATTTCCTTTTCCAGCATAGGCCTCAAACGGCTCCAAATATCCACTTGCAGATTCTACAAAAAGAGTGTTTCCAAACTTCTCTATCAACTGGTAGGTTCAACTCTGTGAGTTGAATGAACTCATCACAAAGAATTTTCTGAGAATCCTTCTCTCTAGTTTTTATGTGAAGATATTTCCTTTTCCAACATAGGCCTCAAGGTGCTCCGAATAAACACTTGCAGATTCTACAAACGTAATGTTTCAAAACTGTTCTATCAAAAGAAACGTTCAAGTCTGTGAGTTGAATGCACTCATCACACAGAAGTTTCTGAGAATGCTTCTGTCTAGTTTTTAGGTGAAGATATTTTCCTTTTCCAGCATAGGCCTCAAAACGCTCCAAATATCCTCTTGCAGATTCTACAAAAAGAGTGTTTCAAAACTGTTCTATCAAAAGGAAGGTTCAACTCTGTGAGTTGAATGAATGCGTCGTGAAGAACTTTCTGAGAATGCTTCTCTGTAGTTTTTAGGTGAAGATATTCCATATCCCAGCACAGGCCTCGAAGTGCTCCAAATAACCACTTGCAGATTTTACCAAAAGAGTGTTTCAAAACTGCTCTTTCTACAGGTAAGTTCAAGTCTGTGAGTTGAATGCACTCAACACAAAGAAGTTTCTGAGAATGCTTCTGTTCAGTTTTTATGTGAAGATATTTCCTTTTCCAGCATAGGCCTCAAACGGCTCCAAATATCCACTTGCAGATTCTACAAAAAGAGTGTTTCGAAACTTCTCTATCAATTGGTAGGTTCAACTCTGTGAGGTGAATGAACTCATCACAAAGAAGTTTCTGAGAATCCTTCTCTCTAGTTTTTATGTGAAGATATTTCCTTTTCCAACATAGGCCTCAAGGTGCGCCGAATAAACACTTGCAGATTCTACAAACGTAATGTTTCCAAACTGTTCTATCAAAAGAAACGTTCAAGTCTGTGAGTTGAATGCACTCATCACACAGAAGTTTCTGAGGATGCTTCTGTCTAGTTTTTAGGTGAAGATATTTCCTTTTCCAGCATAGGCCTCAAAACGCTCCAAATATCCTCTAGCAGATTCTACAAAAAGAGTGTTTCAAAACTGTTCTATCAAAAGGAAGGTTCAACTCTGTGAGTTGAATGAATGCATCGTGAAGAACTTTCTGAGAATGCTTCTCTGTAGTTTTTAGGTGAAGATATTCCATATCCCAGCACAGGCCTCGAAGTGCTCCAAATAACCACTTGCAGATTTTACCAAAAGAGTGTTTCAAAACTGCTCTTTCTACAGGTAAGTTCAAGTCTGTGAGTTGAATGCACTCAACACAAAGAAGTTTCTGAGAATGCTTCTGTTCAGTTTTTATGTGAAGATATTTCCTTTTCCAGCATAGGCCTCAAACGGCTCCAAATATCCACTTGCAGATTCTACAAAAAGAGTGTTTCCAAACTTCTCTATCAATTGGTAGGTTCAACTCTGTGAGTTGAATGAACTCATCACAAAGAAGTTTCTGAGAATCCTTCTCTCTAGTTTTTATGTGAAGATATTTGCTTTTCCAACATAGGCCTCAAGGTGCTCCGAATAAACACTTGCAGATTCTACAAACGCAATGTTTCAAAACTGTTCTATCAAAAGAAACGTTCAAGTCTGTGAGTTGAATGCACTCATCACACAGGAGTTTCTGAGGATGCTTCTGTCTAGTTTTTAGGTGAAGATATTTCCTTTTCCAGCATAGGCCTCAAAACGCTCCAAATATCCTCTTGCAGATTCTACAAAAAGAGTGTTTCCAAACTGTTCTATCAAAAGGAAGGTTCAACTCTGTGAGTTGAATGAATGCATCGTGAAGAACTTTCTGAGAATGCTTCTCTGTAGTTTTTAGGTGAAGATATTCCATATCCCAGCACAGGCTTCGAAGTGCTCCAAATAACCACTTGCAGATTTTACCAAAAGAGTGTTTCAAAACTGCTCTTACTACAGGTAAGTTCAAGTCTGTGAGTTGAATGCAATCAACACAAAGAAGTTTCTGAGAATGCTTCTGTTCAGTTTTTATGTGAAGTTATTTCCTTTTCCAGCATAGGCCTCAAACGGCTCCAAATATCCACTTGCAGATTCTACAAAAAGAGTGTTTCCAAACTTCTCTATCAATTGGTAGGTTCAACTCTGTGAGTTGAATGAACTCATCACAAAGAAGTTTCTGAGAATCCTTCTCTCTAGTTTCTATGTGAAGATATTTCCTTTTCCAACATAGGCCTCAAGGTGCTCCGAATAAACACTTGCAGATTCTACAAACGTAATGTTTCCAAACTGTTCTATCAAAAGAAACTTTCAAGTCTGTGAGTTGAATGCACTCATCACACAGAAGTTTCTGAGAATGCTTCTGTCTAGTTTTTAGGTGAAGATATTTCCTTTTCCAGCATAGGCCTCAAAACGCTCCAAATATCCTCTTGTAGATTCTACAAAAAGAGTGTTTCAAAACTGTTCTATCAAAAGGAAGGTTCAACTCTGTGAGTTGAATGAATGCATCGTGAAGAACTTTCTGAGAATGCTTCTCTGTAGTTTTTAGGTGAAGATATTCCATATCCCAGCACAGGCCTCGAAGTGCTCCAAATAACCACTTGCAGATTTTACCAAAAGAGTGTTTCAAAACTGCTCTTTCTACAGGTAAGTTCAAGTCTGTGAGTTGAATGCACTCAACACAAAGAAGTTTCTGAGAATGCTTCTGTTCAGTTTTTATGTGAAGATATTTCCTTTTCCAGCATAGGCCTCAAACGGCTCCAAATATCCACTTGCAGATTCTACAAAAAGAGTGTTTCCAAACTTCTCTATCAATTGGTAGGTTCAACTCTGTGAGTAGAATGAACTCATCACAAAGAAGTTTCTGAGAATCCTTCTCTCTAGTTTTTATGTGAAGATATTTCCTTTTCCAACATAGGCCTCAAGGTGCTCCGAATAAACACTTGCAGATTCTACAAACGTAATGTTTCAAAACTGTTCTATCAAAAGAAACGTTCAAGTCTGTGAGTTGAATGCACTCATCATACAGAAGTTTCTGAGAATGCTTCTGTCTAGTTTTTAGGTGAAGATATTTCCTTTTCCAGCATAGGCCTCATAACGCTCCAAATATCCTCTTGCAGATTCTACAAAAAGAGTGTTTCAAAACTGTTCTATCAAAAGGAACGTTCAACTCTGTGAGTTGAATGAATGCATCGTGAAGAAGTTTCTGAGAATGCTTCTCTGTAGTTTTTAGGTGAAGATATTTCATATCCCAGCACAGGCCTCGAAGTGCTCCAAATAACCACTTGCAGATTTTACCAAAAGAGTGTTTCAAAACTGCTCTTACTACAGGTAAGTTCAAGTCTGTGAGTTGAATGCACTCAACACAAAGAAGTTTCTGAGAATGCTTCTGTTCAGTTTTTATGTGAAGTTATTTCCTTTTCCAGCATAGGCCTCAAACGGCTCCAAATATCCACTTGCAGATTCTACAAAAAGAGTGTTTCCAAACTTCTCTATCAATTGGTAGGTTCAACTCTGTGAGTTGAATGAACTCATCACAAAGAAGTTTCTGAGAATCCTTCTCTCTAGTTTTGATGTGAAGATATTTCCTTTTCCAACATAGGCCTCAAGGTGCTCCGAATAAACACTTGCAGATTCTACAAACGCAATGTTTCAAAACTGTTCTATCAAAAGAAACGTTCAAGTCTGTGAGTTGAATGCACTCATCACACAGGAGTTTCTGAGGATGCTTCTGTCTAGTTTTTAGGTGAAGATATTTCCTTTTCCAGCATAGGCCTCAAAACGCTCCAAATATCCTCTTGCAGATTCTACAAAAAGAGTGTTTCAAAACTGTTCTATCAAAAGGAAGGTTCAACTCTGTGAGTTGAATGAATGCATCGTGAAGAACTTTCTGAGAATGCTTCTCTGTAGTTTTTAGGTGAAGATATTCCATATCCCAGCACAGGCCTCGAAGTGCTCCAAATAACCACTTGCAGATTTTACCAAAAGAGTGTTTCAAAACTGCTCTTTCTACAGGTAAGTTGAAGTCTGTGAGTTGAATGCACTCAACACAAAGAAGTTTCTGAGAATGCTTCTGTTCAGTTTTTATGTGAAGATATTTCCTTTTCCAGCATAGGCCTCAAACGGCTCCAAATATCCACTTGCAGATTCTACAAAAAGAGTGTTTCCAAACTTCTCTATCAATTGGTAGGTTCAACTCTGTGAGTTGAATGAACTCATCACAAAGAAGTTTCTGAGAATCCTTCTCTCTAGTTTTTAAGTGAAGATATTTCCTTTTCCAACATAGGCCTCAAGGTGCTCCGAATAAACACTTGCAGATTCTACAAACGCAATGTTTCAAAACTGTTCTATCAAAAGAAACGTTCAAGTCTGTGAGTTGAATGCACTCATCACACAGGAGTTTCTGAGGATGCTTCTGTCTAGTTTTTAGGTGAAGATATTTCCTTTTCCAGCATAGGCCTCAAAACGCTCCAAATATCCTCTTGCAGATTCTACAAAAAGAGTGTTTCAAAACTGTTCTATCAAAAGGAAGGTTCAACTCTGTGAGTTGAATGAATGCATCGTGAAGAACTTTCTGAGAATGCTTCTCTGTAGTTTTTAGGTGAAGATATTCCATATCCCAGCACAGGCCTCGAAGTGCTCCAAATAACCACTTGCAGATTTTACCAAAAGAGTTTCAAAACTGCTCTTTCTACAGGTAAGTTCAAGTCTGTGAGTTGAATGCACTCAACACAAAGAAGTTTCTGAGAATGCTTTTGTTCAGTTTTTATGTGAAGATATTTCCTTTTCCAGCATAGGCCTCAAACGGCTCCAAATATCCACTTGCAGATTCTACAAAAAGAGTGTTTCCAAACTTCTCTATCAATTGGTAGGTTCAGCTCTGTGAGTTGAATGAACTCATCACAAAGAAGTTTCTGAGAATCCTTGTCTCTAGTTTTTATGTGAAGATATTTGCTTTTCCAACATAGGCCTCAAGGTGCTCCGAATAAACACTTGCAGATCCTACAAACGTAATGTTTCAAAACTGTTCTATCAAAAGAAACGTTCAAGTCTGTGAGTTGAATGCACTCATCACACAGAAGTTTCTGAGAATGCTTCTGTCTAGTTTTTAGGTGAAGATATTTTCCTTTTCCAGCATAGGCCTCAAAACGCTCCAAATATCCTCTTGCAGATTCTACAAAAAGAGTGTTTCAAAACTGTTCTATCAAAAGGAAGGTTCAACTCTGTGAGTTGAATGAATGCATCGTGAAGAACTTTCTGAAAATGCTTCTCTGTAGTTTTTAGGTGAAGATATTCCATATCCCAGCACAGGCCTCGAAGTGCTCCAAATAACCACTTGCAGATTTTACCAAAAGAGTGTTTCAAAACTGCTCTTTCTACAGGTAAGTTCAAGTCTGTGAGTTGAATGCACTCAACACAAAGAAGTTTCTGAGAATGCTTCTGTTCAGTTTTTATGTGAAGATATTTCCTTTTCCAGCATAGGCCTCAAACGGCTCCAAATATCCACTTGCAGATTCTACAAAAAGAGTGTTTCCAAACTTCTCTATCAACTGGTAGGTTCAACTCCGTGAGTTGAATGAACTCATCACAAAGAATTTTCTGAGAATCCTTCTCTCTAGTTTTTATGTGAAGATATTTCCTTTTCCAACATAGGCCTCAAGGTGCTCCGAATAAACACTTGCAGATTCTACAAACGTAATGTTTCAAAACTGTTCTATCAAAAGAAACGTTCAAGTCTGTGAGTTGAATGCACTCATCACACAGAAGTTTCTGAGAATGCTTCTGTCTAGTTTTTAGGTGAAGATATTTTCCTTTTCCAGCATAGGCCTCAAAACGCTCCAAATATCCTCTTGCAGATTCTACAAAAAGAGTGTTTCAAAACTGTTCTATCAAAAGGAAGGTTCAACTCTGTGAGTTGAATGAATGCGTCGTGAAGAACTTTCTGAGAATGCTTCTCTGTAGTTTTTAGGTGAAGATATTCCATATCCCAGCACAGGCCTCGAAGTGCTCCAAATAACCACTTGCAGATTTTACCAAAAGAGTGTTTCAAAACTGCTCTTTCTACAGGTAAGTTCAAGTCTGTGAGTTGAATGCACTCAACACAAAGAAGTTTCTGAGAATGCTTCTGTTCAGTTTTTATGTGAAGATATTTCCTTTTCCAGCATAGGCCTCAAACGGCTCCAAATATCCACTTGCAGATTCTACAAAAAGAGTGTTTCCAAACTTCTCTATCAATTGGTAGGTTCCACTCTTTGAGGTGAATGAACTCATCACAAAGAAGTTTCTGAGAATCCTTCTCTCTAGTTTTTATGTGAAGATATTTCCTTTTCCAACATAGGCCTCAAGGTGCGCCGAATAAACACTTGCAGATTCTACAAACGTAATGTTTCCAAACTGTTCTATCAAAAGAAACGTTCAAGTCTGTGAGTTGAATGCACTCATCACACAGAAGTTTCTGAGGATGCTTCTGTCTAGTTTTTAGGTGAAGATATTTCCTTTTCCAGCATAGGCCTCAAAACGCTCCAAATATCCTCTAGCAGATTCTACAAAAAGAGTGTTTCAAAACTGTTCTATCAAAAGGAAGGTTCAACTCTGTGAGTTGAATGAATGCATCGTGAAGAACTTTCTGAGAATGCTTCTCTGTAGTTTTTAGGTGAAGATATTCCATATCCCAGCACAGGCCTCGAAGTGCTCCAAATAACCACTTGCAGATTTTACCAAAAGAGTGTTTCAAAACTGCTCTTTCTACAGGTAAGTTCAAGTCTGTGAGTTGAATGCACTCAACACAAAGAAGTTTCTGAGAATGCTTCTGTTCAGTTTTTATGTGAAGATATTTCCTTTTCCAGCATAGGCCTCAAACGGCTCCAAATATCCACTTGCAGATTCTACAAAAAGAGTGTTTCCAAACTTCTCTATCAATTGGTAGGCTCAACTCTGTGAGTTGAATGAACTCATCACAAAGAAGTTTCTGAGAATCCTTCTCTCTAGTTTTTATGTGAAGATATTTCCTTTTCCAACATAGGCCTCAAGGTGCTCCGAATAAACACTTGCAGATTCTACAAACGTAATGATTCCACACCGTTCTATCAAAACAAACGTTCAAGTCTGTGAGTTGAATGCACTCATCACACAGAAGTTTCTGAGAATGCTTCTGTCTAGTTTTTAGGTGAAGATATTTCCTTTTCCAGCATAGGCCTCAAAACCCTCCAAATATCCTCTCGCAGATTCTACAAAAAGAGTGTTTCAAAACTGTTCTATCAAAAGGAAGGTTCAACTCTGTGAGTTGAATGAATGCATCGTGAAGAACTTTCTGAGAATGCTTCTCTGTAGTTTTTAGGTGAAGATATTCCATATCCCAGCACAGGCCTCGAAGTGCTCCAAATAACCACTTGCAGATTTTACCAAAAGAGTGTTTCAAAACTGCTCTTTCTACAGGTAAGTTCAAGTCTGTGAGTTGAATGCACTCAACACAAAGAAGTTTCTGAGAATGCTTCTGTTCAGTTTTTATGTGAAGATATTTCCTTTTCCAGCATAGGCCTCAAACGGCTCCAAATATCCACTTGCAGATTCTACAAAAAGAGTGTTTCCAAACTTCTCTATCAATTGTTAGGTTCAACTCTGTGAGTTCAATGAACTCATCACAAAGAAGTTTCTGAGAATCCTTCTCTCTAGTTTTAATGTGAAGATATTTCCTTTTCCAACATAGGCCTCAAGGTGCTCCGAATAAACACTTGCAGATTCTACAAACGTAATGTTTCAAAACTGTTCTATCAAAAGAAACGTTCAAGTCTGTGAGTTGAATGCACTCATCACACAGAAGTTTCTGAGAATGCTTCTGTCTCGTTTTTAGGTGAAGATATTTTCCTTTTCCAGCATAGGCCTCAAAACGCTCCAAATATCCTCTTGCTGATTCTACAAAAAGAGTGTTTCAAAACTGTTCTATCAAAAGGAAGGTTCAACCCTGTGAGTTGAATGAATGCATCGTGAAGAACTTTCTGAAAATGCTTCTCTGTAGTTTTTAGGTGAAGATATTCCATATCCCAGCACAGGCCTCGAAGTGCTCCAAATAACCACTTGCAGATTTTACCAAAAGAGTGTTTCAAAACTGCTCTTTCTACAGGTAAGTTCAAGTCTGTGAGTTGAATGCACTAAACACAAAGAAGTTTCTGAGAATGCTTCTGTTCAGTTTTTATGTGAAGATATTTCCTTTTCCAGCCTAGGCCTCAAACGGCTCCAAATATCCACTTGCAGATTCTACAAAAAAGTGTTTCCAAACTTCTCTATCAATTGGGAGGTTCAACTCTGTGAGTTGAATGAACTCATCACAAAGAAGTTTCTGAGAATCCTTCTCTCTAGTTTTTATGTGAAGATATTTCCTTTTCCAACATAGGCCTCAAGGTGCTCCGAATAAACACTTGCAGATTCTACAAACGCAATGTTTCAAAACTGTTCTATCAAAAGAAACGTTCAAGTCTGTGAGTTGAATGCACTCATCACACAGGAGTTTCTGAGGATGCTTCTGTCTAGTTTTTAGGTGAAGATATTTCCTTTTCCAGCATAGGCCTCAAAACGCTCCAAATATCCTCTTGCAGATTCTACAAAAAGAGTGTTTCAAAACTGTTCTATCAAAAGGAAGGTTCAACTCTGTGAGTTGAATGAATGCATCGTGAAGAACTTTCTGAGAATGCTTCTCTGTAGTTTTTAGGTGAAGATATTCCATATCCCAGCACAGGCCTCGAAGTGCTCCAAATAACCACTTGCAGATTTTACCAAAAGAGTGTTTCAAAACTGCTCTTTCTACAGGTAAGTTCAAGTCTGTGAGTTGAATGCACTCAACACAAAGAAGTTTCTGAGAATGCTTCTGTTCAGTTTTTATGTGAAGATATTTCCTTTTCCAGCATAGGCCTCAAACGGCTCCAAATATCCACTTGCAGATTCTACAAAAAGAGTGTTTCCAAACTTCTCTATCAATTGGTAGGTTCAACTCTGTGAGTTGAATGAACTCATCACAAAGAAGTTTCTGAGAATCCTTCTCTCTAGTTTTTAAGTGAAGATATTTCCTTTTCCAACATAGGCCTCAAGGTGCTCCGAATAAACACTTGCAGATTCTACAAACGCAATGTTTCAAAACTGTTCTATCAAAAGAAACGTTCAAGTCTGTGAGTTGAATGCACTCATCACACAGGAGTTTCTGAGGATGCTTCTGTCTAGTTTTTAGGTGAAGATATTTCCTTTTCCAGCATAGGCCTCAAAACGCTCCAAATATCCTCTTGCAGATTCTACAAAAAGAGTGTTTCAAAACTGTTCTATCAAAAGGAAGGTTCAACTCTGTGAGTTGAATGAATGCATCGTGAAGAACTTTCTGAGAATGCTTCTCTGTAGTTTTTAGGTGAAGATATTCCATATCCCAGCACAGGCCTCGAAGTGCTCCAAATAACCACTTGCAGATTTTACCAAAAGAGTGTTTAAAAACTGCTCTTTCTACAGGTAAGTTCAAGTCTGTGAGTTGAATGCACTCAACACAAAGAAGTTTCTGAGAATGCTTTTGTTCAGTTTTTATGTGAAGATATTTCCTTTTCCAGCATAGGCCTCAAACGGCTCCAAATATCCACTTGCAGATTCTACAAAAAGAGTGTTTCCAAACTTCTCTATCAATTGGTAGGTTCAGCTCTGTGAGTTGAATGAACTCATCACAAAGAAGTTTCTGAGAATCCTTCTCTCTAGTTTTTATGTGAAGATATTTGCTTTTCCAACATAGGCCTCAAGGTGCTCCGAATAAACACTTGCAGATTCTACAAACGTAATGTTTCAAAACTGTTCTATCAAAAGAAACGTTCAAGTCTGTGAGTTGAATGCACTCATCACACAGAAGTTTCTGAGAATGCTTCTGTCTAGTTTTTAGGTGAAGATATTTTCCTTTTCCAGCATAGGCCTCAAAACGCTCCAAATATCCTCTTGCAGATTCTACAAAAAGAGTGTTTCAAAACTGTTCTATCAAAAGGAAGGTTCAACTCTGTGAGTTGAATGAATGCATCGTGAAGAACTTTCTGAAAATGCTTCTCTGTAGTTTTTAGGTGAAGATATTCCATATCCCAGCACAGGCCTCGAAGTGCTCCAAATAACCACTTGCAGATTTTACCAAAAGAGCGTTTCAAAACTGCTCTTTCTACAGGTAAGTTCAAGTGTGTGAGTTGAATGCACTCAACACAAAGAAGTTTCTGAGAATGCTTCTGTTCAGTTTTTATGTGAAGATATTTCCTTTTACAGCATAGGCCTCAAACGGCTCCAAATATCCACTTGCAGATTCTACAAAAAGAGTGTTTCCAAACTTCTCTATCAACTGGTAGGTTCAACTCTGTGAGTTGAATGAACTCATCACAAAGAAGTTTCTGAGAATCCTTCTCTCTAGTTTTTATGTGAAGATATTTCCTTTTCCAACATAGGCCTCAAGGTGCTCCGAATAAACACTTGCAGATTCTACAAACGTAATGTTTCAAAACTGTTCTATCAAAAGAAACGTTCAAGTCTGTGAGTTGAATGCACTCATCACACAGAAGTTTCTGAGAATGCTTCTGTCTAGTTTTTAGGTGAAGATATTTTCCTTTTCCAGCATAGGCCTCAAAACGCTCCAAATATCCTCTTGCAGATTCTACAAAAAGAGTGTTTCAAAACTGTTCTATCAAAAGGAAGGTTCAACTCTGTGAGTTGAATGAATGCGTCGTGAAGAACTTTCTGAGAATGCTTCTCTGTAGTTTTTAGGTGAAGATATTCCATATCCCAGCACAGGCCTCGAAGTGCTCCAAATAACCACTTGCAGATTTTACCAAAAGAGTGTTTCAAAACTGCTCTTTCTACAGGTAAGTTCAAGTCTGTGAGTTGAATGCACTCAACACAAAGAAGTTTCTGAGAATGCTTCTGTTCAGTTTTTATGTGAAGATATTTCCTTTTCCAGCATAGGCCTCAAACGGCTCCAAATATCCACTTGCAGATTCTACAAAAAGAGTGTTTCGAAACTTCTCTATCAATTGGTAGGTTCAACTCTGTGAGGTGAATGATCTCATCACAAAGAAGTTTCTGAGAATCCTTCTCTCTAGTTTTTATGTGAAGATATTTCCTTTTCCAACATAGGCCTCAAGGTGCGCCGAATAAACACTTGCAGATTCTACAAACGTAATGTTTCCAAACTGTTCTATCAAAAGAAACGTTCAAGTCTGTGAGTTGAATGCACTCATCACACAGAAGTTTCTGAGGATGCTTCTGTCTAGTTTTTAGGTGAAGATATTTCCTTTTCCAGCATAGGCCTCAAAACGCTCCAAATATCCTCTAGCAGATTCTACAAAAAGAGTGTTTCAAAACTGTTCTATCAAAAGGAAGGTTCAACTCTGTGAGTTGAATGAATGCATCGTGAAGAACTTTCTGAGAATGCTTCTCTGTAGTTTTTAGGTGAAGATATTCCATATCCCAGCACAGGCCTCGAAGTGCTCCAAATAACCACTTGCAGATTTTACCAAAAGAGTGTTTCAAAACTGCTCTTTCTACAGGTAAGTTCAAGTCTGTGAGTTGAATGCACTCAACACAAAGAAGTTTCTGAGAATGCTTCTGTTCAGTTTTTATGTGAAGATATTTCCTTTTCCAGCATAGGCCTCAAACGGCTCCAAATATCCACTTGCAGATTCTACAAAAAGAGTGTTTCCAAACTTCTCTATCAATTGGTAGGCTCAACTCTGTGAGTTGAATGAACTCATCACAAAGAAGTTTCTGAGAATCCTTCTCTCTAGTTTTTATGTGAAGATATTTCCTTTTCCAACATAGGCCTCAAGGTGCTCCGAATAAACACTTGCAGATTCTACAAACGTAATGATTCCACACTGTTCTATCAAAACAAACGTTCAAGTCTGTGAGTTGAATGCACTCATCACACAGAAGTTTCTGAGAATGCTTCTGTCTAGTTTTTAGGTGAAGATATTTCCTTTTCCAGCATAGGCCTCAAAACGCTCCAAATATCCTCTCGCAGATTCTACAAAGAGTGTTTCAAAACTGTTCTATCAAAAGGAAGGTTCAACTCTGTGAGTTGAATGAATGCATCGTGAAGTACTTTCTGAGAATGCTTCTCTGTAGTTTTTAGGTGAAGATATTCCATATCCCAGCACAGGCCTCGAAGTGCTCCAAATAACCACTTGCAGATTTTACCAAAAGAGTGTTTCAAAACTGCTCTTTCTACAGGTAAGTTCAAGTCTGTGAGTTGAATGCACTCAACACGAAGAAGTTTCTGAGAATGCTTCTGTTCAGTTTTTATGTGAAGATATTTCCTTTTCCAGCATAGGCCTCAAACGGCTCCAAATATCCACTTGCAGATTCTACAAAAAGAGTGTTTCCAAACTTCTCTATCAATTGGTAGGTTCAACTCTGTGAGTTGAATGAACTCATCACAAAGAAGTTTCTGAGAATCCTTCTCTCTAGTTTTAATGTGAAGATATTTCCTTTTCCAACATAGGCCTCAAGGTGCTCCGAATAAACACTTGCAGATTCTACAAACGTAATGTTTCCAAACTGTTCTATCAAAAGAAACGTTCAAGTCTGTGAGTTGAATGCACTCATCACACAGAAGTTTCTGAGAATGCTTCTGTCTAGTTTTTAGGTGAAGATATTTCCTTTTCCAGCGTAGGCCTCAAAACTCTCCAAATATTCTCTTGCAGATTCTACAAAAAGTGTGTTTCAAAACTGTTCTATCAAAAGGAAGGTTCAACTCTGTGAGTTGAATGAATGCGTCGTGAAGAACTTTCTGAGAATGCTTCTCTGTAGTTTTTAGGTGAAGATATTCCATATCCCAGCACAGGCCTCGAAGTGCTCCAAATAACCACTTGCAGATTTTACCAAAAGAGTGTTTCAAAACTGCTCTTTCTACAGGTAAGTTCAAGTCTGTGAGTTGAATGCACTCAACACAAAGAAGTTTCTGAGAATGCTTCTGTTCAGTTTTTATGTGAAGATATTTCCTTTTCCAGCATAGGCCTCAAACGGCTCCAAATATCCACTTGCAGATTCTACAAAAAGAGTGTTTCCAAACTTCTCTATCAATTGGTAGGTTCAACTCTGTGAGTTGAATGAACTCATCACAAAGAAGTTTCTGAGAATCCTTCTCTCTAGTTTTTAAGTGAAGATATTTCCTTTTCCAACATGGGCCTCAAGGTGCTCCGAATAAACACTTGCAGATTCTACAAACGTAATGTTTCCAAACTGTTCTATCAAAAGAAACGTTCAAGTCTGTGAGTTGAATGCACTCATCACACAGAAGTTTCTGAGAATGCTTCTGTCTAGTTTTTAGGTGAAGATATTTCCTTTTCCAGCGTAGGCCTCAAAACGCTCCAAATATCCTCTTGCAAATTCTACAAAAAGAGTGTTTCAAAACTGTTCTATCAAAAGGAAGGTTCAACTCTGTGAGTTGAATGAATGCGTCGTGAAGAACTTTCTGAGAATGCTTCTCTGTAGTTTTTAGGTGAAGATATTCCATATCCCAGCACAGGCCTCGAAGTGCTCCAAATAACCACTTGCAGATTTTACCAAAAGAGTGTTTCAAAACTGCTCTTACTACAGGTAAGTTTAAGTCTGTGAGTTGAATGCACTCAACACAAAGAAGTTTCTGAGAATGCTTCTGTTCAGTTTTTATGTGAAGATATTTCCTTTTCCAGCATAGGCCTCAAACGGCTCCAAATATCCACTTGCAGATTCTACAAAAAGAGTGTTTCCAAACTTCTCTATCAATTGGTAGGTTCAACTCTGTGAGTTGAATGAACTCATCACAAAGAAGTTTCTGAGAATCCTTCTCTCTAGTTTTTATGTGAAGATATTTCCTTTTCCAACATAGGCCTCATGGTGCTCCGAATAAACACTTGCAGATTCTACAAACGTAATGTTTCAAAACTGTTCTATCAAAAGAAACGTTCAAGTCTGTGAGTTGAATGCACTCATCACACAGAAGTTTCTGAGAATGCTTCTGTCTAGTTTTTAGGTGAAGATATTTTCCTTTTCCAGCATAGGCCTCAAAACGCTCCAAATATCCTCTTGCAGATTCTACAAAAAGAGTGTTTCAAAACTGTTCTATCAAAAGGAAGGTTCAACTCTGTGAGTTGAATGAATGCGTCGTGAAGAACTTTCTGAGAATGCTTCTCTGTAGTTTTTAGGTGAAGATATTCCATATCCCAGCACAGGCCTCGAAGTGCTCCAAATAACCACTTGCAGATTTTACCAAAAGAGTGTTTCAAAACTGCTCTTTCTACAGGTAAGTTCAAGTCTGTGAGTTGAATGCACTCAACACAAAAAAGTTTCTGAGAATGCTTCTGTTCAGTTTTTATGTGAAGATATTTCCTTTTCCAGCATAGGCCTCAAACGGCTCCAAATATCCACTTGCAGATTCTACAAAAAGAGTGTTTCCAAACTTCTCTATCAATTGGTAGGTTCCACTCTGTGAGTTGAATGAACTCGTCACAAAGAAGTTTCTGAGAATCCTTCTCTCTAGTTTTTATGTGAAGATATTTCCTTTTCCAACATAGGCCTCAAGGTGCTCCGAATAAACACTTGCAGATTCTACAAACGTAATGTTTCAAAACTGTTCTATCAAAAGAAACGTTCAAGTCTGTGAGTTGAATGCACTCATCACACAGAAGTTTCTGAGAATGCTTCTGTCTAGTTTTTAGGTGAAGATATTTTCCTTTTCCAGCATAGGCCTCAAAACGCTCCAAATATCCTCTTGCAGATTCTACAAAAAGAGTGTTTCAAAACTGTTCTATGAAAAGGAAGGTTCAACTCTGTGAGTTGAATGAATGCGTCGTGAAGAACTTTCTGAGAATGCTTCTCTGTAGTTTTTAGGTGAAGATATTCCATATCCCAGCACAGGCTTCGAAGTGCTCCAAATAACCACTTGCAGATTTTACCAAAAGAGTGTTTCAAAACTGCTCTTTCTACAGGTAAGTTCAAGTCTGTGAGTTGAATGCACTCAACACAAAGAAGTTTCTGAGAATGCTTCTGTTCAGTTTTTATGTGAAGATATTTCCTTTTCCAGCATAGGCCTCAAACGGCTCCAAATATCCACTTGCAGATTCTACAAAAAGAGTGTTTCGAAACTTCTCTATCAATTGGTAGGTTCAACTCTGTGAGTTGAATGAACTCATCACAAAGAAGTTTCTGAGAATCCTTCTCTCTAGTTTTTATGTGAAGATATTTCCTTTTCCAACATAGGCCTCAAGGTGCTCCGAATAAACACTTGCAGATTCTACAAACGTAATGTTTCCAAACTGTTCTATCAAAAGAAACGTTCAAGTCTGTGAGTTGAATGCACTCATCACACAGAAGTTTCTGAGGATGCTTCTGTCTAGTTTTTAGGTGAAGATATTTCCTTTTCCAGCATAGGCCTCAAAACGCTCCAAATATCCTCTTGCAGATTCTACAAAAAGAGTGTTTCAAAACTGTTCTATCAAAAGGAAGGTTCAACTCTGTGAGTTGAATGAATGCATCGTGAAGAACTTTCTGAGAATGCTTCTCTGTAGTTTTTAGGTGAAGATATTCCATATCCCAGCACAGGCCTCGAAGTGCTCCAAATAACCACTTGCAGATTTTACCAAAAGAGTGTTTCAAAACTGCTCTTTCTACAGGTAAGTTCAAGTCTGTGAGTTGAATGCACTCAACACAAAGAAGTTTCTGAGAATGCTTCTGTTCAGTTTTTATGTGAAGATATTTCCTTTTCCAGCATAGGCCTCAAACGGCTCCAAATATCCACTTGCAGATTCTACAAAAAGAGTGTTTCCAAACTTCTCTATCAATTGGTAGGTTCAACTCTGTGAGTTGAATGAACTCATCACAAAGAAGTTTCTGAGAATCCTTCTCTCTAGTTTTTATGTGAAGATATTTCCTTTTCCAACATAGGCCTCAAGGTGCTCCGAATAAACACTTGCAGATTCTACAAACGTAATGTTTCAAAACTGTTCTATCAAAAGAAACGTTCAAGTCTGTGAGTTGAATGCACTCATCACACAGAAGTTTCTGAGAATGCTTCTGTCTAGTTTTTAGGTGAAGATATTTTCCTTTTCCAGCATAGGCCTCAAAACGCTCCAAATATCCTCTTGCAGATTCTACAAAAAGAGTGTTTCAAAACTGTTCTATGAAAAGGAAGGTTCAACTCTGTGAGTTGAATGAATGCGTCATGAAGAACTTTCTGAGAATGCTTCTCTGTAGTTTTTAGGTGAAGATATTCCATATCCCAGCACAGGCCTCGAAGTGCTCCAAATAACCACTTGCAGATTTTACCAAAAGAGTGTTTCAAAACTGCTCTTTCTACAGGTAAGTTCAAGTCTGTGAGTTGAATGCACTCAACACAAAGAAGTTTCTGAGAATGCTTCTGTTCAGTTTTTATGTGAAGATATTTCCTTTTCCAGCATAGGCCTCAAACGGCTCCAAATATCCACTTGCAGATTCTACAAAAAGAGTGTTTCGAAACTTCTCTATCAATTGGTAGGTTCAACTCTGTGAGTTGAATGAACTCATCACAAAGAAGTTTCTGAGAATCCTTCTCTCTAGTTTTTATGTGAAGATATTTCCTTTTCCAACATAGGCCTCAAGGTGCTCCGAATAAACACTTGCAGATTCTACAAACGTAATGTTTCCAAACTGTTCTATCAAAAGAAACGTTCAAGTCTGTGAGTTGAATGCACTCATCACACAGAAGTTTCTGAGGATGCTTCTGTCTAGTTTTTAGGTGAAGATATTTCCTTTTCCAGCATAGGCCTCAAAACGCTCCAAATATCCTCTTGCAGATTCTACAAAAAGAGTGTTTCAAAACTGTTCTATCAAAAGGAAGGTTCAACTCTGTGAGTTGAATGAATGCATCGTGAAGAACTTTCTGAGAATGCTTCTCTGTAGTTTTTAGGTGAAGATATTCCATATCCCAGCACAGGCCTCGAAGTGCTCCAAATAACCACTTGCAGATTTTACCAAAAGAGTGTTTCAAAACTGCTCTTTCTACAGGTAAGTTCAAGTCTGTGAGTTGAATGCACTCAACACAAAGAAGTTTCTGAGAATGCTTCTGTTCAGTTTTTATGTGAAGATATTTCCTTTTCCAGCATAGGCCTCAAACGGCTCCAAATATCCACTTGCAGATTCTACAAAAAGAGTGTTTCCAAACTTCTCTATCAATTGGTAGGTTCAACTCTGTGAGTTGAATGAACTCATCACAAAGAAGTTTCTGAGAATCCTTCTCTCTAGTTTTAATGTGAAGATATTTGCTTTTCCAACATAGGCCTCAAGGTGCTCCGAATAAACACTTGCAGATTCTACAAACGTAATGTTTCAAAACTGTTCTATCAAAAGAAACGTTCAAGTCTGTGAGTTGAATGCACTCATCACACAGAAGTTTCTGAGAATGCTTCTGTCTAGTTTTTAGGTGAAGATATTTTCCTTTTCCAGCATAGGCCTCAAAACGCTCCAAATATCCTCTTGCAGATTCTACAAAAAGAGTGTTTCAAAACTGTTCTATCAAAAGGAAGGTTCAACTCTGTGAGTTGAATGAATGCATCGTGAAGAACTTTCTGAGAATGCTTCTCTGTAGTTTTTAGGTGAAGATATTCCATATCCCAGCACAGGCCTCGAAGTGCTCCAAATAACTACTTGCAGATTTTACCAAAAGAGTGTTTCAAAACTGCTCTTTCTACAGGTAAGTTCAAGTCTGTGAGTTGAATGCACTCAACACAAAGAAGTTTCTGAGAATGCTTCTGTTCAGTTTTTATGTGAAGATATTTCCTTTTCCAGCATAGGCCTCAAACGGCTCCAAATATCCACTTGCAGATTCTACAAAAAGAGTGTTTCCAAACTTCTCTATCAACTGGTAGGTTCTACTCTGTGAGTAGAATGAACTCATCACAAAGAAGTTTCTGAGAATCCTTCTCTCTAGTTTTTATGTGAAGATATTTCCTTTTCCAACATAGGCCTCAAGGTGCTCCGAATAAACACTTGCAGATTCTACCAACGTAATGTTTCAAAACTGTTCTATCAAAAGAAACGTTCAAGTCTGTGAGTTGAATGCACTCATCACACAGAAGTTTCTGAGAATGCTTCTGTCTAGTTTTTAGGTGAAGATATTTTCCTTTTAAAGCATAGGCCTCAAAACGCTCCAAATATCCTCTTGCAGATTCTACAAAAAGAGTGTTTCAAAACTTTTCTATCAAAAGGAAGGTTCAACTCTGTGAGTTGAATGAATGCGTCGTGAAGAAATTTCTGAGAATGCTTCTCTGTAGTTTTTAGGTGAAGATATTCCATATCCCAGCACAGGCCTCGAAGTGTTCCAAATAACCACTTGCAGATTTTACCAAAAGAGTGTTTCAAAACTGCTCTTTCTACAGGTAAGTTCAAGTCTGTGAGTTGAATGCACTCAACACAAAGAAGTTTCTGAGAATGCTTCTGTTCAGTTTTTATGTGAAGATATTTCCTTTTCCAGCATAGGCCTCAAACGGCTCCAAATATCCACTTGCAGATTCTACAAAAAGAGTGTTTCCAAACTTCTCTATCAATTGGTAGGTTCAACTCTGTGAGTTGAATGAACTCGTCACAAAGAAGTTTCTGAGAATCCTTCTCTGTAGTTTTTATGTGAAGATATTTCCTTTTCCAACATAGGCCTCAAGGTGCTCCGAATAAACACTTGCAGATTCTACAAACGTAATGTTTCAAAACTGTTCTATCAAAAGAAACGTTCAAGTCTGTGAGTTGAATGCACTCATCACACAGAAGTTTCTGAGAATGCTTCTGTCTAGTTTATAGGTGAAGATATTTCCTTTTCCAGCGTAGGCCTCAAAACTCTCCAAATATTCTCTTGCAGATTCTACAAAAAGAGTGTTTCAAAACTGTTCTATCAAAAGGAAGGTTCAACTCTGTGAGTTGAATGAATGCGTCGTGAAGAACTTTCTGAGAATGCTTCTCTGTAGTTTTTAGGTGAAGATATTCCATATCCCAGCACAGGCCTCGAAGTGCTCCAAATAACCACTTGCAGATTTTACCAAAAGAGTGTTTCAAAACTGCTCTTACTACAGGTAAGTTCAAGTCTGTGAGTTGAATGCACTCAACACAAAGAAGTTTCTGAGAATGCTTCTGTTCAGTTTTTATGTGAAGATATTTCCTTTTCCAGCATAGGCCTCAAACGGCTCCAAATATCCACTTGCAGATTCTACAAAAAGAGTGTTTCCAAACTTCTCTATCAATTGGTAGGTTCAACTCTGTGAGTTGAATGAACTCATCACAAAGAAGTTTCTGAGAATCCTTCTCTCTAGTTTTAATGTGAAGATATTTGCTTTTCCAACATAGGCCTCAAGGTGCTCCGAATAAACACTTGCAGATTCTACAAACGTAATGTTTCAAAACTGTTCTATCAAAAGAAACGTTCAAGTCTGTGAGTTGAATGCACTCATCACACAGAAGTTTCTGAGAATGCTTCTGTCTAGTTTTTAGGTGAAGATATTTTCCTTTTCCAGCATAGGCCTCAAAACGCTCCAAATATCCTCTTGCAGATTCTACAAAAAGAGTGTTTCAAAACTGTTCTATGAAAAGGAAGGTTCAACTCTGTGAGTTGAATGAATGCGTCATGAAGAACTTTCTGAGAATGCTTCTCTGTAGTTTTTAGGTGAAGATATTCCATATCCCAGCACAGGCCTCGAAGTGCTCCAAATAACCACTTGCAGATTTTACCAAAAGAGTGTTTCAAAACTGCTCTTTCTACAGGTAAGTTCAAGTCTGTGAGTTGAATGCACTCAACACAAAGAAGTTTCTGAGAATGCTTCTGTTCAGTTTTTATGTGAAGATATTTCCTTTTCCAGCATAGGCCTCAAACGGCTCCAAATATCCACTTGCAGATTCTACAAAAAGAGTGTTTCGAAACTTCTCTATCAATTGGTAGGTTCAACTCTGTGAGTTGAATGAACTCATCACAAAGAAGTTTCTGAGAATCCTTCTCTCTAGTTTTTATGTGAAGATATTTCCTTTTCCAACATAGGCCTCAAGGTGCTCCGAATAAACACTTGCAGATTCTACAAACGTAATGTTTCCAAACTGTTCTATCAAAAGAAACGTTCAAGTCTGTGAGTTGAATGCACTCATCACACAGAAGTTTCTGAGGATGCTTCTGTCTAGTTTTTAGGTGAAGATATTTCCTTTTCCAGCATAGGCCTCAAAACGCTCCAAATATCCTCTTGCAGATTCTACAAAAAGAGTGTTTCAAAACTGTTCTATCAAAAGGAAGGTTCAACTCTGTGAGTTGAATGAATGCATCGTGAAGAACTTTCTGAGAATGCTTCTCTGTAGTTTTTAGGTGAAGATATTCCATATCCCAGCACAGGCCTCGAAGTGCTCCAAATAACCACTTGCAGATTTTACCAAAAGAGTGTTTCAAAACTGCTCTTTCTACAGGTAAGTTCAAGTCTGTGAGTTGAATGCACTCAACACAAAGAAGTTTCTGAGAATGCTTCTGTTCAGTTTTTATGTGAAGATATTTCCTTTTCCAGCATAGGCCTCAAACTGCTCCAAATATCCACTTGCAGATTCTACAAAAAGAGTGTTTCCAAACTTCTCTATCAATTGGTAGGTTCAACTCTGTGAGTTGAATGAACTCATCACAAAGAAGTTTCTGAGAATCCTTCTCTCTAGTTTTAATGTGAAGATATTTGCTTTTCCAACATAGGCCTCAAGGTGCTCCGAATAAACACTTGCAGATTCTACAAACGTAATGTTTCAAAACTGTTCTATCAAAAGAAACGTTCAAGTCTGTGAGTTGAATGCACTCATCACACAGAAGTTTCTGAGAATGCTTCTGTCTAGTTTTTAGGTGAAGATATTTTCCTTTTCCAGCATAGGCCTCAAAACGCTCCAAATATCCTCTTGCAGATTCTACAAAAAGAGTGTTTCAAAACTGTTCTATCAAAAGGAAGGTTCAACTCTGTGAGTTGAATGAATGCATCGTGAAGAACTTTCTGAGAATGCTTCTCTGTAGTTTTTAGGTGAAGATATTCCATATCCCAGCACAGGCCTCGAAGTGCTCCAAATAACTACTTGCAGATTTTACCAAAAGAGTGTTTCAAAACTGCTCTTTCTACAGGTAAGTTCAAGTCTGTGAGTTGAATGCACTCAACACAAAGAAGTTTCTGAGAATGCTTCTGTTCAGTTTTTATGTGAAGATATTTCCTTTTCCAGCATAGGCCTCAAACGGCTCCAAATATCCACTTGCAGATTCTACAAAAAGAGTGTTTCCAAACTTCTCTATCAACTGGTAGGTTCTACTCTGTGAGTAGAATGAACTCATCACAAAGAAGTTTCTGAGAATCCTTCTCTCTAGTTTTTATGTGAAGATATTTCCTTTTCCAACATAGGCCTCAAGGTGCTCCGAATAAACACTTGCAGATTCTACCAACGTAATGTTTCAAAACTGTTCTATCAAAAGAAACGTTCAAGTCTGTGAGTTGAATGCACTCATCACACAGAAGTTTCTGAGAATGCTTCTGTCTAGTTTTTAGGTGAAGATATTTTCCTTTTAAAGCATAGGCCTCAAAACGCTCCAAATATCCTCTTGCAGATTCTACAAAAAGAGTGTTTCAAAACTTTTCTATCAAAAGGAAGGTTCAACTCTGTGAGTTGAATGAATGCGTCGTGAAGAAATTTCTGAGAATGCTTCTCTGTAGTTTTTAGGTGAAGATATTCCATATCCCAGCACAGGCCTCGAAGTGTTCCAAATAACCACTTGCAGATTTTACCAAAAGAGTGTTTCAAAACTGCTCTTTCTACAGGTAAGTTCAAGTCTGTGAGTTGAATGCACTCAACACAAAGAAGTTTCTGAGAATGCTTCTGTTCAGTTTTTATGTGAAGATATTTCCTTTTCCAGCATAGGCCTCAAACGGCTCCAAATATCCACTTGCAGATTCTACAAAAAGAGTGTTTCCAAACTTCTCTATCAATTGGTAGGTTCAACTCTGTGAGTTGAATGAACTCGTCACAAAGAAGTTTCTGAGAATCCTTCTCTGTAGTTTTTATGTGAAGATATTTCCTTTTCCAACATAGGCCTCAAGGTGCTCCGAATAAACACTTGCAGATTCTACAAACGTAATGTTTCAAAACTGTTCTATCAAAAGAAACGTTCAAGTCTGTGAGTTGAATGCACTCATCACACAGAAGTTTCTGAGAATGCTTCTGTCTAGTTTATAGGTGAAGATATTTCCTTTTCCAGCGTAGGCCTCAAAACTCTCCAAATATTCTCTTGCAGATTCTACAAAAAGAGTGTTTCAAAACTGTTCTATCAAAAGGAAGGTTCAACTCTGTGAGTTGAATGAATGCGTCGTGAAGAACTTTCTGAGAATGCTTCTCTGTAGTTTTTAGGTGAAGATATTCCATATCCCAGCACAGGCCTCGAAGTGCTCCAAATAACCACTTGCAGATTTTACCAAAAGAGTGTTTCAAAACTGCTCTTACTACAGGTAAGTTCAAGTCTGTGAGTTGAATGCACTCAACACAAAGAAGTTTCTGAGAATGCTTCTGTTCAGTTTTTATGTGAAGATATTTCCTTTTCCAGCATAGGCCTCAAACGGCTCCAAATATCCACTTGCAGATTCTACAAAAAGAGTGTTTCCAAACTTCTCTATCAATTGGTAGGTTCAACTCTGTGAGTTGAATGAACTCATCACAAAGAAGTTTCTGAGAATCCTTCTCTCTAGTTTTAATGTGAAGATATTTCCTTTTCCAACATAGGCCTCAAGGTGCTCCGAATAAACACTTGCAGATTCTACAAACGTAATGTTTCAAAACTGTTCTATCAAAAGAAACGTTCAAGTCTGTGAGTTGAATGCACTCATCACACAGAAGTTTCTGAGAATGCTTCTGTCTAGTTTTTAGGTGAAGATATTTTCCTTTTCCAGCATAGGCCTCAAAACGCTCCAAATATCCTCTTGCAGATTCTACAAAAAGAGTGTTTCAAAACTGTTCTATCAAAAGGAAGGTTCAACTCTGTGAGTTGAATGAATGCGTCATGAAGAACTTTCTGAGAATGCTTCTCTGTAGTTTTTAGGTGAAGATATTCCATATCCCAGCACAGGCCTCGAAGTGCTCCAAATAACCACTTGCAGATTTTACCAAAAGAGTGTTTCAAAACTGCTCTTTCTACAGGTAAGTTCAAGTCTGTGAGTTGAATGCACTCAACACAAAGAAGTTTCTGAGAATGCTTCTGTTCAGTTTTTATGTGAAGATATTTCCTTTTCCAGCATAGGCCTCAAACGGCTCCAAATATCCACTTGCAGATTCTACAAAAAGAGTGTTTCCAAACTTCTCTATCAATTGGTAGGTTCAACTCTGTGAGTTGAATGAACTCATCACAAAGAAGTTTCTGAGAATCCTTCTCTCTAGTTTTTAAGTGAAGATATTTCCTTTTCCAACATAGGCCTCAAGGTGCTCCGAATAAACACTTGCAGATTCTACAAACGTAATGTTTCAAAACTGTTCTATCAAAAGAAACGTTCAAGTCTGTGAGTTGAATGCACTCATCACACAGAAGTTTCTGAGAATGCTTCTGTCTAGTTTTTAGGTGAAGATATTTTCCTTTTCCAGCATAGGCCTCAAAACGCTCCAAATATCCTCTTGCAGATTCTACAAAAAGAGTGTTTCCAAACTTCTCTATCAACTGGTAGGTTCAACTCTGTGAGTAGAATGAACTCATCACAAAGAAGTTTCTGAGAATCCTTCTCTCTAGTTTTTATGTGAAGATATTTCCTTTTCCAACATAGGCCTCAAGGTGCTCCGAATAAACACTTGCAGATTCTACAAACGTAATGTTTCAAAACTGTTCTATCAAAAGAAACGTTCAAGTCTGTGAGTTGAATGCACTCATCACACAGAAGTTTCTGAGAATGCTTCTGTCTAGTTTTTAGGTGAAGATATTTTCCTTTTAAAGCATAGGCCTCAAAACGCTCCAAATATCCTCTTGCAGATTCTACAAAAAGAGTGTTTCAAAACTGTTCTATCAAAAGGAAGGTTCAACTCTGTGAGTTGAATGAATGCGTCGTGAAGAACTTTCTGAGAATGCTTCTCTGTAGTTTTTAGGTGAAGATATTCCATATCCCAGCACAGGCCTCGAAGTGCTCCAAATAACCACTTGCAGATTTTACCAAAAGAGTGTTTCAAAACTGCTCTTTCTACAGGTAAGTTCAAGTCTGTGAGTTGAATGCACTCAACACAAAGAAGTTTCTGAGAATGCTTCTGTTCAGTTTTTATGTGAAGATATTTCCTTTTCCAGCATAGGCCTCAAACGGCTCCAAATATCCACTTGCAGATTCTACAAAAAGAGTGTTTCCAAACTTCTCTATCAATTGGTAGGTTCAACTCTGTGAGTTGAATGAACTCATCGCAAAGAAGTTTCTGAGAATCCTTCTCTGTAGTTTTTATGTGAAGATATTTCTTTTTCCAACATAGGCCTCAAGGTGCTCCGAATAAACACTTGCAGATTCTACAAACGTAATGATTCCACACTGTTCTATCAAAACAAACGTTCAAGTCTGTGAGTTGAATGCACTCATCACACAGAAGTTTCTGAGAATGCTTCTGTCTAGTTTTTAGGTGAAGATATTTCCTTTTCCAGCATAGGCCTCAAAACGCTCCAAATATCCTCTCGCAGATTCTACAAAAAGAGTGTTTCAAAACTGTTCTATCAAAAGGAAGGTTCAACTCTGTGAGTTGAATGAATGCATCGTGAAGAACTTTCTGAGAATGCTTCTCTGTAGTTTTTAGGTGAAGATATTCCATATCCCAGCACAGGCCTCGAAGTGCTCCAAATAACCACTTGCAGATTTTACCAAAAGAGTGTTTCAAAACTGCTCTTTCTACAGGTAAGTTCAAGTCCGTGAGTTGAATGCACTCAACACAAAGAAGTTTCTGAGAATGCTTCTGTTCAGTTTTTATGTGAAGATATTTCCTTTTCCAGCATAGGCCTCAAACGGCTCCAAATATCCACTTGCAGATTCTACAAAAAGAGTGTTTCCAAACTTCTCTATCAATTGGTAGGTTCAACTCTGTGAGTTGAATGAACTCATCACAAAGAAGTTTCTGAGAATCCTTCTCTCTAGTTTTTATGTGAAGATATTTGCTTTTCCAACAGAGGCCTCAAGGTGCTCCGAATAAACACTTGCAGATTCTACAAACGTAATGTTTCAAAACTGTTCTATCAAAAGAAACGTTCAAGTCTGTGAGTTGAATGCACTCATCACACAGAAGTTTCTGAGAATGCTTCTGTCTAGTTTTTAGGTGAAGATATTTTCCTTTTCCAGCATAGGCCTGAAAACGCTCCAAATATCCTCTTGCAGATTCTACAAAAAGAGTGTTTCAAAACTGTTCTATCAAAAGGAAGGTTCAACTCTGTGAGTTGAATGAATGCATCGTGAAGAACTTTCTGAAAATGCTTCTCTGTAGTTTTTAGGTGAAGATATTCCATATCCCAGCACAGGCCTCGAAGTGCTCCAAATAACCACTTGCAGATTTTACCAAAAGAGTGTTTCAAAACTGCTCTTTCTACAGGTAAGTTCAAGTCTGTGAGTTGAATGCACTCAACACAAAGAAGTTTCTGAGAATGCTTCTGTTCAGTTTTTATGTGAAGATATTTCCTTTTCCAGCATAGGCCTCAAACGGCTCCAAATATCCACTTGCAGATTCTACAAAAAGAGTGTTTCCAAACTTCTCTATCAACTGGTAGGTTCAACTCTGTGAGTTGAATGAACTCATCACAAAGAAGTTTCTGAGAATCCTTCTCTCTAGTTTTTATGTGAAGATATTTCCTTTTCCAACATAGGCCTCAAGGTGCTCCGAATAAACACTTGCAGATTCTACAAACGTAATGTTTCAAAACTGTTCTATCAAAAGAAACGTTCAAGTCTGTGAGTTGAATGCACTCATCACACAGAAGTTTCTGAGAATGCTTCTGTCTAGTTTTTAGGTGAAGATATTTTCCTTTTCCAGCATAGGCCTCAAAACGCTCCAAATATCCTCTTGCAGATTCTACACAAAGAGTGTTTCAAAACTGTTCTATCAAAAGGAAGGTTCAACTCTGTGAGTTGAATGAATGCGTCGTGAAGAACTTTCTGAGAATGCTTCTCTGTAGTTTTTAGGTGAAGATATTCCATATCCCAGCACAGGCCTCGAAGTGCTCCAAATAACCACTTGCAGATTTTACCAAAAGAGTGTTTCAAAACTGCTCTTTCTACAGGTAAGTTCAAGTCTGTGAGTTGAATGCACTCAACACAGAGAAGTTTCTGAGAATGCTTCTGTTCAGTTTTTATGTGAAGATATTTCCTTTTCCAGCATAGGCCTCAAACGGCTCCAAATATCCACTTGCAGATTCTACAAAAAGAGTGTTTCCAAACTTCTCTATCAATTGGTAGGTTCCACTCTGTGAGTTGAATGAACTCGTCACAAAGAAGTTTCTGAGAATCCTTCTCTCTAGTTTTTATGTGAAGATATTTCCTTTTCCAACATAGGCCTCAAGGTGCTCCGAATAAACACTTGCAGATTCTACAAACGTAGTGTTTCAAAACTGTTCTATCAAAAGAAACGTTCAAGTCTGTGAGTTGAATGCACTCATCACACAGAAGTTTCCGAGAATGCTTCTGTCTAGTTTTTAGGTGAAGATATTTCCTTTTCCAGCGTAGGCCTCAAAACTCTCCAAATATTCTCTTGCAGATCCTACAAAAAGAGTGTTTCAAAACTGTTCTATCAAAAGGAAGGTTCAACTCTGTGAGTTGAATGAATGCGTCGAGAAGAACTTTCTGAGAATGCTTCTCTGTAGTTTTTAGGTGAAGATATTCCATATCCCAGCACAGGCCTCGAAGTGCTCCAAATAACCACTTGCAGATTTTACCAAAAGAGTGTTTCAAAACTGCTCTTTCTACAGGTAAGTTCAAGTCTGTGAGTTGAATGCACTCAACACAAAGAAGTTTCTGAGAATGCTTCTGTTCAGTTTTTATGTGAAGATATTTCCTTTTCCAGCATAGGCCTCAAACGGCTCCAAATATCCACTTGCAGGTTCTACAAAAAGAGTGTTTCCAAACTTCTCTATCAATTGGTAGGTTCAACTCTGTGAGTTGAATGAACTCATCACAAAGAAGTTTCTGAGAATCCTTCTCTCTAGTTTTTAAGTGAAGATATTTCCTTTTCCAACATAGGCCTCAAGGTGCTCCGAATAAACACTTGCAGATTCTACAAACGTAATGTTTCAAAACTGTTCTATCAAAAGAAACGTTCAAGTCTGTGAGTTGAATGCACTCATCACAGAAGTTTCTGAGAATGCTTCTGTCTAGTTTTTAGGTGAAGATATTTCCTTTTCCAGCATAGGCCTCAAAACGCTCCAAATATCCTCTTGCAGATTCTACAAAAAGAGTGTTTCAAAACTGTTCTATCAAAAGGAAGGTTCAACTCTGTGAGTTGAATGAATGCATCGTGAAGAACTTTCTGAGAATGCTTCTCTGTAGTTTTTAGGTGAAGATATTCCATATCCCAGCACAGGCCTCGAAGTGCTCCAAATAACCACTTGCAGATTTTACCAAAAGAGTGTTTCAAAACTGCTCTTTCTACAGGTAAGTTCAAGTCTGTGAGTTGAATGCACTCAACACAAAGAAGTTTCTGAGAATGCTTCTGTTCAGTTTTTATGTGAAGATATTTCCTTTTCCAGCATAGGCCTCAAACGGCTCCAAATATCCACTTGCAGATTCGACAAAAAGAGTGTTTCAAAACTGTTCTATCAAAAGGAAGGTTCAACTCTGTGAGTTGAATGAATGCGTCATGAATAACTTTCTGAGAATGCTTCTCTGTAGTTTTTAGGTGAAGATATTCCATATCCCAGCACAGGCCTCGAAGTGCTCCAAATAACCACTTGCAGATTTTACCAAAAGAGTGTTTCAAAACTGCTCTTACTACAGGTAAGTTCAAGTCTGTGAGTTGAATGCACTCAACACAAAGAAGTTTCTGAGAATGCTTCTGTTCAGTTTTTATGTGAAGATATTTCCTTTTCCAGCATAGGCCTCAAACGGCTCCAAATATCCACTTGCAGATTCTACAAAAAGAGTGTTTCCAAACTTCTCTATCAATTGGTAGGTTCAACTCTGTGAGTTGAATGAACTCATCACAAAGAAGTTTCTGAGAATCCTTCCCTCTAGTTTTAATGTGAAGATATTTCCTTTTCCAACATAGGCCTCAAGGTGCTCCGAATAAACACTTGCAGATTCTACAAACGTAATGTTTCAAAACTGTTCTATCAAAAGAAACGTTCAAGTCTGTGAGTTGAATGCACTCATCACACAGAAGTTTCTGAGAATGCTTCTGTCTAGTTTTTAGGTGAAGATATTTTCCTTTTCCAGCATAGGCCTCAAAACGCTCCAAATATCCTCTTGCAGATTCTACAAAAAGAGTGTTTCAAAACTGTTCTATCAAAAGGAAGGTTCAACTCTGTGAGTTGAATGAATGCATCGTGAAGAACTTTCTGAGAATGCTTCTCTGTAGTTTTTAGGTGAAGATATTCCATATCCCAGCACAGGCCTCGAAGTGCTCCAAGTAACCACTTGCAGATTTTACCAAAAGAGTGTTTCAAAACTGCTCTTTCTACAGGTAAGTTCAAGTCTGTGAGTTGAATGCACTCAAAACAAAGAAGTTTCTGAGAATGCTTCTGTTCAGTTTTTATGTGAAGATATTTCCTTTTCCAGCATAGGCCTCAAACGGCTCCAAATATCCACTTGCAGATTCTACAAAAAGAGTGTTTCCAAACTTCTCTATCAATTGATAGGTTCAGCTCTGTGAGTTGAATGAACTCATCACAAAGAAGTTTCTGAGAATCCTTCTCTCTAGTTTTTATGTGAAGATATTTGCTTTTCCAACATAGGACTCAAGGTGCTCCGAATAAACACTTGCAGATTCTACAAACGTAATGTTTCCAAACTGTTCTATCAAAAGAAACGTTCAAGTCTGTGAGTTGAATGCACTCATCACACAGAAGTTTCTGAGAATGCTTCTGTCTAGTTTTTAGGTGAAGATATTTTCCTTTTCCAGCATAGGCCTCAAAACGCTCCAAATATCCTCTTGCAGATTCTACAAAAAGAGTGTTTCAAAACTGTTCTATCAAAAGGAAGGTTCAACTCTGTGAGTTGAATGAATGCATCGTGAAGAACTTTCTGAAAATGCTTCTCTGTAGTTTTTAGGTGAAGATATTCCATATCCCAGCACAGGCCTCGAAGTGCTCCAAATAACCACTTGCAGATTTTACCAAAAGTGTGTTTCAAAACTGCTCTTTCTACCGGTAAGTTCAAGTCCGTGAGTTGAATGCACTCAACACAAAGAAGTTTCTGAGAATGCTTCTGTTCAGTTTTTATGTGAAGATATTTCCTTTTCCAGCATAGGCCTCAAACGGCTCCAAGTATCCACTTGCAGATTCTACAAAAAGAGTGTTTCCAAACTTCTCTATCAATTGGTAGGTTCAACTCTGTGAGTTGAATGAACTCATCACAAAGAAGTTTCTGAGAATCCTTCTCTCTAGTTTTTATGTGAAGATATTTGCTTTTCCAACATAGGCCTCAAGGTGCTCCGAATAAACACTTGCAGATTCTACAAACGTAATGTTTCAAAACTGTTCTATCAAAAGAAACGTTCAAGTCTGTGAGTTGAATGCACTCATCACACAGAAGTTTCTGAGAATGCTTCTGTCTAGTTTTTAGGTGAAGATATTTTCCTTTTCCAGCATAGGCCTCAAAACGCTCCAAATATCCTCTTGCAGATTCTACACAAAGAGTGTTTCAAAACTGTTCTATCAAAAGGAAGGTTCAACTCTGTGAGTTGAATGAATGCGTCATGAAGAACTTTCTGAGAATGCTTCTCTGTAGTTTTTAGGTGAAGATATTCCATATCCCAGCACAGGCCTCGAAGTGCTCCAAATAACCACTTGCAGATTTTACCAAAAGAGTGTTTCAAAACTGCTCTTTCTACAGGTAAGTTCAAGTCTGTGAGTTGAATGCACTCAACACAGAGAAGTTTCTGAGAATGCTTCTGTTCAGTTTTTATGTGAAGATATTTCCTTTTCCAGCATAGGCCTCAAACGGCTCCAAATATCCACTTGCAGATTCTACAAAAAGAGTGTTTCCAAACTTCTCTATCAATTGGTAGGTTCCACTCTGTGAGTTGAATGAACTGGTCACAAAGAAGTTTCTGAGAATCCTTCTCTCTAGTTTTTATGTGAAGATATTTCCTTTTCCAACATAGGCCTCAAGGTGCTCCGAATAAACACTTGCAGATTCTACAAACGTAGTGTTTCAAATCTGTTCTATCAAAAGAAACGTTCAAGTCTGTGAGTTGAATGCACTCATCACACAGAAGTTTCTGAGAATGCTTCTGTCTAGTTTTTAGGTGAAGATATTTCCTTTTCCAGCGTAGGCCTCAAAACTCTCCAAATATTCTCTTGCAGATCCTACAAAAAGAGTGTTTCAAAACTGTTCTATCAAAAGGAAGGTTCAACTCTGTGAGTTGAATGAATGCGTCGAGAAGAACTTTCTGAGAATGCTTCTCTGTAGTTTTTAGGTGAAGATATTCCATATCCCAGCACAGGCCTCGAAGTGCTCCAAATAACCACTTGCAGATTTTACCAAAAGAGTGTTTCAAAACTGCTCTTTCTACAGGTAAGTTCAAGTCTGTGAGTTGAATGCACTCAACACAAAGAAGTTTCTGAGAATGCTTCTGTTCAGTTTTTATGTGAAGATATTTCCTTTTCCAGCATAGGCCTCAAACGGCTCCAAATATCCACTTGCAGGTTCTACAAAAAGAGTGTTTCCAAACTTCTCTATCAATTGGTAGGTTCAACTCTGTGAGTTGAATGAACTCATCACAAAGAAGTTTCTGAGAATCCTTCTCTCTAGTTTTTAAGTGAAGATATTTCCTTTTCCAACATAGGCCTCAAGGTGCTCCGAATAAACACTTGCAGATTCTACAAACGTAATGTTTCAAAACTGTTCTATCAAAAGAAACGTTCAAGTCTGTGAGTTGAATGCACTCATCACACAGAAGTTTCTGAGAATGCTTCTGTCTAGTTTTTAGGTGAAGATATTTCCTTTTCCAGCATAGGCCTCAAAACGCTCCAAATATCCTCTCGCAGATTCTTCAAAAAGAGTGTTTCAAAACTGTTCTATCAAAAGGAAGGTTCAACTCTGTGAGTTGAATGAATGCATCGTGAAGAACTTTCTGAGAATGCTTCTCTGTAGTTTTTAGGTGAAGATATTCCATATCCCAGCACAGGCCTCGAAGTGCTCCAAATAACCACTTGCAGATTTTACCAAAAGAGTGTTTCAAAACTGCTCTTTCTACAGGTAAGTTCAAGTCCGTGAGTTGAATGCACTCAAAACAAAGAAGTTTCTGAGAATGCTTCTGTTCAGTTTTTATGTGAAGATATTTCCTTTTCCAGCATAGGCCTCAAACGGCTCCAAATATCCACTTGCAGATTCTACAAAAAGAGTGTTTCCAAACTTCTCTATCAATTGGTAGGTTCAACTCTGTGAGTTGAATGAACTCATCACAAAGAAGTTTCTGAGAATCCTTCTCTCTAGTTTTTATGTGTAGATATTTCCTTTTCCAACAGAGGCCTCAAGGTGCCCCGAATAAACACTTGCAGATTCTACAAAGGTAATGTTTCCAAACTGTTCTATCAAAAGAAACGTTCAAGTCTGTGAGTTGAATGCACTCATCACACAGAAGTTTCTGAGAATGCTTCTGTCTAGTTTTTAGGTGAAGATATTTCCTTTTCCAGCGTAGGCCTCAAAACTCTCCAAATATTCTCTTGCAGATCCTACAAAAAGAGTGTTTCAAAACTGTTCTATCAAAAGGAAGGTTCAACTCTGTGAGTTGAATGAATGCGTCGAGAAGAACTTTCTGAGAATGCTTCTCTGTAGTTTTTAGGTGAAGATATTCCATATCCCAGCACAGGCCTCGAAGTGCTCCAAATAACCACTTGCAGATTTTACCAATAGAGTGTTTCAAAACTGCTCTTTCTACAGGTAAGTTCAAGTCTGTGAGTTGAATGCACTCAACACAAAGAAGTTTCTGAGAATGCTTCTGTTCAGTTTTTATGTGAAGATATTTCCTTTTCCAGCATAGGCCTCAAACGGCTCCAAATATCCACTTGCAGATTCTACAAAAAGAGTGTTTCCAAACTTCTCTATCAATTGGTAGGTTCAACTCTGTGAGTTGAATGAACTCATCACAAAGAAGTTTCTGAGAATCCTTCTCTCTAGTTTTTATGTGAAGATATTTGCTTTTCCAACATAGGCCTCAAGGTGCTCCGAATAAACACTTGCAGATTCTACAAACGTAATGTTTCAAAACTGTTCTATCAAAAGAAACGTTCAAGTCTGTGAGTTGAATGCACTCATCACACAGAAGTTTCTGAGAATGCTTCTGTCTAGTTTTTAGGTGAAGATATTTTCCTTTTCCAGCATAGGCCTGAAAACGCTCCAAATATCCTCTTGCAGATTCTACAAAAAGAGTGTTTCAAAACTGTTCTATCAAAAGGAAGGTTCAACTCTGTGAGTTGAATGAATGCATCGTGAAGAACTTTCTGAAAATGCTTCTCTGTAGTTTTTAGGTGAAGATATTCCATATCCCAGCACAGGCCTCGAAGTGCTCCAAATAACCACTTGCAGATTTTACCAAAAGAGTGTTTCAAAACTGCTCTTTCTACAGGTAAGTTCAAGTCTGTGAGTTGAATGCACTCAACACAAAGAAGTTTCTGAGAATGCTTCTGTTCAGTTTTTATGTGAAGATATTTCCTTTTCCAGCATAGGCCTCAAACGGCTCCAAATATCCACTTGCAGATTCTACAAAAAGAGTGTTTCCAAACTTCTCTATCAACTGGTAGGTTCAACTCTGTGAGTTGAATGAACTCATCACAAAGAAGTTTCTGAGAATCCTTCTCTCTAGTTTTTATGTGAAGATATTTCCTTTTCCAACATAGGCCTCAAGGTGCTCCGAATAAACACTTGCAGATTCTACAAACGTAATGTTTCAAAACTGTTCTATCAAAAGAAACGTTCAAGTCTGTGAGTTGAATGCACTCATCACACAGAAGTTTCTGAGAATGCTTCTGTCTAGTTTTTAGGTGAAGATATTTTCCTTTTCCAGCATAGGCCTGAAAACGCTCCAAATATCCTCTTGCAGATTCTACAAAAAGAGTGTTTCAAAACTGTTCTATCAAAAGGAAGGTTCAACTCTGTGAGTTGAATGAATGCATCGTGAAGAACTTTCTGAAAATGCTTCTCTGTAGTTTTTAGGTGAAGATATTCCATATCCCAGCACAGGCCTCGAAGTGCTCCAAATAACCACTTGCAGATTTTACCAAAAGAGTGTTTCAAAACTGCTCTTTCTACAGGTAAGTTCAAGTCTGTGAGTTGAATGCACTCAACACAAAGAAGTTTCTGAGAATGCTTCTGTTCAGTTTTTATGTGAAGATATTTCCTTTTCCAGCATAGGCCTCAAACGGCTCCAAATATCCACTTGCAGATTCTACAAAAAGAGTGTTTCCAAACTTCTCTATCAACTGGTAGGTTCAACTCTGTGAGTTGAATGAACTCATCACAAAGAAGTTTCTGAGAATCCTTCTCTCTAGTTTTTATGTGAAGATATTTCCTTTTCCAACATAGGCCTCAAGGTGCTCCGAATAAACACTTGCAGATTCTACAAACGTAATGTTTCAAAACTGTTCTATCAAAAGAAACGTTCAAGTCTGTGAGTTGAATGCACTCATCACACAGAAGTTTCTGAGAATGCTTCTGTCTAGTTTTTAGGTGAAGATATTTTCCTTTTCCAGCATAGGCCTGAAAACGCTCCAAATATCCTCTTGCAGATTCTACAAAAAGAGTGTTTCAAAACTGTTCTATCAAAAGGAAGGTTCAACTCTGTGAGTTGAATGAATGCATCGTGAAGAACTTTCTGAAAATGCTTCTCTGTAGTTTTTAGGTGAAGATATTCCATATCCCAGCACAGGCCTCGAAGTGCTCCAAATAACCACTTGCAGATTTTACCAAAAGAGTGTTTCAAAACTGCTCTTTCTACAGGTAAGTTCAAGTCTGTGAGTTGAATGCACTCAACACAAAGAAGTTTCTGAGAATGCTTCTGTTCAGTTTTTATGTGAAGATATTTCCTTTTCCAGCATAGGCCTCAAACGGCTCCAAATATCCACTTGCAGATTCTACAAAAAGAGTGTTTCCAAACTTCTCTATCAACTGGTAGGTTCAACTCTGTGAGTTGAATGAACTCATCACAAAGAAGTTTCTGAGAATCCTTCTCTCTAGTTTTTATGTGAAGATATTTCCTTTTCCAACATAGGCCTCAAGGTGCTCCGAATAAACACTTGCAGATTCTACAAACGTAATGTTTCAAAACTGTTCTATCAAAAGAAACGTTCAAGTCTGTGAGTTGAATGCACTCATCACACAGAAGTTTCTGAGAATGCTTCTGTCTAGTTTTTAGGTGAAGATATTTTCCTTTTCCAGCATAGGCCTCAAAACGCTCCAAATATCCTCTTGCAGATTCTACACAAAGAGTGTTTCAAAACTGTTCTATCAAAAGGAAGGTTCAACTCTGTGAGTTGAATGAATGCGTCGTGAAGAACTTTCTGAGAATGCTTCTCTGTAGTTTTTAGGTGAAGATATTCCATATCCCAGCACAGGCCTCGAAGTGCTCCAAATAACCACTTGCAGATTTTACCAAAAGAGTGTTTCAAAACTGCTCTTTCTACAGGTAAGTTCAAGTCTGTGAGTTGAATGCACTCAACACAGAGAAGTTTCTGAGAATGCTTCTGTTCAGTTTTTATGTGAAGATATTTCCTTTTCCAGCATAGGCCTCAAACGGCTCCAAATATCCACTTGCAGATTCTACAAAAAGAGTGTTTCCAAACTTCTCTATCAATTGGTAGGTTCCACTCTGTGAGTTGAATGAACTCGTCACAAAGAAGTTTCTGAGAATCCTTCTCTCTAGTTTTTATGTGAAGATATTTCCTTTTCCAACATAGGCCTCAAGGTGCTCCGAATAAACACTTGCAGATTCTACAAACGTAGTGTTTCAAAACTGTTCTATCAAAAGAAACGTTCAAGTCTGTGAGTTGAATGCACTCATCACACAGAAGTTTCCGAGAATGCTTCTGTCTAGTTTTTAGGTGAAGATATTTCCTTTTCCAGCGTAGGCCTCAAAACTCTCCAAATATTCTCTTGCAGATCCTACAAAAAGAGTGTTTCAAAACTGTTCTATCAAAAGGAAGGTTCAACTCTGTGAGTTGAATGAATGCGTCGAGAAGAACTTTCTGAGAATGCTTCTCTGTAGTTTTTAGGTGAAGATATTCCATATCCCAGCACAGGCCTCGAAGTGCTCCAAATAACCACTTGCAGATTTTACCAAAAGAGTGTTTCAAAACTGCTCTTTCTACAGGTAAGTTCAAGTCTGTGAGTTGAATGCACTCAACACAAAGAAGTTTCTGAGAATGCTTCTGTTCAGTTTTTATGTGAAGATATTTCCTTTTCCAGCATAGGCCTCAAACGGCTCCAAATATCCACTTGCAGGTTCTACAAAAAGAGTGTTTCCAAACTTCTCTATCAATTGGTAGGTTCAACTCTGTGAGTTGAATGAACTCATCACAAAGAAGTTTCTGAGAATCCTTCTCTCTAGTTTTTAAGTGAAGATATTTCCTTTTCCAACATAGGCCTCAAGGTGCTCCGAATAAACACTTGCAGATTCTACAAACGTAATGTTTCAAAACTGTTCTATCAAAAGAAACGTTCAAGTCTGTGAGTTGAATGCACTCATCACAGAAGTTTCTGAGAATGCTTCTGTCTAGTTTTTAGGTGAAGATATTTCCTTTTCCAGCATAGGCCTCAAAACGCTCCAAATATCCTCTTGCAGATTCTACAAAAAGAGTGTTTCAAAACTGTTCTATCAAAAGGAAGGTTCAACTCTGTGAGTTGAATGAATGCATCGTGAAGAACTTTCTGAGAATGCTTCTCTGTAGTTTTTAGGTGAAGATATTCCATATCCCAGCACAGGCCTCGAAGTGCTCCAAATAACCACTTGCAGATTTTACCAAAAGAGTGTTTCAAAACTGCTCTTTCTACAGGTAAGTTCAAGTCTGTGAGTTGAATGCACTCAACACAAAGAAGTTTCTGAGAATGCTTCTGTTCAGTTTTTATGTGAAGATATTTCCTTTTCCAGCATAGGCCTCAAACGGCTCCAAATATCCACTTGCAGATTCGACAAAAAGAGTGTTTCAAAACTGTTCTATCAAAAGGAAGGTTCAGCTCTGTGAGTTGAATGAATGCGTCATGAATAACTTTCTGAGAATGCTTCTCTGTAGTTTTTAGGTGAAGATATTCCATATCCCAGCACAGGCCTCGAAGTGCTCCAAATAACCACTTGCAGATTTTACCAAAAGAGTGTTTCAAAACTGCTCTTACTACAGGTAAGTTCAAGTCTGTGAGTTGAATGCACTCAACACAAAGAAGTTTCTGAGAATGCTTCTGTTCAGTTTTTATGTGAAGATATTTCCTTTTCCAGCATAGGCCTCAAACGGCTCCAAATATCCACTTGCAGATTCTACAAAAAGAGTGTTTCCAAACTTCTCTATCAATTGGTAGGTTCAACTCTGTGAGTTGAATGAACTCATCACAAAGAAGTTTCTGAGAATCCTTCCCTCTAGTTTTAATGTGAAGATATTTCCTTTTCCAACATAGGCCTCAAGGTGCTCCGTATAAACACTTGCAGATTCTACAAACGTAATGTTTCAAAACTGTTCTATCAAAAGAAACGTTCAAGTCTGTGAGTTGAATGCACTCATCACACAGAAGTTTCTGAGAATGCTTCTGTCTAGTTTTTAGGTGAAGATATTTTCCTTTTCCAGCATAGGCCTCAAAACGCTCCAAATATCCTCTTGCAGATTCTACAAAAAGAGTGCTTCAAAACTGTTCTATCAAAAGGAAGGTTCAACTCTGTGAGTTGAATGAATGCATCGTGAAGAACTTTCTGAGAATGCTTCTCTGTAGTTTTTAGGTGAAGATATTCCATATCCCAGCACAGGCCTCGAAGTGCTCCAAGTAACCACTTGCAGATTTTACCAAAAGAGTGTTTCAAAACTGCTCTTTCTACAGGTAAGTTCAAGTCTGTGAGTTGAATGCACTCAAAACAAAGAAGTTTCTGAGAATGCTTCTGTTCAGTTTTTATGTGAAGATATTTCCTTTTCCAGCATAGGCCTCAAACGGCTCCAAATATCCACTTGCAGATTCTACAAAAAGAGTGTTTCCAAACTTCTCTATCAATTGGTAGGTTCAGCTCTGTGAGTTGAATGAACTCATCACAAAGAAGTTTCTGAGAATCCTTCTCTCTAGTTTTTATGTGAAGATATTTGCTTTTCCAACATAGGACTCAAGGTGCTCCGAATAAACACTTGCAGATTCTACAAACGTAATGTTTCAAAACTGTTCTATCAAAAGAAACGTTCAAGTCTGTGAGTTGAATGCACTCATCACACAGAAGTTTCTGAGAATGCTTCTGTCTAGTTTTTAGGTGAAGATATTTTCCTTTTCCAGCATAGGCCTCAAAACGCTCCAAATATCCTCTTGCAGATTCTACAAAAAGAGTGTTTCAAAACTGTTCTATCAAAAGGAAGGTTCAACTCTGTGAGTTGAATGAATGCATCGTGAAGAACTTTCTGAAAATGCTTCTCTGTAGTTTTTAGGTGAAGATATTCCATATCCCAGCACAGGCCTCGAAGTGCTCCAAATAACCACTTGCAGATTTTACCAAAAGAGTGTTTCAAAACTGCTCTTTCTACAGGTAAGTTCAAGTCCGTGAGTTGAATGCACTCAACACAAAGAAGTTTCTGAGAATGCTTCTGTTCAGTTTTTATGTGAAGATATTTCCTTTTCCAGCATAGGCCTCAAACGGCTCCAAGTATCCACTTGCAGATTCTACAAAAAGAGTGTTTCCAAACTTCTCTATCAATTGGTAGGTTCAACTCTGTGAGTTGAATGAACTCATCACAAAGAAGTTTCTGAGAATCCTTCTCTCTAGTTTTTATGTGAAGATATTTGCTTTTCCAACATAGGCCTCAAGGTGCTCCGAATAAACACTTGCAGATTCTACAAACGTAATGTTTCAAAACTGTTCTATCAAAAGAAACGTTCAAGTCTGTGAGTTGAATGCACTCATCACACAGAAGTTTCTGAGAATGCTTCTGTCTAGTTTTTAGGTGAAGATATTTTCCTTTTCCAGCATAGGCCTCAAAACGCTCCAAATATCCTCTTGCAGATTCTACACAAAGAGTGTTTCAAAACTGTTCTATCAAAAGGAAGGTTCAACTCTGTGAGTTGAATGAATGCGTCATGAAGAACTTTCTGAGAATGCTTCTCTGTAGTTTTTAGGTGAAGATATTCCATATCCCAGCACAGGCCTCGAAGTGCTCCAAATAACCACTTGAAGATTTTACCAAAAGAGTGTTTCAAAACTGCTCTTTCTACAGGTAAGTTCAAGTCTGTGAGTTGAATGCACTCAACACAGAGAAGTTTCTGAGAATGCTTCTGTTCAGTTTTTATGTGAAGATATTTCCTTTTCCAGCATAGGCCTCAAACGGCTCCAAATATCCACTTGCAGATTCTACAAAAAGAGTGTTTCCAAACTTCTCTATCAATTGGTAGGTTCCACTCTGTGAGTTGAATGAACTGGTCACAAAGAAGTTTCTGAGAATCCTTCTCTCTAGTTTTTATGTGAAGATATTTCCTTTTCCAACATAGGCCTCAAGGTGCTCCGAATAAACACTTGCAGATTCTACAAACGTAGTGTTTCAAAACTGTTCTATCAAAAGAAACGTTCAAGTCTGTGAGTTGAATGCACTCATCACACAGAAGTTTCTGAGAATGCTTCTGTCTAGTTTTTAGGTGAAGATATTTCCTTTTCCAGCGTAGGCCTCAAAACTCTCCAAATATTCTCTTGCAGATCCTACAAAAAGAGTGTTTCAAAACTGTTCTATCAAAAGGAAGGTTCAACTCTGTGAGTTGAATGAATGCGTCGAGAAGAACTTTCTGAGAATGCTTCTCTGTAGTTTTTAGGTGAAGATATTCCATATCCCAGCACAGGCCTCGAAGTGCTCCAAATAACCACTTGCAGATTTTACCAAAAGAGTGTTTCAAAACTGCTCTTTCTACAGGTAAGTTCAAGTCTGTGAGTTGAATGCACTCAACACAAAGAAGTTTCTGAGAATGCTTCTGTTCAGTTTTTATGTGAAGATATTTCCTTTTCCAGCATAGGCCTCAAACGGCTCCAAATATCCACTTGCAGGTTCTACAAAAAGAGTGTTTCCAAACTTCTCTATCAATTGGTAGGTTCAACTCTGTGAGTTGAATGAACTCATCACAAAGAAGTTTCTGAGAATCCTTCTCTCTAGTTTTTAAGTGAAGATATTTCCTTTTCCAACATAGGCCTCAAGGTGCTCCGAATAAACACTTGCAGATTCTACAAACGTAATGTTTCAAAACTGTTCTATCAAAAGAAACGTTCAAGTCTGTGAGTTGAATGCACTCATCACACAGAAGTTTCTGAGAATGCTTCTGTCTAGTTTTTAGGTGAAGATATTTCCTTTTCCAGCATAGGCCTCAAAACGCTCCAAATATCCTCTTGCAGATTCTACAAAAAGAGTGTTTCAAAACTGTTCTATCAAAAGGAAGGTTCAACTCTGTGAGTTGAATGAATGCATCGTGAAGAACTTTCTGAGAATTCTTCTCTGTAGTTTTTAGGTGAAGGTATTCCATATCCCAGCACAGGCCTCGAAGTGCTCCAAATAACCACTTGCAGATTTTACCAAAAGAGTGTTTCAAAACTGCTCTTTCTACAGGTAAGTTCAAGTCTGTGAGTTGAATGCACTCAACACAAAGAAGTTTCTGAGAATGCTTCTGTTCAGTTTTTATGTGAAGATATTTCCTTTTCCAGCATAGGCCTCAAACGGCTCCAAATATCCACTTGCAGATTCTACAAAAAGAGTGTTTCCAAACTTCTCTATCAATTGGTAGGTTCAACTCTGTGAGTTGAATGAACTCATCACAAAGAAGTTTCTGAGAATCCTTCTCTCTAGTTTTTATGTGAAGATATTTGCTTTTCCAACATAGGCCTCAAGGTGCTCCGAATAAACACTTGCAGATTCTACAAACGTAATGTTTCAAAACTGTTATATCAAAAGAAACGTTCAAGTCTGTGAGTTGAATGCAATCATCACACAGAAGTTTCTGAGAATGCTTCTGTCTAGTTTTTAGGTGAAGATATTTTCCTTTTCCAGCATAGGCCTGAAAACGCTCCAAATATCCTCTTGCAGATTCTACAAAAAGAGTGTTTCAAAACTGTTCTATCAAAAGGAAGGTTCAACTCTGTGAGTTGAATGAATGCATCGTGAAGAACTTTCTGAAAATGCTTCTCTGTAGTTTTTAGGTGAAGATATTCCATATCCCAGCACAGGCCTCGAAGTGCTCCAAATAACCACTTGCAGATTTTACCAAAAGAGTGTTTCAAAACTGCTCTTTCTACAGGTAAGTTCAAGTCTGTGAGTTGAATGCACTCAACACAGAGAAGTTTCTGAGAATGCTTCTGTTCAGTTTTTATGTGAAGATATTTCCTTTTCCAGCATAGGCCTCAAACGGCTCCAAATATCCACTTGCAGATTCTACAAAAAGAGTGTTTCCAAACTTCTCTATCAATTGGTAGGTTCCACTCTGTGAGTTGAATGAACTGGTCACAAAGAAGTTTCTGAGAATCCTTCTCTCTAGTTTTTATGTGAAGATATTTCCTTTTCCAACATAGGCCTCAAGGTGCTCCGAATAAACACTTGCAGATTCTACAAACGTAATGTTTCAAAACTGTTCTATCAAAAGAAACGTTCAAGTCTGTGAGTTGAATGCACTCATCACACAGAAGTTTCTGAGGATGCTTCTGTCTAGTTTTTAGGTGAAGATATTTCCTTTTCCAGCATAGGCCTCAAAACGCTCCAAATATCCTCTTGCAGATTCTACAAAAAGAGTGTTTCAAAACTGTTCTATGAAAAGGAAGGTTCAACTCTGTGAGTTGAATGAATGCATCGTGAAGAACTTTCTGAGAATTCTTCTCTGTAGTTTTTAGGTGAAGATATTCCATATCCCAGCACAGGCCTCGAAGTGCTCCTAATAACCACTTGCAGATTTTACCAAAAGAGTGTTTCAAAACTGCTCTTTCTACAGGTAAGTTCAAGTCTGTGAGTTGAATGCACTCAACACAAAGAAGTTTCTGAGAATGCTTCTGTTCAGTTTTTATGTGAAGATATTTCCTTTTCCAGCATAGGCCTCAAACGGCTCCAAATATCCACTTGCAGATTCTACAAAAAGAGTGTTTCCAAACTTCTCTATCAATTGGTAGGTTCAACTCTGTGAGTTCAATGAACTCATCACAAAGAAGTTTCTGAGAATCCTTCTCTCTAGTTTTTATGTGAAGATATTTCCTTTTCCAACATAGGCCTCAAGGTGCTCCGAATAAACACTTGCAGATTCTACAAACGCAATGTTTCAAAACTGTTCTATCAAAAGAAACGTTCAAGTCTGTGAGTTGAATGCACTCATCACACAGGAGTTTCTGAGGATGCTTCTGTCTAGTTTTTAGGTGAAGATATTTCCTTTTCCAGCATAGGCCTCAAAACGCTCCAAATATCCTCTTGCAGATTCTACAAAAAGAGTGTTTCAAAACTGTTCTATCAAAAGGAAGGTTCAACTCTGTGAGTTGAATGAATGCATCGTGAAGAACTTTCTGAGAATGCTTCTCTGTAGTTTTTAGGTGAAGATATTCCATATCCCAGCACAGGCCTCGAAGTGCTCCAAATAACCACTTGCAGATTTTACCAAAAGAGTGTTTCAAAACTGCTCTTTCTACAGGTAAGTTCAAGTCTGTGAGTTGAATGCACTCAACACAAAGAAGTTTCTGAGAATGCTTCTGTTCAGTTTTTATGTGAAGATATTTCCTTTTCCAGCATAGGCCTCAAACGGCTCCAAATATCCACTTGCAGATTCTACAAAAAGAGTGTTTCCAAACTTCTCTATCAATTGGTAGGTTCAACTCTGTGAGTTGAATGAACTCATCACAAAGAAGTTTCTGAGAATCCTTCTCTCTAGTTTTTATGTGAAGATATTTGCTTTTCCAACATAGGCCTCAAGGTGCTCCGAATAAACACTTGCAGATTCTACAAACGCAATGTTTCAAAACTGTTCTATCAAAAGAAACGTTCAAGTCTGTGAGTTGAATGCACTCATCACACAGGAGTTTCTGAGGATGCTTCTGTCTAGTTTTTAGGTGAAGATATTTCCTTTTCCAGCATAGGCCTCAAAACGCTCCAAATATCCTCTTGCAGATTCTACAAAAAGAGTGTTTCCAAACTGTTCTATCAAAAGGAAGGTTCAACTCTGTGAGTTGAATGAATGCATCGTGAAGAACTTTCTGAGAATGCTTCTCTGTAGTTTTTAGGTGAAGATATTCCATATCCCAGCACAGGCCTCGAAGTGCTCCAAATAACCACTTGCAGATTTTACCAAAAGAGTGTTTCAAAACTGCTCTTTCTACAGGTAACTTCAAGTCTGTGAGTTGAATGCACTCAACACAAAGAAGTTTCTGAGAATGCTTCTGTTCAGTTTTTATGTGAAGATATTTCCTTTTCCAGCATAGGCCTCAAACGGCTCCAAATATCCACTTGCAGATTCTACAAAAAGAGTGTTTCCAAACTTCTCTATCAATTGGTAGGTTCAACTCTGTGAGTAGAATGAACTCATCACAAAGAAGTTTCTGAGAATCCTTCTCTCTAGTTTTTATGTGAAGATATTTCCTTTTCCATCATAGGCCTCAAGGTGCTCCGAATAAACACTTGCAGATTCTACAAACGTAATGTTTCAAAACTGTTCTATCAAAAGAAACGTTCAAGTCTGTGAGTTGAATGCACTCATCATACAGAAGTTTCTGAGAATGCTTCTGTCTAGTTTTTAGGTGAAGATATTTCCTTTTCCAGCATAGGCCTCATAACGCTCCAAATATCCTCTTGCAGATTCTACAAAAAGAGTGTTTCAAAACTGTTCTATCAAAAGGAACGTTCAACTCTGTGAGTTGAATGAATGCATCGTGAAGAAGTTTCTGAGAATGCTTCTCTGTAGTTTTTAGGTGAAGATATTCCATATCCCAGCACAGGCCTCGAAGTGCTCCAAATAACCACTTGCAGATTTTACCAAAAGAGTGTTTCAAAACTGCTCTTACTACAGGTAAGTTCAAGTCTGTGAGTTGAATGCACTCAACACAAAGAAGTTTCTGAGAATGCTTCTGTTCAGTTTTTATGTGAAGTTATTTCCTTTTCCAGCATAGGCCTCAAACGGCTCCAAATATCCACTTGCAGATTCTACAAAAAGAGTGTTTCCAAACTTCTCTATCAATTGGTAGGTTCAACTCTGTGAGTTGAATGAACTCATCACAAAGAAGTTTCTGAGAATCCTTCTCTCTAGTTTTGATGTGAAGATATTTCCTTTTCCAACATAGGCCTCAAGGTGCTCCGAATAAACACTTGCAGATTCTACAAACGCAATGTTTCAAAACTGTTCTATCAAAAGAAACGTTCAAGTCTGTGAGTTGAATGCACTCATCACACAGGAGTTTCTGAGGATGCTTCTGTCTAGTTTTTAGGTGAAGATATTTCCTTTTCCAGCATAGGCCTCAAAACGCTCCAAATATCCTCTTGCAGATTCTACAAAAAGAGTGTTTCAAAACTGTTCTATCAAAAGGAAGGTTCAACTCTGTGAGTTGAATGAATGCATCGTGAAGAACTTTCTGAGAATGCTTCTCTGTAGTTTTTAGGTGAAGATATTCCATATCCCAGCACAGGCCTCGAAGTGCTCCAAATAACCACTTGCAGATTTTACCAAAAGAGTGTTTCAAAACTGCTCTTTCTACAGGTAAGTTGAAGTCTGTGAGTTGAATGCACTCAACACAAAGAAGTTTCTGAGAATGCTTCTGTTCAGTTTTTATGTGAAGATATTTCCTTTTCCAGCATAGGCCTCAAACGGCTCCAAATATCCACTTGCAGATTCTACAAAAAGAGTGTTTCCAAACTTCTCTATCAATTGGTAGGTTCAACTCTGTGAGTTGAATGAACTCATCACAAAGAAGTTTCTGAGAATCCTTCTCTCTAGTTTTTAAGTGAAGATATTTCCTTTTCCAACATAGGCCTCAAGGTGCTCCGAATAAACACTTGCAGATTCTACAAACGCAATGTTTCAAAACTGTTCTATCAAAAGAAACGTTCAAGTCTGTGAGTTGAATGCACTCATCACACAGGAGTTTCTGAGGATGCTTCTGTCTAGTTTTTAGGTGAAGATATTTCCTTTTCCAGCATAGGCCTCAAAACGCTCCAAATATCCTCTTGCAGATTCTACAAAAAGAGTGTTTCAAAACTGTTCTATCAAAAGGAAGGTTCAACTCTGTGAGTTGAATGAATGCATCGTGAAGAACTTTCTGAGAATGCTTCTCTGTAGTTTTTAGGTGAAGATATTCCATATCCCAGCACAGGCCTCAAAGTGCTCCAAATAACCACTTGCAGATTTTACCAAAAGAGTGTTTCAAAACTGCTCTTTCTACAGGTAAGTTGAAGTCTGTGAGTTGAATGCACTCAACACAAAGAAGTTTCTGAGAATGCTTTTGTTCAGTTTTTATGTGAAGATATTTCCTTTTCCAGCATAGGCCTCAAACGGCTCCAAATATCCACTTGCAGATTCTACAAAAAGAGTGTTTCCAAACTTCTCTATCAATTGGTAGGTTCAGCTCAGTGAGTTGAATGAACTCATCACAAAGAAGTTTCTGAGAATCCTTCTCTCTAGTTTTTATGTGAAGATATTTGCTTTTCCAACATAGGCCTCAAGGTGCTCCGAATAAACACTTGCAGATTCTACAAACGTAATGTTTCAAAACTGTTCTATCAAAAGAAACGTTCAAGTCTGTGAGTTGAATGCACTCATCACACAGAAGTTTCTGAGAATGCTTCTGTCTAGTTTTTAGGTGAAGATATTTTCCTTTTCCAGCATAGGCCTCAAAACGCTCCAAATATCCTCTTGCAGATTCTACAAAAAGAGTGTTTCAAAACTGTTCTATCAAAAGGAAGGTTCAACTCTGTGAGTTGAATGAATGCATCGTGAAGAACTTTCTGAAAATGCTTCTCTGTAGTTTTTAGGTGAAGATATTCCATATCCCAGCACAGGCCTCGAAGTGCTCCAAATAACCACTTGCAGATTTTACCAAAAGAGTGTTTCAAAACTGCTCTTTCTACAGGTAAGTTCAAGTCTGTGAGTTGAATGCACTCAACACAAAGAAGTTTCTGAGAATGATTCTGTTCAGTTTTTATGTGAAGATATTTCCTTTTCCAGCATAGGCCTCAAACGGCTCCAAATATCCACTTGCAGATTCTACAAAAAGAGTGTTTCCAAACTTCTCTATCAACTGGTAGGTTCAACTCTGTGAGTTGAATGAACTCATCACAAAGAATTTTCTGAGAATCCTTCTCTCTAGTTTTTATGTGAAGATATTTCCTTTTCCAACATAGGCCTCAAGGTGCTCCGAATAAACACTTGCAGATTCTACAAACGTAATGTTTCAAAACTGTTCTATCAAAAGAAACGTTCAAGTCTGTGAGTTGAATGCACTCATCACACAGAAGTTTCTGAGAATGCTTCTGTCTAGTTTTTAGGTGAAGATATTTTCCTTTTCCAGCATAGGCCTCAAAACGCTCCAAATATCCTCTTGCAGATTCTACAAAAAGAGTGTTTCAAAACTGTTCTATCAAAAGGAAGGTTCAACTCTGTGAGTTGAATGAATGCGTCGTGAAGAACTTTCTGAGAATGCTTCTCTGTAGTTTTTAGGTGAAGATATTCCATATCCCAGCACAGGCCTCGAAGTGCTCCAAATAACCACTTGCAGATTTTACCAAAAGAGTGTTTCAAAACTGCTCTTTCTACAGGTAAGTTCAAGTCTGTGAGTTGAATGCACTCAACACAAAGAAGTTTCTGAGAATGCTTCTGTTCAGTTTTTATGTGAAGATATTTCCTTTTCCAGCATAGGCCTCAAACGGCTCCAAATATCCACTTGCAGATTCTACAAAAAGAGTGTTTCGAAACTTCTCTATCAATTGGTAGGTTCAACTCTGTGAGGTGAATGAACTCATCACAAAGAAGTTTCTGAGAATCCTTCTCTCTAGTTTTTATGTGAAGATATTTCCTTTTCCAACATAGGCCTCAAGGTGCGCCGAATAAACACTTGCAGATTCTACAAACGTAATGTTTCCAAACTGTTCTATCAAAAGAAACGTTCAAGTCTGTGAGTTGAATGCACTCATCACACAGAAGTTTCTGAGGATGCTTCTGTCTAGTTTTTAGGTGAAGATATTTCCTTTTCCAGCATAGGCCTCAAAACGCTCCAAATATCCTCTAGCAGATTCTACAAAAAGAGTGTTTCAAAACTGTTCTATCAAAAGGAAGGTTCAACTCTGTGAGTTGAATGAATGCATCGTGAAGAACTTTCTGAGAATGCTTCTCTGTAGTTTTTAGGTGAAGATATTCCATATCCCAGCACAGGCCTCGAAGTGCTCCAAATAACCACTTGCAGATTTTACCAAAAGAGTGTTTCAAAACTGCTCTTACTACAGGTAAGTTCAAGTCTGTGAGTTGAATGCAATCAACACAAAGAAGTTTCTGAGAATGCTTCTGTTCAGTTTTTATGTGAAGTTATTTCCTTTTCCAGCATAGGCCTCAAACGGCTCCAAATATCCACTTGCAGATTCTACAAAAAGAGTGTTTCCAAACTTCTCTATCAATTGGTAGGTTCAACTCTGTGAGTTGAATGAACTCATCACAAAGAAGTTTCTGAGAATCCTTCTCTCTAGTTTCTATGTGAAGATATTTCCTTTTCCAACATAGGCCTCAAGGTGCTCCGAATAAACACTTGCAGATTCTACAAACGTAATGTTTCCAAACTGTTCTATCAAAAGAAACTTTCAAGTCTGTGAGTTGAATGCACTCATCACACAGAAGTTTCTGAGAATGCTTCTGTCTAGTTTTTAGGTGAAGATATTTCCTTTTCCAGCATAGGCCTCAAAACGCTCCAAATATCCTCTTGTAGATTCTACAAAAAGAGTGTTTCAAAACTGTTCTATCAAAAGGAAGGTTCAACTCTGTGAGTTGAATGAATGCATCGTGAAGAACTTTCTGAGAATGCTTCTCTGTAGTTTTTAGGTGAAGATATTCCATATCCCAGCGCAGGCCTCAAAGTGCTCCAAATAACCACTTGCAGATTTTACCAAAAGAGTGTTTCAAAACTGCTCTTTCTACAGGTAAGTTCAAGTCTGTGAGTTGAATGCACTCAACACAAAGAAGTTTCTGAGAATGCTTCTGTTCAGTTTTTATGTGAAGATATTTCCTTTTCCAGCATAGGCCTCAAACGGCTCCAAATATCCACTTGCAGATTCTACAAAAAGAGTGTTTCCAAACTTCTCTATCAATTGGTAGGTTCAACTCTGTGAGTTGAATGAACTCATCACAAAGAAGTTTCTGAGAATCCTTCTCTCTAGTTTTTATGTGAAGATATTTCCTTTTCCAACATAGGCCTCAAGGTGCTCCGAATAAACACTTGCAGATTCTACAAACGTAATGTTTCCAAACTGTTCTATCAAAAGAAACGTTCAAGTCTGTGAGTTGAATGCACTCATCACACAGAAGATTCTGAGGATGCTTCTGTCTAGTTTTTAGGTGAAGATATTTCCTTTTCCAGCATAGGCCTCAAAACGCTCCAAATATCCTCTTGTAGATTCTACAAAAAGAGTGTTTCAAAACTGTTCTATCAAAAGGAAGGTTCAACTCTGTGAGTTGAATGAATGCATCGTGAAGAACTTTCTGAGAATGCTTCTCTGTAGTTTTTAGGTGAAGATATTCCATATCCCAGCACAGGCCTCGAAGTGCTCCAAATAACCACTTGCAGATTTTACCAAAAGAGTGTTTCAAAACTGCTCTTTCTACAGGTAAGTTCAAGTCTGTGAGTTGAATGCACTCAACACAAAGAAGTTTCTGAGAATGCTTCTGTTCAGTTTTTATGTGAAGATATTTCCTTTTCCAGCATAGGCCTCAAACGGCTCCAAATATCCACTTGCAGATTCTACAAAAAGAGTGTTTCCAAACTTCTCTATCAATTGGTAGGTTCAACTCTGTGAGTAGAATGAACTCATCACAAAGAAGTTTCTGAGAATCCTTCTCTCTAGTTTTTATGTGAAGATATTTCCTTTTCCAACATAGGCCTCAAGGTGCTCCGAATAAACACTTGCAGATTCTACAAACGTAATGTTTCAAAACTGTTCTATCAAAAGAAACGTTCAAGTCTGTGAGTTGAATGCACTCATCATACAGAAGTTTCTGAGAATGCTTCTGTCTAGTTTTTAGGTGAAGATATTTCCTTTTCCAGCATAGGCCTCATAACGCTCCAAATATCCTCTTGCAGATTCTACAAAAAGAGTGTTTCAAAACTGTTCTATCAAAAGGAACGTTCAACTCTGTGAGTTGAATGAATGCATCGTGAAGAAGTTTCTGAGAATGCTTCTCTGTAGTTTTTAGGTGAAGATATTCCATATCCCAGCACAGGCCTCGAAGTGCTCCAAATAACCACTTGCAGATTTTACCAAAAGAGTGTTTCAAAACTGCTCTTACTACAGGTAAGTTCAAGTCTGTGAGTTGAATGCACTCAACACAAAGAAGTTTCTGAGAATGCTTCTGTTCAGTTTTTATGTGAAGTTATTTCCTTTTCCAGCATAGGCCTCAAACGGCTCCAAATATCCACTTGCAGATTCTACAAAAAGAGTGTTTCCAAACTTCTCTATCAATTGGTAGGTTCAACTCTGTGAGTTGAATGAACTCATCACAAAGAAGTTTCTGAGAATCCTTCTCTCTAGTTTTGATGTGAAGATATTTCCTTTTCCAACATAGGCCTCAAGGTGCTCCGAATAAACACTTGCAGATTCTACAAACGCAATGTTTCAAAACTGTTCTATCAAAAGAAACGTTCAAGTCTGTGAGTTGAATGCACTCATCACACAGGAGTTTCTGAGGATGCTTCTGTCTAGTTTTTAGGTGAAGATATTTCCTTTTCCAGCATAGGCCTCAAAACGCTCCAAATATCCTCTTGCAGATTCTACAAAAAGAGTGTTTCAAAACTGTTCTATCAAAAGGAAGGTTCAACTCTGTGAGTTGAATGAATGCATCGTGAAGAACTTTCTGAGAATGCTTCTCTGTAGTTTTTAGGTGAAGATATTCCATATCCCAGCACAGGCCTCGAAGTGCTCCAAATAACCACTTGCAGATTTTACCAAAAGAGTGTTTCAAAACTGCTCTTTCTACAGGTAAGTTCAAGTCTGTGAGTTGAATGCACTCAACACAAAGAAGTTTCTGAGAATGCTTCTGTTCAGTTTTTATGTGAAGATATTTCCTTTTCCAGCATAGGCCTCAAACGGCTCCAAATATCCACTTGCAGATTCTACAAAAAGAGTGTTTCCAAACTTCTCTATCAATTGGTAGGTTCAACTCTGTGAGTTGAATGAACTCATCACAAAGAAGTTTCTGAGAATCCTTCTCTCTAGTTTTTAAGTGAAGATATTTCCTTTTCCAACATAGGCCTCAAGGTGCTCCGAATAAACACTTGCAGATTCTACAAACGCAATGTTTCAAAACTGTTCTATCAAAAGAAACGTTCAAGTCTGTGAGTTGAATGCACTCATCACACAGGAGTTTCTGAGGATGCTTCTGTCTAGTTTTTAGGTGAAGATATTTCCTTTTCCAGCATAGGCCTCAAAACGCTCCAAATATCCTCTTGCAGATTCTACAAAAAGAGTGTTTCAAAACTGTTCTATCAAAAGGAAGGTTCAACTCTGTGAGTTGAATGAATGCATCGTGAAGAACTTTCTGAGAATGCTTCTCTGTAGTTTTTAGGTGAAGATATTCCATATCCCAGCACAGGCCTCGAAGTGCTCCAAATAACCACTTGCAGATTTTACCAAAAGAGTGTTTCAAAACTGCTCTTTCTACAGGTAAGTTCAAGTCTGTGAGTTGAATGCACTCAACACAAAGAAGTTTCTGAGAATGCTTTTGTTCAGTTTTTATGTGAAGATATTTCCTTTTCCAGCATAGGCCTCAAACGGCTCCAAATATCCACTTGCAGATTCTACAAAAAGAGTGTTTCCAAACTTCTCTATCAATTGGTAGGTTCAGCTCTGTGAGTTGAATGAACTCATCACAAAGAAGTTTCTGAGAATCCTTGTCTCTAGTTTTTATGTGAAGATATTTGCTTTTCCAACATAGGCCTCAAGGTGCTCCGAATAAACACTTGCAGATCCTACAAACGTAATGTTTCAAAACTGTTCTATCAAAAGAAACGTTCAAGTCTGTGAGTTGAATGCACTCATCACACAGAAGTTTCTGAGAATGCTTCTGTCTAGTTTTTAGGTGAAGATATTTTCCTTTTCCAGCATAGGCCTCAAAACGCTCCAAATATCCTCTTGCAGATTCTACAAAAAGAGTGTTTCAAAACTGTTCTATCAAAAGGAAGGTTCAACTCTGTGAGTTGAATGAATGCATCGTGAAGAACTTTCTGAAAATGCTTCTCTGTAGTTTTTAGGTGAAGATATTCCATATCCCAGCACAGGCCTCGAAGTGCTCCAAATAACCACTTGCAGATTTTACCAAAAGAGTGTTTCAAAACTGCTCTTTCTACAGGTAAGTTCAAGTCTGTGAGTTGAATGCACTCAACACAAAGAAGTTTCTGAGAATGCTTCTGTTCAGTTTTTATGTGAAGATATTTCCTTTTACAGCATAGGCCTCAAACGGCTCCAAATATCCACTTGCAGATTCTACAAAAAGAGTGTTTCCAAACTTCTCTATCAACTGGTAGGTTCAACTCCGTGAGTTGAATGAACTCATCACAAAGAATTTTCTGAGAATCCTTCTCTCTAGTTTTTATGTGAAGATATTTCCTTTTCCAACATAGGCCTCAAGGTGCTCCGAATAAACACTTGCAGATTCTACAAACGTAATGTTTCAAAACTGTTCTATCAAAAGAAACGTTCAAGTCTGTGAGTTGAATGCACTCATCACACAGAAGTTTCTGAGAATGCTTCTGTCTAGTTTTTAGGTGAAGATATTTTCCTTTTCCAGCATAGGCCTCAAAACGCTCCAAATATCCTCTTGCAGATTCTACAAAAAGAGTGTTTCAAAACTGTTCTATCAAAAGGAAGGTTCAACTCTGTGAGTTGAATGAATGCGTTGTGAAGAACTTTCTGAGAATGCTTCTCTGTAGTTTTTAGGTGAAGATATTCCATATCCCAGCACAGGCCTCGAAGTGCTCCAAATAACCACTTGCAGATTTTACCAAAAGAGTGTTTCAAAACTGCTCTTTCTACAGGTAAGTTCAAGTCTGTGAGTTGAATGCACTCAACACAAAGAAGTTTCTGAGAATGCTTCTGTTCAGTTTTTATGTGAAGATATTTCCTTTTCCAGCATAGGCCTCAAACGGCTCCAAATATCCACTTGCAGATTCTACAAAAAGAGTGTTTCCAAACTTCTCTATCAATTGGTAGGTTCCACTCTGTGAGGTGAATGAACTCATCACAAAGAAGTTTCTGAGAATCCTTCTCTCTAGTTTTTATGTGAAGATATTTCCTTTTCCAACATAGGCCTCAAGGTGCGCCGAATAAACACTTGCAGATTCTACAAACGTAATGTTTCCAAACTGTTCTATCAAAAGAAACGTTCAAGTCTGTGAGTTGAATGCACTCATCACACAGAAGTTTCTGAGGATGCTTCTGTCTAGTTTTTAGGTGAAGATATTTCCTTTTCCATCATAGGCCTCAAAACGCTCCAAATATCCTCTAGCAGATTCTACAAAAAGAGTGTTTCAAAACTGTTCTATCAAAAGGAAGGTTCAACTCTGTGAGTTGAATGAATGCATCGTGAAGAACTTTCTGAGAATGCTTCTCTGTAGTTTTTAGGTGAAGATATTCCATATCCCAGCACAGGCCTCGAAGTGCTCCAAATAACCACTTGCAGATTTTACCAAAAGAGTGTTTCAAAACTGCTCTTTCTACAGGTAAGTTCAAGTCTGTGAGTTGAATGCACTCAACACAAAGAAGTTTCTGAGAATGCTTCTGTTCAGTTTTTATGTGAAGATATTTCCTTTTCCAGCATAGGCCTCAAACGGCTCCAAATATCCACTTGCAGATTCTACAAAAAGAGTGTTTCCAAACTTCTCTATCAATTGGTAGGCTCAACTCTGTGAGTTGAATGAACTCATCACAAAGAAGTTTCTGAGAATCCTTCTCTCTAGTTTTTATGTGAAGATATTTCCTTTTCCAACATAGGCCTCAAGGTGCTCCGAATAAACACTTGCAGATTCTACAAACGTAATGATTCCACACCGTTCTATCAAAACAAACGTTCAAGTCTGTGAGTTGAATGCACTCATCACACAGAAGTTTCTGAGAATGCTTCTGTCTAGTTTTTAGGTGAAGATATTTCCTTTTCCAGCATAGGCCTCAAAACGCTCCAAATATCCTCTCGCAGATTCTACAAAAAGAGTGTTTCAAAACTGTTCTATCAAAAGGAAGGTTCAACTCTGTGAGTTGAATGAATGCATCGTGAAGAACTTTCTGAGAATGCTTCTCTGTAGTTTTTAGGTGAAGATATTCCATATCCCAGCACAGGCCTCGAAGTGCTCCAAATAACCACTTGCAGATTTTACCAAAAGAGTGTTTCAAAACTGCTCTTTCTACAGGTAAGTTCAAGTCTGTGAGTTGAATGCACTCAACACAAAGAAGTTTCTGAGAATGCTTCTGTTCAGTTTTTATGTGAAGATATTTCCTTTTCCAGCATAGGCCTCAAACGGCTCCAAATATCCACTTGCAGATTCTACAAAAAGAGTGTTTCCAAACTTCTCTATCAATTGTTAGGTTCAACTCTGTGAGTTCAATGAACTCATCACAAAGAAGTTTCTGAGAATCCTTCTCTCTAGTTTTAATGTGAAGATATTTCCTTTTCCAACATAGGCCTCAAGGTGCTCCGAATAAACACTTGCAGATTCTACAAACGTAATGTTTCAAAACTGTTCTATCAAAAGAAACGTTCAAGTCTGTGAGTTGAATGCACTCATCACACAGAAGTTTCTGAGAATGCTTCTGTCTCGTTTTTAGGTGAAGATATTTTCCTTTTCCAGCATAGGCCTCAAAACGCTCCAAATATCCTCTTGCTGATTCTACAAAAAGAGTGTTTCAAAACTGTTCTATCAAAAGGAAGGTTCAACTCTGTGAGTTGAATGAATGCATCATGAAGAACTTTCTGAAAATGCTTCTCTGTAGTTTTTAGGTGAAGATATTCCATATCCCAGCACAGGCCTCGAAGTGCTCCAAATAACCACTTGCAGATTTTACCAAAAGAGTGTTTCAAAACTGCTCTTTCTACAGGTAAGTTCAAGTCTGTGAGTTGAATGCACTAAACACAAAGAAGTTTCTGAGAATGCTTCTGTTCAGTTTTTATGTGAAGATATTTCCTTTTCCAGCCTAGGCCTCAAACGGCTCCAAATATCCACTTGCAGATTCTACAAAAAAGTGTTTCCAAACTTCTCTATCAATTGGGAGGTTCAACTCTGTGAGTTGAATGAACTCATCACAAAGAAGTTTCTGAGAATCCTTCTCTCTAGTTTTTATGTGAAGATATTTCCTTTTCCAACATAGGCCTCAAGGTGCTCCGAATAAACACTTGCAGATTCTACAAACGCAATGTTTCAAAACTGTTCTATCAAAAGAAACGTTCAAGTCTGTGAGTTGAATGCACTCATCACACAGGAGTTTCTGAGGATGCTTCTGTCTAGTTTTTAGGTGAAGATATTTCCTTTTCCAGCATAGGCCTCAAAACGCTCCAAATATCCTCTTGCAGATTCTACAAAAAGAGTGTTTCAAAACTGTTCTATCAAAAGGAAGGTTCAACTCTGTGAGTTGAATGAATGCATCGTGAAGAACTTTCTGAGAATGCTTCTCTGTAGTTTTTAGGTGAAGATATTCCATATCCCAGCACAGGCCTCGAAGTGCTCCAAATAACCACTTGCAGATTTTACCAAAAGAGTGTTTCAAAACTGCTCTTTCTACAGGTAAGTTCAAGTCTGTGAGTTGAATGCACTCAACACAAAGAAGTTTCTGAGAATGCTTCTGTTCAGTTTTTATGTGAAGATATTTCCTTTTCCAGCATAGGCCTCAAACGGCTCCAAATATCCACTTGCAGATTCTACAAAAAGAGTGTTTCCAAACTTCTCTATCAATTGGTAGGTTCAACTCTGTGAGTTGAATGAACTCATCACAAAGAAGTTTCTGAGAATCCTTCTCTCTAGTTTTTAAGTGAAGATATTTCCTTTTCCAACATAGGCCTCAAGGTGCTCCGAATAAACACTTGCAGATTCTACAAACGCAATGTTTCAAAACTGTTCTATCAAAAGAAACGTTCAAGTCTGTGAGTTGAATGCACTCATCACACAGGAGTTTCTGAGGATGCTTCTGTCTAGTTTTTAGGTGAAGATATTTCCTTTTCCAGCATAGGCCTCAAAACGCTCCAAATATCCTCTTGCAGATTCTACAAAAAGAGTGTTTCAAAACTGTTCTATCAAAAGGAAGGTTCAACTCTGTGAGTTGAATGAATGCATCGTGAAGAACTTTCTGAGAATGCTTCTCTGTAGTTTTTAGGTGAAGATATTCCATATCCCAGCACAGGCCTCGAAGTGCTCCAAATAACCACTTGCAGATTTTACCAAAAGAGTGTTTCAAAACTGCTCTTTCTACAGGTAAGTTCAAGTCTGTGAGTTGAATGCACTCAACACAAAGAAGTTTCTGAGAATGCTTTTGTTCAGTTTTTATGTGAAGATATTTCCTTTTCCAGCATAGGCCTCAAACGGCTCCAAATATCCACTTGCAGATTCTACAAAAAGAGTGTTTCCAAACTTCTCTATCAATTGGTAGGTTCAGCTCTGTGAGTTGAATGAACTCATCACAAAGAAGTTTCTGAGAATCCTTCTCTCTAGTTTTTATGTGAAGATATTTGCTTTTCCAACATAGGCCTCAAGGTGCTCCGAATAAACACTTGCAGATTCTACAAACGTAATGTTTCAAAACTGTTCTATCAAAAGAAACGTTCAAGTCTGTGAGTTGAATGCACTCATCACACAGAAGTTTCTGAGAATGCTTCTGTCTAGTTTTTAGGTGAAGATATTTTCCTTTTCCAGCATAGGCCTCAAAACGCTCCAAATATCCTCTTGCAGATTCTACAAAAAGAGTGTTTCAAAACTGTTCTATCAAAAGGAAGGTTCAACTCTGTGAGTTGAATGAATGCATCGTGAAGAACTTTCTGAAAATGCTTCTCTGTAGTTTTTAGGTGAAGATATTCCATATCCCAGCACAGGCCTCGAAGTGCTCCAAATAACCACTTGCAGATTTTACCAAAAGAGCGTTTCAAAACTGCTCTTTCTACAGGTAAGTTCAAGTGTGTGAGTTGAATGCACTCAACACAAAGAAGTTTCTGAGAATGCTTCTGTTCAGTTTTTATGTGAAGATATTTCCTTTTACAGCATAGGCCTCAAACGGCTCCAAATATCCACTTGCAGATTCTACAAAAAGAGTGTTTCCAAACTTCTCTATCAACTGGTAGGTTCAACTCTGTGAGTTGAATGAACTCATCACAAAGAAGTTTCTGAGAATCCTTCTCTCTAGTTTTTATGTGAAGATATTTCCTTTTCCAACATAGGCCTCAAGGTGCTCCGAATAAACACTTGCAGATTCTACAAACGTAATGTTTCAAAACTGTTCTATCAAAAGAAACGTTCAAGTCTGTGAGTTGAATGCACTCATCACACAGAAGTTTCTGAGAATGCTTCTGTCTAGTTTTTAGGTGAAGATATTTTCCTTTTCCAGCATAGGCCTCAAAACGCTCCAAATATCCTCTTGCAGATTCTACAAAAAGAGTGTTTCAAAACTGTTCTATCAAAAGGAAGGTTCAACTCTGTGAGTTGAATGAATGCGTCGTGAAGAACTTTCTGAGAATGCTTCTCTGTAGTTTTTAGGTGAAGATATTCCATATCCCAGCACAGGCCTCGAAGTGCTCCAAATAACCACTTGCAGATTTTACCAAAAGAGTGTTTCAAAACTGCTCTTTCTACAGGTAAGTTCAAGTCTGTGAGTTGAATGCACTCAACACAAAGAAGTTTCTGAGAATGCTTCTGTTCAGTTTTTATGTGAAGATATTTCCTTTTCCAGCATAGGCCTCAAACGGCTCCAAATATCCACTTGCAGATTCTACAAAAAGAGTGTTTCGAAACTTCTCTATCAATTGGTAGGTTCAACTCTGTGAGGTGAATGATCTCATCACAAAGAAGTTTCTGAGAATCCTTCTCTCTAGTTTTTATGTGAAGATATTTCCTTTTCCAACATAGGCCTCAAGGTGCGCCGAATAAACACTTGCAGATTCTACAAACGTAATGTTTCCAAACTGTTCTATCAAAAGAAACGTTCAAGTCTGTGAGTTGAATGCACTCATCACACAGAAGTTTCTGAGGATGCTTCTGTCTAGTTTTTAGGTGAAGATATTTCCTTTTCCAGCATAGGCCTCAAAACGCTCCAAATATCCTCTAGCAGATTCTACAAAAAGAGTGTTTCAAAACTGTTCTATCAAAAGGAAGGTTCAACTCTGTGAGTTGAATGAATGCATCGTGAAGAACTTTCTGAGAATGCTTCTCTGTAGTTTTTAGGTGAAGATATTCCATATCCCAGCACAGGCCTCGAAGTGCTCCAAATAACCACTTGCAGATTTTACCAAAAGAGTGTTTCAAAACTGCTCTTTCTACAGGTAAGTTCAAGTCTGTGAGTTGAATGCACTCAACACAAAGAAGTTTCTGAGAATGCTTCTGTTCAGTTTTTATGTGAAGATATTTCCTTTTCCAGCATAGGCCTCAAACGGCTCCAAATATCCACTTGCAGATTCTACAAAAAGAGTGTTTCCAAACTTCTCTATCAATTGGTAGGCTCAACTCTGTGAGTTGAATGAACTCATCACAAAGAAGTTTCTGAGAATCCTTCTCTCTAGTTTTTATGTGAAGATATTTCCTTTTCCAACATAGGCCTCAAGGTGCTCCGAATAAACACTTGCAGATTCTACAAACGTAATGATTCCACACTGTTCTATCAAAACAAACGTTCAAGTCTGTGAGTTGAATGCACTCATCACACAGAAGTTTCTGAGAATGCTTCTGTCTAGTTTTTAGGTGAAGATATTTCCTTTTCCAGCATAGGCCTCAAAACGCTCCAAATATCCTCTCGCAGATTCTACAAAAAGAGTGTTTCAAAACTGTTCTATCAAAAGGAAGGTTCAACTCTGTGAGTTGAATGAATGCATCGTGAAGTACTTTCTGAGAATGCTTCTCTGTAGTTTTTAGGTGAAGATATTCCATATCCCAGCACAGGCCTCGAAGTGCTCCAAATAACCACTTGCAGATTTTACCAAAAGAGTGTTTCAAAACTGCTCTTTCTACAGGTAAGTTCAAGTCTGTGAGTTGAATGCACTCAACACAAAGAAGTTTCTGAGAATGCTTCTGTTCAGTTTTTATGTGAAGATATTTCCTTTTCCAGCATAGGCCTCAAACGGCTCCAAATATCCACTTGCAGATTCTACAAAAAGAGTGTTTCCAAACTTCTCTATCAATTGGTAGGTTCAACTCTGTGAGTTGAATGAACTCATCACAAAGAAGTTTCTGAGAATCCTTCTCTCTAGTTTTTATGTGAAGATATTTCCTTTTCCAACATAGGCCTCAAGGTGCTCCGAATAAACACTTGCAGATTCTACAAACGTAATGTTTCATAACTGTTCTATCAAAAGAAACGTTCAAGTCTGTGAGTTGAATGCACTCATCACACAGAAGTTTCTGAGAATGCTTCTGTCTAGTTTTTAGGTGAAGATATTTTCCTTTTAAAGCATAGGCCTCAAAACGCTCCAAATATCCTCTTGCAGATTCTACAAAAAGAGTGTTTCAAAACTGTTCTATCAAAAGGAAGGTTCAACTCTGTGAGTTGAATGAATGCGTCGTGAAGAACTTTCTGAGAATGCTTCTCTGTAGTTTTTAGGTGAAGATATTCCATATCCCAGCACAGGCCTCGAAGTGCTCCAAATAACCACTTGCAGATTTTACCAAAAGAGTGTTTCAAAACTGCTCTTTCTACAGGTAAGTTCAAGTCTGTGAGTTGAATGCACTCAACACAAAGAAGTTTCTGAGAATGCTTCTGTTCAGTTTTTATGTGAAGATATTTCCTTTTCCAGCATAGGCCTGAAACGGCTCCAAATATCCACTTGCAGATTCTACAAAAAGAGTGTTTCCAAACTTCTCTATCAATTGGTAGGTTCAACTCTGTGAGTTGAATGAACTCGTCACAAAGAAGTTTCTGAGAATCCTTCTCTCTAGTTTTTATGTGAAGATATTTCCTTTTCCAACATAGGCCTCAAGGTGCTCCGAATAAACACTTGCAGATTCTACAAACGTAATGTTTCAAAACTGTTCTATCAAAAGAAACGTTCAAGTCTGTGAGTTGAATGCACTCATCACACAGAAGTTTCTGAGAATGCTTCTGTCTAGTTTTTAGGTGAAGATATTTCCTTTTCCAGCGTAGGCCTCAAAACTCTCCAAATATTCTCTTGCAGATTCTACAAAAAGAGTGTTTCAAAACTGTTCTATCAAAAGGAAGGTTCAACTCTGTGAGTTGAATGAATGCGTCGTGAAGAACTTTCTGAGAATGCTTCTCTGTAGTTTTTAGGTGAAGATATTCCATATCCCAGCACAGGCCTCGAAGTGCTCCAAATAACCACTTGCAGATTTTACCAAAAGAGTGTTTCAAAACTGCTCTTTCTACAGGTAAGTTCAAGTCTGTGAGTTGAATGCACTCAACACAAAGAAGTTTCTGAGAATGCTTCTGTTCAGTTTTTATGTGAAGATATTTCCTTTTCCAGCATAGGCCTCAAACGGCTCCAAATATCCACTTGCAGATTCTACAAAAAGAGTGTTTCCAAACTTCTCTATCAATTGGTAGGTTCAACTCTGTGAGTTGACTGAACTCATCACAAAGAAGTTTCTGAGAATCCTTCTCTCTAGTTTTAATGTGAAGATATTTCCTTTTCCAACATAGGCCTCAAGGTGCTCCGAATAAACACTTGCAGATTCTACAAACGTAATGTTTCCAAACTGTTCTATCAAAAGAAACGTTCAAGTCTGTGAGTTGAATGCACTCATCACACAGAAGTTTCTGAGAATGCTTCTGTCTAGTTTTTAGGTGAAGATATTTCCTTTTCCAGCGTAGGCCTCAAAACTCTCCAAATATTCTCTTGCAGATTCTACAAAAAGTGTGTTTCAAAACTGTTCTATCAAAAGGAAGGTTCAACTCTGTGAGTTGAATGAATGCGTCGTGAAGAACTTTCTGAGAATGCTTCTCTGTAGTTTTTAGGTGAAGATATTCCATATCCCAGCACAGGCCTCGAAGTGCTCCAAATAACCACTTGCAGATTTTACCAAAAGAGTGTTTCAAAACTGCTCTTTCTACAGGTAAGTTCAAGTCTGTGAGTTGAATGCACTCAACACAAAGAAGTTTCTGAGAATGCTTCTGTTCAGTTTTTATGTGAAGATATTTCCTTTTCCAGCATAGGCCTCAAACGGCTCCAAATATCCACTTGCAGATTCTACAAAAAGAGTGTTTCCAAACTTCTCTATCAATTGGTAGGTTCAACTCTGTGAGTTGAATGAACTCATCACAAAGAAGTTTCTGAGAATCCTTCTCTCTAGTTTTTAAGTGAAGATATTTCCTTTTCCAACATGGGCCTCAAGGTGCTCCGAATAAACACTTGCAGATTCTACAAACGTAATGTTTCCAAACTGTTCTATCAAAAGAAACGTTCAAGTCTGTGAGTTGAATGCACTCATCACACAGAAGTTTCTGAGAATGCTTCTGTCTAGTTTTTAGGTGAAGATATTTCCTTTTCCAGCGTAGGCCTCAAAACGCTCCAAATATCCTCTTGCAAATTCTACAAAAAGAGTGTTTCAAAACTGTTCTATCAAAAGGAAGGTTCAACTCTGTGAGTTGAATGAATGCGTCGTGAAGAACTTTCTGAGAATGCTTCTCTGTAGTTTTTAGGTGAAGATATTCCATATCCCAGCACAGGCCTCGAAGTGCTCCAAATAACCACTTGCAGATTTTACCAAAAGAGTGTTTCAAAACTGCTCTTACTACAGGTAAGTTTAAGTCTGTGAGTTGAATGCACTCAACACAAAGAAGTTTCTGAGAATGCTTCTGTTCAGTTTTTATGTGAAGATATTTCCTTTTCCAGCATAGGCCTCAAACGGCTCCAAATATCCACTTGCAGATTCTACAAAAAGAGTGTTTCCAAACTTCTCTATCAATTGGTAGGTTCAACTCTGTGAGTTGAATGAACTCATCACAAAGAAGTTTCTGAGAATCCTTCTCTCTAGTTTTTATGTGAAGATATTTCCTTTTCCAACATAGGCCTCATGGTGCTCCGAATAAACACTTGCAGATTCTACAAACGTAATGTTTCAAAACTGTTCTATCAAAAGAAACGTTCAAGTCTGTGAGTTGAATGCACTCATCACACAGAAGTTTCTGAGAATGCTTCTGTCTAGTTTTTAGGTGAAGATATTTTCCTTTTCCAGCATAGGCCTCAAAACGCTCCAAATATCCTCTTGCAGATTCTACAAAAAGAGTGTTTCAAAACTGTTCTATCAAAAGGAAGGTTCAACTCTGTGAGTTGAATGAATGCGTCGTGAAGAACTTTCTGAGAATGCTTCTCTGTAGTTTTTAGGTGAAGATATTCCATATCCCAGCACAGGCCTCGAAGTGCTCCAAATAACCACTTGCAGATTTTACCAAAAGAGTGTTTCAAAACTGCTCTTTCTACAGGTAAGTTCAAGTCTGTGAGTTGAATGCACTCAACACAAAAAAGTTTCTGAGAATGCTTCTGTTCAGTTTTTATGTGAAGATATTTCCTTTTCCAGCATAGGCCTCAAACGGCTCCAAATATCCACTTGCAGATTCTACAAAAAGAGTGTTTCCAAACTTCTCTATCAATTGGTAGGTTCCACTCTGTGAGTTGAATGAACTCGTCACAAAGAAGTTTCTGAGAATCCTTCTCTCTAGTTTTTATGTGAAGATATTTCCTTTTCCAACATAGGCCTCAAGGTGCTCCGAATAAACACTTGCAGATTCTACAAACGTAATGTTTCAAAACTGTTCTATCAAAAGAAACGTTCAAGTCTGTGAGTTGAATGCACTCATCACACAGAAGTTTCTGAGGATGCTTCTGTCTAGTTTTTAGGTGAAGATATTTCCTTTTCCAGCATAGGCCTCAAAACGCTCCAAATATCCTCTTGCAGATTCTACAAAAAGAGTGTTTCAAAACTGTTCTATCAAAAGGAAGGTTCAACTCTGTGAGTTGAATGAATGCATCGTGAAGAACTTTCTGAGAATGCTTCTCTGTAGTTTTTAGGTGAAGATATTCCATATCCCAGCACAGGCCTCGAAGTGCTCCAAATAACCACTTGCAGATTTTACCAAAAGAGTGTTTCAAAACTGCTCTTTCTACAGGTAAGTTCAAGTCTGTGAGTTGAATGCACTCAACACAAAGAAGTTTCTGAGAATGCTTCTGTTCAGTTTTTATGTGAAGATATTTCCTTTTCCAGCATAGGCCTCAAACGGCTCCAAATATCCACTTGCAGATTCTACAAAAAGAGTGTTTCCAAACTTCTCTATCAATTGGTAGGTTCAACTCTGTGAGTTGAATGAACTCATCACAAAGAAGTTTCTGAGAATCCTTCTCTCTAGTTTTTATGTGAAGATATTTCCTTTTCCAACATAGGCCTCAAGGTGCTCCGAATAAACACTTGCAGATTCTACAAACGTAATGTTTCCAAACTGTTCTATCAAAAGAAACGTTCAAGTCTGTGAGTTGAATGCACTCATCACACAGAAGTTTCTGAGGATGCTTCTGTCTAGTTTTTAGGTGAAGATATTTCCTTTTCCAGCATAGGCCTCAAAACGCTCCAAATATCCTCTTGCAGATTCTACAAAAAGAGTGTTTCAAAACTGTTCTATCAAAAGGAAGGTTCAACTCTGTGAGTTGAATGAATGCATCGTGAAGAACTTTCTGAGAATGCTTCTCTGTAGTTTTTAGGTGAAGATATTCCATATCCCAGCACAGGCCTCGAAGTGCTCCAAATAACCACTTGCAGATTTTACCAAAAGAGTGTTTCAAAACTGCTCTTTCTACAGGTAAGTTCAAGTCTGTGAGTTGAATGCACTCAACACAAAGAAGTTTCTGAGAATGCTTCTGTTCAGTTTTTATGTGAAGATATTTCCTTTTCCAGCATAGGCCTCAAACGGCTCCAAATATCCACTTGCAGATTCTACAAAAAGAGTGTTTCCAAACTTCTCTATCAATTGGTAGGTTCAACTCTGTGAGTTGAATGAACTCATCACAAAGAAGTTTCTGAGAATCCTTCTCTCTAGTTTTAATGTGAAGATATTTGCTTTTCCAACATAGGCCTCAAGGTGCTCCGAATAAACACTTGCAGATTCTACAAACGTAATGTTTCAAAACTGTTCTATCAAAAGAAACGTTCAAGTCTGTGAGTTGAATGCACTCATCACACAGAAGTTTCTGAGAATGCTTCTGTCTAGTTTTTAGGTGAAGATATTTTCCTTTTCCAGCATAGGCCTCAAAACGCTCCAAATATCCTCTTGCAGATTCTACAAAAAGAGTGTTTCAAAACTGTTCTATCAAAAGGAAGGTTCAACTCTGTGAGTTGAATGAATGCATCGTGAAGAACTTTCTGAGAATGCTTCTCTGTAGTTTTTAGGTGAAGATATTCCATATCCCAGCACAGGCCTCGAAGTGCTCCAAATAACTACTTGCAGATTTTACCAAAAGAGTGTTTCAAAACTGCTCTTTCTACAGGTAAGTTCAAGTCTGTGAGTTGAATGCACTCAACACAAAGAAGTTTCTGAGAATGCTTCTGTTCAGTTTTTATGTGAAGATATTTCCTTTTCCAGCATAGGCCTCAAACGGCTCCAAATATCCACTTGCAGATTCTACAAAAAGAGTGTTTCCAAACTTCTCTATCAACTGGTAGGTTCTACTCTGTGAGTAGAATGAACTCATCACAAAGAAGTTTCTGAGAATCCTTCTCTCTAGTTTTTATGTGAAGATATTTCCTTTTCCAACATAGGCCTCAAGGTGCTCCGAATAAACACTTGCAGATTCTACCAACGTAATGTTTCAAAACTGTTCTATCAAAAGAAACGTTCAAGTCTGTGAGTTGAATGCACTCATCACACAGAAGTTTCTGAGAATGCTTCTGTCTAGTTTTTAGGTGAAGATATTTTCCTTTTAAAGCATAGGCCTCAAAACGCTCCAAATATCCTCTTGCAGATTCTACAAAAAGAGTGTTTCAAAACTTTTCTATCAAAAGGAAGGTTCAACTCTGTGAGTTGAATGAATGCGTCGTGAAGAAATTTCTGAGAATGCTTCTCTGTAGTTTTTAGGTGAAGATATTCCATATCCCAGCACAGGCCTCGAAGTGTTCCAAATAACCACTTGCAGATTTTACCAAAAGAGTGTTTCAAAACTGCTCTTTCTACAGGTAAGTTCAAGTCTGTGAGTTGAATGCACTCAACACAAAGAAGTTTCTGAGAATGCTTCTGTTCAGTTTTTATGTGAAGATATTTCCTTTTCCAGCATAGGCCTCAAACGGCTCCAAATATCCACTTGCAGATTCTACAAAAAGAGTGTTTCCAAACTTCTCTATCAATTGGTAGGTTCCACTCTGTGAGTTGAATGAACTCGTCACAAAGAAGTTTCTGAGAATCCTTCTCTGTAGTTTTTATGTGAAGATATTTCCTTTTCCAACATAGGCCTCAAGGTGCTCCGAATAAACACTTGCAGATTCTACAAACGTAATGTTTCAAAACTGTTCTATCAAAAGAAACGTTCAAGTCTGTGAGTTTAATGCACTCATCACACAGAAGTTTCTGAGAATGCTTCTGTCTAGTTTATAGGTGAAGATATTTCCTTTTCCAGCGTAGGCCTCAAAACTCTCCAAATATTCTCTTGCAGATTCTACAAAAAGAGTGTTTCAAAACTGTTCTATCAAAAGGAAGGTTCAACTCTGTGAGTTGAATGAATGCGTCGTGAAGAACTTTCTGAGAATGCTTCTCTGTAGTTTTTAGGTGAAGATATTCCATATCCCAGCACAGGCCTCGAAGTGCTCCAAATAACCACTTGCAGATTTTACCAAAAGAGTGTTTCAAAACTGCTCTTACTACAGGTAAGTTCAAGTCTGTGAGTTGAATGCACTCAACACAAAGAAGTTTCTGAGAATGCTTCTGTTCAGTTTTTATGTGAAGATATTTCCTTTTCCAGCATAGGCCTCAAACGGCTCCAAATATCCACTTGCAGATTCTACAAAAAGAGTGTTTCCAAACTTCTCTATCAATTGGTAGGTTCAACTCTGTGAGTTGAATGAACTCATCACAAAGAAGTTTCTGAGAATCCTTCTCTCTAGTTTTAATGTGAAGATATTTCCTTTTCCAACATAGGCCTCAAGGTGCTCCGAATAAACACTTGCAGATTCTACAAACGTAATGTTTCAAAACTGTTCTATCAAAAGAAACGTTCAAGTCTGTGAGTTGAATGCACTCATCACACAGAAGTTTCTGAGAATGCTTCTGTCTAGTTTTTAGGTGAAGATATTTTCCTTTTCCAGCATAGGCCTCAAAACGCTCCAAATATCCTCTTGCAGATTCTACAAAAAGAGTGTTTCAAAACTGTTCTATCAAAAGGAAGGTTCAACTCTGTGAGTTGAATGAATGCGTCATGAAGAACTTTCTGAGAATGCTTCTCTGTAGTTTTTAGGTGAAGATATTCCATATCCCAGCACAGGCCTCGAAGTGCTCCAAATAACCACTTGCAGATTTTACCAAAAGAGTGTTTCAAAACTGCTCTTTCTACAGGTAAGTTCAAGTCTGTGAGTTGAATGCACTCAACACAAAGAAGTTTCTGAGAATGCTTCTGTTCAGTTTTTATGTGAAGATATTTCCTTTTCCAGCATAGGCCTCAAACGGCTCCAAATATCCACTTGCAGATTCTACAAAAAGAGTGTTTCCAAACTTCTCTATCAATTGGTAGGTTCAACTCTGTGAGTTGAATGAACTCATCACAAAGAAGTTTCTGAGAATCCTTCTCTCTAGTTTTTAAGTGAAGATATTTCCTTTTCCAACATAGGCCTCAAGGTGCTCCGAATAAACACTTGCAGATTCTACAAACGTAATGTTTCAAAACTGTTCTATCAAAAGAAACGTTCAAGTCTGTGAGTTGAATGCACTCATCACACAGAAGTTTCTGAGAATGCTTCTGTCTAGTTTTTACGTGAAGATATTTCCTTTTCCAACATAGGCCTCAGAACGCTCCAAATATCCTCTTGCAGATTCTACAAAAAGAGTGTTTCAAAACTGTTCTATCAAAAGGAAGGTTCAACTCTGTGAGTTGAATGAATGCATCGTGAAGAACTTTCTGAGAATTCTTCTCTGTAGTTTTTAGGTGAAGATATTCCATATCCCAGCACAGGCCTCGAAGTGCTCCAAATAACCACTTGCAGATTTTACCAAAAGAGTGTTTCAAAACTGCTCTTTCTACAGGTAAGTTCAAGTCTGTGAGTTGAATGCACTCAACACAAAGAAGTTTCTGAGAATGCTTCTGTTCAGTTTTTATGTGAAGATATTTCCTTTTCCAGCATAGGCCTCAAACGGCTCCAAATATCCACTTGCAGATTCTACAAAAAGAGTGTTTCCAAACTTCTCTATCAATTGGTAGGTTCAACTCTGTGAGTTGAATGAACTCATCACAAAGAAGTTTCTGAGAATCCTTCTCTGTAGTTTTTATGTGAAGATATTTCCTTTTCCAACATAGGCCTCAAGGTGCTCCGAATAAACACTTGCAGATTCTACAAACGTAATGATTCCACACTGTTCTATCAAAAGAAACGTTCAAGTCTGTGAGTTGAATGCACTCATCACACAGAAGTTTCTGAGAATGCTTCTGTCTAGTTTTTAGGTGAAGATATTTCCTTTTCCAGCATAGGCCTCAAAACGATCCAAATATCCTCTTGCAGATTCTACAAAAAGAGTGTTTCAAAACTGTTCTATCAAAAGGAAGGTTCAACTCTGTGAGTTGAATGAATGCATCATGAAGAACTTTCTGAGAATGCTTCTCTGTAGTTTTTAGGTGAAGATATTCCATATCCCAGCACAGGCCTCGAAGTGCTCCAAATAACCACTTGCAGATTTTACCAAAAGAGTGTTTCAAAACTGCTCTTTCTAAAGGTAAGCTCAAGTCTGTGAGTTGAATGCACTCAACACAAAGAAGTTTCTGAGAATGCTTCTGTTCAGTTTTTATGTGAAGATATTTCCTTTTCCAGCATAGGCCTCAAACGGCTCCAAATATCCACTTGCAGATTCTACAAAAAGAGTGTTTCCAAACTTCTCTATCAATTGGTAGGTTCAACTCTGTGAGTTGAATGAACTCATCACAAAGAAGTTTCTGAGAATCCTTCTCTCTAGTTTTTACGTGAAGATATTTCCTTTTCCAACATAGGCCTCAAGGTGCTCCGAATAAACACTTGCAGATTCTACAAACGTAATGTTTCAAAACTGTTCTATCAAAAGAAACGTTCAAGTCTGTGAGTTTAATGCACTCATCACACAGAAGTTTCTGAGAATGCTTCTGTCTAGTTTTTAGGTGAAGATATTTCCTTTTCCAGCATAGGCCTCAAAACGCTCCAAATATCCTCTTGCAGATTCTACAAAAAGAGTGTTTCAAAACTGTTCTATCAAAAGGAAGGTTCAACTCTGTGAGTTGAATGAATGCATCGTGAAGAACTTTCTGAGAATTCTTCTCTGTAGTTTTTAGGTGAAGATATTCCATATCCAAGCACAGGCCTCGAAGTGCTCCAAATAACCACTTGCAGATTTTACCAAAAGAGTGTTTCAAAACTGCTCTTTCTACAGGTAAGTTCAAGTCTGTGATTTGAATGCACTCAACACAAAGAAGTTTCTGAGAATGCTTCTGTTCAGTTTTTATGTGAAGATATTTCCTTTTCCAGCATAGGCCTCAAACGGCTCCAAATATCCACTTGCAGATTCTACAAAAAGAGTGTTTCCAAACTTCTCTATCAATTGGTAGGTTCAACTCTGTGAGTTGAATGAACTCATCACAAAGAAGTTTCTGAGAATCCTTCTCTGTAGTTTTTATGTGAAGATATTTCCTTTTCCAACATAGGCCTCAAGGTGCTCCGAATAAACACTTGCAGATTCTACAAACGTAATGATTCCACACTGTTCTATCAAAACAAACGTTCAAGTCTGTGAGTTGAATGCACTCATCACACAGAAGTTTCTGAGAATGCTTCTGTCTAGTTTTTAGGTGAAGATATTTCCTTTTCCAGCATAGGCCTCAAAACGCTCCAAATATCCTCTTGCAGATTCTACAAAAAGAGTGTTTCAAAACTGTTCTATCAAAAGGAAGGTTCAACTCTGTGAGTTGAATGAATGCATCATGAAGAACTTTCTGAGAATGCTTCTCTGTAGTTTTTAGGTGAAGATATTCCATATCCCAGCACAGGCCTCGAAGTGCTCCAAATAACCACTTGCAGATTTTAGCAAAAGATTGTTTCAAAACTGCTCTTTCTACAGGTAAGTTCAAGTCTGTGAGTTGAATGCACTCAACACAAAGAAGTTTCTGAGAATGCTTCTGTTCAGTTTTTATGTGAAGATATTTCCTTTTCCAGCATAGGCCTCAAACGGCTCCAAATATCCACTTGCAGATTCTACAAAAAGAGTGTTTCCAAACTTCTCTATCAACTGGTAGGTTCAACTCTGTGAGTTGAATGAACTCATCACAAAGAAGTTTCTGAGAATCCTTCTCTCTAGTTTTTATGTGAAGATATTTCCTTTTCCAACATAGGCCTCAAGGTGCTCCGAATAAACACTTGCAGATTCTACAAACGTAATGTTTCAAAACTGTTCTATCAAAACAAACGTTCAAGTCTGTGAGTTGAATGCACTCATCACACAGAAGTTTCTGAGAATGCTTCTGTCTAGTTTTTAGGTGAAGATATTTTCCTTTTCCAGCATAGGCCTCAAAACGCTCCAAATATCCTCTTGCAGATTCTACAAAAAGAGTGTTTCAAAACTGTTCTATCAAAAGGAAGGTTCAACTCTGTGAGTTGAATGAATGCGTCGTGAAGAACTTTCTGAGAATGCTTCTCTGTAGTTTTTAGGTGAAGATATTCCATATCCCAGCACAGGCCTCGAAGTGCTCCAAATAACCACTTGCAGATTTTACCAAAAGAGTGTTTCAAAACTGCTCTTTCTACAGGTAAGTTCAAGTCTGTGAGTTGAATGCACTCAACACAAAGAAGTTTCTGAGAATGCTTCTGTTCAGTTTTTATGTGAAGATATTTCCTTTTCCAGCATAGGCCTCAAACGGCTCCAAATATCCACTTGCAGATTCTACAAAAAGAGTGTTTCCAAACTTCTCTATCAATTGGTAGGTTCCACTCTGTGAGTTGAATGAACTCGTCACAAAGAAGTTTCTGAGAATCCTTCTCTCTAGTTTTTATGTGAAGATATTTCCTTTTCCAACATAGGCCTCAAGGTGCTCCGAATAAACACTTGCAGATTCTACAAACGTAATGTTTCAAAACTGTTCTATCAAAAGAAACGTTCAAGTCTGTGAGTTGAATGCACTCATCACACAGAAGTTTCTGAGAATGCTTCTGTCTAGTTTTTAGGTGAAGATATTTCCTTTTCCAGCGTAGGCCTCAAAACTCTCCAAATATTCTCTTGCAGATTCTACAAAAAGAGTGTTTCAAAACTGTTCTATCAAAAGGAAGGTTCAACTCTGTGAGTTGAATGAATGCGTCTTGAAGAACTTTCTGAGAATGCTTCTCTGTAGTTTTTAGGTGAAGATATTCCATATCCCAGCACAGGCCTCGAAGTGCTCCAAATAACCACTTGCAGATTTTACCAAAAGAGTGTTTCAAAACTGCTCTTACTACAGGTAAGTTCAAGTCTGTGAGTTGAATGCACTCAACGCAAAGAAGTTTCTGAGAATGCTTCTGTTCAGTTTTTATGTGAAGATATTTCCTTTTCCAGCATAGGCCTCAAACGTCTCCAAATATCCACTTGCAGATTCTACAAAAAGAGTGTTTCCAAACTTCTCTATCAACTGGTAGGTTCAACTCTGTGAGTTGAATGAACTCATCACAAAGAAGTTTCTGAGAATCCTTCTCTCTAGTTTTAATGTGAAGATATTTCCTTTTCCAACATAGGCCTCAAGGTGCTCCGAATTAACACTTGTAGATTCTACAAACGTAATGTTTCAAAACTGTTCTATCAAAAGAAACGTTCAAGTCTGTGAGTTGAATGCACTCATCACACAGAAGTTTCTGAGAATGCTTCTGTCTAGTTTTTAGGTGAAGATATTTTCCTTTTCCAGCATAGGCCTCAAAACGCTCCAAATATCCTCTTGCAGATTCTACAAAAAGAGTGTTTCAAAACTGTTCTATCAAAAGGAAGGTTCAACTCTGTGAGTTGAATGAATGCATCGTGAAGAACTTTCTGAGAATTCTTCTCTGTAGTTTTTAGGTGAAGATATTCCATATCCCAGCACAGGCCTCAAAGTGCTCCAAATAACCACTTGCAGATTTTACCAAAAGAGTGTTTCAAAACTGCTCTTTCTACAGGTAAGTTCAAGTCTGTGAGTTGAATGCACTCAACACAAAGAAGTTTCTGAGAATGCTTCTGTTCAGTTTTTATGTGAAGATATTTCCTTTTCCAGCATAGGCCTCAAACGGCTCCAAATATCCACTTGCAGATTCTACAAAAAGAGTGTTTCCAAACTTCTCTATCAATTGGTAGGTTCAACTCTGTGAGTTGAATGAACTCATCACAAAGAAGTTTCTGAGAATCCTTCTCTGTAGTTTTTATGTGAAGATATTTCCTTTTCCAACATAGGCCTCAAGGTGCTCCGAATAAACACTTGCAGATTCTACAAACGTAATGATTCCACACTGTTCTATCAAAACAAACGTTCAAGTCTGTGAGTTGAATGAACTCATCACACAGAAGTTTCTGAGAATGCTTCTGTCTAGTTTTTAGGTGAAGATATTTCCTTTTCCAGCATAGGCCTCAAAACGATCCAAATATCCTCTTGCAGATTCTACAAAAAGAGTGTTTCAAAACTGTTCTATCAAAAGGAAGGTTCAACTCTGTGAGTTGAATGAATGCATCATGAAGAACTTTCTGAGAATGCTTCTCTGTAGTTTTTAGGTGAAGATATTCCATATCCCAGCACAGGCCTCGAAGTGCTCCAAATAACCACTTGCAGATTTTTCCAAAAGAGTGTTTCAAAACTGCTCTTTCTACAGGTAAGTTCAAGTCTGTGAGTTGAATGCACTCAACACAAAGAAGTTTCTGAGAATGCTTCTGTTCAGTTTTTATGTGAAGATATTTCCTTTTCCAGCATAGGCCTCAAACGGCTCCAAATATCCACTTGCAGATTCTACAAAAAGAGTGTTTCCAAACTTCTCTATCAATTGGTAGGTTCAACTCTGTGAGTTGAATGAACTCATCACAAAGAAGTTTCTGAGAATCCTTCTCTGTAGTTTTTATGTGAAGATATTTCCTTTTCCAACATAGGCCTCAAGGTGCTCCGAATAAACACTTGCAGATTCTACAAACGTAATGATTCCACACTGTTCTATCAAAACAAACGTTCAAGTCTGTGAGTTGAATGCACTCATCACACAGAAGTTTCTGAGAATGCTTCTGTCTAGTTTTTAGGTGAAGATATTTCCTTTTCCAGCATAGGCCTCAAAACGCTCCAAATATCCTCTTGCAGATTCTACAAAAAGAGTGTTTCAAAACTGTTCTATCAAAAGGAAGGTTCAACTCTGTGAGTTGAATGAATGCATCATGAAGAACTTTCTGAGAATGCTTCTCTGTAGTTTTTAGGTGAAGATATTCCATATCCCAGCACAGGCCTCGAAGTGCTCCAAATAACCACTTGCAGATTTTAGCAAAAGATTGTTTCAAAACTGCTCTTTCTACAGGTAAGTTCAAGTCTGTGAGTTGAATGCACTCAACACAAAGAAGTTTCTGAGAATGCTTCTGTTCAGTTTTTATGTGAAGATATTTCCTTTTCCAGCATAGGCCTCAAACGGCTCCAAATATCCACTTGCAGATTCTACAAAAAGAGTGTTTCCAAACTTCTCTATCAACTGGTAGGTTCAACTCTGTGAGTTGAATGAACTCATCACAAAGAAGTTTCTGAGAATCCTTCTCTGTAGTTTTTATGTGAAGATATTTCCTTTTCCAACATAGGCCTCAAGGTGCTCCGAATAAACACTTGCAGATTCTACAAACGTAATGTTTCAAAACTGTTCTATCAAAACAAACGTTCAAGTCTGTGAGTTGAATGCACTCATCACACAGAAGTTTCTGAGAATGCTTCTGTCTAGTTTTTAGGTGAAGATATTTTCCTTTTCCAGCATAGGCCTCAAAACACTCCAAATATCCTCTTGCAGATTCTACAAAAAGAGTGTTTCAAAACTGTTCTATCAAAAGGAAGGTTCAACTCTGTGAGTTGAATGAATGCGTCGTGAAGAACTTTCTGAGAATGCTTCTCTGTAGTTTTTAGGTGAAGATATTCCATATCCCAGCACAGGCCTCGAAGTGCTCCAAATAACCACTTGCAGATTTTACCAAAAGAGTGTTTCAAAACTGCTCTTTCTACAGGTAAGTTCAAGTCTGTGAGTTGAATGCACTCAACACAAAGAAGTTTCTGAGAATGCTTCTGTTCAGTTTTTATGTGAAGATATTTCCTTTTCCAGCATAGGCCTCAAACGGCTCCAAATATCCACTTGCAGATTCTACAAAAAGAGTGTTTCCAAACTTCTCTATCAATTGGTAGGTTCCACTCTGTGAGTTGAATGAACTCGTCACAAAGAAGTTTCTGAGAATCCTTCTCTCTAGTTTTTATGTGAAGATATTTCCTTTTCCAACATAGGCCTCAAGGTGCTCCGAATAAACACTTGCAGATTCTACAAACGTAATGTTTCAAAACTGTTCTATCAAAAGAAACGTTCAAGTCTGTGAGTTGAATGCACTCATCACACAGAAGTTTCTGAGAATGCTTCTGTCTAGTTTTTAGGTGAAGATATTTCCTTTTCCAGCGTAGGCCTCAAAACTCTCCAAATATTCTCTTGCAGATTCTACAAAAAGAGTGTTTCAAAACTGTTCTATCAAAAGGAAGGTTCAACTCTGTGAGTTGAATGAATGCGTCTTGAAGAACTTTCTGAGAATGCTTCTCTGTAGTTTTTAGGTGAAGATATTCCATATCCCAGCACAGGCCTCGAAGTGCTCCAAATAACCACTTGCAGATTTTACCAAAAGAGTGTTTCAAAACTGCTCTTACTACAGGTAAGTTCAAGTCTGTGAGTTGAATGCACTCAACACAAAGAAGTTTCTGAGAATGCTTCTGTTCAGTTTTTATGTGAAGATATTTCCTTTTCCAGCATAGGCCTCAAACGTCTCCAAATATCCACTTGCAGATTCTACAAAAAGAGTGTTTCCAAACTTCTCTATCAACTGGTAGGTTCAACTCTGTGAGTTGAATGAACTCATCACAAAGAAGTTTCTGAGAATCCTTCTCTCTAGTTTTAATGTGAAGATATTTCCTTTTCCAACATAGGCCTCAAGGTGCTCCGAATTAACACTTGTAGATTCTACAAACGTAATGTTTCAAAACTGTTCTATCAAAAGAAACGTTCAAGTCTGTGAGTTGAATGCACTCATCACACAGAAGTTTCTGAGAATGCTTCTGTCTAGTTTTTAGGTGAAGATATTTTCCTTTTCCAGCATAGGCCTCAAAACGCTCCAAATATCCTCTTGCAGATTCTACAAAAAGAGTGTTTCAAAACTGTTCTATCAAAAGGAAGGTTCAACTCTGTGAGTTGAATGAATGCATCGTGAAGAACTTTCTGAGAATTCTTCTCTGTAGTTTTTAGGTGAAGATATTCCATATCCCAGCACAGGCCTCAAAGTGCTCCAAATAACCACTTGCAGATTTTACCAAAAGAGTGTTTCAAAACTGCTCTTTCTACAGGTAAGTTCAAGTCTGTGAGTTGAATGCACTCAACACAAAGAAGTTTCTGAGAATGCTTCTGTTCAGTTTTTATGTGAAGATATTTCCTTTTCCAGCATAGGCCTCAAACGGCTCCAAATATCCACTTGCAGATTCTACAAAAAGAGTGTTTCCAAACTTCTCTATCAATTGGTAGGTTCAACTCTGTGAGTTGAATGAACTCATCACAAAGAAGTTTCTGAGAATCCTTCTCTGTAGTTTTTATGTGAAGATATTTCCTTTTCCAACATAGGCCTCAAGGTGCTCCGAATAAACACTTGCAGATTCTACAAACGTAATGATTCCACACTGTTCTATCAAAACAAACGTTCAAGTCTGTGAGTTGAATGAACTCATCACACAGAAGTTTCTGAGAATGCTTCTGTCTAGTTTTTAGGTGAAGATATTTCCTTTTCCAGCATAGGCCTCAAAACGATCCAAATATCCTCTTGCAGATTCTACAAAAAGAGTGTTTCAAAACTGTTCTATCAAAAGGAAGGTTCAACTCTGTGAGTTGAATGAATGCATCATGAAGAACTTTCTGAGAATGCTTCTCTGTAGTTTTTAGGTGAAGATATTCCATATCCCAGCACAGGCCTCGAAGTGCTCCAAATAACCACTTGCAGATTTTTCCAAAAGAGTGTTTCAAAACTGCTCTTTCTACAGGTAAGTTCAAGTCTGTGAGTTGAATGCACTCAACACAAAGAAGTTTCTGAGAATGCTTCTGTTCAGTTTTTATGTGAAGATATTTCCTTTTCCAGCATAGGCCTCAAACGGCTCCAAATATCCACTTGCAGATTCTACAAAAAGAGTGTTTCCAAACTTCTCTATCAATTGGTAGGTTCAACTCTGTGAGTTGAATGAACTCATCACAAAGAAGTTTCTGAGAATCCTTCTCTCTAGTTTTTATGTGAAGATATTTCCTTTTCCAACATAGGCCTCAAGGTGCTCCGAATAAACACTTGCAGATTCTACAAACGTAATGTTTCAAAACTGTTCTATCAAAAGAAACGTTCAAGTCTGTGAGTTGAATGCACTCATCACACAGAAGTTTCTGAGAATGCTTCTGTCTAGTTTTTAGGTGAAGATATTTTCCTTTTCCAGCATAGGCCTCAAAACGCTCCAAATATCCTCTTGCAGATTCTACAAAAAGAGTGTTTCAAAACTGTTCTATCAAAAGGAAGGTTCAACTCTGTGAGTTGAATGAATGCGTCGTGAAGAACTTTCTGAGAATGCTTCTCTGTAGTTTTTAGGTGAAGATATTCCATATCCCAGCACAGGCCTCGAAGTGCTCCAAATAACCACTTGCAGATTTTACCAAAAGAGTGTGTCAAAACTGCTCTTTCTACAGGTAAGTTCAAGTCTGTGAGTTGAATGCACTCAACACAAAGAAGTTTCTGAGAATGCTTCTGTTCAGTTTTTATGTGAAGATATTTCCTTTTCCAGCATAGGCCTCAAACGGCTCCAAATATCCTCTTGCAGATTCTACAAAAAGAGTGTTTCAAAACTGTTCTATCAAAAGGAAGGTTCAACTCTGTGAGTTGAATGAATGCATCGTGAAGAACTTTCTGAGAATGCTTCTCTGTAGTTTTTAGGTGAAGATATTCCATATCCCAGCACAGGCCTCGAAGTGCTCCAAATAACCACTTGCAGATTTTACCAAAAGAGTGTTTCAAAAGTGCTCTTTCTACAGGTAAGTTCAAGTCTGTGAGTTGAATGCACTCAACACAAAGAAGTTTCTGAGAATGCTTCTGTTCAGTTTTTATGTGAAGATATTTCCTTTTCCAGCATAGGCCTCAAACGGCTACAAATATCCACTTGCAGATTCTACAAAAAGAGTGTTTCCAAACTTCTCTATCAATTGGTAGGTTCAACTCTGTGAGTTGAATGAACTCATCACAAAGAAGTTTCTGAGAATCCTTCTCTCTAGTTTTTATGTGAAGATATTTCCTTTTCCAACATAGGCCTCAAGGTGCTCCGAATAAACACTTGCAGATTCTACAAACGTAATGTTTCCAAACTGTTCTATCAAAAGAAACGTTCAAGTCTGTGAGTTGAATGCACTCGTCACACAGAAGTTTCTGAGGATGCTTCTGTCTAGTTTTTAGGTGAAGATATTTCCTTTTCCAGCATAGGCCTCAAAACGCTCCAAATATCCTCTCGCAGATTCTACAAAAAGAGTGTTTCAAAACTGTTCTATCAAGAGGAAGGTTCAACTCTGTGAGTTGAATGAATGCATCATGAAGAACTTTCTGAGAATGCTTCTCTGTAGTTTTTAGGTGAAGATATTCCATATCTCAGCACAGGCCTCGAAGTGCTCCAAATAACCACTTGCAGATTTTACCAAAAGAGTGTTTCAAAACTGCTCTTTCTACAGGTAAGTTCAAGTCTGTGAATTGAATGCACTCAACACAAAGAAGTTTCTGAGAATGCTTCTGTTCAGTTTTTATGTGAAGATATTTCCTTTTCCAGCATAGGCCTCAAACGGCTCCAAATATCCACTTGCAGATTCTACAAAAAGAGTGTTTCCAAACTTCTCTATCAACTGGTAGGTTCAACTCTGTGAGTAGAATGAACTCATCACAAAGAAGTTTCTGAGAATCCTTCTCTCCAGTTTTTATGTGAAGATATTTCCTTTTCCAACATAGGCCTCAATGTGCTCCGAATAAAAACTTGCAGATTCTACAAACGTAATGTTTCAAAACTGTTCTATCAAAAGAAACGTTCAAGTCTGTGAGTTGAATGCACTCATCACACAGAAGTTTCTGAGAATGCTTCTGTCTAGTTTTTAGGTGAAGATATTTTCCTTTTAAAGCATAGGCCTCAAAACGCTCCAAATATCCTCTTGCAGATTCTACAAAAAGAGTGTTTCCAAACTGTTCTATCAAAAGGAAGGTTCAACTCTGTGAGTTGAATGAATGCGTCGTGAAGAACTTTCTGAGAATGCTTCTCTGTAGTTTTTAGGTGAAGATATTCCATATCCCAGCACAGGCCTCGAAGTGCTCCAAATAACCACTTGCAGATTTTACCAAAAGAGTGTTTCAAAACTGCTCTTTCTACAGGTAAGTTCAAGTCTGTGAGTTGAATGCACTCAACACAAAGAAGTTTCTGAGAATGCTTCTGTTCAGTTTTTATGTGAAGATATTTCCTTTTCCAGCATAGGCCTCAAACGGCTCCAAATATCCACTTGCAGATTCTACAAAAAGAGTGTTTCCAAACTTCTCTATCAATTGGTAGGTTCCACTCTGTGAGTTGAATGAACTCGTCACAAAGAAGTTTCTGAGAATCCTTCTCTCTAGTTTTTATGTGAAGATATTTCCTTTTCCAACATAGGCCTCAAGGTGCTCCGAATAAACACTTGCAGATTCTACAAACGTAATGTTTCAAAACTGTTCTATCAAAAGAAACGTTCAAGTCTGTGAGTTGAATGCACTCATCACACAGAAGTTTCTGAGAATGCTTCTGTCTAGTTTTTAGGTGAAGATATTTCCTTTTCCAGCGTAGGCCTCAAAACTCTCCAAATATTCTCTTGCAGATTCTACAAAAAGAGTGTTTCAAAACTGTTCTATCAAAAGGAAGGTTCAACTCTGTGAGTTGAATGAATGCGTTGTGAAGAACTTTCTGAGAATGCTTCTCTGTAGTTTTTAGGTGAAGATATTCCATATCCCAGCACAGGCCTCGAAGTGCTCCAAATAACCACTTGCAGATTTTACCGAAAGAGTGTTTCAAAACTGCTCTTACTACAGGTAAGTTCAAGTCTGTGAGTTGAATGCACTCAACACAAAGAAGTTTCTGAGAATGCTTCTGTTCAGTTTTTATGTGAAGATATTTCCTTTTCCAGCATAGGCCTCAAACGGCTCCAAATATCCACTTGCAGATTCTACAAAAAGAGTGTTTCCAAACTTCTCTATCAATTGGTAGGTTCAACTCTGTGAGTTGAATGAACTCATCACAAAGAAGTTTCTGAGAATCCTTCTCTCTAGTTTTAATGTGAAGATATTTCCTTTTCCAACATAGGCCTCAAGGTGCTCCGAATAAACACTTGCAGATTCTACAAACGTAACGTTTCAAAACTGTTCTATCAAAAGAAGCGTTCAAGTCTGTGAGTTGAATGCACTCATCACACAGAAGTTTCTGAGAATGCTTCTGTCTTGTTTTTAGGTGAAGATATTTCCTTTTCCAGCGTAGGCCTCAAAACTCTCCAAATATTCTCTTGCAGATTCTACAAAAAGAGTGTTTCAAAACTGTTCTATCAAAAGGAAGGTTCAACTCTGTGAGTTGAATGAATGCGTCGTGAAGAACTTTCTGAGAATGCTTCTCTGTAGTTTTTAGGTGAAGATATTCCATATCCCAGCACAGGCCTCGAAGTGCTCCAAATAACCACTTGCAGATTTTACCAAAAGAGTGTTTCAAAACTGCTCTTACTACAGGTAAGTTCAAGTCTGTGAGTTGAATGCACTCAACACAAAGAAGTTTCTGAGAATGCTTCTGTTCATTTTTTATGTGAAGATATTTCCTTTTCCAGCATAGGCCTCAAACGGCTCCAAATATCCACTTGCAGATTCTACAAAAAGAGTGTTTCCAAACTTCTCTATCAATTGGTAGGTTCAACTCTGTGAGTTGAATGAACTCATCACAAAGAAGTTTCTGAGAATCCTTCTCTCTAGTTTTAATGTGAAGATATTTCCTTTTCCAACATAGGCCTCAAGGTGCTCCGAATAAACACTTGCAGATTCTACAAACGTAATGTTTCAAAACTGTTCTATCAAAAGAAACGTTCAAGTCTGTGAGTTGAATGCACTCATCACACAGAAGTTTCTGAGAATGCTTCGGTCTAGTTTTTAGGTGAAGATATTTTCCTTTTCCAGCATAGGCCTCAAAACGCTCCAAATATCCTCTTGCAGATTCTACAAAAAGAGTGTTTCAAAACTGTTCTATCAAAAGGAAGGTTCAACTCTGTGAGTTGAATGAATGCGTCGTGAAGAACTTTCTGAGAATGCTTCTCTGTAGTTTTTAGGTGAAGATATTCCATATCCCAGCACAGGCCTCGAAGTGCTCCAAATAACCACTTGCAGATTTTACCAAAAGAGTGTTTCAAAACTGCTCTTTCTACAGGTAAGTTCAAGTCTGTGAGTTGAATGCACTCAACACAAAGAAGTTTCTGAGAATGCTTCTGTTCAGTTTTTATGTGAAGATATTTCCTTTTCCAGCATAGGCCTCAAACGGCTCCAAATATCCTCTTGCAGATTCTTCAAAAAGAGTGTTTCAAAACTGTTCTATCAAAAGGAAGATTCAACTCTGTGGGTTGAATGAATGCATCGTGAAGAACTTTCTGAGAATGCTTCTCTGTAGTTTTTAGGTGAAGATATTCCATATCCCAGCACAGGCCTCGAAGTGCTCCAAATAACCACTTGCAGATTTTACCAAAAGAGTGTTTCAAAACTGCTCTTTCTACAGGTAAGTTCAAGTCTGTGAGTTGAATGCACTCAACACAAAGAAGTTTCTGAGAATGCTTCTGTTCAGTTTTTATGTGAAGATATTTCCTTTTCCAGCATAGGCCTCAAACGGCTCCAAATATCCACTTGCAGATTCTACAAAAAGAGTGTTTCCAAACTTCTCTATCAATTGGTAGGTTCAACTCTGTGAGTTGAATGAACTCATCACAAAGAAGTTTCTGAGAATCCTTCTCTCTAGTTTTTATGTGAAGATATTTCCTTTTCCAACATAGGCCTCAAGGTGCTCCGAATAAACACTTGCAGATTCTACAAACGTAATGTTTCCAAACTGTTCTATCAAAAGAAACGTTCAAGTCTGTGAGTTGAATGCACTCGTCACACAGAAGTTTCTGAGGATGCTTCTGTCTAGTTTTTAGGTGAAGATATTTCCTTTTCCAGCATAGGCCTCAAAACGCTCCAAATATCCTCTCGCAGATTCTACAAAAAGAGTGTTTCAAAACTGTTCTATCAAAAGGAAGGTTCAACTCTGTGAGTTGAATGAATGCATCATGAAGAACTTTCTGAGAATGCTTCTCTGTAGTTTTTAGGTGAAGATATTCCATATCCCAGCACAGGCCTCGAAGTGCTCCAAATAACCACTTGCAGATTTTACCAAAAGAGTGTTTCAAAACTGCTCTTACTACAGGTAAGTTCAAGTCTGTGAGTTGAATGCACTCAACACAAAGAAGTTTCTGAGAATGCTTCTGTTCAGTTTTTATGTGAAGATATTTCCTTTTCCAGCATAGGCCTCAAACGGCTCCAAATATCCACTTGCAGATTCTACAAAAAGAGTGTTTCCAAACTTCTCTATCAATTGGTAGGTTCAACTATGTGAGTTGAATGAACTCATCACAAAGAAGTTTCTGAGAATCCTTCTCTCTAGTTTTAATGTGAAGATATTTCCTTTTCCAACATAGGCCTCAAGGTGCTCCGAATAAACACTTGCAGATTCTACAAACGTAATGTTTCAAAACTGTTCTATCAAAAGAAACATTCAAGTCTGTGAGTTGAATGCACTCATCACACAGAAGTTTCTGAGAATGCTTCTGTCTAGTTTTTAGGTGAAGATATTTTCCTTTTCCAGCATAGGCCTCAAAACGCTCCAAATATCCTCTTGCAGATTCTACAAAAAGAGTGTTTCAAAACTGTTCTATCAAAAGGAAGGTTCAACTCTGTGAGTTGAATGAATGCGTCGTGAAGAACTTTCTGAGAATGCTTCTCTGTAGTTTTTAGGTGAAGATATTCCATATCCCAGCACAGGCCTCGAAGTGCTCCAAATAACCACTTGCAGTTTTTACCAAAAGAGTGTTTCAAAACTGCTCTTTCTACAGGTAAGTTCAAGTCTGTGAGTTGAATGCACTCAACACAAAGAAGTTTCTGAGAATGCTTCTGTTCAGTTTTTATGTGAAGATATTTCCTTTTCCAGCATAGGCCTCAAACGGCTCCAAATATCCACTTGCAGATTCTACAAAAAGAGTGTTTCCAAACTTCTCTATCAATTGGTAGGTTCCACTCTGTGAGTTGAATGAACTCGTCACAAAGAAGTTTCTGAGAATCCTTCTCTCTAGTTTTTATGTGAAGATATTTCCTTTTCCAACATAGGCCTCAAGGTGCTCCGAATAAACACTTGCAGATTCTACAAACGTAATGTTTCCAAACTGTTCTATCAAAAGAAACGTTCAAGTCTGTGAGTTGAATGCACTCGTCACACAGAAGTTTCTGAGAATGCTTCTGTCTAGTTTTCAGGTGAAGATATTTCCTTTTCCAGCGTAGGCCTCAAAACGCTCCAAATATCCTCTTGCAGATCCTACAAAAAGAGTGTTTCAAAACTGTTCTATCAAAAGGAAGGTTCAACTCTGTGAGTTGAATGAATGCGTCGTGAAGAACTTTCTGAGAATGCTTCTCTGTAGTTTTTAGGTGAAGATATTCCATATCCCAGCACAGGCCTCGAAGTGCTCCAAATAACCACTTGCAGATTTCACCAAAAGAGTGTTTCAAAACTGCTCTTTCTACAGGTAAGTTCAAGTCTGTGAGTTGAATGCAATCAACACAAAGAAGTTTCTGAGAATGCTTCTGTTCAGTTTTTATGTGAAGATATTTCCTTTTCCAGCATAGGCCTCAAACGGCTCCAAATATCCACTTGCAGATTCTACAAAAAGAGTGTTTCCAAACTTCTCTATCAATTGGTAGGTTCAACTCTGTGAGTTGAATGAACTCATCACAAAGAAGTTTCTGAGAATCCTTCTCTCTAGTTTTTACGTGAATATATTTCCTTTTCCAACATAGGCCTCAAGGTGCTCCGAATAAACACTTGCAGATTCTACAAACGTAATGTTTCAAAACTGTTCTATCAAAAGAAACGTTCAAGTCTGTGAGTTGAATGCACTCATCACACAGAAGTTTCTGAGAATGCTTCTGTCTAGTTTTTAGGTGAAGATATTTCCTTTTCCAGCATAGGCCTCAAAACGCTCCAAATATCCTCTTGCAGATTCTACAAAAAGAGTGTTTCAAAACTGTTCTATCAAAAGGAAGGTTCAACTCTGTGAGTTGAATGAATGCATCGTGAAGAACTTTCTGAGAATGCTTCTCTGTAGTTTTTAGGTGAAGATATTCCATATCCCAGCACAGGCCTCGAAGTGCTCCAAATAACCACTTGCAGATTTTACCAAAAGAGTGTTTCAAAACTGCTCTTTCTACAGGTAAGTTCAAGTCTGTGAGTTGAATGCACTCAACACAAAGAAGTTTCTGAGAATGCTTCTGTTCAGTTTTTATGTGAAGATATTTCCTTTTCCAGCATAGGCCTCAAACGGCTCCAAATATCCACTTGCAGATTCTACAAAAAGAGTGTTTCCAAACTTCTCTATCAATTGGTAGGTTCAACTCTGTGAGTTGAATGAACTCATCACAAAGAAGTTTCTGAGAATCCTTCTCTCTAGTTTTTACGTGAAGATATTTCCTTTTCCAACATAGGCCTCAAGGTGCTCCGAATGAACACTTGCAGATTCTACAAACGTAATGTTTCAAAACTGTTCTATCAAAAGAAACGTTCAAGTCTGTGAGTTGAATGCACTCATCACACAGAAGTTTCTGAGAATGCTTCTGTCTAGTTTTTAGGTGAAGATATTTCCTTTTCCAGCATAGGCCTCAAAACGCTCCAAATATCCTCTTGCGGATACTACAAAAAGAGTGTTTCAAAACTGTTCTATCAAAAGGAAGGTTCAACTCTGTGAGTTGAATGAATGCATCGTGAAGAACTTTCTGAGAATGCTTCTCTGTAGTTTTTAGGTGAAGATATTCCATATCCCAGCACAGGCCTCGAAGTGCTCCAAATAACCACTTGCAGATTTTACCAAAAGAGTGTTTCGAAACTGCTCTTTCTACAGGTAAGTTCAAGTCTGTGAGTTGAATGCACTCAACACAAAGAAGTTTCTGAGAATGCTTCTGTTCAGTTTTTATGTGAAGATATTTCCTTTTCCAGCATAGGCCTCAAACGGCTCCAAATATCCACTTGCAGATTCTACAAAAAGAGTGTTTCCAAACTTCTCTATGAATTGGTAGGTTCCACTCTGTGAGTTGAATGAACTCGTCACAAAGAAGTTTCTGAGAATCCTTCTCTCTAGTTTTATGTGAAGATATTTCCTTTTCCAACATAGGCCTTAAGGTGCTCCGAATAAACACTTGCAGATTCTACAAACGTAATGTTTCCAAACTGTTCTATCAAAAGAAACGTTCAAGTCTGTGAGTTGAATGCACTCATCACACAGAAGTTTCTGAGAATGCTTCTGTCTAGTTTTTAGGTGAACATATTTCCTTTTCCAGCGTAGGCCTCAAAACGCTCCAAATATCCTCTTGCAGATTCTACAAAAAGAGTGTTTCAAAACTGTTCTATCAAAAGGAAGGTTCAACTCTGTGAGTTGAATGAATGCGTCGTGAAGAACTTTCTGAGAATGCTTCTCTGTAGTTTTTAGGTGAAGATGTTCCATATCCCAGCACAGGCCTCGAAGTGCTCCAAATAACCACTTGCAGATTTTACCAAAAGAGTGTTTCAAAACTGCTCTTTCTACAGGTAAGTTCAAGTCTGTGAGTTGAATGCACTCAACACAAAGAAGTTTCTGAGAATGCTTCTGTTCAGTTTTTATGTGAAGATATTTCCTTTTCCAGCATAGGCCTCAAACGGCTCCAAATATCCACTTGCAGATTCTACAAAAAGAGTGTTTCCAAACTTCTCTATCAATTGGTAGGTTCAACTCTGTGAGTTGAATGAACTCATCACAAAGAAGTTTCTGAGAATCCTTCTCTCTAGTTTTTATGTGAAGATATTTCCTTTTCCAACATAGGCCTCAAGGTGCTCCGAATAAACACTTGCAGATTCTACCAACGTAATGTTTCAAAACTGTTCTATCAAAAGAAACGTTCAAGTCTGTGAGTTGAATGCACTCATCACACAGAAGTTTCTGAGAATGCTTCTGTCTAGTTTTTAGGTGAAGATATTTTCCTTTTCCAGCATAGGCCTCAAAACGCTCCAAATATCCTCTTGCAGATTCTACAAAAAGAGTGTTTCAAAACTGTTCTATCAAAAGGAAGGTTCAACTCTGTGAGTTGAATGAATGCATCGTGAAGAACTTTCTGAGAATGCTTCTCTGTAGTTTTTAGGTGAAGATATTCCATATCCCAGCACAGGCCTCGAAGTGCTCCAAATAACCACTTGCAGATTTTACCAAAAGAGTGTTTCAAAACTGCTCTTTCTACAGGTAAGTTCAAGTCTGTGAGTTGAATGCACTCAACACAAAGAAGTTTCTGAGAATGCTTCTGTTCAGTTTTTATGTGTAGATATTTCCTTTTCCAGCATAGGCCTCAAACGGCTCCAAATATCCACTTGCAGATTCTACAAAAAGAGTGTTTCCAATCTTCTCTATCAATTGGTAGGTTCAACTCTGTGAGTTGAATGAACTCATCACAAAGAAGTTTCTGAGAATCCTTCTCTCTAGTTTTTACGTGAAGATATTTCCTTTTCCAACATAGGCCTCAAAGTGCTCCGAATAAACACTTGCAGATTCTACAAACGTAATGTTTCCAAACTGTTCTATCAAAAGAAACTTTCAAGTCTGTGAGTTGAATGCACTCATCACACAGAAGTTTCTGAGAATGCTTCTGTCTAGTTTTTAGGTGAAGATATTTCCTATTCCAGCATAGGCCTCAAAACGCTCCAAATATCCTCTCGCAGATTCTACAAAAAGAGTGTTTCAAAACTGTTCTATGAAAAGGAAGGTTCAACCCTGTGAGTTGAATGAATGCATCGTGAAGAACTTTCTGAGAATGCTTCCCTGTAGTTTTTAGGTGAAGATATTCCATATCCCAGCACAGGCCTCGAAGTGCTCCAAATAACCACTTGCAGATTTTACCAAAAGAGTGTTTCAAAACTGCTCTTACTACAGGTAAGTTCAAGTCTGTGAGTTGAATGCACTCAACACAAAGAAGTTTCTGAGAATGCTTCTGTTCAGTTTTTATGTGAAGTTATTTCCTTTTCCAGCATAGGCCTCAAACGGCTCCAAATATCCTCTTGCAGATTCTACAAAAAGAGTGTTTCCAAATTTCTCTATCAATTGGTAGGTTCAACTCTGTGAGTTGAATGAACTCATCACAAAGAAGTTTCTGAGAATCCTTCTCTCTAGTTTTTATGTGAAGATATTTCCTTTTCCAACATAGGCCTCAAGGTGCTCCGAATAAACACTTGCAGATTCTACAAACGCAATGTTTCCAAACTGTTCTATCAAAAGAAACGTTCAAGTCTGTGAGTTGAATGCACTCATCACACAGGAGTTTTTGAGGATGCTTCTCTCTAGTTTTTAGGTGAAGATATTTCCTTTTCCTGCATAGGCCTCAAAACGCTCCAAATATCCTCTTGCAGATTCTACAAAAAGAGTGTTTCAAAACTGTTCTATCAAAAGGAAGGTTCAACTCTGTGAGTTGAATGAATGCATCGTGAAGAACTTTCTGAGAATGCTTCTCTGTAGTTTTTAGGTGAAGATATTCCATATCCCAGCACAGGCCTCGAAGTGCTCCAAATAACCACTTGCAGATTTTACCAAAAGAGTGTTTCAAAACTGCTCTTTCTACAGGTAAGTTCAAGTCTGTGAGTTGAATGCACTCAACACAAAGAAGTTTCTGAGAATGCTTCTGTTCAGTTTTTATGTGAAGATATTTCCTTTTCCAGCATAGGCCTCAAACGGCTCCAAATATCCACTTGCAGATTCTACAAAAAGAGTGTTTCCAAACTTCTCTATCAATTGGTAGGTTCAACTCTGTGAGTTGAATGAACTCATTACAAAGAAGTTTCTGAGAATCCTTCTCTCTAGTTTTTATGTGAAGATATTTGCTTTTCCAACATAGGCCTCAAGGTGCTCCGAATAAACACTTGCAGATTCTACAAACGTAATGTTTCCTAACTGTTCTATCAAAAGAAACGTTCAAGTCTGTGAGTTGAATGCACTCATCACACAGAAGTTTCTGAGGATGCTTCTGTCTAGTTTTTAGGTGAAGATATTTCCTTTTCCAGCATAGGCCTCAAAACGCTCCAAATATCCTCTTGCAGATTCTACAAAAAGAGTGTTTCAAAACTGTTCTATCAAAAGGAAGGTTCAACTCTGTGAGTTGAATGAATGCATCATGAAGAACTTTCTGAGAATGCTTCTCTGTAGTTTTTAGGTGAAGATATTCCATATCCCAGCACAGGCCTCGAAGTGCTCCAAATAACCACTTGCAGATTTTACCAAAAGAGTGTTTCAAAACTGCCCTTTCTACAGGTAAGTTCAAGTCTGTGAGTTGAATGCACTCAACACAAAGAAGTTTCTGAGAATGCTTCTGTTCAGTTTTTATGTGAAGATATTTCATTTTCCAGCATAGGCCTCAAACGGCTCCAAATATCCACTTGCAGATTCTACAAAAAGAGTGTTTCGAAACTTCTCTATCAATTGGTAGGTTCAACTCTGTGAGTTGAATGAACTCATCACAAAGAAGTTTCTGAGAATCCTTCTCTCTAGTTTTTATGTGAAGATATTTCCTTTTCCAACATAGGCCTCAAGGTGCTCCGAATAAACACTTGCAGATTCTACAAACGTAATGTTTCCAAACTGTTCTATCAAAAGAAACGTTCAAGTCTGTGAGTTGAATGCACTCATCACACAGAAGTTTCTGAGGATGCTTCTGTCTAGTTTTTAGGTGAAGATATTTCCTTTTCCAGCATAGGCCTCAAAACGCTCCAAGTATCCTCTTGTAGATTCTACAAAAAGAGTGTTTCAAAACTGTTCTATCAAAAGGAAGGTTCAACTCTGTGAGTTGAATGAATGCATCGTGAAGAACTTTCTGAGAATGCTTCTCTGTAGTTTTTAGGTGAAGATATTCCATATCCCAGCAAAGGCCTCAAAGTGCTCCAAATAACCACTTGCAGATTTTACCAAAAGAGTGTTTCAAAACTGCTCTTTCTACAGGTAAGTTCAAGTCTGTGAGTTGAATGCACTCAACACAAAGAAGTTTCTGAGAATGCTTCTGTTCAGTTTTTATGTGAAGATATTTCCTTTTCCAGCATAGGCCTCAAACGGCTCCAAATATAAACTTGCAGATTCTACAAAAAGAGTGTTTCCAAACTTCTCTATCAATTGGTAGGTTCAACTCTGTGAGTTGAATGAACTCATCACAAAGAAGTTTCTGAGAATCCTTCTCTCTAGTTTTTATGTGAAGACATTTCCTTTTCCAACATAGGCCTCAAGGTGCTCCGAATAAACACTTGCAGATTCTACAAACGTAATGTTTCCAAACTGTTCTATCAAAAGAAACGTTCAAGTCTGTGAGTTGAATGAACTCATCACACAGAAGTTTCTGAGAATGCTTCTGTCTAGTTTTTAGGTGAAGATACTTCCTTTTCCAGCATAGGCCTCAAAACGCTCCAAATATCCTCTTGCAGATTCTACAAAAAGAGTGTTTCAAAACTGTTCTATCAAAAGGAAGGTTCAACTCTGTGAGTTGAATGAATGCATCGTGAAGAACTTTCTGAGAATGCTTCTCTGTAGTTTTTAGGTGAAGATATTCCATATCCCAGCACAGGCCTCGAAGTGCTCCAAATAACCACTTGCAGATTTTACCAAAAGAGTGTTTCAAAACTGCTCTTTCTACAGGTAAGTTCAAGTCTGTGAGTTGAATGCACTCAACACAAAGAAGTTTCTGAGAATGCTTCTGTTCAGTTTTTATGTGAAGATATTTCCTTTTCCAGCATAGGCCTCAAACGGCTCCAAATATTCACTTGCAGATTCTACAAAAAGAGTGTTTCCAAACTTCTCTATCAATTGGTAGGTTCAACTCTGTGAGTTGAATGAACTCATCACAAAGAAGTTTCTGAGAATCCTTCTCTCTAGTTTTTATGTGAAGATATTTCCTTTTCCAACATAGGCCTCAAGGTGCTCCGAATAAACACTTGCAGATTCTACAAACGTAATGTTTCCAAACTGTTCTATCAAAAGAAACTTTCAAGTCTGTGAGTTGAATGCACTCATCACACAGAAGTTTCTGAGAATGCTTCTGTCTAGTTTTTAGGTGAAGATATTTCCTTTTCAAGCATAGGCCTCAAAACGCTCCAAATATCCTCTTGCAGATTCTACAAAAAGAGTGTTTAAAACTGTTCTATCAAAAGGAAGGTTCAACTCTGTGAGTTGAATGAATGCATCGTGAAGAACTTTCTGAGAATGCTTCTCTGTAGTTTTTAGGTGAAGATATTCCATATCCCAGCACAGGCCTCGAAGTGCTCCAAATAACCACTTGCAGATTTTACCAAAAGAGTGTTTCAAAACTGCCCTTTCTACAGGTAAGTTCAAGTCTGTGAGTTGAATGCACTCAACACAAAGAAGTTTCTGAGAATGCTTCTGTTCAGTTTTTATGTGAAGATATTTCATTTTCCAGCATAGGCCTCAAACGGCTCCAAATATCCACTTGCAGATTCTACAAAAAGAGTGTTTCCAAACTTCTCTATCAATTGGTAGGTTCAACTCTGTGAGTTGAATGAACTCATCACAAAGAAGTTTCTGAGAATCCTTCTCTCTAGTTTTTATGTGAAGACATTTCCTTTTCCAACATAGGCCTCAAGGTGCTCCGAATAAACACTTGCAGATTCTACAAACGTAATGTTTCCAAACTGTTCTATCAAAAGAAACGTTCAAGTCTGTGAGTTGAATGAACTCATCACACAGAAGTTTCTGAGAATGCTTCTGTCTAGTTTTTAGGTGAAGATACTTCCTTTTCCAGCATAGGCCTCAAAACGCTCCAAATATCCTCTTGCAGATTCTACAAAAAGAGTGTTTCAAAACTGTTCTATCAAAAGGAAGGTTCAACTCTGTGAGTTGAATGAATGCATCGTGAAGAACTTTCTGAGAATGCTTCTCTGTAGTTTTTAGGTGAAGATATTCCATATCCCAGCACAGGCCTCGAAGTGCTCCAAATAACCACTTGCAGATTTTACCAAAAGAGTGTTTCAAAACTGCTCTTTCTACAGGTAAGTTCAAGTCTGTGAGTTGAATGCACTCAACACAAAGAAGTTTCTGAGAATGCTTCTGTTCAGTTTTTATGTGAAGATATTTCCTTTTCCAGCATAGGCCTCAAACGGCTCCAAATATCCACTTGCAGATTCTACAAAAAGAGTGTTTCCAAACTTCTCTATCAATTGGTAGGTTCCACTCTGTGAGTTGAATGAACTCGTCACAAAGAAGTTTCTGAGAATCCTTCTCTCTAGTTTTATGTGAAGATATTTCCTTTTCCAACATAGGCCTCAAGGTGTTCCGAATAAACACTTGCAGATTCTACCAACGTAATGTTTCAAAACTGTTCTATCAAAAGAAACGTTCAAGTCTGTGAGTTGAATGCACTCATCACACAGAAGTTTCTGAGAATGTTTCTGTCTAGTTTTTAGGTGAAGATATTTTCCTTTTCCAGCATAGGCCTCAAAACGCTCCAAATATCCTCTTGCAGATTCTACAAAAAGAGTGTTTCAAAACTGTTCTATCAAAAGGAAGGTTCAACTCTGTGAGTTGAATGAATGCATCGTGAAGAACTTTCTGAGAATGCTTCTCTGTAGTTTTTAGGTGAAGATATTCCATATCCCAGCACAGGCCTCGAAGTGCTCCAAATAACCACTTGCAGATTTTACCAAAAGAGTGTTTCAAAACTGCTCTTTCTACAGGTAAGTTCAAGTCTTTGAGTTGAATGCACTCAACAAAAAGAAGTTTCTGAGAATGCTTCTGTTCAGTTTTTATGTGAAGATATTTCCTTTTCCAGCATAGGCCTCAAACGGCTCCAAATATCCACTTGCAGATTCTACAAAAAGAGTGTTTCCAAACTTCTCTATCAATTGGTAGGTTCCACTCTGTGAGTTGAATGAACTCGTCACAAAGAAGTTTCTGAGAATCCTTCTCTCTAGTTTTTATGTGAAGATATTTCCTTTTCCAACATAGGCCTCAAGGTGCTCCGAATAAACACTTGCAGATTCTACAAACGTAATGTTTCCAAACTGTTCTATCAAAAGAAACGTTCAAGTCTGTGAGTTGAATGCACTCGTCACACAGAAGTTTCTGAGAATGCTTCTGTCTAGTTTTCAGGTGAAGATATTTCCTTTTCCAGCGTAGGCCTCAAAACGCTCCAAATATCCTCTTGCAGATCCTACAAAAAGAGTGTTTCAAAACTGTTCTATCAAAAGGAAGGTTCAACTCTGTGAGTTGAATGAATGCGTCGTGAAGAACTTTCTGAGAATGCTTCTCTGTAGTTTTTAGGTGAAGATATTCCATATCCCAGCACAGGCCTCGAAGTGCTCCAAATAACCACTTGCAGATTTTACCAAAAGAGTGTTTCAAAACTGCTCTTTCTACAGGTAAGTTCAAGTCTGTGAGTTGAATGCAATCAACACAAAGAAGTTTCTGAGAATGCTTCTGTTCAGTTTTTATGTGAAGATATTTCCTTTTCCAGCATAGGCCTCAAACGGCTCCAAATATCCACTTGCAGATTCTACAAAAAGAGTGTTTCCAAACTTCTCTATCAATTGGTAGGTTCAACTCTGTGAGTTGAATGAACTCATCACAAAGAAGTTTCTGAGAATCCTTCTCTCTAGTTTTTACGTGAATATATTTCCTTTTCCAACATAGGCCTCAAGGTGCTCCGAATAAACACTTGCAGATTCTACAAACGTAATGTTTCAAAACTGTTCTATCAAAAGAAACGTTCAAGTCTGTGAGTTGAATGCACTCATCACACAGAAGTTTCTGAGAATGCTTCTGTCTAGTTTTTAGGTGAAGATATTTCCTTTTCCAGCATAGGCCTCAAAACGCTCCAAATATCCTCTTGCAGATTCTACAAAAAGAGTGTTTCAAAACTGTTCTATCAAAAGGAAGGTTCAACTCTGTGAGTTGAATGAATGCATCGTGAAGAACTTTCTGAGAATGCTTCTCTGTAGTTTTTAGGTGAAGATATTCCATATCCCAGCACAGGCCTCGAAGTGCTCCAAATAACCACTTGCAGATTTTACCAAAAGAGTGTTTCAAAACTGCTCTTTCTACAGGTAAGTTCAAGTCTGTGAGTTGAATGCACTCAACACAAAGAAGTTTCTGAGAATGCTTCTGTTCAGTTTTTATGTGAAGATATTTCCTTTTCCAGCATAGGCCTCAAACGGCTCCAAATATCCACTTGCAGATTCTACAAAAAGAGTGTTTCCAAACTTCTCTATCAATTGGTAGGTTCAACTCTGTGAGTTGAATGAACTCATCACAAAGAAGTTTCTGAGAATCCTTCTCTCTAGTTTTTACGTGAAGATATTTCCTTTTCCAACATAGGCCTCAAGGTGCTCCGAATGAACACTTGCAGATTCTACAAACGTAATGTTTCAAAACTGTTCTATCAAAAGAAACGTTCAAGTCTGTGAGTTGAATGCACTCATCACACAGAAGTTTCTGAGAATGCTTCTGTCTAGTTTTTAGGTGAAGATATTTCCTTTTCCAGCATAGGCCTCAAAACGCTCCAAATATCCTCTTGCGGATTCTACAAAAAGAGTGTTTCAAAACTGTTCTATCAAAAGGAAGGTTCAACTCTGTGAGTTGAATGAATGCATCGTGAAGAACTTTCTGAGAATGCTTCTCTGTAGTTTTTAGGTGAAGATATTCCATATCCCAGCACAGGCCTCGAAGTGCTCCAAATAACCACTTGCAGATTTTACCAAAAGAGTGTTTCGAAACTGCTCTTTCTACAGGTAAGTTCAAGTCTGTGAGTTGAATGCACTCAACACAAAGAAGTTTCTGAGAATGCTTCTGTTCAGTTTTTATGTGAAGATATTTCCTTTTCCAGCATAGGCCTCAAACGGCTCCAAATATCCACTTGCAGATTCTACAAAAAGAGTGTTTCCAAACTTCTCTATGAATTGGTAGGTTCCACTCTGTGAGTTGAATGAACTCGTCACAAAGAAGTTTCTGAGAATCCTTCTCTCTAGTTTTATGTGAAGATATTTCCTTTTCCAACATAGGCCTTAAGGTGCTCCGAATAAACACTTGCAGATTCTACAAACGTAATGTTTCCAAACTGTTCTATCAAAAGAAACGTTCAAGTCTGTGAGTTGAATGCACTCATCACACAGAAGTTTCTGAGAATGCTTCTGTCTAGTTTTTAGGTGAACATATTTCCTTTTCCAGCGTAGGCCTCAAAACGCTCCAAATATCCTCTTGCAGATTCTACAAAAAGAGTGTTTCAAAACTGTTCTATCAAAAGGAAGGTTCAACTCTGTGAGTTGAATGAATGCATCGTGAAGAACTTTCTGAGAATGCTTCTCTGTAGTTTTTAGGTGAAGATGTTCCATATCCCAGCACAGGCCTCGAAGTGCTCCAAATAACCACTTGCAGATTTTACCAAAAGAGTGTTTCAAAACTGCTCTTTCTACAGGTAAGTTCAAGTCTGTGAGTTGAATGCACTCAACACAAAGAAGTTTCTGAGAATGCTTCTGTTCAGTTTTTATGTGAAGATATTTCCTTTTCCAGCATAGGCCTCAAACGGCTCCAAATATCCACTTGCAGATTCTACAAAAAGAGTGTTTCCAAACTTCTCTATCAATTGGTAGGTTCAACTCTGTGAGTTGAATGAACTCATCACAAAGAAGTTTCTGAGAATCCTTCTCTCTAGTTTTTATGTGAAGATATTTCCTTTTCCAACATAGGCCTCAAGGTGCTCCGAATAAACACTTGCAGATTCTACCAACGTAATGTTTCAAAACTGTTCTATCAAAAGAAACGTTCAAGTCTGTGAGTTGAATGCACTCATCACACAGAAGTTTCTGAGAATGCTTCTGTCTAGTTTTTAGGTGAAGATATTTTCCTTTTCCAGCATAGGCCTCAAAACGCTCCAAATATCCTCTTGCAGATTCTACAAAAAGAGTGTTTCAAAACTGTTCTATCAAAAGGAAGGTTCAACTCTGTGAGTTGAATGAATGCATCGTGAAGAACTTTCTGAGAATGCTTCTCTGTAGTTTTTAGGTGAAGATATTCCATATCCCAGCACAGGCCTCGAAGTGCTCCAAATAACCACTTGCAGATTTTACCAAAAGAGTGTTTCAAAACTGCTCTTTCTACAGGTAAGTTCAAGTCTGTGAGTTGAATGCACTCAACACAAAGAAGTTTCTGAGAATGCTTCTGTTCAGTTTTTATGTGTAGATATTTCCTTTTCCAGCATAGGCCTCAAACGGCTCCAAATATCCACTTGCAGATTCTACAAAAAGAGTGTTTCCAATCTTCTCTATCAATTGGTAGGTTCAACTCTGTGAGTTGAATGAACTCATCACAAAGAAGTTTCTGAGAATCCTTCTCTCTAGTTTTTACGTGAAGATATTTCCTTTTCCAACATAGGCCTCAAGGTGCTCCGAATAAACACTTGCAGATTCTACAAACGTAATGTTTCCAAACTGTTCTATCAAAAGAAACTTTCAAGTCTGTGAGTTGAATGCACTCATCACACAGAAGTTTCTGAGAATGCTTCTGTCTAGTTTTTAGGTGAAGATATTTCCTTTTCCAGCATAGGCCTCAAAACGCTCCAAATATCCTCTCGCAGATTCTACAAAAAGAGTGTTTCAAAACTGTTCTATCAAAAGGAAGGTTCAACTCTGTGAGTTGAATGAATGCATCGTGAAGAACTTTCTGAGAATGCTTCCCTGTAGTTTTTAGGTGAAGATATTCCATATCCCAGCACAGGCCTCGAAGTGCTCCAAATAACCACTTGCAGATTTTACCAAAAGAGTGTTTCAAAACTGCTCTTACTACAGGTAAGTTCAAGTCTGTGAGTTGAATGCACTCAACACAAAGAAGTTTCTGAGAATGCTTCTGTTCAGTTTTTATGTGAAGTTATTTCCTTTTCCAGCATAGGCCTCAAACGGCTCCAAATATCCTCTTGCAGATTCTACAAAAAGAGTGTTTCCAAATTTCTCTATAAATTGGTAGGTTCAACTCTGTGAGTTGAATGAACTCATCACAAAGAAGTTTCTGAGAATCCTTCTCTCTAGTTTTTATGTGAAGATATTTCCTTTTCCAACATAGGCCTCAAGGTGCTCCGAATAAACACTTGCAGATTCTACAAACGCAATGTTTCAAAACTGTTCTATCAAAAGAAACGTTCAAGTCTGTGAGTTGAATGCACTCATCACACAGAAGTTTCTGAGGATGCTTCTGTCTAGTTTTTAGGTGAAGATATTTCCTTTTCCAGCATAGGCCTCAAAGCGCTCCAAATATCCTCTTGCAGATTCTACAAAAAGAGTGTTTCCAAACTGTTCTATCAAAAGGAAGGTTCAACTCTGTGAGTTGAATGAATGCATCGTGAAGAACTTTCTGAGAATGCTTCTCTGTAGTTTTTAGGTGAAGATATTCCATATCCCAGCACAGGCCTCGAAGTGCTCCAAATAACCACTTGCAGATTTTACCAAAAGAGTGTTTCAAAACTGCTCTTTCTACAGGTAAGTTCAAGTCTGTGAGTTGAATGCACTCAACACAAAGAAGTTTCTGAGAATGCTTCTGTTCAGTTTTCATGTGAAGATATTTCCTTTTCCAGCATAGGCCTCAAACGGCTCCAAATATCCACTTGCAGATTCTACAAAAAGAGTGTTTCCAAACTTCTCTATCAATTGGTAGGTTCAACTCTGTGAGTTGAATGAACTCATCACAAAGAAGTTTCTGAGAATCCTTCTCTCTAGTTTTTATGTGAAGATATTTCCTTTTCCAACATAGGCCTCAAGGTGCTCCGAATAAACACTTGCAGATTCTACAAACGTAATGTTTCCAAACTGTTCTATCAAAAGAAACGTTCAAGTCTGTGAGTTGAAAGCACTCATCACACAGAAGTTTCTGAGGATGCTTCTGTCTAGTTTTTAGGTGAAGATATTTCCTTTTCCAGCATAGGCCTCAAAACGCTCCAAATATCCTCTTGCAGATTCTACAAAAAGAGTGTTTCAAAACTGTTCTATCAAAAGGAAGGTTCAACTCTGTGAGTTGAATGAATGCATCATGAAGAACTTTCTGAGAATGCTTCTCTGTAGTTTTTAGGTGAAGATATTCCATATCCCAGCACAGGCCTCGAAGTGCTCCAAATAACCACTTGCAGATTTTACCAAAAGAGTGTTTCAAAACTGCTCTTACTACAGGTAAGTTCAAGTCTGTGAGTTGAATGCACTCAACACAAAGAAGTTTCTGAGAATGCTTCTGTTCAGTTTTTATGTGAAGATATTTCCTTTTCCAGCATAGGCCTCAAACGGCTCCAAATATCCACTTGCAGATTCTACAAAAAGAGTGTTTCCAAACTTCTCTATCAATTGGTAGGTTCAACTCTGTGAGTTGAATGAACTCATCACAAAGAAGTTTCTGAGAATCCTTCTCTCTAGTTTTAATGTGAAGATATTTCCTTTTCAACATAGGCCTCAAGGTGCTCCGAATAAACACTTGCAGATTCTACAAACGTAATGTTTCAACTGTTCTATCAAAAGAAACGTTCAAGTCTGTGAGTTGAATGCACTCATCACACAGAAGTTTCTGAGAATGCTTCTGTCTAGTTTTTAGGTGAAGATATTTTCCTTTTCCAGCATAGGCCTCAAAACGCTCCAAATATCCTCTTGCAGATTCTACAAAAAGAGTGTTTCAAAACTGTTCTATCAAAAGGAAGGTTCAACTCTGTGAGTTGAATGAGTGCATCGTGAAGAACTTTCTGAGAATGCTTCTCTGTAGTTTTTTGGTGAAGATATTCCATATCCCAGCACAGGCCTCGAAGTGCTCCAAATAACCACTTGCAGATTTATCAAAAGAGTGTTTCAAAACTGCTCTTTCTACAGGTAAGTTCAAGTCTGTGAGTTGAATGCACTCAACATAAAGAAGTTTCTGAGAATGCTTCTGTTCAGTTTTTATGTGAAGATATTTCCTTTTCCAGCATAGGCCTCAAACGGCTCCAAATATCCACTTGCAGATTCTACAAAAAGAGTGTTTCCAAACTTCTCTATCAATTGGTAGGTTCAACTCTGTGAGTTGAATGAACTCATCACAAAGAAGTTTCTGAGAATCCTTCTCTCTAGTTTTTATGTGAAGATATTTCCTTTTCCAACATAGGCCTCAAGGTGCTCCGAATAAACACTTGCAGATTCTACAAACGTAATGTTTCAAAACTGTTCTATCAAAACAAACGTTCAAGTCTGTGAGTTGCATGCACTCATCACACAGAAGTTTCTGAGAATGCTTCTGTCTAGTTTTTAGGTGAAGATATTTCCTTTTCCAGCGTAGGCCTCTAAACGCTCCAAATATCCTCTTGCAGATTCTACAAAAAGAGTGTTTCAAAACTGTTCTATCAAAAGGAAGGTTCAACTCTGTGAGTTGAATGAATGCATCGTGAAGAACTTTCTGAGAATGCTTCTCTGTAGTTTTTAGGTGAAGATATTCCATATCCCAGCACAGGCCTCGAAGTTCTCCAAATAACCACTTGCAGATTTTACCAAAAGAGTGTTTCAAAACTGCTCTTTCTACAGGTAAGTTCAAGTCTGTGAGTTGAATGCACTCAACACAAAGAAGTTTCTGAGAATGCTTCTGTTCAGTTTTTATGTGTAGATATTTCCTTTTACAGCATAGGCCTCAAACGGCTCCAAATATCCACTTGCAGATTCTACAAAAAGAGTGTTTCCAAACTTCTCTATCAATTGGTAGGTTCAACTCTGTGAGTTGAATGAACTCATCACAAAGAAGTTTCTGAGAATCCTTCTCTCTAGTTTTTACGTGAAGATATTTCCTTTTCCAACATAGGCCTCAAGGTGCTCCGAATAAACACTTGCAGATTCTACAAACGTAATGTTTCAAAACTGTTCTATCAAAAGAAACGTTCAAGTCTGTGAGTTGAATGCACTCATCACACAGAAGTTTCTGAGAATGCTTCTGTCTAGTTTTTAGGTGAAGATATTTCCTATTCCAGCATAGGCCTCAAAACGCTCCAAATATCCTCTTGCAGATTCTACAAAAAGAGTGTTTCAAAACTGTTCTATCAAAAGGAAGGTTGAACTCTGTGAGTTGAATGAATGCATCGTGAAGAACTTTCTGAGAATGCTTCTCTGTAGTTTTTAGGTGAAGATATTCCATATCCCAGCACAGGCCTCGAAGTGCTCCAAATAACCACTTGCAGATTTTACCAAAAGAGTGTTTCAAAACTGCTCTTTCTACAGGTAAGTTCAAGTCTGTGAGTTGAATGCACTCAACACAAAGAAGTTTCTGAGAATGCTTCTGTTCAGTTTTTATGTGAAGATATTTCCTTTTCCAGCATAGGCCTCAAACGGCTCCAAATATCCACTTGCAGATTCTACAAAAAGAGTGTTTCCAAACTTCTCTATCAATTGGTAGGTTCAACTCTGTGAGTTGAATGAACTCATCACAAAGAAGTTTCTGAGAATCCTTCTCTCTAGTTTTTATATGAAGATATTTCCTTTTCCAACATAGGCCTCAAGGTGCTCCGAATAAACACTTGCAGATTCTACAAACGCAATGTTTCAAAACTGTTCTATCAAAAGAAAAGTTCAAGTCTGTGAGTTGAATGCACTCATCACACAGAAGTTTCTGAGGATGCTTCTGTCTAGCTTTTAGGTGAAGATATTTCCTTTTCCAGCATAGGCCTCAAAACGCTCCAAATATCCTCTTGCAGATTCTACAAAAAGAGTGTTTCCAAACTGTTCTATCAAAAGGAAGGTTCAACTCTGTGAGTTGAATGAATGCATCGTGAAGAACTTTCTGAGAATGCTTCTCTGTAGTTTTTAGGTGAAGATATTCCATATCCCAGCACAGGCCTCGAAGTGCTCCAAATAACCACTTGCAGATTTTACCAAAAGAGTGTTTCAAAACTGCTCTTTCTACAAGTAAGTTCAAGTCTGTGAGTTGAATGCACTCAACACAAAGAAGTTTCTGAGAATGCTTCTGTTCAGTTTTTATGTGAAGATATTTCCTTTTCCAGCATAGGCCTCAAACGGCTCCAAATATCCACTTGCAGATTCTACAAAAAGAGTGTTTCCAAACTTCTCTATCAATTGGTAGGTTCAACTCTGTGAGTTGAATGAACTCATCACAAAGAAGTTTCTGAGAATCCTTCTCTCTAGTTTTTATGTGAAGATATTTCCTTTTCCAACATAGGCCTCAAGGTGCTCCGAATAAACACTTGCAGATTCTACAAACGCAATGCTTCAAAACTGTTCTATCAAAAGAAACGTTCAAGTCTGTGAGTTGAACGCACTCATCACACAGAAGTTTCTGAGAATGCTTCTGTCTAGTTTTTAGGTGAAGATATTTCCTTTTCCAGCGTAGGCCTCTAAACGCTCCAAATATCCTCTTGCAGATTCTACAAAAAGAGTGTTTCAAAACTGTTCTATCAAAAGGAAGGTTCAACTCTGTGAGTTGAATGAGTGCATCGTGAAGAACTTTCTGAGAATGCTTCTCTGTAGTTTTTTGGTGAAGATATTCCATATCCCAGCACAGGCCTCGAAGTGCTCCAAATAACCACTTGCAGATTTATCAAAAGAGTGTTTCAAAACTGCTCTTTCTACAGGTAAGTTCAAGTCTGTGAGTTGAATGCACTCAACACAAAGAAGTTTCTGAGAATGCTTCTGTTCAGTTTTTATGTGAAGATATTTCCTTTTCCAGCATAGGCCTCAAACGGCTCCAAATATCCACTTGCAGATTCTACAAAAAGAGTGTTTCCAAACTTCTCTATCAATTGGTAGGTTCAACTCTGTGAGTTGAATGAACTCATCACAAAGAAGTTTCTGAGAATCCTTCTCTCTAGTTTTTATGTGAAGATATTTCCTTTTCCAACATAGGCCTCAAGGTGCTCCGAATAAACACTTGCAGATTCTACAAACGTAATGTTTCAAAACTGTTCTATCAAAACAAACGTTCAAGTCTGTGAGTTGCATGCACTCATCACACAGAAGTTTCTGAGAATGCTTCTGTCTAGTTTTTAGGTGAAGATATTTCCTATTCCAGGGTAGGCCTCTAAACGCTCCAAATATCCTCTTGCAGATTCTACAAAAAGAGTGTTTCAAAACTGTTCTATCAAAAGGAAGGTTCAACTCTGTGAGTTGAATGAATGCGTCGTGAAGAACTTTCTGAGAATGCTTCTCTGTAGTTTTTAGGTGAAGATATTCCATATCCCAGCACAGGCCTCGAAGTTCTCCAAATAACCACTTGCAGATTTTACCAAAAGAGTGTTTCAAAACTGCTCTTTCTACAGGTAAGTTCAAGTCTGTGAGTTGAATGCACTCAACACAAAGAAGTTTCTGAGAATGCTTCTGTTCAGTTTTTATGCGTAGATATTTCCTTTTACAGCATAGGCCTCAAACGGCTCCAAATATCCACTTGCAGATTCTACAAAAAGAGTGTTTCCAATCTTCTCTATCAATTGGTAGGTTCAACTCTGTGAGTTGAATGAACTCATCACAAAGAAGTTTCTGAGAATCCTTCTCTCTAGTTTTTACGTGAAGATATTTCCTTTTCCAACATAGGCCTCAAGGTGCTCCGAATAAACACTTGCAGATTCTACAAACGTAATGTTTCAAAACTGTTCTATCAAAAGAAACGTTCAAGTCTGTGAGTTGAATGCACTCATCACACAGAAGTTTCTGAGAATGCTTCTGTCTAGTTTTTAGGTGAAGATATTTCCTATTCCAGCATAGGCCTCAAAACGCTCCAAATATCCTCTTGCAGATTCTACAAAAAGAGTGTTTCAAAACTGTTCTATCAAAAGGAAGGTTGAACTCTGTGAGTTGAATGAATGCATCGTGAAGAACTTTCTGAGAATGCTTCTCTGTAGTTTTTAGGTGAAGATATTCCATATCCCAGCACAGGCCTCGAAGTGCTCCAAATAACCACTTGCAGATTTTACCAAAAGAGTGTTTCAAAACTGCTCTTTCTACAGGTAAGTTCAAGTCTGTGAGTTGAATGCACTCAACACAAAGAAGTTTCTGAGAATGCTTCTGTTCAGTTTTTATGTGAAGATATTTCCTTTTCCAGCATAGGCCTCAAACGGCTCCAAATATCCACTTGCAGATTCTACAAAAAGAGTGTTTCCAAACTTCTCTATCAATTGGTAGGTTCAACTCTGTGAGTTGAATGAACTCATCACAAAGAAGTTTCTGAGAATCCTTCTCTCTAGTTTTTATATGAAGATATTTCCTTTTCCAACATAGGCCTCAAGGTGCTCCGAATAAACACTTGCAGATTCTACAAACGCAATGTTTCAAAACTGTTCTATCAAAAGAAAAGTTCAAGTCTGTGAGTTGAATGCACTCATCACACAGAAGTTTCTGAGGATGCTTCTGTCTAGCTTTTAGGTGAAGATATTTCCTTTTCCAGCATAGGCCTCAAAACGCTCCAAATATCCTCTTGCAGATTCTACAAAAAGAGTGTTTCCAAACTGTTCTATCAAAAGGAAGGTTCAACTCTGTGAGTTGAATGAATGCATCGTGAAGAACTTTCTGAGAATGCTTCTCTGTAGTTTTTAGGTGAAGATATTCCATATCCCAGCACAGGCCTCGAAGTGCTCCAAATAACCACTTGCAGATTTTACCAAAAGAGTGTTTCAAAACTGCTCTTTCTACAGGTAAGTTCAAGTCTGTGAGTTGAATGCACTCAACACAAAGAAGTTTCTGAGAATGCTTCTGTTCAGTTTTTATGTGAAGATATTTCCTTTTCCAGCATAGGCCTCAAACGGCTCCAAATATCCACTTGCAGATTCTACAAAAAGAGTGTTTCCAAACTTCTCTATCAATTGGTAGGTTCAACTCTGTGAGTTGAATGAACTCATCACAAAGAAGTTTCTGAGAATCCTTCTCTCTAGTTTTTATGTGAAGATATTTCCTTTTCCAACATAGGCCTCAAGGTGCTGCGAATAAACACTTGCAGATTCTACAAACGCAATGCTTCAAAACTGTTCTATCAAAAGAAACGTTCAAGTCTGTGAGTTGAACGCACTCATCACACAGAAGTTTCTGAGAATGCTTCTGTCTAGTTTTTAGGTGAAGATATTTCCTTTTCCAGCGTAGGCCTCAAAACGCTCCAAATATCCTCTTGCAGATTCTACAAAAAGAGTGTTTCAAAACTGTTCTATCAAAAGGAAGGTTCAACTCTGTGAGTTGAATGAATGCGTCGTGAAGAACTTTCTGAGAATGCTTCTCTGTAGTTTTTAGGTGAAGATATTCCATATCCCAGCACAGGCCTCGAAGTGCTCCAAATAACCACTTGCAGATTTTACCAAAAGAGTGTTTCAAAACTGCTCTTACTACAGGTAAGTTCAAGTCTGTGAGTTGAATGCACTCAACACAAAGAAGTTTCTGAGAATGCTTCTGTTCAGTTTTTATGTGAAGATATTTCCTTTTCCAGCATAGGCCTCAAACGGCTCCAAATATCCACTTGCAGATTCTACAAAAAGAGTGTTTCCAAACTTCTCTATCAATTGGTAGGTTCAACTCTGTGAGTTGAATGAACTCATCACAAAGAAGTTTCTGAGAATCCTTCTCTCTAGTTTTTATATGAAGATATTTCCTTTTCCAACATAGGCCTCAAGGTGCTCCGAATAAACACTTGCAGATTGTACAAACGCAATGTTTCAAAACTGTTCTATCAAAAGAAACGTTCAAGTCTGTGAGTTGAATGCACTCATCACACAGAAGTTTCTGAGGATGCTTCTGTCTAGTTTTTAGGTGAAGATATTTCCTTTTCAAGCATAGGCCTCAAAACGCTCCAAATATCCTCTTGCAGATTCTACAAAAAGAGTGTTTCCAAACTGTTCTATCAAAAGGAAGGTTCAACTCTGTGAGTTGAATGAATGCATCGTGAAGAACTTTCTGAGAATGCTTCTCTGTAGTTTTTAGGTGAAGATATTCCATATCCCAGCACAGGCCTCGAAGTGCTCCAAATAAACACTTGCAGATTTTACCAAAAGAGTGTTTCAAAACTGCTCTTTCTACAGGTAAGTTCAAGTCTGTGAGTTGAATGCACTCAACACAAAGAAGTTTCTGAGAATGCTTCTGTTCAGTTTTTATGTGAAGATATTTCCTTTTCCAGCATAGGCCCCAAACGGCTCCAAATATCCACTTGCAGATTCTACAAAAAGAGTGTTTCCAAACTTCTCTATCAATTGGTAGGTTCAACTGTGTGAGTTGAATGAACTCATCACAAAGAAGTTTCTGAGAATCCTTCTCTCTAGTTTTTATGTGAAGATATTTCCTTTTCCAACATAGGCCTCAAGGTGCTCCGAATAAACACTTGCAGATTCTACAAACGTAATGTTTCAAAACTGTTCTATCAAAACAAACGTTCAAGTCTGTGAGTTGCATGCACTCATCACACAGAAGTTTCTGAGAATGCTTCTGTCTAGTTTTTAGGTGAAGATATTTCCTTTTCCAGCGTAGGCCTCTAAACGCTCCAAATATCCTCTTGCAGATTCTACAAAAAGAGTGTTTCAAAACTGTTCTATCAAAAGGAAGGTTCAACTCTGTGAGTTGAATGAATGCATCGTGAAGAACTTTCTGAGAATGCTTCTCTGTAGTTTTTAGGTGAAGATATTCCATATCCCAGCACAGGCCTCGAAGTTCTCCAAATAACCACTTGCAGATTTTACCAAAAGAGTGTTTCAAAACTGCTCTTTCTACAGGTAAGTTCAAGTCTGTGAGTTGAATGCACTCAACACAAAGAAGTTTCTGAGAATGCTTCTGTTCAGTTTTTATGTGTAGATATTTCCTTTTACAGCATAGGCCTCAAACGGCTCCAAATATCCACTTGCAGATTCTACAAAAAGAGTGTTTCCAATCTTCTCTATCAATTGGTAGGTTCAACTCTGTGAGTTGAATGAACTCATCACAAAGAAGTTTCTGAGAATCCTTCTCTCTAGTTTTTACGTGAAGATATTTCCTTTTCCAACATAGGCCTCAAGGTGCTCCGAATAAACACTTGCAGATTCTACAAACGTAATGTTTCAAAACTGTTCTATCAAAAGAAACGTTCAAGTCTGTGAGTTGAATGCACTCATCACACAGAAGTTTCTGAGAATGCTTCTGTCTAGTTTTTAGGTGAAGATATTTCCTATTCCAGCATAGGCCTCAAAACGCTCCAAATATCCTCTTGCAGATTCTACAAAAAGAGTGTTTCAAAACTGTTCTATCAAAAGGAAGGTTGAACTCTGTGAGTTGAATGAATGCATCGTGAAGAACTTTCTGAGAATGCTTCTCTGTAGTTTTTAGGTGAAGATATTCCATATCCCAGCACAGGCCTCGAAGTGCTCCAAATAACCACTTGCAGATTTTACCAAAAGAGTGTTTCAAAACTGCTCTTTCTACAGGTAAGTTCAAGTCTGTGAGTTGAATGCACTCAACACAAAGAAGTTTCTGAGAATGCTTCTGTTCAGTTTTTATGTGAAGATATTTCCTTTTCCAGCATAGGCCTCAAACGGCTCCAAATATCCACTTGCAGATTCTACAAAAAGAGTGTTTCCAAACTTCTCTATCAATTGGTAGGTTCAACTCTGTGAGTTGAATGAACTCATCACAAAGAAGTTTCTGAGAATCCTTCTCTCTAGTTTTTATATGAAGATATTTCCTTTTCCAACATAGGCCTCAAGGTGCTCCGAATAAACACTTGCAGATTCTACAAACGCAATGTTTCAAAACTGTTCTATCAAAAGAAAAGTTCAAGTCTGTGAGTTGAATGCACTCATCACACAGAAGTTTCTGAGGATGCTTCTGTCTAGCTTTTAGGTGAAGATATTTCCTTTTCCAGCATAGGCCTCAAAACGCTCCAAATATCCTCTTGCAGATTCTACAAAAAGAGTGTTTCCAAACTGTTCTATCAAAAGGAAGGTTCAACTCTGTGAGTTGAATGAATGCATCGTGAAGAACTTTCTGAGAATGCTTCTCTGTAGTTTTTAGGTGAAGATATTCCATATCCCAGCACAGGCCTCGAAGTGCTCCAAATAACCACTTGCAGATTTTACCAAAAGAGTGTTTCAAAACTGCTCTTTCTACAAGTAAGTTCAAGTCTGTGAGTTGAATGCACTCAACACAAAGAAGTTTCTGAGAATGCTTCTGTTCAGTTTTTATGTGAAGATATTTCCTTTTCCAGCATAGGCCTCAAACGGCTCCAAATATCCACTTGCAGATTCTACAAAAAGAGTGTTTCCAAACTTCTCTATCAATTGGTAGGTTCAACTCTGTGAGTTGAATGAACTCATCACAAAGAAGTTTCTGAGAATCCTTCTCTCTAGTTTTTATGTGAAGATATTTCCTTTTCCAACATAGGCCTCAAGGTGCTCCGAATAAACACTTGCAGATTCTACAAACGCAATGCTTCAAAACTGTTCTATCAAAAGAAACGTTCAAGTCTGTGAGTTGAACGCACTCATCACACAGAAGTTTCTGAGAATGCTTCTGTCTAGTTTTTAGGTGAAGATATTTCCTTTTCCAGCGTAGGCCTCTAAACGCTCCAAATATCCTCTTGCAGATTCTACAAAAAGAGTGTTTCAAAACTGTTCTATCAAAAGGAAGGTTCAACTCTGTGAGTTGAATGAGTGCATCGTGAAGAACTTTCTGAGAATGCTTCTCTGTAGTTTTTTGGTGAAGATATTCCATATCCCAGCACAGGCCTCGAAGTGCTCCAAATAACCACTTGCAGATTTATCAAAAGAGTGTTTCAAAACTGCTCTTTCTACAGGTAAGTTCAAGTCTGTGAGTTGAATGCACTCAACACAAAGAAGTTTCTGAGAATGCTTCTGTTCAGTTTTTATGTGAAGATATTTCCTTTTCCAGCATAGGCCTCAAACGGCTCCAAATATCCACTTGCAGATTCTACAAAAAGAGTGTTTCCAAACTTCTCTATCAATTGGTAGGTTCAACTCTGTGAGTTGAATGAACTCATCACAAAGAAGTTTCTGAGAATCCTTCTCTCTAGTTTTTATGTGAAGATATTTCCTTTTCCAACATAGGCCTCAAGGTGCTCCGAATAAACACTTGCAGATTCTACAAACGTAATGTTTCAAAACTGTTCTATCAAAACAAACGTTCAAGTCTGTGAGTTGCATGCACTCATCACACAGAAGTTTCTGAGAATGCTTCTGTCTAGTTTTTAGGTGAAGATATTTCCTATTCCAGCGTAGGCCTCTAAACGCTCCAAATATCCTCTTGCAGATTCTACAAAAAGAGTGTTTCAAAACTGTTCTATCAAAAGGAAGGTTCAACTCTGTGAGTTGAATGAATGCGTCGTGAAGAACTTTCTGAGAATGCTTCTCTGTAGTTTTTAGGTGAAGATATTCCATATCCCAGCACAGGCCTCGAAGTTCTCCAAATAACCACTTGCAGATTTTACCAAAAGAGTGTTTCAAAACTGCTCTTTCTACAGGTAAGTTCAAGTCTGTGAGTTGAATGCACTCAACACAAAGAAGTTTCTGAGAATGCTTCTGTTCAGTTTTTATGCGTAGATATTTCCTTTTACAGCATAGGCCTCAAACGGCTCCAAATATCCACTTGCAGATTCTACAAAAAGAGTGTTTCCAATCTTCTCTATCAATTGGTAGGTTCAACTCTGTGAGTTGAATGAACTCATCACAAAGAAGTTTCTGAGAATCCTTCTCTCTAGTTTTTACGTGAAGATATTTCCTTTTCCAACATAGGCCTCAAGGTGCTCCGAATAAACACTTGCAGATTCTACAAACGTAATGTTTCAAAACTGTTCTATCAAAAGAAACGTTCAAGTCTGTGAGTTGAATGCACTCATCACACAGAAGTTTCTGAGAATGCTTCTGTCTAGTTTTTAGGTGAAGATATTTCCTATTCCAGCATAGGCCTCAAAACGCTCCAAATATCCTCTTGCAGATTCTACAAAAAGAGTGTTTCAAAACTGTTCTATCAAAAGGAAGGTTGAACTCTGTGAGTTGAATGAATGCATCGTGAAGAACTTTCTGAGAATGCTTCTCTGTAGTTTTTAGGTGAAGATATTCCATATCCCAGCACAGGCCTCGAAGTGCTCCAAATAACCACTTGCAGATTTTACCAAAAGAGTGTTTCAAAACTGCTCTTTCTACAGGTAAGTTCAAGTCTGTGAGTTGAATGCACTCAACACAAAGAAGTTTCTGAGAATGCTTCTGTTCAGTTTTTATGTGAAGATATTTCCTTTTCCAGCATAGGCCTCAAACGGCTCCAAATATCCACTTGCAGATTCTACAAAAAGAGTGTTTCCAAACTTCTCTATCAATTGGTAGGTTCAACTCTGTGAGTTGAATGAACTCATCACAAAGAAGTTTCTGAGAATCCTTCTCTCTAGTTTTTATATGAAGATATTTCCTTTTCCAACATAGGCCTCAAGGTGCTCCGAATAAACACTTGCAGATTCTACAAACGCAATGTTTCAAAACTGTTCTATCAAAAGAAAAGTTCAAGTCTGTGAGTTGAATGCACTCATCACACAGAAGTTTCTGAGGATGCTTCTGTCTAGCTTTTAGGTGAAGATATTTCCTTTTCCAGCATAGGCCTCAAAACGCTCCAAATATCCTCTTGCAGATTCTACAAAAAGAGTGTTTCCAAACTGTTCTATCAAAAGGAAGGTTCAACTCTGTGAGTTGAATGAATGCATCGTGAAGAACTTTCTGAGAATGCTTCTCTGTAGTTTTTAGGTGAAGATATTCCATATCCCAGCACAGGCCTCGAAGTGCTCCAAATAACCACTTGCAGATTTTACCAAAAGAGTGTTTCAAAACTGCTCTTTCTACAGGTAAGTTCAAGTCTGTGAGTTGAATGCACTCAACACAAAGAAGTTTCTGAGAATGCTTCTGTTCAGTTTTTATGTGAAGATATTTCCTTTTCCAGCATAGGCCTCAAACGGCTCCAAATATCCACTTGCAGATTCTACAAAAAGAGTGTTTCCAAACTTCTCTATCAATTGGTAGGTTCAACTCTGTGAGTTGAATGAACTCATCACAAAGAAGTTTCTGAGAATCCTTCTCTCTAGTTTTTATGTGAAGATATTTCCTTTTCCAACATAGGCCTCAAGGTGCTCCGAATAAACACTTGCAGATTCTACAAACGCAATGCTTCAAAACTGTTCTATCAAAAGAAACGTTCAAGTCTGTGAGTTGAACGCACTCATCACACAGAAGTTTCTGAGAATGCTTCTGTCTAGTTTTTAGGTGAAGATATTTCCTTTTCCAGCGTAGGCCTCAAAACGCTCCAAATATCCTCTTGCAGATTCTACAAAAAGAGTGTTTCAAAACTGTTCTATCAAAAGGAAGGTTCAACTCTGTGAGTTGAATGAATGCGTCGTGAAGAACTTTCTGAGAATGCTTCTCTGTAGTTTTTAGGTGAAGATATTCCATATCCCAGCACAGGCCTCGAAGTGCTCCAAATAACCACTTGCAGATTTTACCAAAAGAGTGTTTCAAAACTGCTCTTACTACAGGTAAGTTCAAGTCTGTGAGTTGAATGCACTCAACACAAAGAAGTTTCTGAGAATGCTTCTGTTCAGTTTTTATGTGAAGATATTTCCTTTTCCAGCATAGGCCTCAAACGGCTCCAAATATCCACTTGCAGATTCTACAAAAAGAGTGTTTCCAAACTTCTCTATCAATTGGTAGGTTCAACTCTGTGAGTTGAATGAACTCATCACAAAGAAGTTTCTGAGAATCCTTCTCTCTAGTTTTTATATGAAGATATTTCCTTTTCCAACATAGGCCTCAAGGTGCTCCGAATAAACACTTGCAGATTGTACAAACGCAATGTTTCAAAACTGTTCTATCAAAAGAAACGTTCAAGTCTGTGAGTTGAATGCACTCATCACACAGAAGTTTCTGAGGATGCTTCTGTCTAGTTTTTAGGTGAAGATATTTCCTTTTCAAGCATAGGCCTCAAAACGCTCCAAATATCCTCTTGCAGATTCTACAAAAAGAGTGTTTCCAAACTGTTCTATCAAAAGGAAGGTTCAACTCTGTGAGTTGAATGAATGCATCGTGAAGAACTTTCTGAGAATGCTTCTCTGTAGTTTTTAGGTGAAGATATTCCATATCCCAGCACAGGCCTCGAAGTGCTCCAAATAAACACTTGCAGATTTTACCAAAAGAGTGTTTCAAAACTGCTCTTTCTACAGGTAAGTTCAAGTCTGTGAGTTGAATGCACTCAACACAAAGAAGTTTCTGAGAATGCTTCTGTTCAGTTTTTATGTGAAGATATTTCCTTTTCCAGCATAGGCCCCAAACGGCTCCAAATATCCACTTGCAGATTCTACAAAAAGAGTGTTTCCAAACTTCTCTATCAATTGGTAGGTTCAACTCTGTGAGTTGAATGAACTCATCACAAAGAAGTTTCTGAGAATCCTTCTCTCTAGTTTTTATGTGAAGATATTTCCTTTTCCAACATAGGCCTCAAGGTGCTCCGAATAAACACTTGCAGATTCTACAAACGCAATGCTTCAAAACTGTTCTATCAAAAGAAACGTTCAAGTCTGTGAGTTGAACGCACTCATCACACAGAAGTTTCTGAGAATGCTTCTGTCTAGTTTTTAGGTGAAGATATTTCCTTTTCCAGCGTAGGCCTCTAAACGCTCCAAATATCCTCTTGCAGATTCTACAAAAAGAGTGTTTCAAAACTGTTCTATCAAAAGGAAGGTTCAACTCTGTGAGTTGAATGAATGCGTCGTGAAGAACTTTCTGAGAATGCTTCTCTGTAGTTTTTAGGTGAAGATATTCCATATCCCAGCACAGGCCTCGAAGTGCTCCAAATAACCACTTGCAGATTTTACCAAAAGAGTGTTTCAAAACTGCTCTTACTACAGGTAAGTTCAAGTCTGTGAGTTGAATGCACTCAACACAAAGAAGTTTCTGAGAATGCTTCTGTTCAGTTTTTATGTGAAGATATTTCCTTTTCCAGCATAGGCCTCAAACGGCTCCAAATATCCACTTGCAGATTCTACAAAAAGAGTGTTTCCAAACTTCTCTATCAATTGGTAGGTTCAACTCTGTGAGTTGAATGAACTCATCACAAAGAAGTTTCTGAGAATCCTTCTCTCTAGTTTTAATGTGAAGATATTTCCTTTTCCAACATAGGCCTCAAGGTGCTCCGAATAAACACTTGCAGATTCTACAAACGTAATGTTTCAAAACTGTTCTATCAAAAGAAACGTTCAAGTCTGTGAGTTGAATGCACTCATCACACAGAAGTTTCTGAGAATGCTTCTGTCTAGTTTTTAGGTGAAGATATTTTCCTTTTCCAGCATAGGCCTCAAAACGCTCCAAATATCCTCTTGCAGATTCTACAAAAAGAGTGTTTCAAAACTGTTCTATCAAAAGGAAGGTTCAACTCTGTGAGTTGAATGAATGCATCGTGAAGAACTTTCTGAGAATGCTTCTCTGTAGTTTTTAGGTGAAGATATTCCATATCCCAGCACAGGCCTCGAAGTGCTCCAAATAACCACTTGCAGATTTATCAAAAGAGTGTTTCAAAACTGCTCTTTCTACAGGTAAGTTCAAGTCTGTGAGTTGAATGCACTCAACACAAAGAAGTTTCTGAGAATGCTTCTGTTCAGTTTTTATGTGAAGATATTTCCTTTTCCAGCATAGGCCTCAAACGGCTCCAAATATCCACTTGCAGATTCTACAAAAAGAGTGTTTCGAAACTTCTCTATCAATTGGTAGGTTCAACTCTGTGAGTTGAATGAACTCATCACAAAGAAGTTTCTGAGAATCCTTCTCTCTAGTTTTTACGTGAAGATATTTCCTTCTCCAACATAGGCCTCAAGGTGCTCCGAATAAACACTTGCAGATTCTACAAACGTAATGTTTCAAAACTGTTCTATCAAAAGAAACGTTCAAGTCTGTGAGTTGAATGCACTCATCACACAGAAGTTTCTGAGAATGCTTCTGTCTAGTTTTTAGGTGAAGATATTTCCTTTTCCAGCATAGGCCTCAAAACGCTCCAAATATCCTCTTGCAGATTCTACAAAAAGAGTGTTTCAAAACTGTTCTATCAAAAGGAAGGTTCAACTCTGTGAGTTGAATGAATGCATCGTGAAGAACTTTCTGAGAATGCTTCTCTGTAGTTTTTAGGTGAAGATATTCCATATCCCAGCACAGGCCTCGAAGTGCTCCAAATAACCACTTGCAGATTTTACCAAAAGAGTGTTTCAAAACTGCTCTTTCTACAGGTAAGTTCAAGTCTGTGAGTTGAATGCACTCAACACAAAGAAGTTTCTGAGAATGCTTCTGTTCAGTTTTTATGCGTAGATATTTCCTTTTACAGCATAGGCCTCAAACGGCTCCAAATATCCACTTGCAGATTCTACAAAAAGAGTGTTTCCAATCTTCTCTATCAATTGGTAGGTTCAACTCTGTGAGTTGAATGAACTCATCACAAAGAAGTTTCTGAGAATCCTTCTCTCTAGTTTTTACGTGAAGATATTTCCTTTTCCAACATAGGCCTCAAGGTGCTCCGAATAAACACTTGCAGATTCTACAAACGTAATGTTTCAAAACTGTTCTATCAAAAGAAACGTTCAAGTCTGTGAGTTGAATGCACTCATCACACAGAAGTTTCTGAGAATGCTTCTGTCTAGTTTTTAGGTGAAGATATTTCCTATTCCAGCATAGGCCTCAAAACGCTCCAAATATCCTCTTGCAGATTCTACAAAAAGAGTGTTTCAAAACTGTTCTATCAAAAGGAAGGTTGAACTCTGTGAGTTGAATGAATGCATCGTGAAGAACTTTCTGAGAATGCTTCTCTGTAGTTTTTAGGTGAAGATATTCCATATCCCAGCACAGGCCTCGAAGTGCTCCAAATAACCACTTGCAGATTTTACCAAAAGAGTGTTTCAAAACTGCTCTTTCTACAGGTAAGTTCAAGTCTGTGAGTTGAATGCACTCAACACAAAGAAGTTTCTGAGAATGCTTCTGTTCAGTTTTTATGTGAAGATATTTCCTTTTCCAGCATAGGCCTCAAACGGCTCCAAATATCCACTTGCAGATTCTACAAAAAGAGTGTTTCCAAACTTCTCTATCAATTGGTAGGTTCAACTCTGTGAGTTGAATGAACTCATCACAAAGAAGTTTCTGAGAATCCTTCTCTCTAGTTTTTATATGAAGATATTTCCTTTTCCAACATAGGCCTCAAGGTGCTCCGAATAAACACTTGCAGATTCTACAAACGCAATGTTTCAAAACTGTTCTATCAAAAGAAAAGTTCAAGTCTGTGAGTTGAATGCACTCATCACACAGAAGTTTCTGAGGATGCTTCTGTCTAGCTTTTAGGTGAAGATATTTCCTTTTCCAGCATAGGCCTCAAAACGCTCCAAATATCCTCTTGCAGATTCTACAAAAAGAGTGTTTCCAAACTGTTCTATCAAAAGGAAGGTTCAACTCTGTGAGTTGAATGAATGCATCGTGAAGAACTTTCTGAGAATGCTTCTCTGTAGTTTTTAGGTGAAGATATTCCATATCCCAGCACAGGCCTCGAAGTGCTCCAAATAACCACTTGCAGATTTTACCAAAAGAGTGTTTCAAAACTGCTCTTTCTACAGGTAAGTTCAAGTCTGTGAGTTGAATGCACTCAACACAAAGAAGTTTCTGAGAATGCTTCTGTTCAGTTTTTATGTGAAGATATTTCCTTTTCCAGCATAGGCCTCAAACGGCTCCAAATATCCACTTGCAGATTCTACAAAAAGAGTGTTTCCAAACTTCTCTATCAATTGGTAGGTTCAACTCTGTGAGTTGAATGAACTCATCACAAAGAAGTTTCTGAGAATCCTTCTCTCTAGTTTTTATGTGAAGATATTTCCTTTTCCAACATAGGCCTCAAGGTGCTCCGAATAAACACTTGCAGATTCTACAAACGCAATGCTTCAAAACTGTTCTATCAAAAGAAACGTTCAAGTCTGTGAGTTGAACGCACTCATCACACAGAAGTTTCTGAGAATGCTTCTGTCTAGTTTTTAGGTGAAGATATTTCCTTTTCCAGCGTAGGCCTCAAAACGCTCCAAATATCCTCTTGCAGATTCTACAAAAAGAGTGTTTCAAAACTGTTCTATCAAAAGGAAGGTTCAACTCTGTGAGTTGAATGAATGCGTCGTGAAGAACTTTCTGAGAATGCTTCTCTGTAGTTTTTAGGTGAAGATATTCCATATCCCAGCACAGGCCTCGAAGTGCTCCAAATAACCACTTGCAGATTTTACCAAAAGAGTGTTTCAAAACTGCTCTTACTACAGGTAAGTTCAAGTCTGTGAGTTGAATGCACTCAACACAAAGAAGTTTCTGAGAATGCTTCTGTTCAGTTTTTATGTGAAGATATTTCCTTTTCCAGCATAGGCCTCAAACGGCTCCAAATATCCACTTGCAGATTCTACAAAAAGAGTGTTTCCAAACTTCTCTATCAATTGGTAGGTTCAACTCTGTGAGTTGAATGAACTCATCACAAAGAAGTTTCTGAGAATCCTTCTCTCTAGTTTTTATATGAAGATATTTCCTTTTCCAACATAGGCCTCAAGGTGCTCCGAATAAACACTTGCAGATTGTACAAACGCAATGTTTCAAAACTGTTCTATCAAAAGAAACGTTCAAGTCTGTGAGTTGAATGCACTCATCACACAGAAGTTTCTGAGGATGCTTCTGTCTAGTTTTTAGGTGAAGATATTTCCTTTTCAAGCATAGGCCTCAAAACGCTCCAAATATCCTCTTGCAGATTCTACAAAAAGAGTGTTTCCAAACTGTTCTATCAAAAGGAAGGTTCAACTCTGTGAGTTGAATGAATGCATCGTGAAGAACTTTCTGAGAATGCTTCTCTGTAGTTTTTAGGTGAAGATATTCCATATCCCAGCACAGGCCTCGAAGTGCTCCAAATAAACACTTGCAGATTTTACCAAAAGAGTGTTTCAAAACTGCTCTTTCTACAGGTAAGTTCAAGTCTGTGAGTTGAATGCACTCAACACAAAGAAGTTTCTGAGAATGCTTCTGTTCAGTTTTTATGTGAAGATATTTCCTTTTCCAGCATAGGCCCCAAACGGCTCCAAATATCCACTTGCAGATTCTACAAAAAGAGTGTTTCCAAACTTCTCTATCAATTGGTAGGTTCAACTCTGTGAGTTGAATGAACTCATCACAAAGAAGTTTCTGAGAATCCTTCTCTCTAGTTTTTATGTGAAGATATTTCCTTTTCCAACATAGGCCTCAAGGTGCTCCGAATAAACACTTGCAGATTCTACAAACGCAATGCTTCAAAACTGTTCTATCAAAAGAAACGTTCAAGTCTGTGAGTTGAACGCACTCATCACACAGAAGTTTCTGAGAATGCTTCTGTCTAGTTTTTAGGTGAAGATATTTCCTTTTCCAGCGTAGGCCTCTAAACGCTCCAAATATCCTCTTGCAGATTCTACAAAAAGAGTGTTTCAAAACTGTTCTATCAAAAGGAAGGTTCAACTCTGTGAGTTGAATGAATGCGTCGTGAAGAACTTTCTGAGAATGCTTCTCTGTAGTTTTTAGGTGAAGATATTCCATATCCCAGCACAGGCCTCGAAGTGCTCCAAATAACCACTTGCAGATTTTACCAAAAGAGTGTTTCAAAACTGCTCTTACTACAGGTAAGTTCAAGTCTGTGAGTTGAATGCACTCAACACAAAGAAGTTTCTGAGAATGCTTCTGTTCAGTTTTTATGTGAAGATATTTCCTTTTCCAGCATAGGCCTCAAACGGCTCCAAATATCCACTTGCAGATTCTACAAAAAGAGTGTTTCCAAACTTCTCTATCAATTGGTAGGTTCAACTCTGTGAGTTGAATGAACTCATCACAAAGAAGTTTCTGAGAATCCTTCTCTCTAGTTTTAATGTGAAGATATTTCCTTTTCCAACATAGGCCTCAAGGTGCTCCGAATAAACACTTGCAGATTCTACAAACGTAATGTTTCCAAACTGTTCTATCAAAAGAAACGTTCAAGTCTGTGAGTTGAATGCACTCATCACACAGAAGTTTCTGAGAATGCTTCTGTCTAGTTTTTAGGTGAAGATATTTCCTTTTCCAGCATAGGCCTCAAAACGCTCCAAATATCCTCTTGCAGATTCTACAAAAAGAGTGTTTCAAAACTGTTCTATCAAAAGGAAGGTTCAACTCTGTGAGTTGAATGAATGCATCGTGAAGAACTTTCTGAGAATGCTTCCCTGTAGTTTTTAGGTGAAGATATTCCATATCCCAGCACAGGCCTCGAAGTGCTCCAAATAACCACTTGCAGATTTTACCAAAAGAGTGTTTCAAAACTGCTCTTACTACAGCTAAGTTCAAGTCTGTGAGTTGAATGCACTCAACACAAAGAAGTTTCTGAGAATGCTTCTGTTCAGTTTTTATGTGAAGTTATTTCCTTTTCCAGCATAGGCCTCAAACGGCTCCAAATATCCACTTGCAGATTCTACAAAAAGATTGTTTCCAAATTTCTCTATCAATTGGTAGGTTCAACTCTGTGAGTTGAATGAACTCATCACAAAGAAGTTTCTGAGAATCCTTCTCTCTAGTTTTTATGTGAAGATATTTCCTTTTCCAACATAGGCCTCAAGGTGCTCCGAATAAACAATTGCAGATTCTACAAACGCAATGTTTCAAAACTGTTCTATCAAAAGAAACGTTCAAGTCTGTGAGTTGAATGCACTCATCACACAGAAGTTTCTGAGGATGCTTCTGTCTAGTTTTTAGGTGAAGATATTTCCTTTTCCAGCATAGGCCTCAAAGCGCTCCAAATATCCTCTTGCAGATTCTACAAAAAGAGTGTTTCCAAACTGTTCTATCAAAAGGAAGGTTCAACTCTGTGAGTTGAATGAATGCATCATGAAGAACTTTCTGAGAATGCTTCTCTGTAGTTTTTAGGTGAAGATATTCCATATCCCAGCACAGGCCTCGAAGTGCTCCAAATAACCACTTGCAGATTTTACCAAAAGAGTGTTTCAAAACTGCTCTTTCTACAGGTAAGTTCAAGTCTGTGAGTTGAATGCACTCAACACAAAGAAGTTTCTGAGAATGCTTCTGTTCAGTTTTTATGTGAAGATATTTCCTTTTCCAGCATAGGCCTCAAACGGCTCCAAATATCCACTTGCAGATTCTACAAAAAGAGTGTTTCCAAACTTCTCTATCAATTGGTAGGTTCAACTCTGTGAGTTGAATGAACTCATCACAAAGAAGTTTCTGAGAATCCTTCTCTCTAGTTTTTATGTGAAGATATTTCCTTTTCCAACATAGGCCTCAAGGTGCTCCGAATAAACACTTGCAGATTCTACAAACGTAATGTTTCCAAACTGTTCTATCAAAAGAAACGTTCAAGTCTGTGAGTTGAAAGCACTCATCACACAGAAGTTTCTGAGGATGCTTCTGTCTAGTTTTTAGGTGAAGATATTTCCTTTTCAAGCATAGGCCTCAAAACGCTCCAAATATCCTCTTGCAGATTCTACAAAAAGAGTGTTTCAAAACTGTTCTATCAAAAGGAAGGTTCAACTCTGTGAGTTGAATGAATGCATCGTGAAGAACTTTCTGAGAATGCTTCTCTGTAGTTTTTAGGTGAAGATATTCCATATCCCAGCACAGGCCTCGAAGTGCTCCAAATAACCACTTGTAGATTTTACCAAAAGAGTGTTTCAAAACTGCTCTTACTACAGGTAAGTTTAAGTCTGTGAGTTGAATGCACTCAACACAAAGAAGTTTCTGAGAATGCTTCTGTTCAGTTTTTATGTGAAGTTATTTCCTTTTCCAGCATAGGCCTCAAACGGCTCCAAATATCCACTTGCAGATTCTACAAAAAGAGTGTTTCCAAACTTCTCTATCAATTGGTAGGTTCAACTCTGTGAGTTGAATGAACTCATCACAAAGAAGTTTCTGAGAATCCTTCTCTCTAGTTTTTATGTGAAGATATTTCCTTTTCCAACATAGGCCTCAAGGTGCTCCGAATAAACACTTGCAGATTCTACAAACGCAATGCTTCAAAACTGTTCTATCAGAAGAAACGTTCAAGTCTGTGAGTTGAATGCACTCATCACACAGAAGTTTCTGAGAATGCTTCTGTCTAGTTTTTAGGTGAAGATATTTCCTTTTCCAGCGTAGGCCTCAATACGCTCCAAATATCCTCTTGCAGATTCTACAAAAAGAGTGTTTCAAAACTGTTCTATCAAAAGGAAGGTTCAACTCTGTGAGTTGAATGAATGCATCGTGAAGAACTTTCTGAGAATGCTTCTCTGTAGTTTTTAGGTGAAGATATTCCATATCCCAGCACAGGCCTAGAGGTGCTCCAAATAACCTCTTGCAGATTTATCAAAAGAGTGTTTCAAAACTGCTCTTTCTACAGGTAAGTTCAAGTCTGTGAGTTGAATGCACTCAACACAAAGAAGTTTCTGAGAATGCTTCTGTTCACTTTTTATGTGAAGATATTTCCTTTTCCAGCATAGGCCTCAAACGGCTCCAAATATCCACTTGCAGATTCTACAAAAAGAGTGTTTCCAAACTTCTCTATCAATTGGTAGGTTCAACTCTGTGAGTTGAATGAACTCATCACAAAGAAGTTTCTGAGAATCCTTCTCTCTAGTTTTTATGTGAAGATATTTCCTTTTCCAACATAGGCCTTAAGGTGCTCCGAATAAACACTTGCAGATTCTACAAACGCAATGTTTCAAAACTGTTCTATCAAAAGAAACGTTCAAGTCTGTGAGTTGAATGCACTCATCACACAGAAGTTTCTGAGGATGCTTCTGTCTAGTTTTTAGGTGAAGATATTTCCTTTTCAAGCCTAGGCCTCAAAACGCTCCAAATATCCTCTTGCAGATTCTACAAAAAGAGTGTTTCCAAACTGTTCTATCAAAAGGAAGGTTCAACTCTGTGAGTTGAATGAATGCATCGTGAAGAACTTTCTGAGAATGCTTCTCTGTAGTTTTTAGGTGAAGATATTCCATATCCCAGCACAGGCCTCGAAGTGCTCCAAATAACCACTTGCAGATTTTACCAAAAGAGTGTTTCAAAACTGCTCTTTCTACAGGTAAGTTCAAGTCTGTGAGTTGAATGCACTCAACACAAAGAAGTTTCTGAGAATGCTTCTGTTCAGTTTTTATGTGAAGATATTTCCTTTTCCAGCATAGGCCTCAAACGGCTCCAAATATCCACTTGCAGATTCTACAAAAAGAGTGTTTCCAAACTTCTCTATCAATTGGTAGGTTCAACTCTGTGAGTTGAATGAACTCATCACAAAGAAGTTTCTGAGAATCCTTCTCTCTAGTTTTTATGTGAAGATATTTCCTTTTCCAACATAGGCCTCAAGGTGCTCCGAATAAACACTTGCAGATTCTACAAACGCAATGCTTCAAAACTGTTCTATCAAAAGAAACGTTCAAGTCTGTGAGTTGAACGCACTCATCACACAGAAGTTTCTGAGAATGCTTCTGTCTAGTTTTTAGGTGAAGATATTTCCTTTTCCAGCGTAGGCCTCAAAACGCTCCAAATATCCTCTTGCAGATTCTACAAAAAGAGTGTTTCAAAACTGTTCTATCAAAAGGAAGGTTCAACTCTGTGAGTTGAATGAATGCGTCGTGAAGAACTTTCTGAGAATGCTTCTCTGTAGTTTTTAGGTGAAGATATTCCATATCCCAGCTCAGGCCTCGAAGTGCTCCAAATAACCACTTGCAGATTTTACCAAAAGAGTGTTTCAAAACTGCTCTTACTACAGGTAAGTTCAAGTCTGTGAGTTGAATGCACTCAACACAAAGAAGTTTCTGAGAATGCTTCTGTTCAGTTTTTATGTGAAGATATTTCCTTTTCCAGCATAGGCCTCAAACGGCTCCAAATATCCACTTGCAGATTCTACAAAAAGAGTGTTTCCAAACTTCTCTATCAATTGGTAGGTTCAACTCTGTGAGTTGAATGAACTCATCACAAAGAAGTTTCTGAGAATCCTTCTCTCTAGTTTTAATGTGAAGATATTTCCTTTTCCAACATAGGCCTCAAGGTGCTCCGAATAAACACTTGCAGATTCTACAAACGTAATGTTTCCAAACTGTTCTATCAAAAGAAACGTTCAAGTCTGTGAGTTGAATGCACTCATCACACAGAAGTTTCTGAGGATGCTTCTGTCTAGTTTTTAGGTGAAGATATTTCCTTTTCCAGCATAGGCCTCAAAGCGCTCCAAATATCCTCTTGCAGATTCTACAAAAAGAGTGTTTCCAAACTGTTCTATCAAAAGGAAGGTTCAACTCTGTGAGTTGAATGAATGCATCATGAAGAACTTTCTGAGAATGCTTCTCTGTAGTTTTTAGGTGAAGATATTCCATATCCCAGCACAGGCCTCGAAGTGCTCCAAATAACCACTTGCAGATTTTACCAAAAGAGTGTTTCAAAACTGCTCTTTCTACAGGTAAGTTCAAGTCTGTGAGTTGAATGCACTCAACACAAAGAAGTTTCTGAGAATGCTTCTGTTCAGTTTTTATGTGAAGATATTTCCTTTTCCAGCATAGGCCTCAAACGGCTCCAAATATCCACTTGCAGATTCTACAAAAAGAGTGTTTCCAAACTTCTCTATCAATTGGTAGGTTCAACTCTGTGAGTTGAATGAACTCATCACAAAGAAGTTTCTGAGAATCCTTCTCTCTAGTTTTTATGTGAAGATATTTCCTTTTCCAACATAGGCCTCAAGGTGCTCCGAATAAACACTTGCAGATTCTACAAACGTAATGTTTCCAAACTGTTCTATCAAAAGAAACGTTCAAGTCTGTGAGTTGAAAGCACTCATCACACAGAAGTTTCTGAGGATGCTTCTGTCTAGTTTTTAGGTGAAGATATTTCCTTTTCAAGCATAGGCCTCAAAACGCTCCAAATATCCTCTTGCAGATTCTACAAAAAGAGTGTTTCAAAACTGTTCTATCAAAAGGAAGGTTCAACTCTGTGAGTTGAATGAATGCATCGTGAAGAACTTTCTGAGAATGCTTCTCTGTAGTTTTTAGGTGAAGATATTCCATATCCCAGCACAGGCCTCGAAGTGCTCCAAATAACCACTTGTAGATTTTACCAAAAGAGTGTTTCAAAACTGCTCTTACTACAGGTAAGTTTAAGTCTGTGAGTTGAATGCACTCAACACAAAGAAGTTTCTGAGAATGCTTCTGTTCAGTTTTTATGTGAAGTTATTTCCTTTTCCAGCATAGGCCTCAAACGGCTCCAAATATCCACTTGCAGATTCTACAAAAAGAGTGTTTCCAAACTTCTCTATCAATTGGTAGGTTCAACTCTGTGAGTTGAATGAACTCATCACAAAGAAGTTTCTGAGAATCCTTCTCTCTAGTTTTTATGTGAAGATATTTCCTTTTCCAACATAGGCCTCAAGGTGCTCCGAATAAACACTTGCAGATTCTACAAACGCAATGCTTCAAAACTGTTCTATCAGAAGAAACGTTCAAGTCTGTGAGTTGAATGCACTCATCACACAGAAGTTTCTGAGAATGCTTCTGTCTAGTTTTTAGGTGAAGATATTTCCTTTTCCAGCGTAGGCCTCAATACGCTCCAAATATCCTCTTGCAGATTCTACAAAAAGAGTGTTTCAAAACTGTTCTATCAAAAGGAAGGTTCAACTCTGTGAGTTGAATGAATGCATCGTGAAGAACTTTCTGAGAATGCTTCTCTGTAGTTTTTAGGTGAAGATATTCCATATCCCAGCACAGGCCTAGAGGTGCTCCAAATAACCTCTTGCAGATTTATCAAAAGAGTGTTTCAAAACTGCTCTTTCTACAGGTAAGTTCAAGTCTGTGAGTTGAATGCACTCAACACAAAGAAGTTTCTGAGAATGCTTCTGTTCACTTTTTATGTGAAGATATTTCCTTTTCCAGCATAGGCCTCAAACGGCTCCAAATATCCACTTGCAGATTCTACAAAAAGAGTGTTTCCAAACTTCTCTATCAATTGGTAGGTTCAACTCTGTGAGTTGAATGAACTCATCACAAAGAAGTTTCTGAGAATCCTTCTCTCTAGTTTTTATGTGAAGATATTTCCTTTTCCAACATAGGCCTTAAGGTGCTCCGAATAAACACTTGCAGATTCTACAAACGCAATGTTTCAAAACTGTTCTATCAAAAGAAACGTTCAAGTCTGTGAGTTGAATGCACTCATCACACAGAAGTTTCTGAGGATGCTTCTGTCTAGTTTTTAGGTGAAGATATTTCCTTTTCAAGCCTAGGCCTCAAAACGCTCCAAATATCCTCTTGCAGATTCTACAAAAAGAGTGTTTCCAAACTGTTCTATCAAAAGGAAGGTTCAACTCTGTGAGTTGAATGAATGCATCGTGAAGAACTTTCTGAGAATGCTTCTCTGTAGTTTTTAGGTGAAGATATTCCATATCCCAGCACAGGCCTCGAAGTGCTCCAAATAACCACTTGCAGATTTTACCAAAAGAGTGTTTCAAAACTGCTCTTTCTACAGGTAAGTTCAAGTCTGTGAGTTGAATGCACTCAACACAAAGAAGTTTCTGAGAATGCTTCTGTTCAGTTTTTATGTGAAGATATTTCCTTTTCCAGCATAGGCCTCAAACGGCTCCAAATATCCACTTGCAGATTCTACAAAAAGAGTGTTTCCAAACTTCTCTATCAATTGGTAGGTTCAACTCTGTGAGTTGAATGAACTCATCACAAAGAAGTTTCTGAGAATCCTTCTCTCTAGTTTTTATGTGAAGATATTTCCTTTTCCAACATAGGCCTCAAGGTGCTCCGAATAAACACTTGCAGATTCTACAAACGCAATGCTTCAAAACTGTTCTATCAAAAGAAACGTTCAAGTCTGTGAGTTGAACGCACTCATCACACAGAAGTTTCTGAGAATGCTTCTGTCTAGTTTTTAGGTGAAGATATTTCCTTTTCCAGCGTAGGCCTCAAAACGCTCCAAATATCCTCTTGCAGATTCTACAAAAAGAGTGTTTCAAAACTGTTCTATCAAAAGGAAGGTTCAACTCTGTGAGTTGAATGAATGCGTCGTGAAGAACTTTCTGAGAATGCTTCTCTGTAGTTTTTAGGTGAAGATATTCCATATCCCAGCTCAGGCCTCGAAGTGCTCCAAATAACCACTTGCAGATTTTACCAAAAGAGTGTTTCAAAACTGCTCTTACTACAGGTAAGTTCAAGTCTGTGAGTTGAATGCACTCAACACAAAGAAGTTTCTGAGAATGCTTCTGTTCAGTTTTTATGTGAAGATATTTCCTTTTCCAGCATAGGCCTCAAACGGCTCCAAATATCCACTTGCAGATTCTACAAAAAGAGTGTTTCCAAACTTCTCTATCAATTGGTAGGTTCAACTCTGTGAGTTGAATGAACTCATCACAAAGAAGTTTCTGAGAATCCTTCTCTCTAGTTTTAATGTGAAGATATTTCCTTTTCCAACATAGGCCTCAAGGTGCTCCGAATAAACACTTGCAGATTCTACAAACGTAATGTTTCCAAACTGTTCTATCAAAAGAAACGTTCAAGTCTGTGAGTTGAATGCACTCATCACACAGAAGTTTCTGAGAATGCTTCTGTCTAGTTTTTAGGTGAAGATATTTTCCTTTTCCAGCATAGGCTTCAAAACGCTCCAAATATCCTCTTGCAGATTCTACAAAAAGAGTGTTTCAAAACTGTTCTATCAAAAGGAAGGTTCAACTCTGTGAGTCGAATGAATGCATCGTGAAGAACTTTCTGAGAATGCTTCTCTGTAGTTTTTAGGTGAAGATATTCCATATCCCAGCACAGGCCTCGAAGTGCTCCAAATAACCACTTGCAGATTTATCAAAAGAGTGTTTCAAAACTGCTCTTTCTACAGGTAAGTTCAAGTCTGTGAGTTGAATGCACTCAACACAAAGAAGTTTCTGAGAATGCTTCTGTTCAGTTTTTATGTGAAGATATTTCCTTTTCCAGCATAGGCCTCAAACGGCTCCAAATATCCACTTGCAGATTCTACAAAAAGAGTGTTTCCAAACTTCTCTATCAATTGGTAGGTTCAACTCTGTGAGTTGAATGAACTCATCACAAAGAAGTTTCTGAGAATCCTTCTCTCTAGTTTTTATGTGAAGATATTTCCTTTTCCAACATAGGCCTCAAGGTGCTCCGAATAAACACTTGCAGATTCTACAAACGTAATGTTTCAAAACTGTTCTATCAAAAGAAACGTTCAAGTCTGTGAGTTGAATGCACTCATCACACAGAAGTTTCTGAGAATGCTTCTGTCTAGTTTTTAGGTGAAGATATTTCCTTTTCCAGCGTAGGCCTCTAAACGCTCCAAATATCCTCTTGCAGATTCTACAAAAAGAGTGTTTCAAAACTGTTCTATCAAAAGGAAGGTTCAACTCTGTGAGTTGAATGAATGCGTCGTGAAGAACTTTCTGAGAATGTTTCTCTGTAGTTTTTAGGTGAAGATATTCCATATCCCAGCACAGGCCTCGAAGTTCTCCAAATAACCACTTGCAGATTTTACCAAAAGAGTGTTTCAAAACTGCTCTTTCTACAGGTAAGTTCAAGTCTGTGAGTTGAATGCACTCAACACAAAGAAGTTTCTGAGAATGCTTCTGTTCAGTTTTTATGTGTAGATATTTCCTTTTACAGCATAGGCCTCAAACGGCTCCAAATATCCACTGGCAGATTCTACAAAAAGAGTGTTTCCAATCTTCTCTATCAATTGGTTGGTTCAACTCTGTGAGTTGAATGAACTCATCACAAAGAAGTTTCTGAGAATCCTTCTCTCTAGTTTTTACGTGAAGATATTTCCTTTTCCAACATAGGCCTCAAGGTGCTCCGAATAAACACTTGCAGATTCTACAAACGTAATGTTTCAAAACTGTTCTATCAAAAGAAACGTTCAAGTCTGTGAGTTGAATGCACTCATCACACAGAAGTTTCTGAGAATGCTTCTGTCTAGTTTTTAGGTGAAGATATTTCCTTTTCCAGCATAGGCCTCAAAACGCTCCAAATATCCTCTTGCAGATTCTACAAAAAGAGTGTTTCAAAACTGTTCTATCAAAAGGAAGGTTCAACTCTGTGAGTTGAATGAATGCATCGTGAAGAACTTTCTGAGAATGCTTCTCTGTAGTTTTTAGGTGAATATATTCCATATCCCAGCACAGGCCTCGAAGTGCTCCAAATAACCACTTGCAGATTTTACCAAAAGAGTGTTTCAAAACTGCTCTTTCTACAGGTAAGTTCAAGTCTGTGAGTTGAATGCACTCAGCACAAAGAAGTTTCTGAGAATGCTTCTGTTCAGTTTTTATGTGAAGATATTTCCTTTTCCAGCATAGGCCTCAAACGGCTCCAAATATCCACTTGCAGATTCTACAAAGGAGTGTTTCCAAACTTCTCTATCAATTGGTAGGTTCAACTCTGTGAGTTGAATGAACTCATCACAAAGAAGTTTCTGAGAATCCTTCTCTCTAGTTTTTATGTGAAGATATTTCCTTTTCCAACATAGGCCTCAAGGTGCTCCGAATAAACACTTGCAGATTCTACAAACGCAATGTTTCAAAACTGTTCTATCAAAAGAAACGTTCAAGTCTGTGAGTTGAATGCACTCATCCCACAGGAGTTTCTGAGGATGCTTCTGTCTAGTTTTTAGGTGAAGATATTTCCTTTTCCAGCATAGGCCTCAAAACGCTCCAAATATCCTCTTGCAGATTCTACAAAAAGAGTGTTTCCAAACTGTTCTATCGAAAGGAAGGTTCAACTCTGTGAGTTGAATGAATGCATCGTGAAGAACTTTCTGAGAATGCTTCTCTGTAGTTTTTAGGTGAAGATATTCCATATCCCAGCACAGGCCTCGAAGTGCTCCAAATAACCACTTGCAGATTTTACCAAAAGAGTGTTTCAAAACTGCTCTTTCTACAGGTAAGTTCAAGTCTGTGAGTTGAATGCACTCAACACAAAGAAGTTTCTGAGAATGCTTCTGTTCAATTTTTATGTGAAGATATTTCCTTTTCCAGCATAGGCCTCAAACGGCTGCAAATATCCACTTGCAGATTCTACAAAAAGAGTGTTTCCAAACTTCTCTATCAATTGGTAGGTTCAACTCTGTGAGTTGAATGAACTCATCACAAAGAAGTTTCGGAGAATCCTTCTCTCTAGTTTTTATGTGAAGATATTTCCTTTTCCAACATAGGCCTCACGGTGCTCCGAATAAACACTTGCAGATTCTACAAACGTAATGTTTCCAAACTGTTCTATCAAAAGAAACGTTCAAGTCTGTGAGTTGAATGCACTCATCACACAGGAGTTTCTGAGGATGCTTCTGTCTAGTTTTTAGGTGAAGATATTTCCTTTTCCAGCATAGGCCTCAAAACGCTCCAAATATCCTCTTGCAGATTCTACAAAAAGAGTGTTTCAAAACTGTTCTATCAAAAGGAAGGTTCAACTCTGTGAGTTGAATGAATGCATCGTGAAGAACTTTCTGAGAATGCTTCTCTGTAGTTTTTAGGTGAAGATATTCCATATCCCAGCACAGGCCTCGAAGTGCTCCAAATAACCACTTGCAGATTTTACCAAAAGAGTGTTTCAAAACTGCTCTTTCTACAGGTAAGTTCAAGTCTGTGAGTTGAATGCACTCAACACAAAGAAGTTTCTGAGAATGCTTCTGTTCAGTTTTTATGTGAAGATATTTCCCTTTCCAGCATAGGCCTCAAACGACTCCAAATATCCACTTGCAGATTCTACAAAAAGGGTGTTTCCAAACTTCTCTATCAAATGGTAGGATCAACTCTGTGAGTTGAATGAACTCATCACAAAGAAGTTTCTGAGAATCCTTCTCTCTAGTTTTTATGTGAAGATATTTCCTTTTCCAACATAGGCCTCAAGGTGCTCCGAATAAACACTTGCAGATTCTACAAACGTAATGTTTCCAAACTGTTCTATCAAAAGAAACGTTCAAGTCTGTGAGTTGAATGCACTCATCACACAGAAGTTTCTGAGAATGCATCTGTCTAGATTTTAGGTGAAGATATTTCCTTTTCCAGTGTAGGCCTCAAAACGCTCCAAATATCCTCTTGCAAATTCTACAAAAAGAGTGTTTCAAAACTGTTCTATCAAAAGGAAGGTTCAACTCTGTGAGTTGAATGAATGCGTCGTGAAGAACTTTCTGAGAATGCTTCTCTGTAGTTTTTAGGTGAAGATATTCCATATCCCAGCACAGGCCTCGAAGTGCTCCAAATAACCACTTGCAGATTTTACCAAAAGAGTGTTTCAAAACTGCTCTTACTACAGGTAAGTTCAAGTCTGTGAGTTGAATGCACTCAACACAAAGAAGTTTCTGAGAATGCTTCTGTTCAGTTTTTATGTGAAGATATTTCCTTTTCCAGCATAGGCCTCAAACGGCTCCAAATATCCACTTGCAGATTCTACAAAAAGAGTGTTTCCAAACTTCTCTATCAATTGGTAGGTTCAACTCTGTGAGTTGAATGAACTCATCACAAAGAAGTTTCTGAGAATCCTTCTCTCTAGTTTTAATGTGAAGATATTTCCTTTTCCAACATAGGCCTCAAGGTGCTCCGAATAAACACTTGCAGATTCTACAAACGTAATGTTTCCAAACTGTTCTATCAAAAGAAACGTTCAAGTCTGTGAGTTGAATGCACTCATCACACAGAAGTTTCTGAGAATGCTTCTGTCTAGTTTTTAGGTGAAGATATTTTCCTTTTCCAGCATAGGCCTCAAAACGCTCCAAATATCCTCTTGCAGATTCTACAAAAAGAGTGTTTCAAAACTGTTCTATCAAAAGGAAGGTTCAACTCTGTGAGCTGAATGAATGCATCGTGAAGAACTTTCTGAAAATGCTTCTCTGTAGTTTTTAGGTGAAGATATTCCATATCCCAGCACAGGCCTCGAAGTGCTCCAAATAACCACTTGCAGATTTTACCAAAAGAGTGTTTCAAAACTGCTCTTTCTACAGGTAAGTTCAAGTCTGTGAGTTGAATGCACTCAACACAAAGAAGTTTCTGAGAATGCTTCTGTTCAGTTTTTATGTGAAGATATTTCCTTATCCAGCATAGGCCTCAAACGGCTCCAAATATCCACTTGCAGATTCTACAAAAAGAGTGTTTCCAAACTTCTCTATCAATTGGTAGGTTCAACTCTGTGAGTTGAATGAACTCATCACAAAGAAGTTTCTGAGAATCCTTCTCTCTAGTTTTTATGTGAAGATATTTCCTTTTCCAACATAGGCCTCAAGGTGCTCCGAATAAACACTTGCAAATTCTACAAACGTAATGTTTCAAAACTGTTCTATCAAAAGAAACGTTCAAGTCTGTGAGTTGAATGCACTCATCACACAGAAGTTTCTGAGAATGCTTCTGTCTAGTTTTTAGATGAAGATATTTTCCTTTTCCAGCATAGGCCTCAAAACGCTCCAAATATCCTCTTGCAGATTCTACAAAAAGAGTGTTTCAAAACTGTTCTATCAAAAGGAAGGTTCAACTCTGTGAGTTGAATGAATGCGTCGTGAAGAACTTTCTGAGAATGCTTCTCTGTAGTTTTTAGGTGAAGATATTCCATATCCCAGCACAGGCCTCGAAGTGCTCCAAATAACCACTTGCAGATTTTACCAAAAGTGTGTTTCAAAACTGCTCTTTCTACAGGTAAGTTCAAGTCTGTGAGTTGAATGCACTCAACACAAAGAAGTTTCTGAGAATGCTTCTGTTCAGTTTTTATGTGAAGATATTTCCTTTTCCAGCATAGGCCTCAAACGGCTCCAAATATCCACTTGCAGATTCTACAAAAAGAGTGTTTCCAAACTTCTCTATCAATTGGTAGGTTCCACTCTGTGAGTTGAATGAACTCGTCACAAAGAAGTTTCTGAGAATCCTTCTCTCTAGTTTTTATGTGAAGATATTTCCTTTTCCAACATAGGCCTCAAGGTGCTCCGAATAAACACTTGCAGATTCTACAAACGTAATGTTTCAAAACTGTTCTATCAAAAGAAACGTTCAAGTCTGTGAGTTGAATGCACTCATCACACAGAAGTTTCTGAGAATGCTTCTGTCTAGTTTTTAGGTGAAGATATTTCCTTTTCCAGCGTAGGCCTCAAAACGCTCCAAATATCCTCTTGCAGATTCTACAAAAAGAGTGTTTCAAAACTGTTCTATCAAAAGGAAGGTTCAACTCTGTGAGTTGAATGAATGCGTCGTGAATAACTTTCTGAGAATGCTTCTCTGTAGTTTTTAGGTGAAGATATTCCATATCCCAGCACAGGCCTCGAAGTGCTCCAAATAACCACTTGCAGATTTTACCAAAAGAGTGTTTCAAAACTGCTCTTACTACAGGTAAGTTCAAGTCTGTGAGTTGAATGCACTCAACACAAAGAAGTTTCTGAGAATGCTTCTGTTCAGTTTTTATGTGAAGATATTTCCTTTTCCAGCATTGGCCTCAAACGGCTCCAAATATCCACTTGCAGATTCTACAAAAAGAGTGTTTCCAAACTTCTCTATCAATTGGTAGGTTCAACTCTGTGAGTTGAATGAACTCATCACAAAGAAGTTTCTGAGAATCCTTCTCTCTAGTTTTTATGTGAAGATATTTCCTTTTCCAACATAGGCCTCAAGGTGCTCCGAATAAACACTTGCAGATTCTACAAACGTAATGTTTCAAAACTGTTCTATCAAAAGAAACGTTCAAGCCTGTGAGTTGAATGCACTCATCACACAGAAGTTTCTGAGAATGCTTCTGTCTAGTTTTTAGGTGAAGATATTTTCCTTTTCCAGCATAGGCCTCAAAACGCTCCAAATATCCTCTTGCAGATTCTACAAAAAGAGTGTTTCAAAACTGTTCTATCAAAAGGAAGGTTCAACTCTGTGAGTTGAATGAATGCGTCGTGAAGAACTTTCTGAGAATGCTTCTCTTTAGTTTTTAGGTGAAGATATTCCATATCCCAGCACAGGCCTCGAAGTGCTCCAAATAACCACTTGCAGATTTTACCAAAAGAGTGTTTCAAAACTGCTCTTTCTACAGGTAAGTTCAAGTCTGTGAGTTGAATGCACTCAAAACAAAGAAGTTTCTGAGAATGCTTCTGTTCAGTTTTTATGTGAAGATATTTCCTTTTCCAGCATAGGCCTCAAACGGCTCCAAATATCCACTTGCAGATTCTACAAAAAGAGTGTTTCCAAACTTCTCTATCAATTGGTAGGTTCAGCACTGTGAGTTGAATGAACTCATCACAAAGAAGTTTCTGAGAATCCTTCTCTCTAGTTTTTATGTGAAGATATTTGATTTTCCAACATAGGCCTCAAGGTGCTCCGAATAAACACTTGCAGATTCTACAAACGTAATGTTTCAAAACTGTTCTATCAAAAGAAACGTTCAAGTCTGTGAGTTGAATGCACTCATCACACAGAAGTTTCTGAGAATGCTTCTGTCTAGTTTTTAGGTGAAGATATTTTCCTTTTCCAGCATAGGCCTCAAAACGCTCCAAATATCCTCTTGCAGATTCTACAAAAAGAGTGTTTCAAAACTGTTCTATCAAAAGGAAGGTTCAACTCTGTGAGTTGAATGAATGCGTCGTGAAGAACTTTCTGAGAATGCTTCTCTGTAGTTTTTAGGTGAAGATATTCCATATCCCAGCACAGGCCTCGAAGTGCTCCAAATAACCACTTGCAGATTTTACCAAAAGAGTGTTTCAAAACTGCTCTTTCTACAGGTAAGTTCAAGTCTGTGAGTTGAATGCACTCAACACAAAGAAGTTTCTGAGAATGCTTCTGTTCAGTTTTTATGTGAAGATATTTCCTTTTCCAGCATAGGCCTCAAACGGCTCCAAATATCCACTTGCAGATTCTACAAAAGAGTGTTTCCAAACTTCTCTATCAATTGGTAGGTTCAACTCTGTGAGTTGAATGAACTCATCACAAAGAAGTTTCTGAGAATCCTTCTCTCTAGTTTTTATGTGAAGATATTTCCTTTTCCAACATAGGCCTCAAAGTGCTCCGAATAAACACTTGCAGATTCTACAAACGTAATGTTTCCAAACTGTTCTATCAAAAGAAACGTTCAAGTCTGTGAGTTGAATGCACTCGTCACACAAAAGTTTCTGAGGATGCTTCTGTCTAGTTTTTAGGTGAAGATATTTCCTTTTCCAGCATAGGCCTCAAAATGTTCCAAATATCCTCTCGCAGATTCTACAAAAAGAGTGTTTCAAAACTGTTCTATCAAAAGGAAGGTTCAACTCTGTGAGTTGAATGAATGCATCGTGAAGAACTTTCTGAGAATGCTTCTCTGTAGTTTTTAGGTGAAGATATTCCATATCCCAGCACAGGCCTCGAAGTGCTCCAAATAACCACTTGCAGATTTTACCAAAAGAGTGTTTCAAAACTGCTCTTTCTACAGGTAAGTTCAAGTCTGTGAGTTGAATGCACTCAAAACAAAGAAGTTTCTGAGAATGCTTCTGTTCAGTTTTTATGTGAAGATATTTCCTTTTCCAGCATAGGCCTCAAACGGCTCCAAGTATCCACTTGCAGATTCTACAAAAAGAGTGTTTCCAAACTTCTCTATCAATTGGTAGGTTCAACTCTGTGAGTTGAATGAACTCATCACAAAGAAGTTTCTGAGAATCCTTCTCTCTAGTTTTTATGTGAAGATATTTGCTTTTCTAACATAGGCCTCAAGGTGCTCCGAATAAACACTTGCAGATTCTACAAACGTAATGTTTCAAAACTGTTCTATCAAAAGAAACGTTCAAGTCTGTGAGTTGAATGCACTCATCACACAGAAGTTTCTGAGAATGCTTCTGTCTAGTTTTTAGGTGAAGATATTTTCCTTTTCTAGCATAGGCCTCAAAACGCTCCAAATATCCTCTTGCAGATTCTACAAAAAGAGTGTTTCAAAACTGTTCTATCAAAAGGAAGGTTCAACTCTGTGAGTTGAATGAATGCATCGTGAAGAACTTTCTGAAAATGCTTCTCTGTAGTTTTTAGGTGAAGATATTCCATATCCCAGCACAGGCCTCGAAGTGCTCCAAATAACCACTTGCAGATTTTACCAAAAGAGTGTTTCAAAACTGCTCTTTCTACAGGTAAGTTCAAGTCTGTGAGTTGAATGCACTCAACACAAAGAAGTTTCTGAGAATGCTTCTGTTCAGTTTTTATGTGAAGATATTTCCTTTTCCAGCATAGGCCTCAAACGGCTCCAAATATCCACTTGCAGATTCTACAAAAAGAGTGTTTCCAAACTTCTCTATCAACTGGTAGGTTCAACTGTGTGAGTAGAATGAACTCATCACAAAGAAGTTTCTGAGAATCCTTCTCTCTAGTTTTTATGTGAAGATATTTCCTTTTCCAACATAGGCCTCAAGGTGCTCCGAATAAACACTTGCAGATTCTACAAAGGTAATGTTTCAAAACTGTTCTATCAAAAGAAACGTTCAAGTCTGTGAGTTGAATGCACTCATCACACAGAAGTTTCTGAGAATGCTTCTGTCTAGTTTTTAGGTGAAGATATTTTCCTTTTAAAGCATAGGCCTCAAAACGCTCCAAATATCCTCTTGCAGATTCTACAAAAAGAGTGTTTCAAAACTGTTCTATCAAAAGGAAGGTTCAACTCTGTGAGTTGAATGAATGCGTCGTGAAGAACTTTCTGAGAATGCTTCTCTGTAGTTCTTAGGTGAAGATATTCCATATCCCAGCACAGGCCTCGAAGTGCTCCAAATAACCACTTGCAGATTTTACCAAAAGAGTGTTTCAAAACTGCTCTTTCTACAGGTAAGTTCAAGTCTGTGAGTTGAATGCACTCAACACAAAGAAGTTTCTGAGAATGCTTCTGTTCAGTTTTTATGTGAAGATATTTCCTTTTCCAGCATAGGCCTCAAACGGCTCCAAATATCCACTTGCAGATTCTACAAAAAGAGTGTTTCCAAACTTCTCTATCAATTGGTAGGTTCCACTCTGTGAGATGAATGAACTCGTCACAAAGAAGTTTCTGAGAATCCTTCTCTCTAGTTTTTATGTGAAGATATTTCCTTTTCCAACATAGGCCTCAAGGTGCTCCGAATAAACACTTGCAGATTCTACAAACGTAGTGTTTCAAAACTGTTCTATCAAAAGAAACGTTCAAGTCTGTGAGTTGAATGCACTCATCACACAGAAGTTTCTGGGAATGCTTCTGTCTAGTTTTTAGGTGAAGATATTTCCTTTTCCAGCGTAGGCCTCAAAACTCTCCAAATATTCTCTTGCAGATTCTACAAAAAGAGTGTTTCAAAACTGTTCTATCAAAAGGAAGGTTCAACTCTGTGAGTTGAATGAATGCGTCGTGAAGAACTTTCTGAGAATGCTTCTCTGTAGTTTTTAGGTGAAGATATTCCATATCCCAGCACAGGCCTCGAAGTGCTCCAAATAACCACTTGCAGATTTTACCAAAAGAGTGTTTCAAAACTGCTCTTTCTACAGGTAAGTTCAAGTCTGTGAGTTGAATGCACTCAACACAAAGAAGTTTCTGAGAATGCTTCTGTTCAGTTTTTATGTGAAGATATTTCCTTTTCCAGCATAGGCCTCAAACGGCTCCAAATATCCACTTGCAGATTCTACAAAAAGAGTGTTTCCAAACTTCTCTATCAATTGGTAGGTTCAACTCTGTGAGTTGAATGAACTCATCACAAAGAAGTTTCTGAGAATCCTTCTCTCTAGTTTTTAAGTGAAGATATTTCCTTTTCCAACATAGGCCTCAAGGTGCTCCGAATAAACACTTGCAGATTCTACAAACGTAATGTTTCAAAACTGTTCTATCAAAAGAAACGTTCAAGTCTGTGAGTTTAATGCACTCATCACACAGAAGTTTCTGAGAATGCTTCTGTCTAGTTTTTAGGTGAAGATATTTCCTTTTCCAGCATAGGCCTCAAAACGCTCCAAATATCCTCTTGCAGATTCTACAAAAAGAGTGTTTCAAAACTGTTCTATCAAAAGGAAGGTTCAACTCCGTGAGTTGAATGAATGCATCGTGAAGAACTTTCTGAGAATTCTTCTCTGTAGTTTTTAGGTGAAGATATTCCATATCCCAGCACAGGCCTCGAAGTGCTCAAAATAACCACTTGCAGATTTTACCAAAAGAGTGTTTCAAAACTGCTCTTTCTACAGGTAAGTTCAAGTCTGTGAGTTGAATGCACTCAACACAAAGAAGTTTCTGAGAATGCTTCTGTTCAGTTTTTATGTGAAGATATTTCCTTTTCCAGCATAGGCCTCAAACGGCTCCAAATATCCACTTGCAGATTCTACAAAAAGAGTGTTTCCAAACTTCTCTATCAATTGGTAGGTTCAACTCTGTGAGTTGAATGAACTCATCACAAAGAAGTTTCTGAGAATCCTTCTCTGTAGTTTTTATGTGAAGATATTTCCTTTTCCAACATAGGCCTCAAGGTGCTCCGAATAAACACTTGCAGATTCTACAAACGTAATGATTCCACACTGTTCTATCAAAACAAACGTTCAAGTCTGTGAGTTGAATGCACTCATCACACAGAAGTTTCTGAGAATGCTTCTGTCTAGTTTTTAGGTGAAGATATTTCCTTTTCCAGCATAGGCCTCAAAACGCTCCAAATATCCTCTCGCAGATTCTACAAAAAGAGTGTTTCAAAACTGTTCTATCAAAAGGAAGGTTCAACTCTGTGAGTTGAATGAATGCATCGTGAAGAACTTTTTGAGAATGCTTCTCTGTAGTTTTTAGGTGAAGATATTCCATATCCCAGCACAGGCCTCGAAGTGCTCCAAATAACCACTTGCAGATTTTACCAAAAGAGTGTTTCAAAACTGCTCTTTCTACAGGTAAGTTCAAGTCTGTGAGTTGAATGCACTCAACACAAAGAAGTTTCTGAGAATGCTTCTGTTCAGTTTTTATGTGAAGATATTTCCTTTTCCAGCATAGGCCTCAAACGGCTCCAAATATCCACTTGCAGATTCTAAGAAAAGAGTGTTTCCAAACTTCTCTATCAATTGGTAGGTTCCACTCTGTGAGTTGAATGAACTCATCACAAAGAAGTTTCTGAGAATCCTTCTCTCTAGTTTTTATGTGTAGATATTTCCTTTTCCAACAGAGGCCTCAAGGTGCCCCGAATAAACACTTGCAGATTCTACAAAGGTAATGTTTCCAAACTGTTCTATCAAAAGAAACGTTCAAGTCAGTGAGTTGAATGCACTCATCACACAGAAGTTTCTGAGGATGCTTCTGTCTAGTTTTTAGGTGAAGATATTTCCTTTTCCAGCATAGGCCTCAAAACGCTCCAAATATCCTCTTGCAGATTCTACAAAAAGAGTGTTTCAAAACTGTTCTATCAAAAGGAAGGTTCAACCCTGTGAGTTGAATGAATGCGTCGTGAAGAACTTTCTGAGAATGCTTCTCTGTAGTTCTTAGGTGAAGATATTCCATATCCCAGCACAGGCCTCGAAGTGCTCCAAATAACCACTTGCAGATTTTACCAAAAGAGTGTTTCAAAACTGCTCTTTCTACAGGTAAGTTCAAGTCTGTGAGTTGAATGCACTCAACACAAAGAAGTTTCTGAGAATGCTTCTGTTCAGTTTTTATGTGAAGATATTTCCTTTTCCAGCATAGGCCTCAAACGGCTCCAAATATCCACTTGCAGATTCTACAAAAAGAGTGTTTCCAAACTTCTCTATCAATTGGTAGGTTCCACTCTGTGAGATGAATGAACTCGTCACAAAGAAGTTTCTGAGAATCCTTCTCTCTAGTTTTTATGTGAAGATATTTCCTTTTCCAACATAGGCCTCAAGGTGCTCCGAATAAACACTTGCAGATTCTACAAACGTAGTGTTTCAAAACTGTTCTATCAAAAGAAACGTTCAAGTCTGTGAGTTGAATGCACTCATCACACAGAAGTTTCTGGGAATGCTTCTGTCTAGTTTTTAGGTGAAGATATTTCCTTTTCCAGCGTAGGCCTCAAAACTCTCCAAATATTCTCTTGCAGATTCTACAAAAAGAGTGTTTCAAAACTGTTCTATCAAAAGGAAGGTTCAACTCTGTGAGTTGAATGAATGCGTCGTGAAGAACTTTCTGAGAATGCTTCTCTGTAGTTTTTAGGTGAAGATATTCCATATCCCAGCACAGGCCTCGAAGTGCTCCAAATAACCACTTGCAGATTTTACCAAAAGAGTGTTTCAAAACTGCTCTTTCTACAGGTAAGTTCAAGTCTGTGAGTTGAATGCACTCAACACAAAGAAGTTTCTGAGAATGCTTCTGTTCAGTTTTTATGTGAAGATATTTCCTTTTCCAGCATAGGCCTCAAACGGCTCCAAATATCCACTTGCAGATTCTACAAAAAGAGTGTTTCCAAACTTCTCTATCAATTGGTAGGTTCAACTCTGTGAGTTGAATGAACTCATCACAAAGAAGTTTCTGAGAATCCTTCTCTCTAGTTTTTAAGTGAAGATATTTCCTTTTCCAACATAGGCCTCAAGGTGCTCCGAATAAACACTTGCAGATTCTACAAACGTAATGTTTCAAAACTGTTCTATCAAAAGAAACGTTCAAGTCTGTGAGTTTAATGCACTCATCACACAGAAGTTTCTGAGAATGCTTCTGTCTAGTTTTTAGGTGAAGATATTTCCTTTTCCAGCATAGGCCTCAAAACGCTCCAAATATCCTCTTGCAGATTCTACAAAAAGAGTGTTTCAAAACTGTTCTATCAAAAGGAAGGTTCAACTCCGTGAGTTGAATGAATGCATCGTGAAGAACTTTCTGAGAATTCTTCTCTGTAGTTTTTAGGTGAAGATATTCCATATCCCAGCACAGGCCTCGAAGTGCTCAAAATAACCACTTGCAGATTTTACCAAAAGAGTGTTTCAAAACTGCTCTTTCTACAGGTAAGTTCAAGTCTGTGAGTTGAATGCACTCAACACAAAGAAGTTTCTGAGAATGCTTCTGTTCAGTTTTTATGTGAAGATATTTCCTTTTCCAGCATAGGCCTCAAACGGCTCCAAATATCCACTTGCAGATTCTACAAAAAGAGTGTTTCCAAACTTCTCTATCAATTGGTAGGTTCAACTCTGTGAGTTGAATGAACTCATCACAAAGAAGTTTCTGAGAATCCTTCTCTGTAGTTTTTATGTGAAGATATTTCCTTTTCCAACATAGGCCTCAAGGTGCTCCGAATAAACACTTGCAGATTCTACAAACGTAATGATTCCACACTGTTCTATCAAAACAAACGTTCAAGTCTGTGAGTTGAATGCACTCATCACACAGAAGTTTCTGAGAATGCTTCTGTCTAGTTTTTAGGTGAAGATATTTCCTTTTCCAGCATAGGCCTCAAAACGCTCCAAATATCCTCTCGCAGATTCTAAAAAAAGAGTGTTTCAAAACTGTTCTATCAAAAGGAAGGTTCAACTCTGTGAGTTGAATGAATGCATCGTGAAGAACTTTTTGAGAATGCTTCTCTGTAGTTTTTAGGTGAAGATATTCCATATCCCAGCACAGGCCTCGAAGTGCTCCAAATAACCACTTGCAGATTTTACCAAAAGAGTGTTTCAAAACTGCTCTTTCTACAGGTAAGTTCAAGTCTGTGAGTTGAATGCACTCAACACAAAGAAGTTTCTGAGAATGCTTCTGTTCAGTTTTTATGTGAAGATATTTCCTTTTCCAGCATAGGCCTCAAACGGCTCCAAATATCCACTTGCAGATTCTAAGAAAAGAGTGTTTCCAAACTTCTCTATCAATTGGTAGGTTCCACTCTGTGAGTTGAATGAACTCATCACAAAGAAGTTTCTGAGAATCCTTCTCTCTAGTTTTTATGTGTAGATATTTCCTTTTCCAACAGAGGCCTCAAGGTGCCCCGAATAAACACTTGCAGATTCTACAAAGGTAATGTTTCCAAACTGTTCTATCAAAAGAAACGTTCAAGTCAGTGAGTTGAATGCACTCATCACACAGAAGTTTCTGAGGATGCTTCTGTCTAGTTTTTAGGTGAAGATATTTCCTTTTCCAGCATAGGCCTCAAAACGCTCCAAATATCCTCTTGCAGATTCTACAAAAAGAGTGTTTCAAAACTGTTCTATCAAAAGGAAGGTTCAACTCTGTGAGTTGAATGAATGCATCGTGAAGAACTTTCTGAGAATGCTTCTCTGTAGTTTTTAGGTGAAGATATTCCATATCCCAGCACAGGCCTCGAAGTGCTCCAAATAACCACTTGCAGATTTTACCAAAAGAGTGTTTCAAAACTGCTCTTTCTACAGGTAATTTCAAGTCTGTGAGTTGAATGCACTCAACACAAAGAAGTTTCTGAGAATGCTTCTGTTCAGTTTTTATGTGAAGTTATTTCCTTTTCCAGCATAGGCCTCAAACGGCTCCAAATATCCACTTGCAGATTCTACAAAAAGAGTGTTTCCAAACTTCTCTATCAATTGGTAGGTTCAACTCTGTGAGTTGAATGAACTCATCACAAAGAAGTTTCTGAGAATCCTTCTCTCTAGTTTTTATGTGAAGATATTTCCTTTTCCAACATAGGCCTCAAAACGCTCCAAATATCCTCTTGCAGATTCTACAAAAAGAGTGTTTCAAAACTGTTCTATCAAAAGGAAGGTTCAACTCTGTGAGTTGAATGAATGCATCGTGAAGAACTTTCTGAGAATGCTTCTCTGTAGTTTTTAGGTGAAGATATTCCATATCCCAGCACAGGCCTCGAAGTGCTCCAAATAACCACTTGCAGATTTTACCAAAAGAGTGTTTCAAAACTGCTCTTTCTACAGGTAAGTTCAAGTCTGTGAGTTGAATGCACTCAACACAAAGAAGTTTCTGAGAATGCTTCTGTTCAGTTTTTGTGTGAAGTTATTTCCTTTTCCAGCATAGGCCTCAAACGGCTCCAAATATCCACTTGCAGATTCTACAAAAAGAGTGTTTCCAAACTTCTCTATCAATTGGTAGGTTCAACTCTGTGAGGTGAATGAACTCATCACAAAGAAGTTTCTGAGAATCCTTCTCTCTAGTTTTTATGTGAAGATATTTCCTTTTCCAACATAGGCCTCAAGGTGCTCCGAATAAACACTTGCAGATTCTACAAACGTAATGTTTCCAAACTGTTCTATCAAAAGAAACTTTCAAGTCTGTGAGTTGAATGCACTCATCACACAGAAGTTTCTGAGAATGCTTCTGTGTAGTTTTTAGGTGAAGATATTTCCTTTTCAAGCATAGGCCTCAAAACGCTCCAAATATCCTCTTGCAGATTCTACAAAAAGAGTGTTTAAAACTGTTCTATCAAAAAGAAGGTTCAACTCTGTGAGTTGAATGAGTGCATCGTGAAGAACTTTCTGAGAATGCTTCTCTGTAGTTTTTAGGTGAAGATATTCCATATCCCAGCACAGGCCTCGAAGTGCTCCAAATAACCACTTGCAGATTTTACCAAAAGAGTGTTTCAAAACTGCTCTTTCTACAGGTAAGTTGAAGTCTGTGAGTTGAATGCACTCAACACAAAGAAGTTTCTGAGAATGCTTCTGTTCAGTTTTTGTGTGAAGATATTTCCTTTTCCAGCATAGGCCTCAAACGGCTCCAAATATCCACTTGCAGATTCTACAAAAAGAGTGTTTCCAAACTTCTCTATCAATTGGTAGGTTCAACTCTGTGAGTTGAATGAACTCGTCACAAAGAAGTTTCTGAGAATCCTTCTCTCTAGTTTTTATGTGAAGATATTTCCTTTTCCAACATAGGCCTCAAGGTGCTCCGAATAAACACTTGCAGATTCTACAAACGCAATGTTTCAAAACTGTTCTATCAAAAGAAACGTTCAAGTCTGTGAGTTGAATGCACTCATCACACAGAAGTTTCTGAGAATGCTTCTGTCTAGTTTTTAGGTGAAGATATTTCCTTTTCCAGCATAGGCCTCAAAACGCTCCAAATATCCTCTTGCAGATTCTACAAAAAGAGTGTTTCAAAACTGTTCTATCAAAAGGAAGGTTCAGCTCTGTGAGTTGAATGAATGCATCATGAAGAACTTTCTGAGAATGCTTCTCTGTAGTTTTTAGGTGAAGATATTCCATATCCCAGCACAGGCCTCGAAGTGCTCCAAATAACCACTTGCAGATTTTACCAAAAGAGTGTTTCAAAACTGCTCTTTCAACAGGTAAGTTCAAGTCTGTGAGTTGAATGCACTCAACACAAAGAAGTTTCTGAGAATGCTTCTGTTCAGTTTTTATGTGAAGATATTTCCCTTTCCAGCATAGGCCTCAAATGGCTCCAAATATCCAATTGCAGATTCTAAAAAAGGGGTGTTTCCAAACTTCTCTATCAAATGGTAGGATCAACTCTGTGAGTTGAATGAACTCATCACAAAGAAGTTTCTGAGAATCCTTCTCTCTAGTTTTTATGTGAAGATATTTCCTTTTCCAACATAGGCCTCAAGGTGCTCCGAATAAACACTTGCAGATTCTACAAACGTAATGTTTCCAAACTGTTCTATCAAAAGAAACGTTCAAGTCTGTGAGTTGAATGCACTCATCACACAGAAGTTTCTGAGAATGCTTCTGTCTAGATTTTAGGTGAAGATATTTCCTTTTCCAGTGTAGGCCTCAAAACGCTCCAAATATCCTCTTGCAAATTCTACAAAAAGAGTGTTTCAAAACTGTTCTATCAAAAGGAAGGTTCAACTCTGTGAGTTGAATGAATGCGTCGTGAAGAACTTTCTGAGAATGCTTCTCTGTAGTTTTTAGGTGAAGATATTCCATATCCCAGCACAGGCCTCGAAGTGCTCCAAATAACCACTTGCAGATTTTACCAAAAGAGTGTTTCAAAACTGCTCTTTCTACAGGTAAGTTCAAGTCTGTGAGTTGAATGCACTCAACACAAAGAAGTTTCTGTGAATGCTTCTGTTCAGTTTTTATGTGAAGATATTTCCTTTTCCAACATAGGCCTCAAGGTGCTCCGAATAAACACTTGCAGATTCTACAAACGCAATGTTTCAAAACTGTTCTATCAAAAGAAACGTTCAAGTCTGTGAGTTGAATGCACTCATCACACAGAAGTTTCTGAGAATGCTTCTGTCTAGTTTTTAGGTGAAGATATTTCCTTTTCCAGCATAGGCCTCAAAACGCTCCAAATATCCTCTTGCAGATTCTACAAAAAGAGTGTTTCAAAACTGTTCTATCAAAAGGAAAGTTCAACTCTGTGAGTTGAATGAATGCATCGTGAAGAACTTTCTGAGAATGCTTCTCTGTAGTTTTTAGGTGAAGATATTCCATATCCCAGCACAGGCCTCGAAGTGCTCCAAATAACCACTTGCAGATTTTACCAAAAGAGTGTTTCAAAACTGCTCTTTCTACAGGTAAGTTCAAGTCTGTGAGTTGAATGCACTCAACACAAAGAAGTTTCTGAGAATGCTTCTGTTCAGTTTTTATGTGAAGATATTTCCCTTTCCAGCATAGGCCTCAAACGGCTCCAAATATCCACTTGCAGATTCTACAAAAGGGGTGTTTCCAAACTTCTCTATCAAATGGTAGGATCAACTCTGTGAGTTGAATGAACTCATCACAAAGAAGTTTCTGAGAATCCTTCTCTCTAGTTTTTATGTGAAGATATTTCCTTTTCCAACATAGGCCTCAAGGTGCTCCGAATAAACACTTGCAGATTCTACAAACGTAATGTTTCCAAACTGTTCTATCAAAAGAAACGTTCAAGTCTGTGAGTTGAATGCACTCATCACACAGAAGTTTCTGAGAATGCTTCTGTCTAGATTTTAGGTGAAGATATTTCCTTTTCCAGTGTAGGCCTCAAAACGCTCCAAATATCCTCTTGCAGATTCTACAAAAAGAGTGTTTCAAAACTGTTCTATCAAAAGGAAGGTTCTACTCTGTGAGTTGAATGAATGCGTCGTGAAGAACTTTCTGAGAATGCTTCTCTGTAGTTTTTAGGTGAAGATATTCCATATCCCAGCACAGGCCTCGAAGTGCTCTAATAACCACTTGCAGATTTTACCAAAAGAGTGTTTCAAAACTGCTCTTACTACAGGTAAGTTCAAGTCTGTGAGTTGAATGCACTCAACACAAAGAAGTTTCTGAGAATGCTTCTGTTCAGTTTTTATGTGAAGATATTTCCTTTTCCAGCATAGGCCTCAAACGGCTCCAAATATCCACTTGCAGATTCTACAAAAAGAGTGTTTCCAAACTTCTCTATCAATTGGTAGGTTCAACTCTGTGAGTTGAATGAACTCATCACAAAGAAGTTTCTGAGAATCCTTCTCTCTAATTTTAATGTGAAGATATTTCCTTTTCCAACATAGGCCTCAAGGTGCTCCGAATAAACACTTGCAGATTCTACAAACGTAATGTTTCCAAACTGTTCTATCAAAAGAAACGTTCAAGTCTGTGAGTTGAATGCACTCATCACACAGAAGTTTCTGAGAATGCTTCTGTCTCGTTTTTAGGTGAAGATATTTTCCTTTTCCAGCATAGGCCTCAAAACGCTCCAAATATCCTCTTGCAGATTCTACAAAAAGAGTGTTTCAAAACTGTTCTATCAAAAAGAAGGTTCAACTCTGTGAGTTGAATGAATGCATCGTGAAGAACTTTCTGAAAATGCTTCTCTGTAGTTTTTAGGTGAAGATATTCCATATCCCAGCACAGGCCTCGAAGTGCTCCAAATAACCACTTGCAGATATTACCAAAAGAGTGTTTCAAAACTGCTCTTTCTACAGGTAAGTTCAAGTCTGTGAGTTGAATGCACTCAACACAAAGAAGTTTCTGAGAATGCTTCTGTTCAGTTTTTATGTGAAGATATTTCCTTTTCCAGCATAGGCCTCAAACGGCTCCAAATATCCACTTGCAGATTCTACAAAAAGAGTGTTTCCAAACTTCTCTATCAATTGGTAGGTTCAACTCTGTGAGTTGAATGAACTCATCACAAAGAAGTTTCTGAGAATCCTTCTCTCTAGTTTTTATGTGAAGATATTTCCTTTTCCAACATAGGCCTCAAGGTGCTCCGAATAAACACTTGCAGATTCTACAAACGTAATGTTTCAAAACTGTTCTATCAAAAGAAACGTTCAAGTCTGTGAGTTGAATGCACTCATCACACAGAAGTTTCTGAGAATGCTTCTGTCTAGTTTTTAGGTGAAGATATTTTCCTTTTCCAGCATAGGCCTCAAAACGCTCCAAATATCCTCTTGCAGATTCTACAAAAAGAGTGTTTCAAAACTGTTCTATCAAAAGGAAGGTTCAACTCTGTGAGTTGAATGAATGCGTCGTGAAGAACTTTCTGAGAATGCTTCTCTGTAGTTTTTAGGTGAAGATATTCCATATCCCAGCACAGGCCTCGAAGTGCTCCAAATAACCACTTGCAGATTTTACCAAAAGAGTGTTTCAAAACTGCTCTTTCTACAGGTAAGTTCAAGTCTGTGAGTTGAATGCACTCAACACAAAGAAGTTTCTGAGAATGCTTCTGTTCAGTTTTTATGTGAAGATATTTCCTTTTCCAGCATAGGCCTCAAACGGCTCCAAATATCCACTTGCAGATTCTACAAAAAGAGTGTTTCCAAACTTCTCTATCAATTGGTAGGTTCCACTCTGTGAGTTGAATGAACTCGTCACAAAGAAGTTTCTGAGAATCCTTCTCTCTAGTTTTTATGTGAAGATATTTCCTTTTCCAACATAGGCCTCAAGGTGCTCCGAATAAACACTTGCAGATTCTACAAACGTAATGTTTCAAAACTGTTCTATCAAAAGAAACGTTCAAGTCTGTGAGTTGAATGCACTCATCACACAGAAGTTTCTGAGAATGCTTCTGTCTAGTTTTTAGGTGAAGATATTTCCTTTTCCAGCGTAGGCCTCAAAACGCTCCAAATATCCTCTTGCAGATTCTACAAAAAGAGTGTTTCAAAACTATTCTATCAAAAGGAAGGTTAAACTCTGTGAGTTGAATGAATGCGTCGTGAAGAACTTTCTGAGAATGCTTCTCTGTAGTTTTTAGGTGAAGATATTCCATAACCCAGCACAGGCCTCGAAGTGCTCCAAATAACCACTTGCAGATTTTACCAAAAGAGTGTTTCAAAACTGCTCTTACTACAGGTAAGTTCAAGTCTGTGAGTTGAATGCACTCAACACAAAGAAGTTTCTGAGAATGCTTCTGTTCAGTTTTTATGTGAAGATATTTCCTTTTCCAGCATAGGCCTCAAACGGCTCCAAATATCCACTTGCAGATTCTACAAAAAGAGTGTTTCCAAACTTCTCTATCAATTGGTAGGTTCAACTCTGTGAGTTGAATGAACTCATCACAAAGAAGTTTCTGAGAATCCTTCTCTCTAGTTTTAATGTGAAGATATTTCCTTTTCCAACATAGGCCTCAAGGTGCTCCGAATAAACACTTGCAGATTCTACAAACGTAATGTTTCAAAACTGTTCTATCAAAAGAAACGTTCAAGTCTGTGAGTTGAATGCACTCATCACACAGAAGTTTCTGAGAATGCTTCTGTCTAGTTTTTAGGTGAAGATATTTTCCTTTTCCAGCATAGGCCTCAAAACGCTCCAAATATCCTCTTGCAGATTCTACAAAAAGAGTGTTTCAAAACTGTTCTCTCAAAAGGAAGGTTCAACTCTGTGAGTTGAATGAATGCATCGTGAAGAACTTTCTGAGAATGCTTCTCTGTAGTTTTTAGGTGAAGATATTCCATATCCCAGCACAGGCCTCGAAGTGCTCCAAGTAACCACTTGCAGATTTTACCAAAAGAGTGTTTCAAAACTGCTCTTTCTACAGGTAAGTTCAAGTCTGTGAGTTGAATGCACTCAAAACAAAGAAGTTTCTGAGAATGCTTCTGTTCAGTTTTTATGTGAAGATATTTCCTTTTCCAGCATAGGCCTCAAACGGCTCCAAATATCCACTTGCAGATTCTACAAAAAGAGTGTTTCCAAACTTCTCTATCAATTGGTAGGTTCAGCTCTGTGAGTTGAATGAACTCATCACAAAGAAGTTTCTGAGAATCCTTCTCTCTAGTTTTTATGTGAAGATATTTGCTTTTCCAACATAGGCCTCAAGGAGCTCCGAATAAACACTTGCAGATTCTACAAACGTAATGTTTCAAAACTGTTCTATCAAAAGAAACGTTCAAGTCTGTGAGTTGAATGCACTCATCACACAGAAGTTTCTGAGAATGCTTCTGTCTAGTTTTTAGGTGAAGATATTTTCCTTTTCCAGCATAGGCCTCAAAACGCTCCAAATATCCTCTTGCAGATTCTACAAAAAGAGTGTTTCAAAACTGTTCTATCAAAAGGAAGGTTCAACTCTGTGAGTTGAATGAATGCATCGTGAAGAACTTTCTGAAAATGCTTCTCTGTAGTTTTTAGGTGAAGATATTCCATATCCCAGCACAGGCCTCGAAGTGCTCCAAATAACCACTTGCAGATTTTACCAAAAGAGTGTTTCAAAACTGCTCTTTCTACAGGTAAGTTCAAGTCTGTGAGTTGAATGCACTCAACCAAAGAGGTTTCTGAGAATGCTTCTGTTCAGTTTTTATGTGAAGATATTTCCTTTTCCAACATAGGCCTCAAGGTGCTCCGAATAAACACTTGCAGATTCTACAAACGCAATGTTTCAAAACTGTTCTATCAAAAGAAACGTTCAAGTCTGTGAGTTGAATGCACTCATCACACAGAAGTTTCTGAGAATGCTTCTGTCTAGTTTTTAGGTGAAGATATTTCCTTTTCCAGCATAGGCCTCAAAACGCTCCAAATATCCTCTTGCAGATTCTACAAAAAGAGTGTTTCAAAACTGTTCTATCAAAAGGAAGGTTCAACTCTGTGAGTTGAATGAATGCATCGTGAAGAACTTTCTGAGAATGCTTCTCTGTAGTTTTTAGGTGAAGATATTCCATATCCCAGCACAGGCCTCGAAGTGCTCCAAATAACCACTTGCAGATTTTACCAAAAGAGTGTTTCAAAACTGCTCTTTCTACAGGTAAGTTCAAGTCTGTGAGTTGAATGCACTCAACACAAAGAAGTTTCTGAGAATGCTTCTGTTCAGTTTTTATGTGAAGATATTTCCCTTTCCAGCATAGGCCTCAAACGGCTCCAAATATCCACTTGCAGATTCTACAAACGGGGTGTTTCCAAACTTCTCTATCAAATGGTAGGATCAACTCTGTGAGTTGAATGAACTCATCACAAAGAAGTTTCTGAGAATCCTTCTCTCTAGTTTTTATGTGAAGATATTTCCTTTTCCAACATAGGCCTCAAGGTGCTCCGAATAAACACTTGCAGATTCTACAAACGTAATGTTTCAAAACTGTTCTATCAAAAGAAACGTTCGAGTCTGTGAGTTGAATGCACTCATCACACAGAAGTTTCTGAGAATGCTTCTGTCTAGTTTTTAGGTGAAGATATTTTCCTTTTCCAGCATAGGCCTCAAAACGCTCCAAATATCCTCTTGCAGATTCTACAAAAAGAGTGTTTCAAAACTGTTCTATCAAAAGGAAGGTTCAACTCTGTGAGTTGAATGAATGCATCGTGAAGAACTTTCTGAGAATGCTTCTCTGTAGTTTTTAGGTGAAGATATTCCATATCCCAGCACAGGCCTCGAAGTGCTCCAAATAACCACTTGCAGATTTTACCAAAAGAGTGTTTCAAAACTGCTCTTTCTAAAGGTAAGTTCAAGTCTGTGAGTTCAATGCACTCAACACAAAGAAGTTTCTGAGAATGCTTCTGTTCAGTTTTTATGTGAAGATATTTCCTTTTCCAGCATAGGCCTCAAACGGCTCCAAATATCCACTTGCAGATTCTACAAAAAGAGTGTTTCCAAACTTCTCTATCAATTGGTAGGTTCCACTCTGTGAGTTGAATGAACTCGTCACAAAGAAGTTTCTGAGAATCCTTCTCTCTAGTTTTTATGTGAAGATATTTCCTTTTCCAACATAGGCCTCAAGGTGCTCCGAATAAACACTTGCAGATTCTACAAACGTAATGTTTCAAAACTGTTCTATCAAAAGAAACGTTCAAGTCTGTGAGTTGAATGCACTCATCACACAGAAGTTTCTGAGAATGCTTCTGTCTAGTTTTTAGGTGAAGATATTTCCTTTTCCAGCGTAGGCCTCAAAACGCTCCAAATATCCTCTTGCAGATTCTACAAAAAGAGTGTTTCAAAACTATTCTATCAAAAGGAAGGTTCAACTCTGTGAGTTGAATGAATGCGTCGTGAATAACTTTCTGAGAATGCTTCTCTGTAGTTTTTAGGTGAAGATATTCCATATCCCAGCACAGGCCTCGAAGTGCTCCAAATAACCACTTGCAGATTTTACCAAAAGAGTGTTTCAAAACTGCTCTTACTACAGGTAAGTTCAAGTCTGTGAGTTGAATGCACTCAACACAAAGAAGTTTCTGAGAATGCTTCTGTTCAGTTTTTATGTGAAGATATTTCCTTTTCCAGCATAGGCCTCAAACGGCTCCAAATATCCACTTGCAGATTCTACAAAAAGAGTGTTTCCAAACTTCTCTATCAATTGGTAGGTTCAACTCTGTGAGTTGAATGAACTCATCACAAAGAAGTTTCTGAGAATCCTTCTCTCTAGTTTTAATGTGAAGATATTTCCTTTTCCAACATAGGCCTCAAGGTGCTCCGAATAAACACTTGCAGATTCTACAAACGTAATGTTTCAAAACTGTTCTATCAAAAGAAACGTTCAAGTCTGTGAGTTGAATGCACTCATCACACAGAAGTTTCTGAGAATGCTTCTGTCTAGTTTTTAGGTGAAGATATTTTCCTTTTCCAGCATAGGCCTCAAAACGCTCCAAATATCCTCTTGCAGATTCTACAAAAAGAGTGTTTCAAAACTGTTCTATCAAAAGGAAGGTTCAACTCTGTGAGTTGAATGAATGCATCGTGAAGAACTTTCTGAAAATGCTTCTCTGTAGTTTTTAGGTGAAGATATTCCATATCCCAGCACAGGCCTCGAAGTGCTCCAAATAACCACTTGCAGATTTTACCAAAAGAGTGTTTCAAAACTGCTCTTTCTACAGGTAAGTTCAAGTCTGTGAGTTGAATGCACTCAACCAAAGAAGTTTCTGAGAATGCTTCTGTTCAGTTTTTATGTGAAGATATTTCCTTTTCCAACATAGGCCTCAAGGTGCTCCGAATAAACACTTGCAGATTCTACAAACGCAATGTTTCAAAACTGTTCTATCAAAAGAAACGTTCAAGTCTGTGAGTTGAATGCACTCATCACACAGAAGTTTCTGAGAATGCTTCTGTCTAGTTTTTAGGTGAAGATATTTCCTTTTCCAGCATAGGCCTCAAAACGCTCCAAATATCCTCTTGCAGATTCTACAAAAAGAGTGTTTCAAAACTGTTCTATCAAAAGGAAGGTTCAACTCTGTGAGTTGAATGAATGCATCGTGAAGAACTTTCTGAGAATGCTTCTCTGTAGTTTTTAGGTGAAGATATTCCATATCCCAGCACAGGCCTCGAAGTGCTCCAAATAACCACTTGCAGATTTTACCAAAAGAGTGTTTCAAAACTGCTCTTTCTACAGGTAAGTTCAAGTCTGTGAGTTGAATGCACTCAACACAAAGAAGTTTCTGAGAATGCTTCTGTTCAGTTTTTATGTGAAGATATTTCCCTTTCCAGCATAGGCCTCAAACGGCTCCAAATATCCACTTGCAGATTCTACAAAAAGAGTGTTTCCAAACTTCTCTATCAAATGGTAGGATCAACTCTGTGAGTTGAATGAACTCATCACAAAGAAGTTTCTGAGAATCCTTCTCTCTAGTTTTTATGTGAAGATATTTCCTTTTCCAACATAGGCCTCAAGGTGCTCCGAATAAACACTTGCAGATTCTACAAACGTAATGTTTCAATACTGTTCTATCAAAAGAAACGTTCAAGTCTGTGAGTTGAATGCACTCATCACACAGAAGTTTCTGAGAATGCTTCTGTCTAGTTTTTAGGTGAAGATATTTTCCTTTTCCAGCATAGGCCTCAAAACGCTCCAAATATCCTCTTGCAGATTCTACAAAAAGAGTGTTTCAAAACTGTTCTATCAAAAGGAAGGTTCAACTCTGTGAGTTGAATGAATTCATCGTGAAGAACTTTCTGAGAATGCTTCTCTGTAGTTTTTAGGTGAAGATATTCCATATCCCAGCACAGGCCTCGAAGTGCTCCAAATAACCACTTGCAGATTTTACCAAAAGAGTGTTTCAAAACTGCTCTTTCTACAGGTAAGTTCAAGTCTGTGAGTTGAATGCACTCAACACAAAGAAGTTTCTGAGAATGCTTCTGTTCAGTTTTTATGTGAAGATATTTCCTTTTCCAGCATAGGCCTCAAACGGCTCCAAATATCCACTTGCAGATTCTACAAAAAGAGTGTTTCCAAACTTCTCTATCAATTGGTAGGTTCCACTCTGTCAGTTGAATGAACTCGTCACAAAGAAGTTTCTGAGAATCCTTCTCTCTAGTTTTTATGTGAAGATATTTCCTTTTCCAACATAGGCCTCAAGGTGCTCCGAATAAACACTTGCAGATTCTACAAACGTAATGTTTCAAAACTGTTCTATCAAAAGAAACGTTCAAGTCTGTGAGTTGAATGCACTCATCACACAGAAGTTTCTGAGAATGCTTCTGTCTAGTTTTTAGGTGAAGATATTTCCTTTTCCAGCGTAGGCCTCAAAACGCTCCAAATATCCTCTTGCAGATTCTACAAAAAGAGTGTTTCAAAACTATTCTATCAAAAGGAAGGTTCAACTCTGTGAGTTGAATGAATGCGTCGTGAATAACTTTCTGAGAATGCTTCTCTGTAGTTTTTAGGTGAAGATATTCCATATCCCAGCACAGGCCTCGAAGTGCTCCAAATAACCACTTGCAGATTTTACCAAAAGAGTGTTTCAAAACTGCTCTTACTACAGGTAAGTTCAAGTCTGTGAGTTGAATGCACTCAACACAAAGAAGTTTCTGAGAATGCTTCTGTTCAGTTTTTATGTGAAGATATTTCCTTTTCCAGCATAGGCCTCAAACGGCTCCAAATATCCACTTGCAGATTCTACAAAAAGAGTGTTTCCAAACTTCTCTATCAATTGGTAGGTTCAACTCTGTGAGTTGAATGAACTCATCACAAAGAAGTTTCTGAGAATCCTTCTCTCTAGTTTTAATGTGAAGATATTTCCTTTTCCAACATAGGCCTCAAGGTGCTCCGAATAAACACTTGCAGATTCTACAAACGTAATGTTTCAAAACTGTTCTATCAAAAGAAACGTTCAAGTCTGTGAGTTGAATGCACTCATCACACAGAAGTTTCTGAGAATGCTTCTGTCTAGTTTTTAGGTGAAGATATTTTCCTTTTCCAGCATAGGCCTCAAAACGCTCCAAATATCCTCTTGCAGATTCTACAAAAAGAGTGTTTCAAAACTGTTCTATCAAAAGGAAGGTTCAACTCTGTGAGTTGAATGAATGCATCATGAAGAACTTTCTGAGAATGCTTCTCTGTAGTTTTTAGGTGAAGATATTCCATATCCCAGCACAGGCCTCGAAGTGCTCCAAGTAACCACTTGCAGATTTTACCAAAAGAGTGTTTCAAAACTGCTCTTTCTACAGGTAAGTTCAAGTCTGTGAGTTGAATGCACTCAACACAAAGAAGTTTCTGAGAATGCTTCTGTTCAGTTTTTATGTGAAGATATTTCCTTTTCCAGCATAGGCCTCAAACGGCTCCAAATATCCACTTGCAGATTCTACAAAAAGAGTGTTTCCAAACTTCTCTATCAATTGGTAGGTTCAGCTCTGTGAGTTGAATGAACTCATCACAAAGAAGTTTCTGAGAATCCTTCTCTCTAGTTTTTATGTGAAGATATTTGCTTTTCCAACATAGGCCTCAAGGTGCTCCGAATAAACACTTGCAGATTCTACAAACGTAATGTTTCAAAACTGTTCTATCAAAAGAAACGTTCAAGTCTGTGAGTTGAATGCACTCATCACACAGAAGTTTCTGAGAATGCTTTTGTCTAGTTTTTAGGTGAAGATATTTTCCTTTTCCAGCATAGGCCTCAAAACGCTCCAAATATCCTCTTGCAGATTCTACAAAAAGAGTGTTTCAAAACTGTTCTATCAAAAGGAAGGTTCAACACTGTGAGTTGAATGAATGCATCGTGAAGAACTTTCTGAAAATGCTTCTCTGTAGTTTTTAGGTGAAGATATTCCATATCCCAGCACAGGCCTCGAAGTGCTCCAAATAACCACTTGCAGATTTTACCAAAAGAGTGTTTCAAAACTGCTCTTTCTACAGGTAAGTTCAAGTCTGTGAGTTGAATGCACTCAACACAAAGAAGTTTCTGAGAATGCTTCTGTTCAGTTTTTATGTGAAGATATTTCCTTTTCCAACATAGGCCTCAAGGTGCTCCGAATAAACACTTGCAGATTCTACAAACGCAATGTTTCAAAACTGTTCTATCAAAAGAAACGTTCAAGTCTGTGAGTTGAATGCACTCATCACACAGAAGTTTCTGAGAATGCTTCTGTCTAGTTTTTAGGTGAAGATATTTCCTTTTCCAGCATAGGCCTCAAAACGCTCCAAATATCCTCTTGCAGATTCTACAAAAAGAGTGTTTCAAAACTGTTCTATCAAAAGGAAGGTTCAACTCTGTGAGTTGAATGAATGCATCGTGAAGAACTTTCTGAGAATGCTTCTCTGTAGTTTTTAGGTGAAGATATTCCATATCCCAGCACAGGCCTCGAAGTGCTCCAAATAACCACTTGCAGATTTTACCAAAAGAGTGTTTCAAAACTGCTCTTTCTACAGGTAAGTTCAAGTCTGTGGGTTGAATGCACTCAACACAAAGAAGTTTCTGAGAATGCTTCTGTTCAGTTTTTATGTGAAGATATTTCCCTTTCCAGCATAGGCCTCAAACGGCTCCAAATATCCACTTGCAGATTCTACAAAAGGGGTGTTTCCAAACTTCTCTATCAAATGGTAGGATCAACTCTGTGAGTTGAATGAACTCATCACAAAGAAGTTTCTGAGAATCCTTCTCTCTAGTTTTTATGTGAAGATATTTCCTTTTCCAACATAGGTCTCAAGGTGCTCCGAATAAACACTTGCAGATTCTACGAACGTAATGTTTCCAAACTGTTCTATCAAAAGAAACGTTCAAGTCTGTGAGTTGAATGCACTCATCACACAGAAGTTTCTGAGAATGCTTCTGTCTAGATTTTAGGTGAAGATATTTCCTTTTCCAGTGTAGGCCTCAAAACGCTCCAAATATCCTCTTGCAAATTCTACAAAAAGAGTGTTTCAAAACTCTTCTATCAAAAGGAAGGTTCAACTCTGTAAGTTGAATGAATGCGTCGTGAAGAACTTTCTGAGAATGCTTCTCTGTAGTTTTTAGGTGAAGATATTCCATATCCCAGCACAGGCCTCGAAGTGCTCCACATAACCACTTGCAGATTTTACCAAAAGAGTGTTTCAAAACCGCTCTTACTACAGGTAAGTTCAAGTCTGTGAGTTGAATGCACTCAACACAAAGAAGTTTCTGAGAATGCTTCTGTTCAGTTTTTATGTGAAGATATTTCCTTTTCCAGCATAGGCCTCAAACGGCTCCAAATATCCACTTGCAGATTCTACAAAAAGAGTGTTTCCAAACTTCTCTATCAATTGGTAGGTTCAACTCTGTGAGTTGAATGAACTCATCACAAAGAAGTTTCTGAGAATCCTTCTCTCTAGTTTTAATGTGAAGATATTTCCTTTTCCAACATAGGCCTCAAGGTGCTCCGAATAAACACTTGCAGATTCTACAAACGTAATGTTTCAAAACTGTTGTATCAAAAGAAACGTTCAAGTCTGTGAGTTGAATGCACTCATCACACAGAAGTTTCTGAGAATGCTTCTGTCTAGTTTTTAGGTGAAGATATTTTCCTTTTCCAGCATAGGCCTCAAAACGCTCCAAATATCCTCTTGCAGATTCTACAAAAAGAGTGTTTCAAAACTGTTCTATCAAAAGGAAGGTTCAACTCTGTGAGTTGAATGAATGCATCGTGAAGAACTTTCTGAGAATGCTTCTCTGTAGTTTTTAGGTGAAGATATTCCATATCCCAGCACAGGCCTCGAAGTGCTCCAAGTAACCACTTGCAGATTTTACCAAAAGAGTGTTTCAAAACTGCTCTTTCTACAGGTAAGTTCAAGTCTGTGAGTTGAATGCACTCAACACAAAGAAGTTTCTGAGAATGCTTCTGTTCAGTTTTTATGTGAAGATATTTCCTTTTCCAGCATAGGCCTCAAACGGCTCCAAATATCCACTTGCAGATTCTACAAAAAGAGTGTTTCCAAACTTCTCTATCAATTGGTAGGTTCAGCTCTGTGAGTTGAATGAACTCATCACAAAGAAGTTTCTGAGAATCCTTCTCTCTAGTTTTTATGTGAAGATATTTGCTTTTCCAACATAGGCCTCAAGGTGCTCCGAATAAACACTTGCAGATTCTACAAACGTAATGTTTCAAAACTGTTCTATCAAAAGAAACGTTCAAGTCTGTGAGTTGAATGCACTCATCACACAGAAGTTTCTGAGAATGCTTCTGTCTAGTTTTTAGGTGAAGATATTTTCCTTTTCCAGCATAGGCCTCAAAACGCTCCAAATATCCTCTTGCAGATCCTACAAAAGGAGTGTTTCAAAACTGTTCTATCAAAAGGAAGGTTCAACTCTGTGAGTTGAATGAATGCATCGTGAAGAACTTTCTGAAAATGCTTCTCTGTAGTTTTTAGGTGAAGATATTCCATATCCCAGCACAGGCCTCGAAGTGCTCCAAATAACCACTTGCAGATTTTACCAAAAGAGTGTTTCAAAACTGCTCTTTCTACAGGTAAGTTGAAGTCTGTGAGTTGAATGCACTCAACACAAAGAAGTTTCTGAGAATGCTTCTGTTCAGTTTTTGTGTGAAGATATTTCCTTTTCCAGCATAGGCCTCAAACGGCTCCAAATATCCACTTGCAGATTCTACAAAAAGAGTGTTTCCAAACTTCTCTATCAATTGGTAGGTTCAACTCTGTGAGTTGAATGAACTCGTCACAAAGAAGTTTCTGAGAATCCTTCTCTCTAGTTTTTATGTGAAGATATTTCCTTTTCCAACATAGGCCTCAAGGTGCTCCGAATAAACACTTGCAGATTCTACAAACGCAATGTTTCAAAACTGTTCTATCAAAAGAAACGTTCAAGTCTGTGAGTTGAATGCACTCATCACACAGAAGTTTCTGAGAATGCTTCTGTCTAGTTTTTAGGTGAAGATATTTCCTTTTCCAGCATAGGCCTCAAAACGCTCCAAATATCCTCTTGCAGATTCTACAAAAAGAGTGTTTCAAAACTATTCTATCAAAAGGAAGGTTCAACTCTGTGAGTTGAATGAATGCGTCGTGAATAACTTTCTGAGAATGCTTCTCTGTAGTTTTTAGGTGAAGATATTCCATATCCCAGCACAGGCCTCGAAGTGCTCCAAATAACCACTTGCAGATTTTACCAAAAGAGTGTTTCAAAACTGCTCTTACTACAGGTAAGTTCAAGTCTGTGAGTTGAATGCACTCAACACAAAGAAGTTTCTGAGAATGCTTCTGTTCAGTTTTTATGTGAAGATATTTCCTTTTCCAGCATAGGCCTCAAACGGCTCCAAATATCCACTTGCAGATTCTACAAAAAGAGTGTTTCCAAACTTCTCTATCAATTGGTAGGTTCAACTCTGTGAGTTGAATGAACTCATCACAAAGAAGTTTCTGAGAATCCTTCTCTCTAGTTTTAATGTGAAGATATTTCCTTTTCCAACATAGGCCTCAAGGTGCTCCGAATAAACACTTGCAGATTCTACAAACGTAATGTTTCAAAACTGTTGTATCAAAAGAAACGTTCAAGTCTGTGAGTTGAATGCACTCATCACACAGAAGTTTCTGAGAATGCTTCTGTCTAGTTTTTAGGTGAAGATATTTTCCTTTTCCAGCATAGGCCTCAAAACGCTCCAAATATCCTCTTGCAGATTCTACAAAAAGAGTGTTTCAAAACTGTTCTATCAAAAGGAAGGTTCAACTCTGTGAGTTGAATGAATGCATCGTGAAGAACTTTCTGAGAATGCTTCTCTGTAGTTTTTAGGTGAAGATATTCCATATCCCAGCACAGGCCTCGAAGTGCTCCAAGTAACCACTTGCAGATTTTACCAAAAGAGTGTTTCAAAACTGCTCTTTCTACAGGTAAGTTCAAGTCTGTGAGTTGAATGCACTCAACACAAAGAAGTTTCTGAGAATGCTTCTGTTCAGTTTTTATGTGAAGATATTTCCTTTTCCAGCATAGGCCTCAAACGGCTCCAAATATCCACTTGCAGATTCTACAAAAAGAGTGTTTCCAAACTTCTCTATCAATTGGTAGGTTCAGCTCTGTGAGTTGAATGAACTCATCACAAAGAAGTTTCTGAGAATCCTTCTCTCTAGTTTTTATGTGAAGATATTTGCTTTTCCAACATAGGCCTCAAGGTGCTCCGAATAAACACTTGCAGATTCTACAAACGTAATGTTTCAAAACTGTTCTATCAAAAGAAACGTTCAAGTCTGTGAGTTGAATGCACTCATCACACAGAAGTTTCTGAGAATGCTTCTGTCTAGTTTTTAGGTGAAGATATTTTCCTTTTCCAGCATAGGCCTCAAAACGCTCCAAATATCCTCTTGCAGATCCTACAAAAGGAGTGTTTCAAAACTGTTCTATCAAAAGGAAGGTTCAACTCTGTGAGTTGAATGAATGCATCGTGAAGAACTTTCTGAAAATGCTTCTCTGTAGTTTTTAGGTGAAGATATTCCATATCCCAGCACAGGCCTCGAAGTGCTCCAAATAACCACTTGCAGATTTTACCAAAAGAGTGTTTCAAAACTGCTCTTTCTACAGGTAAGTTGAAGTCTGTGAGTTGAATGCACTCAACACAAAGAAGTTTCTGAGAATGCTTCTGTTCAGTTTTTGTGTGAAGATATTTCCTTTTCCAGCATAGGCCTCAAACGGCTCCAAATATCCACTTGCAGATTCTACAAAAAGAGTGTTTCCAAACTTCTCTATCAATTGGTAGGTTCAACTCTGTGAGTTGAATGAACTCGTCACAAAGAAGTTTCTGAGAATCCTTCTCTCTAGTTTTTATGTGAAGATATTTCCTTTTCCAACATAGGCCTCAAGGTGCTCCGAATAAACACTTGCAGATTCTACAAACGCAATGTTTCAAAACTGTTCTATCAAAAGAAACGTTCAAGTCTGTGAGTTGAATGCACTCATCACACAGAAGTTTCTGAGAATGCTTCTGTCTAGTTTTTAGGTGAAGATATTTCCTTTTCCAGCATAGGCCTCAAAACGCTCCAAATATCCTCTTGCAGATTCTACAAAAAGAGTGTTTCAAAACTGTTCTATCAAAAGGAAGGTTCAGCTCTGTGAGTTGAATGAATGCATCATGAAGAACTTTCTGAGAATGCTTCTCTGTAGTTTTTAGGTGAAGATATTCCATATCCCAGCACAGGCCTCGAAGTGCTCCAAATAACCACTTGCAGATTTTACCAAAAGAGTGTTTCAAAACTGCTCTTTCAACAGGTAAGTTCAAGTCTGTGAGTTGAATGCACTCAACACAAAGAAGTTTCTGAGAATGCTTCTGTTCAGTTTTTATGTGAAGATATTTCCCTTTCCAGCATAGGCCTCAAATGGCTCCAAATATCCAATTGCAGATTCTAAAAAAGGGGTGTTTCCAAACTTCTCTATCAAATGGTAGGATCAACTCTGTGAGTTGAATGAACTCATCACAAAGAAGTTTCTGAGAATCCTTCTCTCTAGTTTTTATGTGAAGATATTTCCTTTTCCAACATAGGCCTCAAGGTGCTCCGAATAAACACTTGCAGATTCTACAAACGTAATGTTTCCAAACTGTTCTATCAAAAGAAACGTTCAAGTCTGTGAGTTGAATGCACTCATCACACAGAAGTTTCTGAGAATGCTTCTGTCTAGATTTTAGGTGAAGATATTTCCTTTTCCAGTGTAGGCCTCAAAACGCTCCAAATATCCTCTTGCAAATTCTACAAAAAGAGTGTTTCAAAACTGTTCTATCAAAAGGAAGGTTCAACTCTGTGAGTTGAATGAATGCGTCGTGAAGAACTTTCTGAGAATGCTTCTCTGTAGTTTTTAGGTGAAGATATTCCATATCCCAGCACAGGCCTCGAAGTGCTCCAAATAACCACTTGCAGATTTTACCAAAAGAGTGTTTCAAAACTGCTCTTTCTACAGGTAAGTTCAAGTCTGTGAGTTGAATGCACTCAACACAAAGAAGTTTCTGTGAATGCTTCTGTTCAGTTTTTATGTGAAGATATTTCCTTTTCCAACATAGGCCTCAAGGTGCTCCGAATAAACACTTGCAGATTCTACAAACGCAATGTTTCAAAACTGTTCTATCAAAAGAAACGTTCAAGTCTGTGAGTTGAATGCACTCATCACACAGAAGTTTCTGAGAATGCTTCTGTCTAGTTTTTAGGTGAAGATATTTCCTTTTCCAGCATAGGCCTCAAAACGCTCCAAATATCCTCTTGCAGATTCTACAAAAAGAGTGTTTCAAAACTGTTCTATCAAAAGGAAGGTTCAACTCTGTGAGTTGAATGAATGCATCGTGAAGAACTTTCTGAGAATGCTTCTCTGTAGTTTTTAGGTGAAGATATTCCATATCCCAGCACAGGCCTCGAAGTGCTCCAAATAACCACTTGCAGATTTTACCAAAAGAGTGTTTCAAAACTGCTCTTTCTACAGGTAAGTTCAAGTCTGTGAGTTGAATGCACTCAACACAAAGAAGTTTCTGAGAATGCTTCTGTTCAGTTTTTATGTGAAGATATTTCCCTTTCCAGCATAGGCCTCAAACGGCTCCAAATATCCACTTGCAGATTCTACAAAAGGGGTGTTTCCAAACTTCTCTATCAAATGGTAGGATCAACTCTGTGAGTTGAATGAACTCATCACAAAGAAGTTTCTGAGAATCCTTCTCTCTAGTTTTTATGTGAAGATATTTCCTTTTCCAACATAGGCCTCAAGGTGCTCCGAATAAACACTTGCAGATTCTACAAACGTAATGTTTCCAAACTGTTCTATCAAAAGAAACGTTCAAGTCTGTGAGTTGAATGCACTCATCACACAGAAGTTTCTGAGAATGCTTCTGTCTAGATTTTAGGTGAAGATATTTCCTTTTCCAGTGTAGGCCTCAAAACGCTCCAAATATCCTCTTGCAGATTCTACAAAAAGAGTGTTTCAAAACTGTTCTATCAAAAGGAAGGTTCTACTCTGTGAGTTGAATGAATGCGTCGTGAAGAACTTTCTGAGAATGCTTCTCTGTAGTTTTTAGGTGAAGATATTCCATATCCCAGCACAGGCCTCGAAGTGCTCTAATAACCACTTGCAGATTTTACCAAAAGAGTGTTTCAAAACTGCTCTTACTACAGGTAAGTTCAAGTCTGTGAGTTGAATGCACTCAACACAAAGAAGTTTCTGAGAATGCTTCTGTTCAGTTTTTATGTGAAGATATTTCCTTTTCCAGCATAGGCCTCAAACGGCTCCAAATATCCACTTGCAGATTCTACAAAAAGAGTGTTTCCAAACTTCTCTATCAATTGGTAGGTTCAACTCTGTGAGTTGAATGAACTCATCACAAAGAAGTTTCTGAGAATCCTTCTCTCTAATTTTAATGTGAAGATATTTCCTTTTCCAACATAGGCCTCAAGGTGCTCCGAATAAACACTTGCAGATTCTACAAACGTAATGTTTCCAAACTGTTCTATCAAAAGAAACGTTCAAGTCTGTGAGTTGAATGCACTCATCACACAGAAGTTTCTGAGAATGCTTCTGTCTCGTTTTTAGGTGAAGATATTTTCCTTTTCCAGCATAGGCCTCAAAACGCTCCAAATATCCTCTTGCAGATTCTACAAAAAGAGTGTTTCAAAACTGTTCTATCAAAAAGAAGGTTCAACTCTGTGAGTTGAATGAATGCATCGTGAAGAACTTTCTGAAAATGCTTCTCTGTAGTTTTTAGGTGAAGATATTCCATATCCCAGCACAGGCCTCGAAGTGCTCCAAATAACCACTTGCAGATATTACCAAAAGAGTGTTTCAAAACTGCTCTTTCTACAGGTAAGTTCAAGTCTGTGAGTTGAATGCACTCAACACAAAGAAGTTTCTGAGAATGCTTCTGTTCAGTTTTTATGTGAAGATATTTCCTTTTCCAGCATAGGCCTCAAACGGCTCCAAATATCCACTTGCAGATTCTACAAAAAGAGTGTTTCCAAACTTCTCTATCAATTGGTAGGTTCAACTCTGTGAGTTGAATGAACTCATCACAAAGAAGTTTCTGAGAATCCTTCTCTCTAGTTTTTATGTGAAGATATTTCCTTTTCCAACATAGGCCTCAAGGTGCTCCGAATAAACACTTGCAGATTCTACAAACGTAATGTTTCAAAACTGTTCTATCAAAAGAAACGTTCAAGTCTGTGAGTTGAATGCACTCATCACACAGAAGTTTCTGAGAATGCTTCTGTCTAGTTTTTAGGTGAAGATATTTTCCTTTTCCAGCATAGGCCTCAAAACGCTCCAAATATCCTCTTGCAGATTCTACAAAAAGAGTGTTTCAAAACTGTTCTATCAAAAGGAAGGTTCAACTCTGTGAGTTGAATGAATGCGTCGTGAAGAACTTTCTGAGAATGCTTCTCTGTAGTTTTTAGGTGAAGATATTCCATATCCCAGCACAGGCCTCGAAGTGCTCCAAATAACCACTTGCAGATTTTACCAAAAGAGTGTTTCAAAACTGCTCTTTCTACAGGTAAGTTCAAGTCTGTGAGTTGAATGCACTCAACACAAAGAAGTTTCTGAGAATGCTTCTGTTCAGTTTTTATGTGAAGATATTTCCTTTTCCAGCATAGGCCTCAAACGGCTCCAAATATCCACTTGCAGATTCTACAAAAAGAGTGTTTCCAAACTTCTCTATCAATTGGTAGGTTCCACTCTGTGAGTTGAATGAACTCGTCACAAAGAAGTTTCTGAGAATCCTTCTCTCTAGTTTTTATGTGAAGATATTTCCTTTTCCAACATAGGCCTCAAGGTGCTCCGAATAAACACTTGCAGATTCTACAAACGTAATGTTTCAAAACTGTTCTATCAAAAGAAACGTTCAAGTCTGTGAGTTGAATGCACTCATCACACAGAAGTTTCTGAGAATGCTTCTGTCTAGTTTTTAGGTGAAGATATTTCCTTTTCCAGCGTAGGCCTCAAAACGCTCCAAATATCCTCTTGCAGATTCTACAAAAAGAGTGTTTCAAAACTATTCTATCAAAAGGAAGGTTAAACTCTGTGAGTTGAATGAATGCGTCGTGAAGAACTTTCTGAGAATGCTTCTCTGTAGTTTTTAGGTGAAGATATTCCATAACCCAGCACAGGCCTCGAAGTGCTCCAAATAACCACTTGCAGATTTTACCAAAAGAGTGTTTCAAAACTGCTCTTACTACAGGTAAGTTCAAGTCTGTGAGTTGAATGCACTCAACACAAAGAAGTTTCTGAGAATGCTTCTGTTCAGTTTTTATGTGAAGATATTTCCTTTTCCAGCATAGGCCTCAAACGGCTCCAAATATCCACTTGCAGATTCTACAAAAAGAGTGTTTCCAAACTTCTCTATCAATTGGTAGGTTCAACTCTGTGAGTTGAATGAACTCATCACAAAGAAGTTTCTGAGAATCCTTCTCTCTAGTTTTAATGTGAAGATATTTCCTTTTCCAACATAGGCCTCAAGGTGCTCCGAATAAACACTTGCAGATTCTACAAACGTAATGTTTCAAAACTGTTCTATCAAAAGAAACGTTCAAGTCTGTGAGTTGAATGCACTCATCACACAGAAGTTTCTGAGAATGCTTCTGTCTAGTTTTTAGGTGAAGATATTTTCCTTTTCCAGCATAGGCCTCAAAACGCTCCAAATATCCTCTTGCAGATTCTACAAAAAGAGTGTTTCAAAACTGTTCTCTCAAAAGGAAGGTTCAACTCTGTGAGTTGAATGAATGCATCGTGAAGAACTTTCTGAGAATGCTTCTCTGTAGTTTTTAGGTGAAGATATTCCATATCCCAGCACAGGCCTCGAAGTGCTCCAAGTAACCACTTGCAGATTTTACCAAAAGAGTGTTTCAAAACTGCTCTTTCTACAGGTAAGTTCAAGTCTGTGAGTTGAATGCACTCAAAACAAAGAAGTTTCTGAGAATGCTTCTGTTCAGTTTTTATGTGAAGATATTTCCTTTTCCAGCATAGGCCTCAAACGGCTCCAAATATCCACTTGCAGATTCTACAAAAAGAGTGTTTCCAAACTTCTCTATCAATTGGTAGGTTCAGCTCTGTGAGTTGAATGAACTCATCACAAAGAAGTTTCTGAGAATCCTTCTCTCTAGTTTTTATGTGAAGATATTTGCTTTTCCAACATAGGCCTCAAGGAGCTCCGAATAAACACTTGCAGATTCTACAAACGTAATGTTTCAAAACTGTTCTATCAAAAGAAACGTTCAAGTCTGTGAGTTGAATGCACTCATCACACAGAAGTTTCTGAGAATGCTTCTGTCTAGTTTTTAGGTGAAGATATTTTCCTTTTCCAGCATAGGCCTCAAAACGCTCCAAATATCCTCTTGCAGATTCTACAAAAAGAGTGTTTCAAAACTGTTCTATCAAAAGGAAGGTTCAACTCTGTGAGTTGAATGAATGCATCGTGAAGAACTTTCTGAAAATGCTTCTCTGTAGTTTTTAGGTGAAGATATTCCATATCCCAGCACAGGCCTCGAAGTGCTCCAAATAACCACTTGCAGATTTTACCAAAAGAGTGTTTCAAAACTGCTCTTTCTACAGGTAAGTTCAAGTCTGTGAGTTGAATGCACTCAACCAAAGAGGTTTCTGAGAATGCTTCTGTTCAGTTTTTATGTGAAGATATTTCCTTTTCCAACATAGGCCTCAAGGTGCTCCGAATAAACACTTGCAGATTCTACAAACGCAATGTTTCAAAACTGTTCTATCAAAAGAAACGTTCAAGTCTGTGAGTTGAATGCACTCATCACACAGAAGTTTCTGAGAATGCTTCTGTCTAGTTTTTAGGTGAAGATATTTCCTTTTCCAGCATAGGCCTCAAAACGCTCCAAATATCCTCTTGCAGATTCTACAAAAAGAGTGTTTCAAAACTGTTCTATCAAAAGGAAGGTTCAACTCTGTGAGTTGAATGAATGCATCGTGAAGAACTTTCTGAGAATGCTTCTCTGTAGTTTTTAGGTGAAGATATTCCATATCCCAGCACAGGCCTCGAAGTGCTCCAAATAACCACTTGCAGATTTTACCAAAAGAGTGTTTCAAAACTGCTCTTTCTACAGGTAAGTTCAAGTCTGTGAGTTGAATGCACTCAACACAAAGAAGTTTCTGAGAATGCTTCTGTTCAGTTTTTATGTGAAGATATTTCCCTTTCCAGCATAGGCCTCAAACGGCTCCAAATATCCACTTGCAGATTCTACAAACGGGGTGTTTCCAAACTTCTCTATCAAATGGTAGGATCAACTCTGTGAGTTGAATGAACTCATCACAAAGAAGTTTCTGAGAATCCTTCTCTCTAGTTTTTATGTGAAGATATTTCCTTTTCCAACATAGGCCTCAAGGTGCTCCGAATAAACACTTGCAGATTCTACAAACGTAATGTTTCAAAACTGTTCTATCAAAAGAAACGTTCAAGTCTGTGAGTTGAATGCACTCATCACACAGAAGTTTCTGAGAATGCTTCTGTCTAGTTTTTAGGTGAAGATATTTTCCTTTTCCAGCATAGGCCTCAAAACGCTCCAAATATCCTCTTGCAGATTCTACAAAAAGAGTGTTTCAAAACTGTTCTATCAAAAGGAAGGTTCAACTCTGTGAGTTGAATGAATGCATCGTGAAGAACTTTCTGAGAATGCTTCTCTGTAGTTTTTAGGTGAAGATATTCCATATCCCAGCACAGGCCTCGAAGTGCTCCAAATAACCACTTGCAGATTTTACCAAAAGAGTGTTTCAAAACTGCTCTTTCTAAAGGTAAGTTCAAGTCTGTGAGTTCAATGCACTCAACACAAAGAAGTTTCTGAGAATGCTTCTGTTCAGTTTTTATGTGAAGATATTTCCTTTTCCAGCATAGGCCTCAAACGGCTCCAAATATCCACTTGCAGATTCTACAAAAAGAGTGTTTCCAAACTTCTCTATCAATTGGTAGGTTCCACTCTGTGAGTTGAATGAACTCGTCACAAAGAAGTTTCTGAGAATCCTTCTCTCTAGTTTTTATGTGAAGATATTTCCTTTTCCAACATAGGCCTCAAGGTGCTCCGAATAAACACTTGCAGATTCTACAAACGTAATGTTTCAAAACTGTTCTATCAAAAGAAACGTTCAAGTCTGTGAGTTGAATGCACTCATCACACAGAAGTTTCTGAGAATGCTTCTGTCTAGTTTTTAGGTGAAGATATTTCCTTTTCCAGCGTAGGCCTCAAAACGCTCCAAATATCCTCTTGCAGATTCTACAAAAAGAGTGTTTCAAAACTATTCTATCAAAAGGAAGGTTCAACTCTGTGAGTTGAATGAATGCGTCGTGAATAACTTTCTGAGAATGCTTCTCTGTAGTTTTTAGGTGAAGATATTCCATATCCCAGCACAGGCCTCGAAGTGCTCCAAATAACCACTTGCAGATTTTACCAAAAGAGTGTTTCAAAACTGCTCTTACTACAGGTAAGTTCAAGTCTGTGAGTTGAATGCACTCAACACAAAGAAGTTTCTGAGAATGCTTCTGTTCAGTTTTTATGTGAAGATATTTCCTTTTCCAGCATAGGCCTCAAACGGCTCCAAATATCCACTTGCAGATTCTACAAAAAGAGTGTTTCCAAACTTCTCTATCAATTGGTAGGTTCAACTCTGTGAGTTGAATGAACTCATCACAAAGAAGTTTCTGAGAATCCTTCTCTCTAGTTTTAATGTGAAGATATTTCCTTTTCCAACATAGGCCTCAAGGTGCTCCGAATAAACACTTGCAGATTCTACAAACGTAATGTTTCAAAACTGTTCTATCAAAAGAAACGTTCAAGTCTGTGAGTTGAATGCACTCATCACACAGAAGTTTCTGAGAATGCTTCTGTCTAGTTTTTAGGTGAAGATATTTTCCTTTTCCAGCATAGGCCTCAAAACGCTCCAAATATCCTCTTGCAGATTCTACAAAAAGAGTGTTTCAAAACTGTTCTATCAAAAGGAAGGTTCAACTCTGTGAGTTGAATGAATGCATCGTGAAGAACTTTCTGAAAATGCTTCTCTGTAGTTTTTAGGTGAAGATATTCCATATCCCAGCACAGGCCTCGAAGTGCTCCAAATAACCACTTGCAGATTTTACCAAAAGAGTGTTTCAAAACTGCTCTTTCTACAGGTAAGTTCAAGTCTGTGAGTTGAATGCACTCAACCAAAGAAGTTTCTGAGAATGCTTCTGTTCAGTTTTTATGTGAAGATATTTCCTTTTCCAACATAGGCCTCAAGGTGCTCCGAATAAACACTTGCAGATTCTACAAACGCAATGTTTCAAAACTGTTCTATCAAAAGAAACGTTCAAGTCTGTGAGTTGAATGCACTCATCACACAGAAGTTTCTGAGAATGCTTCTGTCTAGTTTTTAGGTGAAGATATTTCCTTTTCCAGCATAGGCCTCAAAACGCTCCAAATATCCTCTTGCAGATTCTACAAAAAGAGTGTTTCAAAACTGTTCTATCAAAAGGAAGGTTCAACTCTGTGAGTTGAATGAATGCATCGTGAAGAACTTTCTGAGAATGCTTCTCTGTAGTTTTTAGGTGAAGATATTCCATATCCCAGCACAGGCCTCGAAGTGCTCCAAATAACCACTTGCAGATTTTACCAAAAGAGTGTTTCAAAACTGCTCTTTCTACAGGTAAGTTCAAGTCTGTGAGTTGAATGCACTCAACACAAAGAAGTTTCTGAGAATGCTTCTGTTCAGTTTTTATGTGAAGATATTTCCCTTTCCAGCATAGGCCTCAAACGGCTCCAAATATCCACTTGCAGATTCTACAAAAAGAGTGTTTCCAAACTTCTCTATCAAATGGTAGGATCAACTCTGTGAGTTGAATGAACTCATCACAAAGAAGTTTCTGAGAATCCTTCTCTCTAGTTTTTATGTGAAGATATTTCCTTTTCCAACATAGGCCTCAAGGTGCTCCGAATAAACACTTGCAGATTCTACAAACGTAATGTTTCAATACTGTTCTATCAAAAGAAACGTTCAAGTCTGTGAGTTGAATGCACTCATCACACAGAAGTTTCTGAGAATGCTTCTGTCTAGTTTTTAGGTGAAGATATTTTCCTTTTCCAGCATAGGCCTCAAAACGCTCCAAATATCCTCTTGCAGATTCTACAAAAAGAGTGTTTCAAAACTGTTCTATCAAAAGGAAGGTTCAACTCTGTGAGTTGAATGAATTCATCGTGAAGAACTTTCTGAGAATGCTTCTCTGTAGTTTTTAGGTGAAGATATTCCATATCCCAGCACAGGCCTCGAAGTGCTCCAAATAACCACTTGCAGATTTTACCAAAAGAGTGTTTCAAAACTGCTCTTTCTACAGGTAAGTTCAAGTCTGTGAGTTGAATGCACTCAACACAAAGAAGTTTCTGAGAATGCTTCTGTTCAGTTTTTATGTGAAGATATTTCCTTTTCCAGCATAGGCCTCAAACGGCTCCAAATATCCACTTGCAGATTCTACAAAAAGAGTGTTTCCAAACTTCTCTATCAATTGGTAGGTTCCACTCTGTCAGTTGAATGAACTCGTCACAAAGAAGTTTCTGAGAATCCTTCTCTCTAGTTTTTATGTGAAGATATTTCCTTTTCCAACATAGGCCTCAAGGTGCTCCGAATAAACACTTGCAGATTCTACAAACGTAATGTTTCAAAACTGTTCTATCAAAAGAAACGTTCAAGTCTGTGAGTTGAATGCACTCATCACACAGAAGTTTCTGAGAATGCTTCTGTCTAGTTTTTAGGTGAAGATATTTCCTTTTCCAGCGTAGGCCTCAAAACGCTCCAAATATCCTCTTGCAGATTCTACAAAAAGAGTGTTTCAAAACTATTCTATCAAAAGGAAGGTTCAACTCTGTGAGTTGAATGAATGCGTCGTGAATAACTTTCTGAGAATGCTTCTCTGTAGTTTTTAGGTGAAGATATTCCATATCCCAGCACAGGCCTCGAAGTGCTCCAAATAACCACTTGCAGATTTTACCAAAAGAGTGTTTCAAAACTGCTCTTACTACAGGTAAGTTCAAGTCTGTGAGTTGAATGCACTCAACACAAAGAAGTTTCTGAGAATGCTTCTGTTCAGTTTTTATGTGAAGATATTTCCTTTTCCAGCATAGGCCTCAAACGGCTCCAAATATCCACTTGCAGATTCTACAAAAAGAGTGTTTCCAAACTTCTCTATCAATTGGTAGGTTCAACTCTGTGAGTTGAATGAACTCATCACAAAGAAGTTTCTGAGAATCCTTCTCTCTAGTTTTAATGTGAAGATATTTCCTTTTCCAACATAGGCCTCAAGGTGCTCCGAATAAACACTTGCAGATTCTACAAACGTAATGTTTCAAAACTGTTCTATCAAAAGAAACGTTCAAGTCTGTGAGTTGAATGCACTCATCACACAGAAGTTTCTGAGAATGCTTCTGTCTAGTTTTTAGGTGAAGATATTTTCCTTTTCCAGCATAGGCCTCAAAACGCTCCAAATATCCTCTTGCAGATTCTACAAAAAGAGTGTTTCAAAACTGTTCTATCAAAAGGAAGGTTCAACTCTGTGAGTTGAATGAATGCATCATGAAGAACTTTCTGAGAATGCTTCTCTGTAGTTTTTAGGTGAAGATATTCCATATCCCAGCACAGGCCTCGAAGTGCTCCAAGTAACCACTTGCAGATTTTACCAAAAGAGTGTTTCAAAACTGCTCTTTCTACAGGTAAGTTCAAGTCTGTGAGTTGAATGCACTCAACACAAAGAAGTTTCTGAGAATGCTTCTGTTCAGTTTTTATGTGAAGATATTTCCTTTTCCAGCATAGGCCTCAAACGGCTCCAAATATCCACTTGCAGATTCTACAAAAAGAGTGTTTCCAAACTTCTCTATCAATTGGTAGGTTCAGCTCTGTGAGTTGAATGAACTCATCACAAAGAAGTTTCTGAGAATCCTTCTCTCTAGTTTTTATGTGAAGATATTTGCTTTTCCAACATAGGCCTCAAGGTGCTCCGAATAAACACTTGCAGATTCTACAAACGTAATGTTTCAAAACTGTTCTATCAAAAGAAACGTTCAAGTCTGTGAGTTGAATGCACTCATCACACAGAAGTTTCTGAGAATGCTTTTGTGTAGTTTTTAGGTGAAGATATTTTCCTTTTCCAGCATAGGCCTCAAAACGCTCCAAATATCCTCTTGCAGATTCTACAAAAAGAGTGTTTCAAAACTGTTCTATCAAAAGGAAGGTTCAACACTGTGAGTTGAATGAATGCATCGTGAAGAACTTTCTGAAAATGCTTCTCTGTAGTTTTTAGGTGAAGATATTCCATATCCCAGCACAGGCCTCGAAGTGCTCCAAATAACCACTTGCAGATTTTACCAAAAGAGTGTTTCAAAACTGCTCTTTCTACAGGTAAGTTCAAGTCTGTGAGTTGAATGCACTCAACACAAAGAAGTTTCTGAGAATGCTTCTGTTCAGTTTTTATGTGAAGATATTTCCTTTTCCAACATAGGCCTCAAGGTGCTCCGAATAAACACTTGCAGATTCTACAAACGCAATGTTTCAAAACTGTTCTATCAAAAGAAACGTTCAAGTCTGTGAGTTGAATGCACTCATCACACAGAAGTTTCTGAGAATGCTTCTGTCTAGTTTTTAGGTGAAGATATTTCCTTTTCCAGCATAGGCCTCAAAACGCTCCAAATATCCTCTTGCAGATTCTACAAAAAGAGTGTTTCAAAACTGTTCTATCAAAAGGAAGGTTCAACTCTGTGAGTTGAATGAATGCATCGTGAAGAACTTTCTGAGAATGCTTCTCTGTAGTTTTTAGGTGAAGATATTCCATATCCCAGCACAGGCCTCGAAGTGCTCCAAATAACCACTTGCAGATTTTACCAAAAGAGTGTTTCAAAACTGCTCTTTCTACAGGTAAGTTCAAGTCTGTGGGTTGAATGCACACAACACAAAGAAGTTTCTGAGAATGCTTCTGTTCAGTTTTTATGTGAAGATATTTCCCTTTCCAGCATAGGCCTCAAACGGCTCCAAATATCCACTTGCAGATTCTACAAAAGGGGTGTTTCCAAACTTCTCTATCAAATGGTAGGATCAACTCTGTGAGTTGAATGAACTCATCACAAAGAAGTTTCTGAGAATCCTTCTCTCTAGTTTTTATGTGAAGATATTTCCTTTTCCAACATAGGTCTCAAGGTGCTCCGAATAAACACTTGCAGATTCTACGAACGTAATGTTTCCAAACTGTTCTATCAAAAGAAACGTTCAAGTCTGTGAGTTGAATGCACTCATCACACAGAAGTTTCTGAGAATGCTTCTGTCTAGATTTTAGGTGAAGATATTTCCTTTTCCAGTGTAGGCCTCAAAACGCTCCAAATATCCTCTTGCAAATTCTACAAAAAGAGTGTTTCAAAACTCTTCTATCAAAAGGAAGGTTCAACTCTGTAAGTTGAATGAATGCGTCGTGAAGAACTTTCTGAGAATGCTTCTCTGTAGTTTTTAGGTGAAGATATTCCATATCCCAGCACAGGCCTCGAAGTGCTCCACATAACCACTTGCAGATTTTACCAAAAGAGTGTTTCAAAACCGCTCTTACTACAGGTAAGTTCAAGTCTGTGAGTTGAATGCACTCAACACAAAGAAGTTTCTGAGAATGCTTCTGTTCAGTTTTTATGTGAAGATATTTCCTTTTCCAGCATAGGCCTCAAACGGCTCCAAATATCCACTTGCAGATTCTACAAAAAGAGTGTTTCCAAACTTCTCTATCAATTGGTAGGTTCAACTCTGTGAGTTGAATGAACTCATCACAAAGAAGTTTCTGAGAATCCTTCTCTCTAGTTTTAATGTGAAGATATTTCCTTTTCCAACATAGGCCTCAAGGTGCTCCGAATAAACACTTGCAGATTCTACAAACGTAATGTTTCAAAACTGTTGTATCAAAAGAAACGTTCAAGTCTGTGAGTTGAATGCACTCATCACACAGAAGTTTCTGAGAATGCTTCTGTCTAGTTTTTAGGTGAAGATATTTTCCTTTTCCAGCATAGGCCTCAAAACGCTCCAAATATCCTCTTGCAGATTCTACAAAAAGAGTGTTTCAAAACTGTTCTATCAAAAGGAAGGTTCAACTCTGTGAGTTGAATGAATGCATCGTGAAGAACTTTCTGAGAATGCTTCTCTGTAGTTTTTAGGTGAAGATATTCCATATCCCAGCACAGGCCTCGAAGTGCTCCAAGTAACCACTTGCAGATTTTACCAAAAGAGTGTTTCAAAACTGCTCTTTCTACAGGTAAGTTCAAGTCTGTGAGTTGAATGCACTCAACACAAAGAAGTTTCTGAGAATGCTTCTGTTCAGTTTTTATGTGAAGATATTTCCTTTTCCAGCATAGGCCTCAAACGGCTCCAAATATCCACTTGCAGATTCTACAAAAAGAGTGTTTCCAAACTTCTCTATCAATTGGTAGGTTCAGCTCTGTGAGTTGAATGAACTCATCACAAAGAAGTTTCTGAGAATCCTTCTCTCTAGTTTTTATGTGAAGATATTTGCTTTTCCAACATAGGCCTCAAGGTGCTCCGAATAAACACTTGCAGATTCTACAAACGTAATGTTTCAAAACTGTTCTATCAAAAGAAACGTTCAAGTCTGTGAGTTGAATGCACTCATCACACAGAAGTTTCTGAGAATGCTTCTGTCTAGTTTTTAGGTGAAGATATTTTCCTTTTCCAGCATAGGCCTCAAAACGCTCCAAATATCCTCTTGCAGATCCTACAAAAGGAGTGTTTCAAAACTGTTCTATCAAAAGGAAGGTTCAACTCTGTGAGTTGAATGAATGCATCGTGAAGAACTTTCTGAAAATGCTTCTCTGTAGTTTTTAGGTGAAGATATTCCATATCCCAGCACAGGCCTCGAAGTGCTCCAAATAACCACTTGCAGATTTTACCAAAAGAGTGTTTCAAAACTGCTCTTTCTACAGGTAAGTTCAAGTCTGTGAGTTGAATGCACTCAACACAAAGAAGTTTCTGAGAATGCTTCTGTTCAGTTTTTATGTGAAGATATTTCCTTTTCCAACATAGGCCTCAAGGTGCTCCGAATAAACACTTGCAGATTCTACAAACGCAATGTTTCAAAACTGTTCTATCAAAAGAAACGTTCAAGTCTGTGAGTTGAATGCACTCATCACACAGCAGTTTCTGAGAATGCTTCTGTCTAGTTTTTAGGTGAAGATATTTCCTTTTCCAGCATAGGCCTCAAAACGCTCCAAATATCCTCTTGCAGATTCTACAAAAAGAGTGTTTCAAAACTGTTCTATCAAAAGGAAGGTTCAACTCTGTGAGTTGAATGAATGCATCGTGAAGAACTTTCTGAGAATGCTTCTCTGTAGTTTTTAGGTGAAGATATTCCATATCCTAGCACAGGCCTCGAAGTGCTCCAAATAACCACTTGCAGATTTTACCAAAAGAGTGTTTCAAAACTGCTCTTTCTACAGGTAAGTTCAAGTCTGTGAGTTGAATGCACTCAACACAAAGAAGTTTCTGAGAATGCTTCTGTTCAGTTTTTATGTGAAGATATTTCCCTTTCCAGCATAGGCCTCAAACGGCTCCAAATATCCACTTGCAGATTCTACAAAAGGGGTGTTTCCAAACTTCTCTATCAAATGGTAGGATCAACTCTGTGAGTTGAATGAACTCATCACAAAGAAGTTTCTGAGAATCCTTCTCTCTAGTTTTTATGTGAAGATATTTCCTTTTCCAACATAGGCCTCAAGGTGCTCCGAATAAACACTTGCAGATTCTACAAACGTAATGTTTCCAAACTGTTCTATCAAAAGAAACGTTCAAGTCTGTGAGTTGAATGCACTCATCACACAGAAGTTTCTGAGAATGCTTCTGTCTAGATTTTAGGTGAAGATATTTCCTTTTCCAGTGTAGGCCTCAAAACGCTCCAAATATCCTCTTGCAAATTCTACAAAAAGAGTGTTTCAAAACTGTTCTATCAAAAGGAAGGTTCAACTCTGTGAGTTGAATGAATGCGTCGTGAAGAACTTTCTGAGAATGCTTCTCTGTAGTTTTTAGGTGAAGATATTCCATATCCCAGCACAGGCCTCGAAGTGCTCTAATAACCACTTGCAGATTTTACCAAAAGAGTGTTTCAAAACTGCTCTTACTACAGGTAAGTTCAAGTCTGTGAGTTGAATGCACTCAACACAAAGAAGTTTCTGAGAATGCTTCTGTTCAGTTTTTATGTGAAGATATTTCCTTTTCCAGCATAGGCCTCAAACGGCTCCAAATATCCACTTGCAGATTCTACAAAAAGAGTGTTTCCAAACTTCTCTATCAATTGGTAGGTTCAACTCTGTGAGTTGAATGAACTCATCACAAAGAAGTTTCTGAGAATCCTTCTCTCTAGTTTTAATGTGAAGATATTTCCTTTTCCAACATAGGCCTCAAGGTGCTCCGAATAAACACTTGCAGATTCTACAAACGTAATGTTTCCAAACTGTTCTATCAAAAGAAACGTTCAAGTCTGTGAGTTGAATGCACTCATCACACAGAAGTTTCTGAGAATGCTTCTGTCTCGTTTTTAGGTGAAGATATTTTCCTTTTCCAGCATAGGCCTCAAAACGCTCCAAATATCCTCTTGCAGATTCTACAAAAAGAGTGTTTCAAAACTGTTCTATCAAAAGGAAGGTTCAACTCTGTGAGTTGAATGAATGCATCATGAAGAACTTTCTGAAAATGCTTCTCTGTAGTTTTTAGGTGAAGATATTCCATATCCCAGCACAGGCCTCGAAGTGCTCCAAATAACCACTTGCAGATTTTACCAAAAGAGTGTTTCAAAACTGCTCTTTCTACAGGTAAGTTCAAGTCTGTGAGTTGAATGCACTCAACACAAAGAAGTTTCTGAGAATGCTTCTGTTCAGTTTTTATGTGAAGATATTTCCTTTTCCAGCATAGGCCTCAAACGGCTCCAAATATCCACTTGCAGATTCTACAAAAAGAGTGTTTCCAAACTTCTCTATCAATTGGTAGGTTCAACTCTGTGAGTTGAATGAACTCATCACAAAGAAGTTTCTGAGAATCCTTCTCTCTAGTTTCTATGTGAAGATATTTCCTTTTCCAACATAGGCCTCAAGGTGCTCCGAATAAACACTTGCAGATTCTACAAACGTAATATTTCAAAACTGTTCTATCAAAAGAAACGTTCAAGTCTGTGAGTTGAATGCACTCATCACACAGAAGTTTCTGAGAATGCTTCTGTCTAGTTTTTAGGTGAAGATATTTTCCTTTTCCAGCATAGGCCTCAAAACGCTCCAAATATCCTCTTGCAGATTCTACAAAAAGAGTGTTTCAAAACTGTTCTATCAAAAGGAAGGTTCAACACTGTGAGTTGAATGAATGCATCGTGAAGAACTTTCTGAAAATGCTTCTCTGTAGTTTTTAGGTGAAGATATTCCATATCCCAGCACAGGCCTCGAAGTGCTCCAAATAACCACTTGCAGATTTTACCAAAAGAGTGTTTCAAAACTGCTCTTTCTACAGGTAAGTTCAAGTCTGTGAGTTGAATGCACTCAACACAAAGAAGTTTCTGAGAATGCTTCTGTTCAGTTTTTATGTGAAGATATTTCCTTTTCCAACATAGGCCTCAAGGTGCTCCGAATAAACACTTGCAGATTCTACAAACGCAATGTTTCAAAACTGTTCTATCAAAAGAAACGTTCAAGTCTGTGAGTTGAATGCACTCATCACACAGAAGTTTCTGAGAATGCTTCTGTCTAGTTTTTAGGTGAAGATATTTCCTTTTCCAGCATAGGCCTCAAAACGCTCCAAATATCCTCTTGCAGATTCTACAAAAAGAGTGTTTCAAAACTGTTCTATCAAAAGGAAGGTTCAACTCTGTGAGTTGAATGAATGCATCGTGAAGAACTTTCTGAGAATGCTTCTCTGTAGTTTTTAGGTGAAGATATTCCATATCCCAGCACAGGCCTCGAAGTGCTCCAAATAACCACTTGCAGATTTTACCAAAAGAGTGTTTCAAAACTGCTCTTTCTACAGGTAAGTTCAAGTCTGTGAGTTGAATGCACTCAACACAAAGAAGTTTCTGAGAATGCTTCTGTTCAGTTTTTATGTGAAGATATTTCCCTTTCCAGCATAGGCCTCAAACGGCTCCAAATATCCACTTGCAGATTCTACAAAAGGGGTGTTTCCAAACTTCTCTATCAAATGGTAGGATCAACTCTGTGAGTTGAATGAACTCATCACAAAGAAGTTTCTGAGAATCCTTCTCTCTAGTTTTTATGTGAAGATATTTCCTTTTCCAACATAGGTCTCAAGGTGCTCCGAATAAACACTTGCAGATTCTACGAACGTAATGTTTCCAAACTGTTCTATCAAAAGAAACGTTCAAGTCTGTGAGTTGAATGCACTCATCACACAGAAGTTTCTGAGAATGCTTCTGTCTAGATTTTAGGTGAAGATATTTCCTTTTCCAGTGTAGGCCTCAAAACGCTCCAAATATCCTCTTGCAAATTCTACAAAAAGAGTGTTTCAAAACTCTTCTATCAAAAGGAAGGTTCAACTCTGTGAGTTGAATGAATGCGTCGTGAAGAACTTTCTGAGAATGCTTCTCTGTAGTTTTTAGGTGAAGATATTCCATATCCCAGCACAGGCCTCGAAGTGCTCCACATAACCACTTGCAGATCTTACCAAAAGAGTGTTTCAAAACCGCTCTTACTACAGGTAAGTTCAAGTCTGTGAGTTGAATGCACTCAACACAAAGAAGTTTCTGAGAATGCTTCTGTTCAGTTTTTATGTGAAGATATTTCCTTTTCCAGCATAGGCCTCAAACGGCTCCAAATATCCACTTGCAGATTCTACAAAAAGAGTGTTTCCAAACTTCTCTATCAATTGGTAGGTTCAACTCTGTGAGTTGAATGAACTCATCACAAAGAAGTTTCTGAGAATCCTTCTCTCTAGTTTTAATGTGAAGATATTTCCTTTTCCAACATAGGCCTCAAGGTGCTCCGAATAAACACTTGCAGATTCTACAAACGTAATGTTTCAAAACTGTTGTATCAAAAGAAACGTTCAAGTCTGTGAGTTGAATGCACTCATCACACAGAAGTTTCTGAGAATGCTTCTGTCTAGTTTTTAGGTGAAGATATTTTCCTTTTCCAGCATAGGCCTCAAAACGCTCCAAATATCCTCTTGCAGATTCTACAAAAAGAGTGTTTCAAAACTGTTCTATCAAAAGGAAGGTTCAACTCTGTGAGTTGAATGAATGCATCGTGAAGAACATTCTGAGAATGCTTCTCTGTAGTTTTTAGGTGAAGATATTCCATATCCCAGCACAGGCCTCGAAGTGCTCCAAGTAACCACTTGCAGATTTTACCAAAAGAGTGTTTCAAAACTGCTCTTTCTACAGGTAAGTTCAAGTCTGTGAGTTGAATGCACTCAACACAAAGAAGTTTCTGAGAATGCTTCTGTTCAGTTTTTATGTGAAGATATTTCCTTTTCCAGCATAGGCCTCAAACGGCTCCAAATATCCACTTGCAGATTCTACAAAAAGAGTGTTTCCAAACTTCTCTATCAATTGGTAGGTTCAGCTCTGTGAGTTGAATGAACTCATCACAAAGAAGTTTCTGAGAATCCTTCTCTCTAGTTTTTATGTGAAGATATTTGCTTTTCCAACATAGGCCTCAAGGTGCTCCGAATAAACACTTGCAGATTCTACAAACGTAATGTTTCAAAACTGTTCTATCAAAAGAAACGTTCAAGTCTGTGAGTTGAATGCACTCATCACACAGAAGTTTCTGAGAATGCTTCTGTCTAGTTTTTAGGTGAAGATATTTTCCTTTTCCAGCATAGGCCTCAAAACGCTCCAAATATCCTCTTGCAGATCCTACAAAAGGAGTGTTTCAAAACTGTTCTATCAAAAGGAAGGTTCAACTCTGTGAGTTGAATGAATGCATCGTGAAGAACTTTCTGAAAATGCTTCTCTGTAGTTTTTAGGTGAAGATATTCCATATCCCAGCACAGGCCTCGAAGTGCTCCAAATAACCACTTGCAGATTTTACCAAAAGAGTGTTTCAAAACTGCTCTTTCTACAGGTAAGTTCAAGTCTGTGAGTTGAATGCACTCAACACAAAGAAGTTTCTGAGAATGCTTCTGTTCAGTTTTTATGTGAAGATATTTCCTTTTCCAACATAGGCCTCAAGGTGCTCCGAATAAACACTTGCAGATTCTACAAACGCAATGTTTCAAAACTGTTCTATCAAAAGAAACGTTCAAGTCTGTGAGTTGAATGCACTCATCACACAGCAGTTTCTGAGAATGCTTCTGTCTAGTTTTTAGGTGAAGATATTTCCTTTTCCAGCATAGGCCTCAAAACGCTCCAAATATCCTCTTGCAGATTCTACAAAAAGAGTGTTTCAAAACTGTTCTATCAAAAGGAAGGTTCAACTCTGTGAGTTGAATGAATGCATCGTGAAGAACTTTCTGAGAATGCTTCTCTGTAGTTTTTAGGTGAAGATATTCCATATCCTAGCACAGGCCTCGAAGTGCTCCAAATAACCACTTGCAGATTTTACCAAAAGAGTGTTTCAAAACTGCTCTTTCTACAGGTAAGTTCAAGTCTGTGAGTTGAATGCACTCAACACAAAGAAGTTTCTGAGAATGCTTCTGTTCAGTTTTTATGTGAAGATATTTCCCTTTCCAGCATAGGCCTCAAACGGCTCCAAATATCCACTTGCAGATTCTACAAAAGGGGTGTTTCCAAACTTCTCTATCAAATGGTAGGATCAACTCTGTGAGTTGAATGAACTCATCACAAAGAAGTTTCTGAGAATCCTTCTCTCTAGTTTTTATGTGAAGATATTTCCTTTTCCAACATAGGCCTCAAGGTGCTCCGAATAAACACTTGCAGATTCTACAAACGTAATGTTTCCAAACTGTTCTATCAAAAGAAACGTTCAAGTCTGTGAGTTGAATGCACTCATCACACAGAAGTTTCTGAGAATGCTTCTGTCTAGATTTTAGGTGAAGATATTTCCTTTTCCAGTGTAGGCCTCAAAACGCTCCAAATATCCTCTTGCACATTCTACAAAAAGAGTGTTTCAAAACTGTTCTATCAAAAGGAAGGTTCAACTCTGTGAGTTGAATGAATGCGTCGTGAAGAACTTTCTGAGAATGCTTCTCTGTAGTTTTTAGGTGAAGATATTCCATATCCCAGCACAGGCCTCGAAGTGCTCTAATAACCACTTGCAGATTTTACCAAAAGAGTGTTTCAAAACTGCTCTTACTACAGGTAAGTTCAAGTCTGTGAGTTGAATGCACTCAACACAAAGAAGTTTCTGAGAATGCTTCTGTTCAGTTTTTATGTGAAGATATTTCCTTTTCCAGCATAGGCCTCAAACGGCTCCAAATATCCACTTGCAGATTCTACAAAAAGAGTGTTTCCAAACTTCTCTATCAATTGGTAGGTTCAACTCTGTGAGTTGAATGAACTCATCACAAAGAAGTTTCTGAGAATCCTTCTCTCTAGTTTTAATGTGAAGATATTTCCTTTTCCAACATAGGCCTCAAGGTGCTCCGAATAAACACTTGCAGATTCTACAAACGTAATGTTTCCAAACTGTTCTATCAAAAGAAACGTTCAAGTCTGTGAGTTGAATGCACTCATCACACAGAAGTTTCTGAGAATGCTTCTGTCTCGTTTTTAGGTGAAGTTATTTTCCTTTTCCAGCATAGGCCTCAAAACGCTCCAAATATCCTCTTGCAGATTCTACAAAAAGAGTGTTTCAAAACTGTTCTATCAAAAGGAAGGTTCAACTCTGTGAGTTGAATGAATGCATCATGAAGAACTTTCTGAAAATGCTTCTCTGTAGTTTTTAGGTGAAGATATTCCATATCCCAGCACAGGCCTCGAAGTGCTCCAAATAACCACTTGCAGATTTTACCAAAAGAGTGTTTCAAAACTGCTCTTTCTACAGGTAAGTTCAAGTCTGTGAGTTGAATGCACTCAACACAAAGAAGTTTCTGAGAATGCTTCTGTTCAGTTTTTATGTGAAGATATTTCCTTTTCCAGCATAGGCCTCAAACGGCTCCAAATATCCACTTGCAGATTCTACAAAAAGAGTGTTTCCAAACTTCTCTATCAATTGGTAGGTTCAACTCTGTGAGTTGAATGAACTCATCACAAAGAAGTTTCTGAGAATCCTTCTCTCTAGTTTCTATGTGAAGATATTTCCTTTTCCAACATAGGCCTCAAGGTGCTCCGAATAAACACTTGCAGATTCTACAAACGTAATGTTTCAAAACTGTTCTATCAAAAGAAACGTTCAAGTCTGTGAGTTGAATGCACTCATCACACAGAAGTTTCTGAGAATGCTTCTGTCTAGTTTTTAGGTGAAGATATTTTCCTTTTCCAGCATAGGCCTCAAAACGCTCCAAATATCCTCTTGCAGATTCTACAAAAAGAGTGTTTCAAAACTGTTCTATCAAAAGGAAGGTTCAACTCTGTGAGTTGAATGAATGCGTCGTGAAGAACTTTCTGAGAATGCTTCTCTGTAGTTTTTAGGTGAAGATATTCCATATCCCAGCACAGGCCTCGAAGTGCTCCAAATAACCACTTGCAGATTTTACCAAAAGAGTGTTTCAAAACTGCTCTTTCTACAGGTAAGTTCAAGTCTGTGAGTTGAATGCACTCAACACAAAGAAGTTTCTGAGAATGCTTCTGTTCAGTTTTTATGTGAAGATATTTCCTTTTCCAGCATAGGCCTCAAACGGCTCCAAATATCCACTTGCAGATTCTACAAAAAGAGTGTTTCCAAACTTCTCTATCAATTGGTAGGTTGCACTCTGTGAGTTGAATGAACTCGTCACAAAGAAGTTTCTGAGAATCCTTCTCTCTAGTTTTTATGTGAAGATATTTCCTTTTCCAACATAGGCCTCAAGGTGCTCCGAATAAACACTTGCAGATTCTACAAACGTAATGTTTCAAAACTGTTCTATCAAAAGAAACGTTCAAGTCTGTGAGTTGAATGCACTCATCACACAGAAGTTTCTGAGAATGCTTCTGTCTAGTTTTTAGGTGAAGATATTTCCTTTTCCAGCGTAGGCCTCAAAACGCTCCAAATATCCTCTTGCAGATTCTACAAAAAGAGTGTTTCAAAACTATTCTATCAAAAGGAAGGTTCAACTCTGTGAGTTGAATGAATGCGTCGTGAATAACTTTCTGAGAATGCTTCTCTGTAGTTTTTAGGTGAAGATATTCCATATCCCAGCACAGGCTTCGAAGTGCTCCAAATAACCACTTGCAGATTTTACCAAAAGAGTGTTTCAAAACTGCTCTTACTACAGGTAAGTTCAAGTCTGTGAGTTGAATGCACTCAACACAAAGAAGTTTCTGAGAATGCTTCTGTTCAGTTTTTATGTGAAGATATTTCCTTTTCCAGCATAGGCCTCAAACGGCTCCAAATATCCACTTGCATATTCTACAAAAAGAGTGTTTCCAAACTTCTCTATCAATTGGTAGGTTCAACTCCGTGAGTTGAATGAACTCATCACAAAGAAGTTTCTGAGAATCCTTCTCTCTAGTTTTAATGTGAAGATATTTCCTTTTCCAACATAGGCCTCAAGGTGCTCCGAATAAACACTTGCAGATTCTACAAACGTAATGTTTCGAAACTGTTCTATCAAAAGAAACGTTCAAGTCTGTGAGTTGAATGCACTCATCACACAGAAGTTTCTGAGAATGCTTCTGTCTAGTTTTTAGGTGAAGATATTTTCCTTTTCCAGCATAGGCCTCAAAACGCTCCAAATATCCTCTTGCAGATTCTACAAAAAGAGTGTTTCAAAACTGTTCTCTCAAAAGGAAGGTTCAACTCTGTGAGTTGAATGAATGCATCGTGAAGAACTTTCTGAAAATGCTTCTCTGTAGTTTTTAGGTGAAGATATTCCATATCCCAGCACAGGCCTCGAAGTGCTCCAAATAACCACTTGCAGATTTTACCAAAAGAGTGTTTCAAAACTGCTCTTTCTACAGGTAAGTTCAAGTCTGTGAGTTGAATGCACTCAACACAAAGAAGTTTCTGAGAATGCTTCTGTTCAGTTTTTATGTGAAGATATTTCCTTTTCTAGCATAGGCCTCAAACGGCTCCAAATATCCACTTGCAGATTCTACAAAAAGAGTGTTTCCAAACTTCTCTATCAATTGGTAGGTTCAACTCTGTGAGTAGAATGAACTCATCACAAAGAAGTTTCTGAGAATCCTTCTCTCTAGTTTTTATGTGAAGATATTTCCTTTTCCAACATAGGCCTCAAGGTGCTCCGAATAAACACTTGCAGATTCTACAAACGTAATATTTCAAAACTGTTCTATCAAAAGAAACGTTCAAGTCTGTGAGTTGAATGCACTCATCACACAGAAGTTTCTGAGAATGCTTCTGTCTAGTTTTTAGGTGAAGATATTTTCCTTTTCCAGCATAGGCCTCAAAACGCTCCAAATATCCTCTTGCAGATTCTACAAAAAGAGTGTTTCAAAACTGTTCTATCAAAAGGAAGGTTCAACTCTGTGAGTTGAATGAATGCGTCGTGAAGAACTTTCTGAGAATGCTTCTCTGTAGTTTTTAGGTGAAGATATTCCATATCCCAGCACAGGCCTCGAAGTGCTCCAAATAACCACTTGCAGATTTTACCAAAAGAGTGTTTCAAAACTGCTCTTTCTACAGGTAAGTTCAAGTCTGTGAGTTGAATGCACTCAACACAAAGAAGTTTCTGAGAATGCTTCTGTTCAGTTTTTATGTGAAGATATTTCCTTTTCCAGCATAGGCCTCAAACGGCTCCAAGTATCCACTTGCAGATTCTACAAAAAGAGTGTTTCCAAACTTCTCTATCAATTGGTAGGTTCCACTTTGTGAGTTGAATGAACTCGTCACAAAGAAGTTTCTGAGAATCCTTCTCTCTAGTTTTTATGTGAAGATATTTCCTTTTCCAACATAGGCCTCAAGGTGCTCCGAATAAACACTTGCAGATTCTACAAACGTAATGTTTCAAAACTGTTCTATCAAAAGAAACGTTCAAGTCTGTGAGTTGAATGCACTCATCACACAGAAGTTTCTGAGAATGCTTCTGTCTAGTTTTTAGGTGAAGATATTTTCCTTTTCCAGCATAGGCCTCAAAACGCTCCAAATATCCTCTTGCAGATTCTACAAAAAGAGTGTTTCAAAACTGTTCTATCAAAAGGAAGGTTCAACTCTGTGAGTTGAATGAATGCATCGTGAAGAACTTTCTGAAAATGCTTCTCTGTAGTTTTTAGGTGAAGATATTCCATATCCCAGCACAGGCCTCGAAGTGCTCCAAATAACCACTTGCAGATTTTACCAAAAGAGTGTTTCAAAACTGCTCTTTCTACAGGTAAGTTCAAGTCTGTGAGTTGAATGCACTCAACACAAAGAAGTTTCTGAGAATGCTTCTGTTCAGTTTTTATGTGAAGATATTTCCTTTTCCAGCATAGGCCTCAAACGGCTCCAAATATCCACTTGCAGATTCTACAAAAAGAGTGTTTCCAAACTTCTCTATCAATTGGTAGGTTCAACTCTGTGAGTAGAATGAACTCATCACAAAGAAGTTTCTGAGAATCCTTCTCTCTAGTTTTTATGTGAAGATATTTCCTTTTCCAACATAGGCCTCAAGGTGCTGCGAATAAACACTTGCAGATTCTACAAACGTAGTGTTTCAAAACTGTTCTATCAAAAGAAACGTTCAAGTCTGTGAGTTGAATGCACTCATCACACAGAAGTTTCTGAGAATGCTTCTGTCTAGTTTTTAGGTGAAGATATTTCCTTTTCCAGCGTAGGCCTCAAAACTCTCCAAATATTCTCTTGCAGATTCTACAAAAAGAGTGTTTCAAAACTGTTCTATGAAAAGGAAGGTTCAACTCTGTGAGTTGAATGAATGCGTCGTGAAGAACTTTCTGAGAATGCTTCTCTGTAGTTTTTAGGTGAAGATATTCCATATCCCAGCACAGGCCTCGAAGTGCTCCAAATAACCACTTGCAGATTTTACCAAAAGAGTGTTTCAAAACTGCTCTTTCTACAGGTAAGTTCAAGTCTGTGAGTTGAATGCACTCAACACAAAGAAGTTTCTGAGAATGCTTCTGTTCAGTTTTTATGTGAAGATATTTCCTTTTCCAGCATAGGCCTCAAACGGCTCCAAATATCCACTTGCAGATTCTACAAAAAGAGTGTTTCCAAACTTCTCTATCAATTGGTAGGTTCAACTCTGTGAGTTGAATGAACTCATCACAAAGAAGTTTCTGAGAATCCTTCTCTCTAGTTTTTAAGTGAAGATATTTCCTTTTCCAAGATAGGCCTCAAGGTGCTCCGAATAAACACTTGCAGATTCTACAAACGTAATGTTTCAAAACTGTTCTATCAAAAGAAACGTTCAAGTCTGTGAGTTTAATGCACTCATCACACAGAAGTTTCTGAGAATGCTTCTGTCTAGTTTTTAGGTGAAGATATTTCCTTTTCCAGCATAGGCCTCAAAACGCTCCAAATATCCTCTTGCAGATTCTACAAAAAGAGTGTTTCAAAACTGTTCTATCAAAAGGAAGGTTCAACTCTGTGAGTTGAATGAATGCATCGTGAAGAACTTTCTGAGAATTCTTCTCTGTAGTTTTTAGGTGAAGATATTCCATATCCCAGCACAGGCCTCGAAGTGCTCCAAATAACCACTTGCAGATTTTACCAAAAGAGTGTTTCAAAACTGCTCTTTCTACAGGTAAGTTCAAGTCTGTGAGTTGAATGCACTCAACACAAAGAAGTTTCTGAGAATGCTTCTGTTCAGTTTTTATGTGAAGATATTTCCTTTTCCAGCATAGGCCTCAAACGGCTCCAAATATCCACTTGCAGATTCTACAAAAAGAGTGTTTCCAAACTTCTCTATCAATTGGTAGGTTCAACTCTGTGAGTTGAATGAACTCATCACAAAGAAGTTTCTGAGAATCCTTCTCTCTAGTTTTTATGTGAAGATATTTCCTTTTCCAACATAGGCCCCAAGGTGCTCCGAATAAACACTTGCAGATTCTACAAACGTAATGATTCCACACTGTTCTATCAAAACAAACGTTCAAGTCTGTGAGTTGAATGCACTCATCACACAGAAGTTTCTGAGAATGCTTCTGTCTAGTTTTTAGGTGAAGATATTTTCCTTTTAAAGCATAGGCCTCAAAACGCTCCAAATATCCTCTTGCAGATTCTACAAAAAGAGTGTTTCAAAACTGTTCTATCAAAAGGAAGGTTCAACTCTGTGAGTTGAATGAATGCATCGTGAAGAACTTTCTGAGAATGCTTCTCTGTAGTTTTTAGGTGAAGATATTCCATATCCCAGCACAGGCCTCGAAGTGCTCCAAATAACCACTTGCAGATTTTACCAAAAGAGTGTTTCAAAACTGCTCTTTCTACAGGTAAGTTCAAGTCTGTGAGTTGAATGCACTCAACACAAAGAAGTTTCTGAGAATGCTTCTGTTCAGTTTTTATGTGAAGATATTTCCTTTTCCAGCATAGGCCTCAAACGGCTCCAGATATCCACTTGCAGATTCTACAAAAAGAGTGTTTCCAAACTTCTCTATCAATTGGTAGGTTCAACTCTGTGAGTTGAATGAACTCATCACAAAGAAGTTTCTGAGAATCCTTCTCTCTAGTTTTTATGTGAAGATATTTCCTTTTCCAACATAGGCCTCAAGGTGCTCCGAATAAACACTTGCAGATTCTACAAACGCAATGTTTCAAAACTGTTCTATCAAAAGAAACGTTCAAGTCTGTGAGTTGAATGCACTGATCACACAGGAGTTTCTGAGGATGCTTCTGTCTAGTTTTTAGGTGAAGATATTTCCTTTTCCAGCATAGGCCTCAAAACGCTCCAAATATCCTCTTGCAGATTCTACAAAAAGAGTGTTTCCAAACTGTTCTATCAAAAGGAAGGTTCAACTCTGTGAGTTGAATGAATGCATCGTGAAGAACTTTCTGAGAATGCTTCTCTGTAGTTTTTAGGTGAAGATATTCCATATCCCAGCACAGGCCTCGAAGTGCTCCAAATAACCACTTGCAGATTTTACCAAAAGAGTGTTTCAAAACTGCTCTTACTACAGGTAAGTTCAAGTCTGTGAGTTGAATGCACTCAACACAAAGAAGTTTCTGAGAATGCTTCTGTTCATTTTTTATGTGAAGTTATTTCCTTTTCCAGCATAGGCCTCAAACGGCTCCAAATATCCACTTGCAGATTCTACAAAAAGAGTGTTTCCAAACTTCTCTATCAATTGGTAGGTTCAACTCTGTGAGTTGAATGAACTCATCACAAAGAAGTTTCTGAGAATCCTTCTCTCTAGTTTTTATGTGAAGATATTTCCTTTTCCAACATAGGCCTCAAGGTGCTCCGAATAAACACTTGCAGATTCTACAAACGTAATGTTTCCAAACTGTTCTATCAAAAGAAACTTTCAAGTCTGTGAGTTGAATGCACTCATCACACAGAAGTTTCTGAGAATGCTTCTGTCTAGTTTTTAGGTGAAGATATTTCCTTTTCAAGCATAGGCCTCAAAACGCTCCAAATATCCTCTTGCAGATTCTACAAAAAGAGTGTTTAAAACTGTTCTATCAAAAGGAAGGTTCAACTCTGTGAGTTGAATGAATGCATCGTGAAGAACTTTCTGAGAATGCTTCTCTGTAGTTTTTAGGTGAAGATATTCCATATCCCAGCACAGGCCTCGAAGTGCTCCAAATAACCACTTGCAGATTTTACCAAAAGAGTGTTTCAAAACTGCTCTTTCTACAGGTAAGTTCAAGTCTGTGAGTTGAATGCACTCAACACAAAGAAGTTTCTGAGAATGCTTCTGTTCAGTTTTTATGTGAAGATATTTCCTTTTCCAGCATAGGCCTCAAACGGCTCCAAATATCCACTTGCAGATTCTACAAAAGGAGTGTTTCCAAACTTCTCTATCAATTGGTAGGTTCAACTCTGTGAGTTGAATGAACTCATCACAAAGAAGTTTCTGAGAATCCTTCTCTCTAGTTTTTATGTGAAGATATTTCGTTTTCCAACATAGGCCTCAAGGTGCTCCGAATAAACACTTGCAGATTCTACAAACGCAATGTTTCAAAACTGTTCTATCAAAAGAAACGTTCAAGTCTGTGAGTTGAATGCACTCATCACACAGGAGTTTCTGAGGATGCTTCTGTCTAGTTTTTAGGTGTAGATATTTCCTTTTCCAGCATAGGCCTCAAAACGCTCCAAATATCCTCTTGTAGATTCTACAAAAAGAGTGTTTCAAAACTGTTCTATCAAAAGGAAGGTTCAACTCTGTGAGTTGAATGAATGCATCGTGAAGAACTTTCTGAGAATGCTTCTCTGTAGTTTTTAGGTGAAGATATTCCATATCCCAGCACAGGCCTCGAAGTGCTCCAAATAACCACTTGCAGATTTTACCAAAAGAGTGTTTCAAAACTGCTCTTTCTACAGGTAAGTTGAAGTCTGTGAGTTGAATGCACTCAACACAAAGAAGTTTCTGAGAATGCTTCTGTTCAGTTTTTGTGTGAAGATATTTCCTTTTCCAGCATAGGCCTCAAACGGCTCCAAATATCCACTTGCAGATTCTACAAAAAGAGTGTTTCCAAACTTCTCTATCAATTGGTAGGTTCAACTCTGTGAGTTGAATGAACTCATCACAAAGAAGTTTCTGAGAATCCTTCTCTCTAGTTTTTATGTGAAGATAATTCCTTTTCCAACATAGGCCTCAAGGTGCTCCGAATAAACACTTGCAGATTCTACAAACGCAATGTTTCAAAACTGTTCTATCAAAAGAAACGTTCAAGTCTGTGAGTTGAATGCACTCATCACACAGGAGTTTCTGAGGATGCTTCTGTCTAGTTTTTAGGTGAAGATATTTCCTTTTCCAGCATCGGCCTCATAACGCTCCAAATATCCTCTTGCAGATTCTACAAAAAGAGTGTTTCAAAACTGTTCTATCAAAAGGAAGGTTCAACTCTGTGAGTTGAATGAATGCATCATGAAGAACTTTCTGAGAATGCTTCTCTGTAGTTTTTAGGTGAAGATATTCCATATCCCAGCACAGGCCTCGAAGTGCTCCAAATAACCACTTGCAGATTTTACCAAAAGAGTGTTTCAAAACTGCTCGTACTACAGGTAAGTTCAAGTCTGTGAGTTGAATGCACTCAACACAAAGAAGTTTCTGAGAATGCTTCTGTTCAGTTTTTATGTGAAGTTATTTCCTTTTCCAGCATAGGCCACAAACGGCTCCAAATATCCACTTGCAGATTCTACAAAAAGAGTGTTTCCAAATTTCTCTATCAATTGGTAGGTTCAACTCTGTGAGTTGAATGAACTCATCACAAAGAAGTTTCTGAGAATCCTTCTCTCTAGTTTTTATGTGAAGATATTTCCTTTTCCAACATAGGCCTCAAGGTGCTCCGAATAAACACTTGCAGATTCTACAAACGCAATGTTTCAAAACTGTTCTATCAAAACAAACGTTCAAGTCTGTGAGTTGAATGCACTCATCACACAGGAGTTTCTGAGGATGCTTCTGTCTAGTTTTTAGGTGAAGATATTTCCTTTTCCAGCATAGGCCTCAAAACGCTCCAAATATCCTCTTGCAGATTCTACAAAAAGAGTGTTTCAAAACTGTTCTATCAAAAGGAAGGTTCAACTCTGTGAGTTGAATGAATGCATCGTGAAGAACTTTCTGAGAATGCTTCTCTGTAGTTTTTAGGTGAAGATATTCCATATCCCAGCACAGGCCTCGAAGTGCTCCAAATAACCACTTGCAGATTTTACCAAAAGAGTGTTTCAAAACTGCCCTTTCTACAGGTAAGTTCAAGTCTGTGAGTTGAATGCACTCAACACAAAGAAGTTTCTGAGAATGCTTCTGTTCAGTTTTTATGTGAAGATATTTCCTTTTCCAGCATAGGCCTCAAACGGCTCCAAATATCCACTTGCAGATTCTACAAAAAGAGTGTTTCCAAACTTCTCTATCAATTGGTAGGTTCAACCCTGTGAGTAGAATGAACTCATCACAAAGAAGTTTCTGAGAATCCTTCTCTCTAGTTTTTATGTGAAGATATTTCCTTTTCCAACATAGGCCTCAAGGTGCTCCGAATAAACACTTGCAGATTCTACAAACGTAATGTTTCAAAACTGTTCTATCAAAAGAAACGTTCAAGTCTGTGAGTTGAATGCACTCATCATACAGAAGTTTCTGAGAATGCTTCTGTCTAGTTTTTAGGTGAAGATATTTCCTTTTCCAGCATAGGCCTCAAAACGCTCCAAATATCCTCTTGCAGATTCTACAAAAAGAGTGTTTCAAAACTGTTCTATCAAAAGGAACGTTCAACTCTGTGAGTTGAATGAATGCATCGTGAAGAACTTTCTGAGAATGCTTCTCTGTAGTTTTTAGGTGAAGATATTTCATATCCCAGCACAGGCCTCGAAGTGCTCCAAATAACCACTTGCAGATTTTACCAAAAGAGTGTTTCAAAACTGCTCTTACTACAGGTAAGTTCAAGTCTGTGAGTTGAATGCACTCAACACAAAGAAGTTTCTGAGAATGCTTCTGTTCAGTTTTTATGTGAAGTTATTTCCTTTTCCAGCATAGGCCTCAAAAGGCTCCAAATATCCACTTGCAGATTCTACAAAAAGAGTGTTTCCAAACTTCTCTATCAATTGGTAGGTTCAACTCTGTGAGTTGAATGAACTCATCACAAAGAAGTTTCTGAGAATCCTTCTCTCTAGTTTTTATGTGAAGATATTTCCTTTTCCAACATAGGCCTCAAGGTGCTCCGAATAAACACTTGCAGATTCTACAAACGCAATGTTTCAAAACTGTTCTATCAAAAGAAACGTTCAAGTCTGTGTGTTGAATGCACTCATCACACAGGAGTTTCTGAGGATGCTTCTGTCTAGTTTTTAGGTGAAGATATTTCCTTTTCCAGCATAGGCCTCAAAACGCTCCAAATATCCTCTTGCAGATTCTACAAAAAGAGTGTTTCAAAACTGTTCTATCAAAAGGAAGGTTCAACTCTGTGAGTTGAATGAATGCATCGTGAAGAACTTTCTGAGAATGCTTCTCTGTAGTTTCTAGGTGAAGATATTCCATATCCCAGCACAGGCCTCGAAGTGCTCCAAATAACCACTTGCAGATTTTACCAAAAGAGTGTTTCAAAACTGCTCTTTCTACAGGTAAGTTGAAGTCTGTGAGTTGAATGCACTCAACACAAAGAAGTTTCTGAGAATGCTTCTGTTCAGTTTTTATGTGAAGATATTTCCTTTTCCAGCATAGGCCTCAAACGGCTCCAAATATCCACTTGCAGATTCTACAAAAAGAGTGTTTCCAAACTTCTCTATCAATTGGTAGGTTCAACTCTGTGAGTTGAATGAACTCATCACAAAGAAGTTTCTGAGAATCCTTCTCTCTAGTTTTTAAGTGAAGATATTTCCTTTTCCAACATAGGCCTCAAGGTGCTCCGAATAAACACTTGCAGATTCTACAAATGCAATGTTTCAAAACTGTTCTATCAAAAGAAACGTTCAAGTCTGTGAGTTGAATGCACTCATCACACAGGAGTTTCTGAGGATGCTTCTGTCTAGTTTTTAGGTGAAGATATTTCCTTTTCCAGCATAGGCCTCAAAACGCTCCAAATATCCTCTTGCAGATTCTACAAAAAGAGTGTTTCAAAAATGTTCTATCAAAAGGAAGGTTCAACTCTGTGAGTTGAATGAATGCATCGTGAAGAACTTTCTGAGAATGCTTCTCTGTAGTTTTTAGGTGAAGATATTCCATATCCCAGCACAGGCCTCGAAGTGCTCCAAATAACCACTTGCAGTTTTACCAAAAGAGTGTTTCAAAACTGCTCTTTCTACAGGTAAGTTCAAGTCTGTGAGTTGAATGCACTCAACACAAAGAAGTTTCTGAGAATGTTTCTGTTCAGTTTTTATGTGAAGATATTTCCTTTTCCAGCATAGGCCTCAAACGGCTCCAGATATCCACTTGCAGATTCTACAAAAAGAGTGTTTCCAAACTTCTCTATCAATTGGTAGGTTCAACTCTGTGAATTGAATGAACTCATCACAAAGAAGTTTCTGAGAATCCTTCTCTCTAGTTTTTATGTGAAGATATTTCCTTTTCCAACATAGGCCTCAAAGTGCTCCGAATAAACACTTGCAGATTCTACAAACGCAATGTTTCAAAACTGTTCTATCAAAAGAAACGTTCGAGTCTGTGAGTTGAATGCACTCATCACACAGGAGTTTCTGAGAATGCTTCTGTCTAGTTTTTAGGTGAAGATATTTCCTTTTCCAGCCTAGGCCTCAAAACGCTCCAAATATCCTCTTGCAGATTCTACAAAAAGAGTGTTTCAAAACTGTTCTATCAAAAGGAAGGTTCAACTCTGTGAGTTGAATGAGTGCATCGTGAAGAACTTTCTGAGAATGCTTCTCTGTAGTTTTTAGGTGAAGATATTCCATATCCCAGCACAGGCCTCGAAGTGCTCCAAATAACCACTTGCAGATTTTACCAAAAGAGTGTTTCAAAACTGCTCTTATTACACGTAAGTTCAAGTCTGTGAGTTGAATGCACTCAACACAAAGAAGTTTCTGAGAATGCTTCTGTTCAGTTTTTATGTGAAGTTATTTCCTTTTCCAGCATAGACCTCAAACGGCTCCAAATATCCACTTGCAGATTCTACAAAAAGAGTGTTTCCAAACTTCTCTATCAATTGGTAGGTTCAACTCTGTGAGTTGAATGAACTCATCACAAAGAAGTTTCTGAGAATCCTTCTCTCTAGTTTTGATGTGAAGATATTTCCTTTTCCAACATAGGCCTCAAGGTGCTCCGAATAAACACTTGCAGATTCTACAAACGTAATGTTTCCAAACTGTTCTATCAAAAGAAACTTTCAAGTCCGTGAGTTGAATGCACTCATCACACAGAAGTTTCTGAGAATGCTTCTGTCTAGTTTTTAGGTGAAGATATTTCCTTTTCCAGCATAGGCCTCAAAACGCTCCAAATATCCTCTTGCAGATTCTACAAAAAGAGTGTTTCAAAACTGTTCTATCAAAAGGAAGGTTCAACTCTGTGAGTTGAATGAATGCATCGTGAAGAACTTTCTGAGAATGCTTCTCTGTAGTTTTTAGGTGAAGATATTCCATATCCCAGCACAGGCCTCAAAGTGCTCCAAATAACCACTTGCAGATTTTACCAAAAGAGTGTTTCAAAACTGCTCTTTCTACAGGTAAGTTGAAGTCTGTGATTTGAATGCACTCAACACCAAGAAGTTTCTGAGAATGCTTCTGTTCAGTTTTTATGTGAAGTTATTTCCTTTTCCAGCGTAGGCCTCAAACGGCTCCAAATATCCACTTGCAGATTCTACAAAAAGAGTGTTTCCAAACTTCTCTATCAATTGGTAGGTTCAACACTGTGAGTTGAATGAACTCATCACAAAGAAGTTTCTGAGAATCCTTCTCTCTAGTTTTTATGTGAAGATATTTCCTTTTCCAACATAGGCCTCAAGGTGCTCCAAATAAACACTTGCAGATTCTACAAACGCAATGTTTCAAAACTGTTCTATCAAAAGAAACGTTCAAGTCTGTGAGTTGAATGCACTCATCACACAGTAGTTTCTGAGGATGCTTCTGTCTAGTTTTTAGGTGAAGATATTTCCTTTTCCAGCATAGGCCTCAAAACGCTCCAAATATCCTCTTGTAGATTCTACAAAAAGAGTGTTTCAAAACTGTTCTATCAAAAGGAAGGTTCAACTCTGTGAGTTGAATGAATGCATCGTGAAGAACTTTTTGAGAATGCTTCTCTGTAGTTTTTAGGTGAAGATATTCCATATCCCAGCACAGGCCTCGAAGTGCTCCAAATAACCACTTGCAGATTTTACCAAAAGAGTGTTTCAAAACTGCCCTTTCTACAGGTAAGTTCAAGTCTGTGAGTTGAATGCACTCAACACAAAGAAGTTTCTGAGAATGCTTCTGTTCAGTTTTTATGTGAAGATATTTCCTTTTCCAGCATAGGCCTCAAACGGCTGCAAATATCCACTTGCAGATTCTACAAAAAGAGTGTTTCCAAACTTCTCTATCAATTGGTAGGTTCAACTCCGTGAGTTGAATGAACTCATCACAAAGAAGTTTCTGAGAATCCTTCTCTCTAGTTTTTATGTGAAGATATTTCCTTTTCCAACATAGGCCTCAATGTGCTCCGAATAAACACTTGCAGATTCTACAAACGTAATGTTTCCAAACTGTTCTATCAAAAGAAACGTTCGAGTCTGTGAGTTGAATGCACTCATCACACAGAAGTTTCTGAGAATGCTTCTGTCTAGTTTTTAGGTGAAGATATTTCCTTTTCCAGCATAGGCCTCAAAACGCTCCAAATATCCTCTTGCAGATTCTACAAAAAGAGTGTTTCAAAACTGTTCTATCAAAAGGAAGGTTCAACTCTGTGAGTTGAATGAATGCATCGTGAAGAACTTTCTGAGAATGCTTCTCTGTAGTTTTTAGGTGAAGATATTCCATATCCCAGCACAGGCCTCGAAGTGCTCCAAATAACCACTTGCAGATTTTACCAAAAGAGTGTTTCAAAACTGCTCTTATTACACGTAAGTTCAAGTCTGTGAGTTGAATGCACACAACACAAAGAAGTTTCTGATAATGCTTCTGTTCAGTTTTTATGTGAAGTTATTTCCTTTTCCAGCATAGGCCTCAAACGGCTCCAAATATCCACTTGCAGATTCTACAAAAAGAGTGTTTCCAAATTTCTCTATCAATTGGTAGGTTCAACTCTGTGAGTTGAATGAACTCATCACAAAGAAGTTTCTGAGAATCCTTCTCTCTAGTTTTTATGTGAAGATATTTCCTTTTCCAACATAGGCCTCAAGGTGCTCCGAATAAACAGTTGCAGATTCTATAAACGCAATGTTTCAAAACTGTTCTATCAAAAGAAACGTTCAAGTCTTTGAGTTGAATGCACTCATCACAAAGGAGTTTCTGAGGATGCTTCTGTCCAGTTTTTAGGTGAAGATATTTCCTTTTCCAGCATAGGCCTCAAAACGCTCCAAATATCCTCTTGCAGATTCTACAAAAAGAGTGTTTCAAAACTGTTCTATCAAAAGGAAGGTTCAACTCTGTGAGTTGAATGAATGCATCGTGAAGAACTTTCTGAGAATGCTTCTCTGTAGTTTTTAGGCGAAGATATTCCATATCCCAGCACAGGCCTCGAAGTGCTCCAAATAACCACTTGCAGATTTTACCAAAAGAGTGTTTCAAAACTGCTCTTTCTACAGGTAAGTTGAAATCTGTGAGTTGAATGCACTCAACACAAAGAAGTTTCTGAGAATGCTTCTGTTCAGTTTTTATGTGAAGATATTTCCTTTTCCAGCATAGGCCTCAAACGGCTCTAAATATCCACTTGCAGATTCTACAAAAAGAGTGTTTCCAAACTTCTCTATCAATTGGTAGGTTCAACTCTGTGAGTTGAATGAACTCATCACAAAGAAGTTTCTGAGAATCCTTCTCTCTAGTTTTTATCTGAAGATATTTCCTTTTCCAACATAGGCCTCAAGGTGCTCCGAATAAACACTTGCAGATTCTATAAACGCAATGTTTCAAAACTGTTCTATCAAAAGAAACGTTCAAGTCTGTGAGTTGAATGCACTCATCACACAGGAGTTTCTGAGGATGCTTCTGTCTAGTTTTTAGGGGAAGATATTTCCTTTTCCAGCATAGGCCTCAAAACGCTCCAAATATCCTCTTGCAGATTCTACAAAAAGAGTGTTTCAAAACTGTTCTATCAAAAGGAAGGTTCAACTCTGTGAGTTGAATGAATGCATCGTGAAGAACTTTCTGAGAATGCTTCTCTGTAGTTTTTAGGTGAACATATTCCATATCCCAGCACAGGCCTCGAAGTGCTCCAAATAACCACTTGCAGATTTTACCAAAAGAGTGTTTCAAAACTGCTCTTTCTACAGGTAAGTTCAAGTCTGTGAGTTGAATGCACTCAACACAAAGAAGTTTCTGAGAATGCTTCTGTTCAGTTTTTATGTGAAGATATTTCCTTTTCCAGCATAGGCCTCAAACGGCTCCAAATATCCACTTGCAGATTCTACAAAAAGAGTGTTTCCAAACTTCTCTATCAATTGGTAGGTTCAACTCCGTGAGTTGAATGAACTCATCACAAAGAAGTTTCTGAGAATCCTTCTCTCTAGTTTTTATGTGAAGATATTTCCTTTTCCAACATAGGCCTCAAGGTGCTCCGAATAAACACTTGCAGATTCTACAAACGTAATGTTTCCAAACTGTTCTATCAAAAGAAACGTTCGAGTCTGTGAGTTGAATGCACTCATCACACAGAAGTTTCTGAGAATGCTTCTGTCTAGTTTTTAGGTGAAGATATTTCCTTTTCCATCATAGGCCTCAAAACGCTCCAAATATCCTCTTGCAGATTCTACAAAAAGAGTGTTTCAAAACTGTTCTATCAAAAGGAAGGTTCAACTCTGTGAGTTGAATGAATGCATCGTGAAGAACTTTCTGAGAATGCTTCTCTGTAGTTTTTAGGTGAAGATATTCCATATCCCAGCACAGGCCTCGAAGTGCTCCAAATAACCACTTGCAGATTTTACCAAAAGAGTGTTTCAAAACTGCTCTTTCTACAGGTAAGTTCAAGTCTGTGAGTTGAATGCACTCAACACAAAGAAGTTTCTGAGAATGCTTCTGTTCAGTTTTTATGTGAAGATATTTCCTTTTCCAGCATAGGCCTCAAACGGCTCCAAATATCCACTTGCAGATTCTACAAAAAGAGTGTTTCCAAACTTCTCTATCAATTGGTAGGTTCAACTCTGTGAGTAGAATGAACTCATCACAAAGAAGTTTCTGAGAATCCTTCTCTCTAGTTTTTATGTGAAGATATTTCCTTTTCCAACATAGGCCTCAAGGTGCTCCGAATAAACACTTGCAGATTCTACAAACGTAATGTTTCAAAACTGTTCTATCAAAAGAAACGTTCAAGTCTGTGAGTTGAATGCACTCATCATACAGAAGTTTCTGAGAATGCTTCTGTCTAGTTTTTAGGTGAAGATATTTCCTTTTCCAGCATAGGCCTCAAAACGCTCCAAATATCCTCTTGCAGATTCTACAAAAAGAGTGTTTCAAAACTGTTCTATCAAAAGGAAGGTTCAACTCTGTGAGTTGAATGAATGCATCGTGAAGAACTTTCTGAGAATGCTTCTCTGTAGTTTTTAGGTGAAGATATTCCATATCCCAGCACAGGCCTCGAAGTGCTCCAAATAACCACTTGCAGATTTTACCAAAAGAGTGTTTCAAAACTGCTCTTTCTACAGGTAAGTTGAAATCTGTGAGTTGAATGCACTCAACACAAAGAAGTTTCTGAGAATGCTTCTGTTCAGTTTTTATGTGAAGATATTTCCTTTTCCAGCATAGGCCTCAAACGGCTCCAAATATCCACTTGCAGATTCTACAAAAAGAGTGTTTCCAAACTTCTCTATCAATTGGTAGGTTCAACTCCGTGAGTTGAATGAACTCATCACAAAGAAGTTTCTGAGAATCCTTCTCTCTAGTTTTTATGTGAAGATATTTCCTTTTCCAACATAGGCCTCAAGGTGCTCCGAATAAACACTTGCAGATTCTACAAACGTAATGTTTCCAAACTGTTCTATCAAAAGAAACGTTCGAGTCTGTGAGTTGAATGCACTCATCACACAGAAGTTTCTGAGAATGCTTCTGTCTAGTTTTTAGGTGAAGACATTTCCTTTTCCATCATAGGCCTCAAAACGCTCCAAATATCCTCTTGCAGATTCTACAAAAAGAGTGTTTCAAAACTGTTCTATCAAAAGGAAGGTTCAACTCTGTGAGTTGAATGAATGCATCGTGAAGAACTTTCTGAGAATGCTTCTCTGTAGTTTTTAGGTGAAGATATTCCATATCCCAGCACAGGCCTCGAAGTGCTCCAAATAACCACTTGCAGATTTTACCAAAAGAGTGTTTCAAAACTGCTCTTTCTACAGGTAAGTTCAAGTCTGTGAGTTGAATGCACTCAACACAAAGAAGTTTCTGAGAATGCTTCTGTTCAGTTTTTATGTGAAGATATTTCCTTTTCCAGCATAGGCCTCAAACGGCTCCAAATATCCACTTGCAGATTCTACAAAAAGAGTGTTTCCAAACTTCTCTATCAATTGGTAGGTTCAACTCTGTGAGTAGAATGAACTCATCACAAAGAAGTTTCTGAGAATCCTTCTCTCTAGTTTTTATGTGAAGATATTTCCTTTTCCAACATAGGCCTCAAGGTGCTCCGAATAAACACTTGCAGATTCTACAAACGTAATGTTTCAAAACTGTTCTATCAAAAGAAACGTTCAAGTCTGTGAGTTGAATGCACTCATCATACAGAAGTTTCTGAGAATGCTTCTGTCTAGTTTTTAGGTGAAGATATTTCCTTTTCCAGCATAGGCCTCAAAACGCTCCAAATATCCTCTTGCAGATTCTACAAAAAGAGTGTTTCAAAACTGTTCTATCAAAAGGAAGGTTCAACTCTGTGAGTTGAATGAATGCATCGTGAAGAACTTTCTGAGAATGCTTCTCTGTAGTTTTTAGGTGAAGATATTCCATATCCCAGCACAGGCCTCGAAGTGCTCCAAATAACCACTTGCAGATTTTACCAAAAGAGTGTTTCAAAACTGCTCTTACTACAGGTAAGTTCAAGTCTGTGAGTTGAATGCACTCAACACAAAGAAGTTTCTGAGAATGCTTCTGTTCAGTTTTTATGTGAAGTTATTTCCTTTTCCAGCATAGGCCTCAAACGGCTCCAAATATCCACTTGCAGATTCTACAAAAAGAGTGTTTCCAAACTTCTCTATCAATTGGTAGGTTCAACTCTGTGAGTTGAATGAACTCATCACAAAGAAGTTTCTGAGAATCCTTCTCTCTAGTTTTTATGTGAAGATATTTCCTTTTCCAACATAGGCCTCAAGGTGCTCCGAATAAACACTTGCAGATTCTACAAACGCAATGTTTCAAAACTGTTCTATCAAAAGAAACGTTCAAGTCTGTGAGTTGAATGCACTCATCACACAGGAGTTTCTGAGGATGCTTCTGTCTAGTTTTTAGGTGAAGATATTTCCGTTTCCATCATAGGCCTCAAAACGCTCCAAATATCCTCTTGTAGATTCTACAAAAAGAGTGTTTCAAAACTGTTCTATCAAAAGGAAGGTTCAACTCTGTGAGTTGAATGAATGCATCATGAAGAACTTTCTGAGAATGCTTCTCTGTAGTTTTTAGGTGAAGATATTCCATATCCCAGCACAGGCCTCGAAGTGCTCCAAATAACCACTTGCAGATTTTACCAAAAGAGTGTTTCAAAACTGCTCTTATTACACGTAAGTTCAAGTCTGTGAGTTGAATGCACTCAACACAAAGAAGTTTCTGAGAATGCTTCTGTTCAGTTTTTATGTGAAGTTATTTCCTTTTCCAGCATAGGCCTCAAACGGCTCCAAATATCCACTTGCAGATTCTACAAAAAGAGTGTTTCCAAATTTCTCTATCAATTGGTAGGTTCAACTCTGTGAGTTGAATGAACTCATCACAAAGAAATTTCTGAGAATCCTTCTCTCTAGTTTTTATGTGAAGATATTTCCTTTTCCAACATAGGCCTCAAAGTGCTCCGAATAAACAGTTGCAGATTCTATAAACGCAATGTTTCAAAACTGTTCTATCAAAAGAAACGTTCAAGTCTGTGAGTTGAATGCACTCATCACACAGGAGTTTCTGAGGATGCTTCTGTCTAGTTTTTAGGTGAAGATATTTCCTTTTCCAGCATAGGCCTCAAAACGCTCCAAATATCCTCTTGCAGATTCTACAAAAAGAGTGTTTCAAAACTGTTCTATCAAAAGGAAGGTTCAACTCTGTGAGTTGAATGAATGCATCGTGAAGAACTTTCTGAGAATGCTTCTCTGTAGTTTTTAGGTGAAGATATTCCATATCCCAGCACAGGCCTCGAAGTGCTCCAAATAACCACTTGCAGATTTTACCAAAAGAGTGTTTCAAAACTGCTCTTTCTACAGGTAAGTTCAAGTCTGTGAGATGAATGCACTCAACACAAAGAAGTTTCTGAGAATGCTTCTGTTCAGTTTTTATGTGAAGATATTTCCTTTTCCAGCATAGGCCTTAAACGGCTCCAAATATCCACTTGCAGATTCTACAAAAAGAGTGTTTCCAAACTTCTCTATCAATTGGTAGGTTCAACTCTGTGAGTTGAATGAACTCATCACAAAGAAGTTTCTGAGAATCCTTCTCTCTAGTTTTTATGTGAAGATATTTCCTTTTCCAACATAGGCCTCAAGGTGCTCCGAATAAACACTTGCAGATTCTACAAACGCAATGTTTCAAAACTGTTCTATCAAAAGAAACGTTCAAGTCTGTGAGTTGAATGCACTCATCACACAGGAGTTTCTGAGGATGCTTCTGTCTAGTTTTTAGGTGAAGATATTTCCTTTTCCAGCATAGGCCTCAAAACGCTCCAAATATCCTCTTGCAGATTCTACAAAAAGAGTGTTTCAAAACTGTTCTATCAAAAGGAAGGTTCAACTCTGTGAGTTGAATGAATGCATCGTGAAGAACTTTCTGAGAATGCTTCTCTGTAGTTTTTAGGTGAAGATATTCCATATCCCAGCACAGGCCTCGAAGTGCTCCAAATAACCACTTGCAGATTTTACCAAAAGAGTGTTTCAAAACTGCTGTTTCTACAGGTAAGTTCAAGTCTGTGAGTTGAATGCACTCAACACAAAGAAGTTTCTGAGAATGCTTCTGTTCAGTTTTTATGTGAAGATATTTCCTTTTCCAGCATAGGCCTCAAACGGCTCCAGATATCCACTTGCAGATTCTACAAAAAGAGTGTTTCCAAACTTCTCTATCAATTGGTAGGTTCAACTCTGTGAGTTGAATGAACTCATCACAAAGAAGTTTCTGAGAATCCTTCTCTCTAGTTTTTATGTGAAGATATTTCCTTTTCCAACATAGGCCTCAAGGTGCTCCGAATAAACACTTGCAGATTCTACAAACGCAATGTTTCAAAACTGTTCTATCAAAAGAAACGTTCAAGTCTGTGAGTTGAATGCACTCATCACACAGGAGTTTCTGAGGATGCTTCTGTCTAGTTTTTAGGTGAAGATATTTCCTTTTCCAGCATAGGCCTCAAAACGCTCAAAATATCCTCTTGTAGATTCTACAAAAAGAGTGTTTCAAAACTGTTCTATCAAAAGGAAGGTTCAACCCTGTGAGTTGAATGAATGCATCGTGAAGAACTTTCTGAGAATGCTTCTCTGTAGTTTTTAGGTGAAGATATTCCATATCCCAGCACAGGCCTCGAAGTGCTCCAAATAACCACTTGCAGATTTTACCAAAAGAGTGTTTCAAAACTGCTCTTTCTACAGGTAAGTTCAAGTCTGTGAGTTGAATGCACTCAACACAAAAAATTTCTGAGAATGCTTCTGTTCAGTTTTTATGTGAAGATATTTCCTTTTCCAGCATAGGCCTCAAACGGCTCCAAATATCCACTTGCAGATTCTACAAAAAGAGTGTTTCCAAACTTCTCTATCAATTGGTAGGTTCAACTCTGTGAGTTGAATGAACTCATCACAAAGAAGTTTCTGAGAATCCTTCTCTCTAGTTTTTATGTGAAGATATTTCCTTTTCCAACATAGGCCTCAAGGTGCTCCGAATAAACACTTGCAGATTCTACAAACGCAATGTTTCAAAACTGTTCTATCAAAAGAAACGTTCGAGTCTGTGAGTTGAATGCACTCATCACACAGGAGTTTCTGAGAATGCTTCTGTCTAGTTTTTAGGTGAAGATATTTCCTTTTCCAGCATAGGCCTCAAAACGCTCCAAATATCCTCTTGCAGATTCTACAAAAAGAGTGTTTCAAAACTGTTCTATCAAAAGGAAGGTTCAACTCTGTGAGTTGAATGAATGCATCGTGAAGAACTTTCTGAGAATGCTTCTCTGTAGTTTTTAGGTGAAGATATTCCATATCCCAGCACAGGCCTCGAAGTGCTCCAAATAACCACTTGCAGATTTTACCAAAAGAGTGTTTCAAAACTGCTGTTTCTACAGGTAAGTTCAAGTCTGTGAGTTGAATGCACTCAACACAAAGAAGTTTCTGAGAATGCTTCTGTTCAGTTTTTATGTGAAGTTATTTCCTTTTCCAGCATATGCCTCAAACGGCTCCAAATATCCACTTGCAGATTCTACAAAAAGAGTGTTTCCAAATTTCTCTTTCAATTGGTAGGTTCAACTCTGTGAGTTGAATGAACTCATCACAAAGAAGTTTCTGAGAATCCTTCTCTCTAGTTTTTATGTGAAGATATTTCCTTTTCCAACATAGGCCTCAAGGTGCTCCGAATAAACACTTGCAGATTCTACAAACGCAATGTTTCAAAACTGTTCTATCAAAAGAAACGTTCAAGTCTGTGAGTTGAATGCACTCATCAAACAGGAGTTTCTGAGGATGCTTCTGTCTAGTTTTTAGGTGAAGATATTTCCTTTTCCAGCATAGGCCTCAAAACGCTCCAAATATCCTCTTGTAGATTCTACAAAAAGAGTGTTTCAAAACTGTTCTATCAAAAGGAAGGTTCAACTCTGTGAGTTGAATGAATGCATCGTGAAGAACTTTCTGAGAATGCTTCTCTGTAGTTTTTAGATGAAGATATTCCATATCCCAGCAGAGGCCTCGAAGTGCTCCAAATAACCACTTGCAGATTTTACCAAAAGAGTGTTTCAAAACAGCTCTTACTACAGGTAAGTTGAAGTCTGTGAGTTGAATGCACTCAACACAAAGAAGTTTCTGAGAATGCTTCTGTTCAGTTTTTATGTGAAGATATTTCCTTTTCCAGCATAGGCCTCAAACGGCTCCAAATATCCACTTGCAGATTCTACAAAAAGAGTGTTTCCAAATTTCTCTTTGAATTGGTAGGTTCAACTCTGTGAGTTGAATGAACTCATAACAAAGAAGTTTCTGAGAATCCTTCTCTCTAGTTTTTATGTGAAGATATTTCCTTTTCCAACATAGGCCTCAAGGTGCTCCGAATAAACACTTGCAGATTCTACAAACGCAATGTTTCAAAACTGTTCTATCAAAACAAACGTTCAAGTCTGTGAGTTGAATGCACTCATCACACAGGAGTTTCTGAGGATGCTTCTGTCTAGTTTTTAGGTGAAGATATTTCCTTTTCCAGCATAGGCCTCAAAACGCTCCAAATATCCTCTTGCAGATTCTACAAAAAGAGTGTTTCAAAACTGTTCTATCAAAAGGAAGGTTCAACTCTGTGAGTTGAATGAATGCATCGTGAAGAACTTTCTGAGAATGCTTCTCTGTAGTTTTTAGGTGAAGATATTCCATATCCCAGCACAGGCCTCGAAGTGCTCCAAATAACCACTTGCAGATTTTACCAAAAGAGTGTTTCAAAACTGCTCTTTCTACAGGTAAGTTCAAGTCTGTGAGTTGAATGCACTCAACACAAAGAAGTTTCTGAGAATGCTTCTGTTCAGTTTTTATGTGAAGATATTTCCTTTTCCAGCGTAGGCCTTAAACGGCTCCAAATATCCACTTGCAGATTCTACAAAAAGAGTGTTTCCAAACTTCTCTATCAATTGGTAGGTTCAACTCTGTGAGTTGAATGAACTCATCACAAAGAAGTTTCTGAGAATCCTTCTCTCTAGTTTTTATGTGAAGATATTTCCTTTTCCAACATAGGCCTCAAGGTGCTCCGAATAAACACTTGCAGATTCTACAAACGCAATGTTTCAAAACTGTTCTATCAAAAGAAACGTTCAAGTCTGTGAGTTGAATGCACTCATCAAACAGGAGTTTCTGAGGATGCTTCTGTCTAGTTTTTAGGTGAAGATATTTCCTTTTCCAGCATAGGCCTCAAAACGCTCCAAATATCCTCTTGTAGATTCTACAAAAAGAGTGTTTCAAAACTGTTCTATCAAAAGGAAGGTTCAACTCTGTGAGTTGAATGAATGCATCGTGAAGAACTTTCTGAGAATGCTTCTCTGTAGTTTTTAGATGAAGATATTCCATATCCCAGCACAGGCCTCGAAGTGCTCCAAATAACCACTTGCAGATTTTACCAAAAGAGTGTTTCAAAACAGCTCTTACTACAGGTAAGTTGAAGTCTGTGAGTTGAATGCACTCAACACAAAGAAGTTTCTGAGAATGCTTCTGTTCAGTTTTTATGTGAAGATATTTCCTTTTCCAGCATAGGCCTCAAACGGCTCCAAATATCCACTTGCAGATTCTACAAAAAGAGTGTTTCCAAATTTCTCTTTGAATTGGTAGGTTCAACTCTGTGAGTTGAATGAACTCATAACAAAGAAGTTTCTGAGAATCCTTCTCTCTAGTTTTTATGTGAAGATATTTCCTTTTCCAACATAGGCCTCAAGGTGCTCCGAATAAACACTTGCAGATTCTACAAACGCAATGTTTCAAAACTGTTCTATCAAAACAAACGTTCAAGTCTGTGAGTTGAATGCACTCATCACACAGGAGTTTCTGAGGATGCTTCTGTCTAGTTTTTAGGTGAAGATATTTCCTTTTCCAGCATAGGCCTCAAAACGCTCCAAATATCCTCTTGCAGATTCTACAAAAAGAGTGTTTCAAAACTGTTCTATCAAAAGGAAGGTTCAACTCTGTGAGTTGAATGAATGCATCGTGAAGAACTTTCTGAGAATGCTTCTCTGTAGTTTTTAGGTGAAGATATTCCATATCCCAGCACAGGCCTCGAAGTGCTCCAAATAACCACTTGCAGATTTTACCAAAAGAGTGTTTCAAAACTGCTCTTTCTACAGGTAAGTTCAAGTCTGTGAGTTGAATGCACTCAACACAAAGAAGTTTCTGAGAATGCTTCTGTTCAGTTTTTATGTGAAGATATTTCCTTTTCCAGCGTAGGCCTTAAACGGCTCCAAATATCCACTTGCAGATTCTACAAAAAGAGTGTTTCCAAACTTCTCTATCAATTGGTAGGTTCAACTCTGTGAGTTGAATGAACTCATCACAAAGAAGTTTCTGAGAATCCTTCTCTCTAGTTTTTATGTGAAGATATTTCCTTTTCCAACATAGGCCTCAAGGTGCTCCGAATAAACACTTGCAGATTCTACAAACGCAATGTTTCAAAACTGTTCTATCAAAAGAAACGTTCAAGTCTGTGAGTTGAATGCACTCATCACACAGGAGTTTCTGAGGATGCTTCTGTCTAGTTTTTAGGTGAAGATATTTCCTTTTCCAGCATAGGCCTCAAAACGCTCCAAATATCCTCTTGCAGATTCTACAAAAAGAGTGTTTCAAAACTGTTCTATCAAAAGGAAGGTTCAACTCTGTGAGTTGAATGAATGCATCGTGAAGAACTTTCTGAGAATGCTTCTCTGTAGTTTTTAGGTGAAGATATTCCATATCCCAGCACAGGCCTCGAAGTGCTCCAAATAACCACTTGCAGATTTTACCAAAAGAGTGTTTCAAAACAGCTCTTACTACAGGTAAGTTGAAGTCTGTGAGTTGAATGCACTCAACACAAAGAAGTTTCTGAGAATGCTTCTGTTCAGTTTTTATGTGAAGATATTTCCTTTTCCAGCATAGGCCTCAAACGGCTCCAAATATCCACTTGCAGATTCTACAAAAAGAGTGTTTCCAAATTTCTCTTTGAATTGGTAGGTTCAACTCTGTGAGTTGAATGAACTCATAACAAAGAAGTTTCTGAGAATCCTTCTCTCTAGTTTTTATGTGAAGATATTTCCTTTTCCAACATAGGCCTCAAGGTGCTCCGAATAAACACTTGCAGATTCTACAAACGCAATGTTTCAAAACTGTTCTATCAAAACAAACGTTCAAGTCTGTGTGTTGAATGCACTCATCACACAGGAGTTTCTGAGGATGCTTCTGTCTAGTTTTTAGGTGAAGATATTTCCTTTTCCAGCATAGGCCTCAAAACGCTCCAAATATCCTCTTGCAGATTCTACAAAAAGAGTGTTTCAAAACTGTTCTATCAAAAGGAAGGTTCAACTCTGTGAGTTGAATGAATGCATCGTGAAGAACTTTCTGAGAATGCTTCTCTGTAGTTTTTAGATGAAGATATTCCATATCCCAGCACAGGCCTCGAAGTGCTCCAAATAACCACTTGCAGATTTTACCAAAAGAGTGTTTCAAAACAGCTCTTACTACAGGTAAGTTGAAGTCTGTGAGTTGAATGCACTCAACACAAAGAAGTTTCTGAGAATGCTTCTGTTCAGTTTTTATGTGAAGATATTTCCTTTTCCAGCATAGGCCTCAAACGGCTCCAAATATCCACTTGCAGATTCTACAAAAAGAGTGTTTCCAAATTTCTCTTTGAATTGGTAGGTTCAACTCTGTGAGTTGAATGAACTCATAACAAAGAAGTTTCTGAGAATCCTTCTCTCTAGTTTTTATGTGAAGATATTTCCTTTTCCAACATAGGCCTCAAGGTGCTCCGAATAAACACTTGCAGATTCTACAAACGCAATGTTTCAAAACTGTTCTATCAAAACAAACGTTCAAGTCTGTGAGTTGAATGCACTCATCACACAGGAGTTTCTGAGGATGCTTCTGTCTAGTTTTTAGGTGAAGATATTTCCTTTTCCAGCATAGGCCTCAAAACGCTCCAAATATCCTCTTGCAGATTCTACAAAAAGAGTGTTTCAAAACTGTTCTATCAAAAGGAAGGTTCAACTCTGTGAGTTGAATGAATGCATCGTGAAGAACTTTCTGAGAATGCTTCTCTGTAGTTTTTAGGTGAAGATATTCCATATCCCAGCACAGGCCTCGAAGTGCTCCAAATAACCACTTGCAGATTTACCAAAAGAGTGTTTCAAAACTGCTCTTTCTACAGGTAAGTTCAAGTCTGTGAGTTGAATGCACTCAACACAAAGAAGTTTCTGAGAATGCTTCTGTTCAGTTTTTATGTGAAGATATTTCCTTTTCCAGCGTAGGCCTTAAACGGCTCCAAATATCCACTTGCAGATTCTACAAAAAGAGTGTTTCCAAACTTCTCTATCAATTGGTAGGTTCAACTCTGTGAGTTGAATGAACTCATCACAAAGAAGTTTCTGAGAATCCTTCTCTCTAGTTTTTATGTGAAGATATTTCCTTTTCCAACATAGGCCTCAAGGTGCTCCGAATAAACACTTGCAGATTCTACAAACGCAATGTTTCAAAACTGTTCTATCAAAAGAAACGTTCAAGTCTGTGAGTTGAATGCACTCATCAAACAGGAGTTTCTGAGGATGCTTCTGTCTAGTTTTTAGGTGAAGATATTTCCTTTTCCAGCATAGGCCTCAAAACGCTCCAAATATCCTCTTGTAGATTCTACAAAAAGAGTGTTTCAAAACTGTTCTATCAAAAGGAAGGTTCAACTCTGTGAGTTGAATGAATGCATCGTGAAGAACTTTCTGAGAATGCTTCTCTGTAGTTTTTAGATGAAGATATTCCATATCCCAGCACAGGCCTCGAAGTGCTCCAAATAACCACTTGCAGATTTTACCAAAAGAGTGTTTCAAAACAGCTCTTACTACAGGTAAGTTGAAGTCTGTGAGTTGAATGCACTCAACACAAAGAAGTTTCTGAGAATGCTTCTGTTCAGTTTTTATGTGAAGATATTTCCTTTTCCAGCATAGGCCTCAAACGGCTCCAAATATCCACTTGCAGATTCTACAAAAAGAGTGTTTCCAAATTTCTCTTTGAATTGGTAGGTTCAACTCTGTGAGTTGAATGAACTCATAACAAAGAAGTTTCTGAGAATCCTTCTCTCTAGTTTTTATGTGAAGATATTTCCTTTTCCAACATAGGCCTCAAGGTGCTCCGAATAAACACTTGCAGATTCTACAAACGCAATGTTTCAAAACTGTTCTATCAAAACAAACGTTCAAGTCTGTGAGTTGAATGCACTCATCACACAGGAGTTTCTGAGGATGCTTCTGTCTAGTTTTTAGGTGAAGATATTTCCTTTTCCAGCATAGGCCTCAAAACGCTCCAAATATCCTCTTGCAGATTCTACAAAAAGAGTGTTTCAAAACTGTTCTATCAAAAGGAAGGTTCAACTCTGTGAGTTGAATGAATGCATCGTGAAGAACTTTCTGAGAATGCTTCTCTGTAGTTTTTAGGTGAAGATATTCCATATCCCAGCACAGGCCTCGAAGTGCTCCAAATAACCACTTGCAGATTTTACCAAAAGAGTGTTTCAAAACTGCTCTTTCTACAGGTAAGTTCAAGTCTGTGAGTTGAATGCACTCAACACAAAGAAGTTTCTGAGAATGCTTCTGTTCAGTTTTTATGTGAAGATATTTCCTTTTCCAGCGTAGGCCTTAAACGGCTCCAAATATCCACTTGCAGATTCTACAAAAAGAGTGTTTCCAAACTTCTCTATCAATTGGTAGGTTCAACTCTGTGAGTTGAATGAACTCATCACAAAGAAGTTTCTGAGAATCCTTCTCTCTAGTTTTTATGTGAAGATATTTCCTTTTCCAACATAGGCCTCAAGGTGCTCCGAATAAACACTTGCAGATTCTACAAACGCAATGTTTCAAAACTGTTCTATCAAAAGAAACGTTCAAGTCTGTGAGTTGAATGCACTCATCACACAGGAGTTTCTGAGGATGCTTCTGTCTAGTTTTTAGGTGAAGATATTTCCTTTTCCAGCATAGGCCTCAAAACGCTCCAAATATCCTCTTGCAGATTCTACAAAAAGAGTGTTTCAAAACTGTTCTATCAAAAGGAAGGTTCAACTCTGTGAGTTGAATGAATGCATCGTGAAGAACTTTCTGAGAATGCTTCTCTGTAGTTTTTAGGTGAAGATATTCCATATCCCAGCACAGGCCTCGAAGTGCTCCAAATAACCACTTGCAGATTTTACCAAAAGAGTGTTTCAAAACAGCTCTTACTACAGGTAAGTTGAAGTCTGTGAGTTGAATGCACTCAACACAAAGAAGTTTCTGAGAATGCTTCTGTTCAGTTTTTATGTGAAGATATTTCCTTTTCCAGCATAGGCCTCAAACGGCTCCAAATATCCACTTGCAGATTCTACAAAAAGAGTGTTTCCAAATTTCTCTTTGAATTGGTAGGTTCAACTCTGTGAGTTGAATGAACTCATAACAAAGAAGTTTCTGAGAATCCTTCTCTCTAGTTTTTATGTGAAGATATTTCCTTTTCCAACATAGGCCTCAAGGTGCTCCGAATAAACACTTGCAGATTCTACAAACGCAATGTTTCAAAACTGTTCTATCAAAACAAACGTTCAAGTCTGTGTGTTGAATGCACTCATCACACAGGAGTTTCTGAGGATGCTTCTGTCTAGTTTTTAGGTGAAGATATTTCCTTTTCCAGCATAGGCCTCAAAACGCTCCAAATATCCTCTTGCAGATTCTACAAAAAGAGTGTTTCAAAACTGTTCTATCAAAAGGAAGGTTCAACTCTGTGAGTTGAATGAATGCATCGTGAAGAACTTTCTGAGAATGCTTCTCTGTAGTTTTTAGGTGAAGATATTCCATATCCCAGCACAGGCCTCGAAGTGCTCCAAATAACCACTTGCAGATTTTACCAAAATAGTGTTTCAAAACTGCCCTTTCTACAGGTAAGTTCAAGTCTGTGAGATGAATGCACTCAACACAAAGAAGTTTCTGAGAATGTTTCTGTTCAGTTTTTATGTGAAGATATTTCCTTTTCCAGCATAGGCCTCAAACGGCTCCAAATATCCACTTGCAGATTCTACAAAAAGAGTGTTTCCAAACTTCTCTATCAATTGGTAGGTTCAACTCTGTGAGTTGAATGAAGTCATCACAAAGAAGTTTCTGAGAATCCTTCTCTCTAGTTTTTATGTGAAGATATTTCCTTTTCCAACATAGGCCTCAAGGTGCTCCGAATAAACACTTGCAGATTCTACAAACGTAATGTTTCCAAACTGTTCTATCAAAAGAAACGTTCAAGTCTGTGAGTTGAATGCACTCATCACACAGAAGTTTCTGAGGATGCTTCTGTCTAGTTTTTAGGTGAAGATATTTCCTTTTCCAGCATAGGCCTCAAAACGCTCCAAATATCCTCTTGTAGATTCTACAAAAAGAGTGTTTCAAAACTGTTCTATCAAAAGGAAGGTTCAACTCTGTGAGTTGAATGAATGCATCATGAAGAACTTTCTGAGAATGCTTCTCTGTAGTTTTTAGGTGAAGATATTCCATATCCCAGCACAGGCATCAAAGTGCTCCAAATAACCACTTGCAGATTTTACCAAAAGAGTGTTTCAAAACTGCTCTTTCTACAGGTAAGTTCAAGTCTGTGAGTTGAATGCACTCAACACAAAGAAGTTTCTGAGAATGCTTCTGTTCAGTTTTTATGTGAAGATATTTCCTTTTCCAGCATAGGCCTCAAACGGCTCCAAATATCCACTTGCAGATTCTACAAAAACAGTGTTTCCAAACTTCTCTATCAATTGGTAGGTTCAACTCTGTGAGTTGAATGAACTCATCACAAAGAAGTTTCTGAGAATCCTTCTCTCTAGTTTTTATGTGAAGATATTTCCTTTTCCAACATAGGCCTCAAGGTGCTCCGAATAAACACTTGCAGATTCTACAAACGCAATGTTTCAAAACTGTTCTATCAAAAGAAACGTTCGAGTCTGTGAGTTGAATGCACTCATCACACAGGAGTTTCTGAGAATGCTTCTGTCTAGTTTTTAGGTGAAGATATTTCCTTTTCCAGCATAGGCCTCAAAACGCTCCAAATATCCTCTTGCAGATTCTACAAAAAGAGTGTTTCAAAACTGTTCTATCAATAGGAAGGTTCAACTCTGTGAGTTGAATGAATGCATCGTGAAGAACTTTCTGAGAATGCTTCTCTGTAGTTTTTAGGTGAAGATATTCCATATCCCAGCACAGGCCTCGAAGTGCTCCAAATAACCACTTGCAGATTTTACCAAAAGAGTGTTTCAAAACTGCTCTTATTACACGTAAGTTCAAGTCTGTGAGTTGAATGCACTCAACACAAAGAAGTTTCTGAGAATGCTTCTGTTCAGTTTTTATGTGAAGTTATTTCCTTTTCCAGCATAGGCCTCAAACGGCTCTAAATATCCACTTGCAGATTCTACAAAAAGAGTGTTTCCAAACTTCTCTATCAATTGGTAGGTTCAACTCTGTGAGTTGAATGAACTCATCACAAAGAAGTTTCTGAGAATCCTTCTCTCTAGTTTTTATGTGAAGATATTTCCTTTTCCAACATAGGCCTCAAGGTGCTCCGAATAAACACTTGCAGATTCTAGAAACGTAATGTTTCCAAACTGTTCTATCAAAAGAAACGTTCAAGTCTGTGAGTTGAATGCACTCATCACACAGAAGTTTCTGAGGATGCTTCTGTCTAGTTTTTAGGTGAAGATATTTCCTTTTCCAGCATAGGCCTCAAAACGCTCCAAATATCCTCTTGCAGATTCTACAAAAAGAGTGTTTCAAAACTGTTCTATCAAAAGGAAGGTTCAACTCTGTGAGTTGAATGAATGCATCGTGAAGAACTTTCTGAGAATGCTTCTCTGTAGTTTTTAGGTGAAGATATTCCATATCCCAGCACAGGCCTCGAAGTGCTCCAAATAACCACTTGCAGATTTTACCAAAAGAGTGTTTCAAAACTGCTCTTATTACACGTAAGTTCAAGTCTGTGAGTTGAATGCACTCAACACAAAGAAGTTTCTGAGAATGCTTCTGTTCAGTTTTTATGTGAAGTTATTTCCTTTTCCAGCATATGCCTCAAACGGCTCCAAATATCCACTTGCAGATTCTACAAAAAGAGTGTTTCCAAATTTCTCTTTCAATTGGTAGGTTCAACTCTGTGAGTTGAATGAACTCATCACAAAGAAGTTTCTGAGAATCCTTCTCTCTAGTTTTTATGTGAAGATATTTCCTTTTCCAACATAGGCCTCAAGGTGCTCCGAATAAACACTTGCAGATTCTACAAACGCAATGTTTCAAAACTGTTCTATCAAAACAAACGTTCAAGTCTGTGAGTTGAATGCACTCATCAAACAGGAGTTTCTGAGGATGCTTCTGTCTAGTTTTTAGGTGAAGATATTTCCTTTTCCAGCATAGGCCTCAAAACGCTCCAAATATCCTCTTGTAGATTCTACAAAAAGAGTGTTTCAAAACTGTTCTATCAAAAGGAAGGTTCAACTCTGTGAGTTGAATGAATGCATCGTGAAGAACTTTCTGAGAATGCTTCTCTGTAGTTTTTAGGTGAAGATATTCCATATCCCAGCACAGGCCTCGAAGTGCTCCAAATAACCACTTGCAGATTTTACCAAAAGAGTGTTTCAAACTGCCCTTTCTACAGGTAAGTTCAAGTCTGTGAGTTGAATGCACTCAACACAAAGAAATTTCTGAGAATGCTTCTGTTCAGTTTTTATGTGAAGATATTTCCTTTTCCAGCATAGGCCTCAAACGGCTCCAAATATCCACTTGCAGATTCTACAAAAAGAGTGTTTCCAAACTTCTCTATCAATTGGTAGGTTCAACTCTGTGAGTTGAATGAACTCATCACAAAGAAGTTTCTGAGAATCCTTCTCTCTAGTTTTTATGTGAAGATATTTCCTTTTCCAACATAGGCCTCAAGGTGCTCCGAATAAACACTTGCAGATTCTACAAACGCAATGTTTCAAAACTGTTCTATCAAAAGAAACGTTCGAGTCTGTGAGTTGAATGCACTCATCACACAGTAGTTTCTGAGAATGCTTCTGTCTAGTTTTTAGGTGAAGATATTTCCTTTTCCAGCATAGGCCTCAAAACGCTCCAAATATCCTCTTGCAGATTCTACAAAAAGAGTGTTTCAAAACTGTTCTATCAAAAGGAAGGTTCAACTCTGTGAGTTGAATGAATGCATCGTGAAGAACTTTCTGAGAATGCTTCTCTGTAGTTTTTAGGCGAAGATATTCCATATCCCAGCACAGGCCTCGAAGTGCTCCAAATAACCACTTGCAGATTTTACCAAAAGAGTGTTTCAAAACTGCTCTTATTACACGTAAGTTCAAGTCTGTGAGTTGAATGCACTCAACACAAAGAAGTTTCTGAGAATGCTTCTGTTCAGTTTTTATGTGAAGTTATTTCCTTTTCCAGCATATGCCTCAAACGGCTCCAAATATCCACTTGCAGATTCTACAAAAAGAGTGTTTCCAAATTTCTCTTTCAATTGGTAGGTTCAACTCTGTGAGTTGAATGAACTCATCACAAAGAAGTTTCTGAGAATCCTTCTCTCTAGTTTTTATGTGAAGATATTTCCTTTTCCAACATAGGCCTCAAGGTGCTCCGAATAAACACTTGCAGATTCTACAAACGCAATGTTTCAAAACTGTTCTATCAAAACAAACGTTCAAGTCTGTGAGTTGAATGCACTCATCAAACAGGAGTTTCTGAGGATGCTTCTGTCTAGTTTTTAGGTGAAGTTATTTCCTTTTCCAGCATAGGCCTCAAAACGCTCCAAATATCCTCTTGTAGATTCTACAAAAAGAGTGTTTCAAAACTGTTCTATCAAAAGGAAGGTTCAACTCTGTGAGTTGAATGAATGCATCGTGAAGAACTTTCTGAGAATGCTTCTCTGTAGTTTTTAGGTGAAGATATTCCATATCCCAGCACAGGCCTCGAAGTGCTCCAAATAACCACTTGCAGATTTTACCAAAAGAGTGTTTCAAAACTGCTCTTTCTACAGGTAAGTTCAAGTCTGTGAGTTGAATGCACTCAACACAAAGAAGTTTCTGAGAATGCTTCTGTTCAGTTTTTATGTGAAGATATTTCCTTTTCCAGCATAGGCCTCAAACGGCTCCAAATATCCACTTGCAGATTCTACAAAAAGAGTGTTTCCAAACTTCTCTATCAATTGGTAGGTTCAGCTCCGTGAGTTGAATGAACTCATCACAAAGAAGTTTCTGAGAATCCTTCTCTCTAGTTTTTATGTGAAGATATTTCCTTTTCCAACATAGGCCTCAAGGTGCTCCGAATAAACACTTGCAGATTCTACAAACGCAATGTTTCAAAACTGTTCTATCAAAACAAACGTTGAAGTCTGTGAGTTGAATGCACTCATCACACAGGAGTTTCTGAGAATGCTTCTGTCTAGTTTTTAGGTGAAGATATTTCCTTTTCCAGCATAGGCCTCAAAACGCTCCAAATATCCTCTTGCAGATTCTAGAAAAAGAGTGTTTCAAAACTGTTCTATCAAAAGGAAGGTTCAACTCTGTGAGTTGAATGAATGCATCGTGAAGAACTTTCTGAGAATGCTTCTCTGTAGTTTTTAGGTGAAGATATTCCATATCCCAGCACAGGCCTCGAAGTGCTCCAAATAACCACTTGCAGATTTTACCAAAAGAGTGTTTCAAAACTGCCCTTTCTACAGGTAAGTTCAAGTCTGTGAGTTGAATGCACTCAACACAAAGAAGTTTCTGAGAATGTTTCTGTTCAGTTTTTATGTGAAGATATTTCCTTTTCCAGCATAGGCCTCAAACGGCTCCAAATATCCACTTGCAGATTCTACAAAAAGAGTGTTTCGAAACTTCTCTATCAATTGGTAGGTTCAACTCTGTGAGTTGAATGAACTCATCACAAAGAAGTTTCTGAGAATCCTTCTCTCTAGTTTTTATGTGAAGATATTTCCTTTTCCAACATAGGCCTCAAGGTGCTCCGAATAAACACTTGCAGATTCTAGAAACGTAATGTTTCCAAACTGTTCTATCAAAAGAAACGTTCAAGTCTGTGAGTTGAATGCACTCATCACACAGAAGTTTCTGAGGATGCTTCTGTCTAGTTTTTAGATGAAGATATTTCCTTTTCCAGCATAGGCCTCAAAACGCTCCAAATATCCTCTTGCAGATTCTACAAAAAGAGTGTTTCAAAACTGTTCTATCAAAAGGAAGGTTCAACTCTGTGAGTTGAATGAATGCATCGTGAAGAACTTTCTGAGAATGCTTCTCTGTAGTTTTTAGGTGAAGATATTCCATATCCCAGCACAGGCCTCGAAGTGCTCCAAATAACCACTTGCAGATTTTACCAAAAGAGTGTTTCAAAACTGCTCTTATTACACGTAAGTTCAAGTCTGTGAGTTGAATGCACTCAACACAAAGAAGTTTCTGAGAATGCTTCTGTTCAGTTTTTATGTGAAGTTATTTCCTTTTCCAGCATATGCCTCAAACGGCTCCAAATATCCACTTGCAGATTCTACAAAAAGAGTGTTTCCAAATTTCTCTTTCAATTGGTAGGTTCAACTCTGTGAGTTGAATGAACTCATCACAAAGAAGTTTCTGAGAATCCTTCTCTCTAGTTTTTATGTGAAGATATTTCCTTTTCCAACATAGGCCTCAAGGTGCTCCGAATAAACACTTGCAGATTCTACAAACGCAATGTTTCAAAACTGTTCTATCAAAACAAACGTTCAAGTCTGTGAGTTGAATGCACTCATCAAACAGGAGTTTCTGAGGATGCTTCTGTCTAGTTTTTAGGTGAAGATATTTCCTTTTCCAGCATAGGCCTCAAAACGCTCCAAATATCCTCTTGTAGATTCTACAAAAAGAGTGTTTCAAAACTGTTCTATCAAAAGGAAGGTTCAACTCTGTGAGTTGAATGAATGCATCGTGAAGAACTTTCTGAGAATGCTTCTCTGTAGTTTTTAGGTGAAGATATTCCATATCCCAGCACAGGCCTCGAAGTGCTCCAAATAACCACTTGCAGATTTTACCAAAAGAGTGTTTCAAAACAGCTCTTACTACAGGTAAGTTGAAGTCTGTGAGTTGAATGCACTCAACACAAAGAAGTTTCTGAGAATGCTTCTGTTCAGTTTTTATGTGAAGATATTTCCTTTTCCAGCATAGGCCTCAAACGGCTCCAAATATCCACTTGCAGATTCTACAAAAAGAGTGTTTCCAAATTTCTCTTTGAATTGGTAGGTTCAACTCTGTGAGTTGAATGAACTCATAACAAAGAAGTTTCTGAGAATCCTTCTCTCTAGTTTTTATGTGAAGATATTTCCTTTTCCAACATAGGCCTCAAGGTGCTCCGAATAAACACTTGCAGATTCTACAAACGCAATGTTTCAAAACTGTTCTATCAAAACAAACGTTCAAGTCTGTGAGTTGAATGCACTCATCACACAGGAGTTTCTGAGGATGCTTCTGTCTAGTTTTTAGGTGAAGATATTTCCTTTTCCAGCATAGGCCTCAAAACGCTCCAAATATCCTCTTGCAGATTCTACAAAAAGAGTGTTTCAAAACTGTTCTATCAAAAGGAAGGTTCAACTCTGTGAGTTGAATGAATGCATCGTGAAGAACTTTCTGAGAATGCTTCTCTGTAGTTTTTAGGTGAAGATATTCCATATCCCAGCACAGGCCTCGAAGTGCTCCAAATAACCACTTGCAGATTTTACCAAAAGAGTGTTTCAAAACTGCCCTTTCTACAGGTAAGTTCAAGTCTGTGAGATGAATGCACTCAACACAAAGAAGTTTCTGAGAATGCTTCTGTTCAGTTTTTATGTGAAGATATTTCCTTTTCCAGCATAGGCCTCAAACGGCTCCAAATATCCACTTGCAGATTCTACAAAAAGAGTGTTTCCAAACTTCTCTATCAATTGGTAGGTTCAACTCTGTGACTTGAATGAAGTCATCACAAAGAAGTTTCTGAGAATCCTTCTCTCTAGTTTTTATGTGAAGATATTTCCTTTTCCAACATAGGCCTCAAGGTGCTCCGAATAAACACTTGCAGATTCTACAAACGTAATGTTTCCAAACTGTTCTATCAAAAGAAACGTTCAAGTCTGTGAGTTGAATGCACTCATCACACAGAAGTTTCTGAGGATGCTTCTGTCTAGTTTTTAGGTGAAGATATTTCCTTTTCCAGCATAGGCCTCAAAACGCTCCAAATATCCTCTTGTAGATTCTACAAAAAGAGTGTTTCAAAACTGTTCTATCAAAAGGAAGGTTCAACTCTGTGAGTTGAATGAATGCATCGTGAAGAACTTTCTGAGAATGCTTCTCTGTAGTTTTTAGGTGAAGATATTCCATATCCCAGCACAGGCATCAAAGTGCTCCAAATAACCACTTGCAGATTTTACCAAAAGAGTGTTTCAAAACTGCTCTTTCTACAGGTAAGTTCAAGTCTGTGAGTTGAATGCACTCAACACAAAGAAGTTTCTGAGAATGCTTCTGTTAAGTTTTTATGTGAAGATATTTCCTTTTCCAGCATAGGCCTCAAACGGCTCCAAATATCCACTTGCAGATTCTACAAAAACAGTGTTTCCAAACCTCTCTATCAATTGGTAGGTTCAACTCTGTGAGTTGAATGAACTCATCACAAAGAAGTTTCTGAGAATCCTTCTCTCTAGTTTTTATGTGAAGATATTTCCTTTTCCAACATAGGCCTCAAGGTGCTCCGAATAAACACTTGCAGATTCTACAAACGCAATGTTTCAAAACTGTTCTATCAAAAGAAACGTTCGAGTCTGTGAGTTGAATGCACTCATCACACAGGAGTTTCTGAGAATGCTTCTGTCTAGTTTTTAGGTGAAGATATTTCCTTTTCCAGCATAGGCCTCAAAACGCTCCAAATATCCTCTTGCAGATTCTACAAAAAGAGTGTTTCAAAACTGTTCTATCAAAAGGAAGGTTCAACTCTGTGAGTTGAATGAATGCATCGTGAAGAACTTTCTGAGAATGCTTCTCTGTAGTTTTTAGGTGAAGATATTCCATATCCCAGCACAGGCCTCGAAGTGCTCCAAATAACCACTTGCAGATTTTACCAAAAGAGTGTTTCAAAACAGCTCTTACTACAGGTAAGTTGAAGTCTGTGAGTTGAATGCACTCAACACAAAGAAGTTTCTGAGAATGCTTCTGTTCAGTTTTTATGTGAAGATATTTCCTTTTCCAGCATAGGCCTCAAACGGCTCCAAATATCCACTTGCAGATTCTACAAAAAGAGTGTTTCCAAATTTCTCTTTGAATTGGTAGGTTCAACTCTGTGAGTTGAATGAACTCATCACAAAGAAGTTTCTGAGAATCCTTCTCTCTAGTTTTTATGTGAAGATATTTCCTTTTCCAACATAGGCCTCAAGGTGCTCCGAATAAACACTTGCAGATTCTACAAACGCAATGTTTCAAAACTGTTCTATCAAAACAAACGTTCAAGTCTGTGAGTTGAATGCACTCATCACACAGGAGTTTCTGAGGATGCTTCTGTCTAGTTTTTAGGTGAAGATATTTCCTTTTCCAGCATAGGCCTCAAAACGCTCCAAATATCCTCTTGCAGATTCTACAAAAAGAGTGTTTCAAAACTGTTCTATCAAAAGGAAGGTTCAATTCTGTGAGTTGAATGAATGCATCGTGAAGAACTTTCTGAGAATGCTTCTCTGTAGTTTTTAGGTGAAGATATTCCATATCCCAGCACAGGCCTCGAAGTGCTCCAAATAACCACTTGCAGATTTTACCAAAAGGGTGTTTCAAAACTGCCCTTTCTACAGGTAAGTTCAAGTCTGTGAGATGAATGCACTCAACACAAAGAAGTTTCTGAGAATGTTTCTGTTCAGTTTTTATGTGAAGATAGTTCCTTTTCCAGCATAGGCCTCAAACGGCTCCAAATATCCACTTGCAGATTCTACAAAAAGAGTGTTTCCAAACTTCTCTATCAATTGGTAGGTTCAACTCTGTGAGTTGAATGAACTCATCACAAAGAAGTTTCTGAGAATCCTTCTCTCTAGTTTTTATGTGAAGATATTTCCTTTTCCAACATAGGCCTCAAGGTGCTCCGAATAAACACTTGCAGATTCTACAAACGTAATGTTTCCAAACTGTTCTATCAAAAGAAACGTTCAAGTCTGTGAGTTGAATGCACTCATCACACAGAAGTTTCTGAGGATGCTTCTGTCTAGTTTTTAGGTGAAGATATTTCCTTTTCCAGCATAGGCCTCAAAACGCTCCAAATATCCTCTTGCAGATTCTACAAAAAGAGTGTTTCAAAACTCTTCTATCAAAAGGAAGGTTCAACTCTGTGAGTTGAATGAATGCATCGTGAAGAACTTTCTGAGAATGCTTCTCTGTAGTTTTTAGGTGAAGATATTCCATATCCCAGCACAGGCCTCGAAGTGCTCCAAATAACCACTTGCAGATTTTACCAAAAGAGTGTTTCAAAACTGCTCTTATTACACGTAAGTTCAAGTCTGTGAGTTGAATGCACTCAACACAAAGAAGTTTCTGAGAATGCTTCTGTTCAGTTTTTATGTGAAGTTATTTCCTTTTCCAGCATATGCCTCAAACGGCTCCAAATATCCACTTGCAGATTCTACAAAAAGAGTGTTTCCAAATTTCTCTTTCAATTGGTAGGTTCAACTCTGTGAGTTGAATGAACTCATCACAAAGAAGTTTCTGAGAATCCTTCTCTCTAGTTTTTATGTGAAGATATTTCCTTTTCCAACATAGGCCTCAAGGTGCTCCGAATAAACACTTGCAGATTCTACAAACGCAATGTTTCAAAACTGTTCTATCAAAACAAACGTTCAAGTCTGTGAGTTGAATGCACTCATCAAACAGGAGTTTCTGAGGATGCTTCTGTCTAGTTTTTAGGTGAAGATATTTCCTTTTCCAGCATAGGCCTCAAAACGCTCCAAATATCCTCTTGTAGATTCTACAAAAAGAGTGTTTCAAAACTGTTCTATCAAAAGGAAGGTTCAACTCTGTGAGTTGAATGAATGCATCGTGAAGAACTTTCTGAGAATGCTTCTCTGTAGTTTTTAGGTGAAGATATTCCATATCCCAGCACAGGCCTCGAAGTGCTCCAAATAACCACTTGCAGATTTTACCAAAAGAGTGTTTCAAAACAGCTCTTACTACAGGTAAGTTGAAGTCTGTGAGTTGAATGCACTCAACACAAAGAAGTTTCTGAGAATGCTTCTGTTCAGTTTTTATGTGAAGATATTTCCTTTTCCAGCATAGGCCTCAAACGGCTCCAAATATCCACTTGCAGATTCTACAAAAAGAGTGTTTCCAAATTTCTCCTTGAATTGGTAGGTTCAACTCTGTGAGTTGAATGAACTCATAACAAAGAAGTTTCTGAGAATCCTTCTCTCTAGTTTTTATGTGAAGATATTTCCTTTTCCAACATAGGCCTCAAGGTGCTCCGAATAAACACTTGCAGATTCTACAAACGCAATGTTTCAAAACTGTTCTATCAAAACAAACGTTCAAGTCTGTGAGTTGAATGCACTCATCACACAGGAGTTTCTGAGGATGCTTCTGTCTAGTTTTTAGGTGAAGATATTTCCTTTTCCAGCATAGGCCTCAAAACGCTCCAAATATCCTCTTGCAGATTCTACAAAAAGAGTGTTTCAAAACTGTTCTATCAAAAGGAAGGTTCAACTCTGTGAGTTGAATGAATGCATCGGGAAGAACTTTCTGAGAATGCTTCTCTGTAGTTTTTAGGTGAAGATATTCCATATCCCAGCACAGGCCTCGAAGTGCTCCAAATAACCACTTGCAGATTTTACCAAAAGAGTGTTTCAAAACTGCCCTTTCTACAGGTAAGTTCAAGTCTGTGAGATGAATGCACTCAACACAAAGAAGTTTCTGAGAATGCTTCTGTTCAGTTTTTATGTGAAGATATTTCCTTTTCCAGCATAGGCCTCAAACGGCTCCAAATATCCACTTGCAGATTCTACAAAAAGAGTGTTTCCAAACTTCTCTATCAATTGGTAGGTTCAACTCTGTGACTTGAATGAAGTCATCACAAAGAAGTTTCTGAGAATCCTTCTCTCTAGTTTTTATGTGAAGATATTTCCTTTTCCAACATAGGCCTCAAGGTGCTCCGAATAAACACTTGCAGATTCTACAAACGTAATGTTTCCAAACTGTTCTATCAAAAGAAACGTTCAAGTCTGTGAGTTGAATGCACTCATCACACAGAAGTTTCTGAGGATGCTTCTGTCTAGTTTTTAGGTGAAGATATTTCCTTTTCCAGCATAGGCCTCAAAACGCTCCAAATATCCTCTTGTAGATTCTACAAAAAGAGTGTTTCAAAACTGTTCTATCAAAAGGAAGGTTCAACTCTGTGAGTTGAATGAATGCATCGTGAAGAACTTTCTGAGAATGCTTCTCTGTAGTTTTTAGGTGAAGATATTCCATATCCCAGCACAGGCATCAAAGTGCTCCAAATAACCACTTGCAGATTTTACCAAAAGAGTGTTTCAAAACTGCTCTTTCTACAGGTAAGTTCAAGTCTGTGAGTTGAATGCACTCAACACAAAGAAGTTTCTGAGAATGCTTCTGTTAAGTTTTTATGTGAAGATATTTCCTTTTCCAGCATAGGCCTCAAACGGCTCCAAATATCCACTTGCAGATTCTACAAAAACAGTGTTTCCAAACTTCTCTATCAATTGGTAGGTTCAACTCTGTGAGTTGAATGAACTCATCACAAAGAAGTTTCTGAGAATCCTTCTCTCTAGTTTTTATGTGAAGATATTTCCTTTTCCAACATAGGCCTCAAGGTGCTCCGAATAAACACTTGCAGATTCTACAAACGCAATGTTTCAAAACTGTTCTATCAAAAGAAACGTTCGAGTCTGTGAGTTGAATGCACTCATCACACAGGAGTTTCTGAGAATGCTTCTGTCTAGTTTTTAGGTGAAGATATTTCCTTTTCCAGCATAGGCCTCAAAACGCTCCAAATATCCTCTTGCAGATTCTACAAAAAGAGTGTTTCAAAACTGTTCTATCAAAAGGAAGGTTCAACTCTGTGAGTTGAATGAATGCATCGTGAAGAACTTTCTGAGAATGCTTCTCTGTAGTTTTTAGGTGAAGATATTCCATATCCCAGCACAGGCCTCGAAGTGCTCCAAATAACCACTTGCAGATTTTACCAAAAGAGTGTTTCAAAACAGCTCTTACTACAGGTAAGTTGAAGTCAGTGAGTTGAATGCACTCAACACAAAGAAGTTTCTGAGAATGCTTCTGTTCAGTTTTTATGTGAAGATATTTCCTTTTCCAGCATAGGCCTCAAACGGCTCCAAATATCCACTTGCAGATTCTACAAAAAGAGTGTTTCCAAATTTCTCTTTGAATTGGTAGGTTCAACTCTGTGAGTTGAATGAACTCATCACAAAGAAGTTTCTGAGAATCCTTCTCTCTAGTTTTTATGTGAAGATATTTCCTTTTCCAACATAGGCCTCAAGGTGCTCCGAATAAACACTTGCAGATTCTACAAATGCAATGTTTCAAAACTGTTCTATCAAAACAAACGTTCAAGTCTGTGAGTTGAATGCACTCATCACACAGGAGTTTCTGAGGATGCTTCTGTCTAGTTTTTAGGTGAAGATATTTCCTTTTCCAGCATAGGCCTCAAAACGCTCCAAATATCCTCTTGCAGATTCTACAAAAAGAGTGTTTCAAAACTGTTCTATCAAAAGGAAGGTTCAATTCTGTGAGTTGAATGAATGCATCGTGAAGAACTTTCTGAGAATGCTTCTCTGTAGTTTTTAGGTGAAGATATTCCATATCCCAGCACAGGCCTCGAAGTGCTCCAAATAACCACTTGCAGATTTTACCAAAAGAGTGTTTCAAAACTGCCCTTTCTACAGGTAAGTTCAAGTCTGTGAGATGAATGCACTCAACACAAAGAAGTTTCTGAGAATGTTTCTGTTCAGTTTTTATGTGAAGATAGTTCCTTTTCCAGCATAGGCCTCAAACGGCTCCAAATATCCACTTGCAGATTCTACAAAAAGAGTGTTTCCAAACTTCTCTATCAATTGGTAGGTTCAACTCTGTGAGTTGAATGAACTCATCACAAAGAAGTTTCTGAGAATCCTTCTCTCTAGTTTTTATGTGAAGATATTTCCTTTTCCAACATAGGCCTCAAGGTGCTCCGAATAAACACTTGCAGATTCTACAAACGTAATGTTTCCAAACTGTTCTATCAAAAGAAACGTTCAAGTCTGTGAGTTGAATGCACTCATCACACAGAAGTTTCTGAGGATGCTTCTGTCTAGTTTTTAGGTGAAGATATTTCCTTTTCCAGCATAGGCCTCAAAACGCTCCAAATATCCTCTTGCAGATTCTACAAAAAGAGTGTTTCAAAACTCTTCTATCAAAAGGAAGGTTCAACTCTGTGAGTTGAATGAATGCATCGTGAAGAACTTTCTGAGAATGCTTCTCTGTAGTTTTTAGGTGAAGATATTCCATATCCCAGCACAGGCCTCGAAGTGCTCCAAATAACCACTTGCAGATTTTACCAAAAGAGTGTTTCAAAACTGCTCTTATTACACGTAAGTTCAAGTCTGTGAGTTGAATGCACTCAACACAAAGAAGTTTCTGAGAATGCTTCTGTTCAGTTTTTATGTGAAGTTATTTCCTTTTCCAGCATATGCCTCAAACGGCTCCAAATATCCACTTGCAGATTCTACAAAAAGAGTGTTTCCAAATTTCTCTTTCAATTGGTAGGTTCAACTCTGTGAGTTGAATGAACTCATCACAAAGAAGTTTCTGAGAATCCTTCTCTCTAGTTTTTATGTGAAGATATTTCCTTTTCCAACATAGGCCTCAAGGTGCTCCGAATAAACACTTGCAGATTCTACAAACGCAATGTTTCAAAACTGTTCTATCAAAACAAACGTTCAAGTCTGTGAGTTGAATGCACTCATCAAACAGGAGTTTCTGAGGATGCTTCTGTCTAGTTTTTAGGTGAAGATATTTCCTTTTCCAGCATAGGCCTCAAAACGCTCCAAATATCCTCTTGTAGATTCTACAAAAAGAGTGTTTCAAAACTGTTCTATCAAAAGGAAGGTTCAACTCTGTGAGTTGAATGAATGCATCGTGAAGAACTTTCTGAGAATGCTTCTCTGTAGTTTTTAGGTGAAGATATTCCATATCCCAGCACAGGCCTCGAAGTGCTCCAAATAACCACTTGCAGATTTTACCAAAAGAGTGTTTCAAAACAGCTCTTACTACAGGTAAGTTGAAGTCTGTGAGTTGAATGCACTCAACACAAAGAAGTTTCTGAGAATGCTTCTGTTCAGTTTTTATGTGAAGATATTTCCTTTTCCAGCATAGGCCTCAAACGGCTCCAAATATCCACTTGCAGATTCTACAAAAAGAGTGTTTCCAAATTTCTCTTTGAATTGGTAGGTTCAACTCTGTGAGTTGAATGAACTCATAACAAAGAAGTTTCTGAGAATCCTTCTCTCTAGTTTTTATGTGAAGATATTTCCTTTTCCAACATAGGCCTCAAGGTGCTCCGAATAAACACTTGCAGATTCTACAAACGCAATGTTTCAAAACTGTTCTATCAAAACAAACGTTCAAGTCTGTGAGTTGAATGCACTCATCACACAGGAGTTTCTGAGGATGCTTCTGTCTAGTTTTTAGGTGAAGATATTTCCTTTTCCAGCATAGGCCTCAAAACGCTCCAAATATCCTCTTGCAGATTCTACAAAAAGAGTGTTTCAAAACTGTTCTATCAAAAGGAAGGTTCAACTCTGTGAGTTGAATGAATGCATCGTGAAGAACTTTCTGAGAATGCTTCTCTGTAGTTTTTAGGTGAAGATATTCCATATCCCAGCACAGGCCTCGAAGTGCTCCAAATAACCACTTGCAGATTTTACCAAAAGAGTGTTTCAAAACTGCCCTTTCTACAGGTAAGTTCAAGTCTGTGAGATGAATGCACTCAACACAAAGAAGTTTCTGAGAATGCTTCTGTTCAGTTTTTATGTGAAGATATTTCCTTTTCCAGCATAGGCCTCAAACGGCTCCAAATATCCACTTGCAGATTCTACAAAAAGAGTGTTTCCAAACTTCTCTATCAATTGGTAGGTTCAACTCTGTGACTTGAATGAAGTCATCACAAAGAAGTTTCTGAGAATCCTTCTCTCTAGTTTTTATGTGAAGATATTTCCTTTTCCAACATAGGCCTCAAGGTGCTCCGAATAAACACTTGCAGATTCTACAAACGTAATGTTTCCAAACTGTTCTATCAAAAGAAACGTTCAAGTCTGTGAGTTGAATGCACTCATCACACAGAAGTTTCTGAGGATGCTTCTGTCTAGTTTTTAGGTGAAGATATTTCCTTTTCCAGCATAGGCCTCAAAACGCTCCAAATATCCTCTTGTAGATTCTACAAAAAGAGTGTTTCAAAACTGTTCTATCAAAAGGAAGGTTCAACTCTGTGAGTTGAATGAATGCATCGTGAAGAACTTTCTGAGAATGCTTCTCTGTAGTTTTTAGGTGAAGATATTCCATATCCCAGCACAGGCATCAAAGTGCTCCAAATAACCACTTGCAGATTTTACCAAAAGAGTGTTTCAAAACTGCTCTTTCTACAGGTAAGTTCAAGTCTGTGAGTTGAATGCACTCAACACAAAGAAGTTTCTGAGAATGCTTCTGTTAAGTTTTTATGTGAAGATATTTCCTTTTCCAGCATAGGCCTCAAACGGCTCCAAATATCCACTTGCAGATTCTACAAAAACAGTGTTTCCAAACTTCTCTATCAATTGGTAGGTTCAACTCTGTGAGTTGAATGAACTCATCACAAAGAAGTTTCTGAGAATCCTTCTCTCTAGTTTTTATGTGAAGATATTTCCTTTTCCAACATAGGCCTCAAGGTGCTCCGAATAAACACTTGCAGATTCTACAAACGCAATGTTTCAAAACTGTTCTATCAAAAGAAACGTTCGAGTCTGTGAGTTGAATGCACTCATCACACAGGAGTTTCTGAGAATGCTTCTGTCTAGTTTTTAGGTGAAGATATTTCCTTTTCCAGCATAGGCCTCAAAACGCTCCAAATATCCTCTTGCAGATTCTACAAAAAGAGTGTTTCAAAACTGTTCTATCAAAAGGAAGGTTCAACTCTGTGAGTTGAATGAATGCATCGTGAAGAACTTTCTGAGAATGCTTCTCTGTAGTTTTTAGGTGAAGATATTCCATATCCCAGCACAGGCCTCGAAGTGCTCCAAATAACCACTTGCAGATTTTACCAAAAGAGTGTTTCAAAACTGCTCTTATTACACGTAAGTTCAAGTCTGTGAGTTGAATGCACTCAACACAAAGAAGTTTCTGAGAATGCTTCTGTTCAGTTTTTATGTGAAGTTATTTCCTTTTCCAGCATAGGCCTCAAACGGCTCCAAATATCCACTTGCAGATTCTACAAAAAGAGTGTTTCCAAATTTCTCTATCAATTGGTAGGTTCAACTCTGTGAGTTGAATGAACTCATCACAAAGAAGTTTCTGAGAATCCTTCTCTCTAGTTTTTATGTGAAGATATTTCCTTTTCCAACATAGGCCTCAAGGTGCTCCGAATAAACACTTGCAGATTCTACAAACGCAATGTTTCAAAACTGTTCTATCAAAACAAACGTTCAAGTCTGTGAGTTGAATGCACTCATCACACAGGAGTTTCTGAGGATGCTTCTGTCTAGTTTTTAGGTGAAGATATTTCCTTTTCCAGCATAGGCCTCAAAACGCTCCGAAATATCCTCTTGCAGATTCTACAAAAAGAGTGTTTCAAAACTGTTCTATCAAAAGGAAGGTTCAACTCTGTGAGTTGAATGAATGCATCGTGAAGAACTTTCTGAGAATGCTTCTCTGTAGTTTTTAGGTGAAGATATTCCATATCCCAGCACAGGCCTCGAAGTGCTCCAAATAACCACTTGCAGATTTTACCAAAAGAGTGTTTCAAAACTGCCCTTTCTACAGGTAAGTTCAAGTCTGTGAGTTGAATGCACTCAACACAAAGAAGTTTCTGAGAATGTTTCTGTTCAGTTTTTATGTGAAGATAGTTCCTTTTCCAGCATAGGCCTCAAACGGCTCCAAATATCCACTTGCAGATTCTACAAAAAGAGTGTTTCCAAACTTCTCTATCAATTGGTAGGTTCAACTCTGTGAGTTGAATGAACTCATCACAAAGAAGTTTCTGAGAATCCTTCTCTCTAGTTTTTATGTGAAGATATTTCCTTTTCCAACATAGGCCTCAAGGTGCTCCGAATAAACACTTGCAGATTCTACAAACGTAATGTTTCCAAACTGTTCTATCAAAAGAAACGTTCAAGTCTGTGAGTTGAATGCACTCATCACACAGAAGTTTCTGAGGATGCTTCTGTCTAGTTTTTAGGTGAAGATATTTCCTTTTCCAGCATAGGCCTCAAAACGCTCCAAATATCCTCTTGCAGATTCTACAAAAAGAGTGTTTCAAAACTCTTCTATCAAAAGGAAGGTTCAACTCTGTGAGTTGAATGAATGCATCGTGAAGAACTTTCTGAGAATGCTTCTCTGTAGTTTTTAGGTGAAGATATTCCATATCCCAGCACAGGCCTCAAAGTGCTCCAAATAACCACTTGCAGATTTTACCAAAAGAGTGTTTCAAAACTGCTCTTATTACACGTAAGTTCAAGTCTGTGAGTTGAATGCACTCAACACAAAGAAGTTTCTGAGAATGCTTCTGTTCAGTTTTTATGTGAAGTTATTTCCTTTTCCAGCATATGCCTCAAACGGCTCCAAATATCCACTTGCAGATTCTACAAAAAGAGTGTTTCCAAATTTCTCTTTCAATTGGTAGGTTCAACTCTGTGAGTTGAATGAACTCATCACAAAGAAGTTTCTGAGAATCCTTCTCTCTAGTTTTTATGTGAAGATATTTCCTTTTCCAACATAGGCCTCAAGGTGCTCCGAATAAACACTTGCAGATTCTACAAACGCAATGTTTCAAAACTGTTCTATCAAAACAAACGTTCAAGTCTGTGAGTTGAATGCACTCATCAAACAGGAGTTTCTGAGGATGCTTCTGTCTAGTTTTTAGGTGAAGATATTTCCTTTTCCAGCATAGGCCTCAAAACGCTCCAAATATCCTCTTGTAGATTCTACAAAAAGAGTGTTTCAAAACTGTTCTATCAAAAGGAAGGTTCAACTCTGTGAGTTGAATGAATGCATCGTGAAGAACTTTCTGAGAATGCTTCTCTGTAGTTTTTAGGTGAAGATATTCCATATCCCAGCACAGGCCTCGAAGTGCTCCAAATAACCACTTGCAGATTTTACCAAAAGAGTGTTTCAAAACTGCTCTTTCTACAGGTAAGTTCAAGTCTGTGAGTTGAATGCACTCAACACAAAGAAGTTTCTGAGAATGCTTCTGTTCAGTTTTTATGTGAAGATATTTCCTTTTCCAGCATAGGCCTCAAACGGCTCCAAATATCCACTTGCAGATTCTACAAAAAGAGTGTTTCCAAACTTCTCTATCAATTGGTAGGTTCAACTCTGTGAGTAGAATGAACTCATCACAAAGAAGTTTCTGAGAATCCTTCTCTCTAGTTTTTATGTGAAGATATTTCCTATTACAACATAGGCCTCAAGGTGCTCCGAATAAACACTTGCAGATTCTACAAACGTAATGTTTCCAAACTGTTCTATCAAAAGAAACGTTCAAGTCTGTGAGTTGAATGCACTCATCATACAGAAGTTTCTGAGAATGCTTCTGTCTAGTTTTTAGGTGAAGATATTTCCTTTTCCAGCATAGGCCTCAAAACGCTCCAAATATCCTCTTGCAGATTCTACAAAAAGAGTGTTTCCAAACTGTTCTATCAAAAGGAAGGTTCAACTCTGTGAGTTGAATGAATGCATCGGGAAGAACTTTCTGAGAATGCTTCTCTGTAGTTTTTAGGTGAAGATATTCCATATCCCAGCACAGGCCTCGAAGTGCTCCAAATAACCACTTGCAGATTTTACCAAAAGAGTGTTTCAAAACTGCCCTTTCTACAGGTAAGTTCAAGTCTGTGAGTTGAATGCACTCAACACAAAGAAGTTTCTGAGAATGTTTCTGTTCAGTTTTTATGTGAAGATATTTCCTTTTCCAGCATAGGCCTCAAACGGCTCCAAATATCCACTTGCAGATTCTACAAAAAGAGTGTTTCCAAACTTCTCTATCAATTGGTAGGTTCAACTCTGTGAGTTGAATGAACTCATCACAAAGAAGTTTCTGAGAATCCTTCTCTCTAGTTTTTATGTGAAGATATTTCCTTTTCCAACATAGGCCTCAAGGTGCTCCGAATAAACACTTGCAGATTCTAGAAACGTAATGTTTCCAAACTGTTCTATCAAAAGAAACGTTCAAGTCTGTGAGTTGAATGCACTCATCACACAGAAGTTTCTGAGGATGCTTCTGTCTAGTTTTTAGATGAAGATATTTCCTTTTCCAGCATAGGCCTCAAAACGCTCCAAATATCCTCTTGCAGATTCTACAAAAAGAGTGTTTCAAAACTGTTCTATCAAAAGGAAGGTTCAACTCTGTGAGTTGAATGAATGCATCGTGAAGAACTTTCTGAGAATGCTTCTCTGTAGTTTTTAGGTGAAGATATTCCATATCCCAGCACAGGCCTCGAAGTGCTCCAAATAACCACTTGCAGATTTTACCAAAAGAGTGTTTCAAAACTGCTCTTATTACACGTAAGTTCAAGTCTGTGAGTTGAATGCACTCAACACAAAGAAGTTTCTGAGAATGCTTCTGTTCAGTTTTTATGTGAAGTTATTTCCTTTTCCAGCATATGCCTCAAACGGCTCCAAATATCCACTTGCAGATTCTACAAAAAGAGTGTTTCCAAATTTCTCTTTCAATTGGTAGGTTCAACTCTGTGAGTTGAATGAACTCATCACAAAGAAGTTTCTGAGAATCCTTCTCTCTAGTTTTTATGTGAAGATATTTCCTTTTCCAACATAGGCCTCAAGGTGCTCCGAATAAACACTTGCAGATTCTACAAACGCAATGTTTCAAAACTGTTCTATCAAAAGAAACGTTCAAGTCTGTGAGTTGAATGCACTCATCAAACAGGAGTTTCTGAGGATGCTTCTGTCTAGTTTTTAGGTGAAGATATTTCCTTTTCCAGCATAGGCCTCAAAACGCTCCAAATATCCTCTTGTAGATTCTACAAAAAGAGTGTTTCAAAACTGTTCTATCAAAAGGAAGGTTCAACTCTGTGAGTTGAATGAATGCATCGTGAAGAACTTTCTGAGAATGCTTCTCTGTAGTTTTTAGGTGAAGATATTCCATATCCCAGCACAGGCCTCGAAGTGCTCCAAATAACCACTTGCAGATTTTACCAAAAGAGTGTTTCAAAACTGCTCTTTCTACAGGTAAGTTCAAGTCTGTGAGTTGAATGCACTCAAAACAAAGAAGTTTCTGAGAATGCTTCTGTTCAGTTTTTATGTGAAGATATTTCCTTTTCCAGCATAGGCCTCAAACGGCTCCAAATATCCACTTGCAGATTCTACAAAAAGAGTGTTTCCAAACTTCTCTATCAATTGGTAGGTTCAGCTCCGTGAGTTGAATGAACTCATCACAAAGATGTTTCTGAGAATCCTTCTCTCTAGTTTTTATGTGAAGATATTTCCTTTTCCAACATAGGCCTCAAGGTGCTCCGAATAAACACTTGCAGATTCTACAAACGTAATGATTCCAAACTGTTCTATCAAAAGAAACGTTCGAGTCTGTGAGTTGAATGCACTCATCACACAGAAGTTTCTGAGAATGCTTCTGTCTAGTTTTTAGGTGAAGATATTTCCTTTTCCAGCATAGGCCTCAAAACGCTCCAAATATCCTCTTGCAGATTCTACAAAAAGAGTGTTTCAAAACTGTTCTATCAAAAGGAAGGTTCAACTCTGTGAGTTGAATGAATGCATCGTGAAGAACTTTCTGAGAATGCTTCTCTGTAGTTTTTAGGTGAAGATATTCCATATCCCAGCACAGGCCTCGAAGTGCTCCAAATAACCACTTGCAGATTTTACCAAAAGAGTGTTTCAAAACTGCTCTTTCTACAGGTAAGTTCAAGTCTGTGAGTTGAATGCACTCAACACAAAGAAGTTTCTGAGAATGCTTCTGTTCAGTTTTTATGTGAAGATATTTCCTTTTCCAGCATAGGCCTCAAACGGCTCCAAATATCCACTTGCAGATTCTACAAAAAGAGTGTTTCCAAACTTCTCTATCAATTGGTAGGTTCAACTCTGTGAGTTGAATGAACTCATCACAAAGAAGTTTCTGAGAATCCTTCTCTCTAGTTTTTATGTGAAGATATTTCCTATTACAACATAGGCCTCAAGGTGCTCCGAATAAACACTTGCAGATTCTACAAACGTAATGTTTCCAAACTGTTCTATCAAAAGAAACGTTCAAGTCTGTGAGTTGAATGCACTCATCATACAGAAATTTCTGAGAATGCTTCTGTCTAGTTTTTAGGTGAAGATATTTCCTTTTCCAGCATAGGCCTCAAAACGCTCCAAATATCCTCTTGCAGATTCTACAAAAAGAGTGTTTCCGAACTCTTCTATCAAAAGGAAGGTTCAACTCTGTGAGTTGAATGAATGCATCGTGAAGAACTTTCTGAGAATGCTTCTCTGTAGTTTTTAGTTGAAGATATTCCATATCCCAGCACAGGCCTCGAAGTGCTCCAAATAACCACTTGCAGATTTTACCAAAAGAGTGTTTCAAAACTGCCCTTTCTACAGGTAAGTTCAAGTCTGTGAGTTGAATGCACTCAACACAAAGAAGTTTCTGAGAATGTTTCTCTTCAGTTTTTATGTGAAGATATTTCCTTTTCCAGCATAGGCCTCAAACGGCTCCAAATATCCACTTGCAGATTCTACAAAAAGAGTGTTTCCAAACTTCTCTATCAATTGGTAGGTTCAACTCTGTGAGTTGAATGAACTCATCACAAAGAAGTTTCTGAGAATCCTTCTCTCTAGTTTTTATGTGAAGATATTTCCTTTTCCAACATAGGCCTCAAGGTGCTCCGAATAAACACTTGCAGATTCTAGAAACGTAATGTTTCCAAACTGTTCTATCAAAAGAAACGTTCAAGTCTGTGAGTTGAATGCACTCATCACACAGAAGTTTCTGAGGATGCTTCTGTCTAGTTTTTAGATGAAGATATTTCCTTTTCCAGCATAGGCCTCAAAACGCTCCAAATATCCTCTTGCAGATTCTACAAAAAGAGTGTTTCAAAACTGTTCTATCAAAAGGAAGGTTCAACTCTGTGAGTTGAATGAATGCATCGTGAAGAACTTTCTGAGAATGCTTCTCTGTAGTTTTTAGGTGAAGATATTCCATATCCCAGCACAGGCCTCGAAGTGCTCCAAATAACCACTTGCAGATTTTACCAAAAGAGTGTTTCAAAACTGCTCTTATTACACGTAAGTTCAAGTCTGTGAGTTGAATGCACTCAACACAAAGAAGTTTCTGAGAATGCTTCTGTTCAGTTTTTATGTGAAGTTATTTCCTTTTCCAGCATATGCCTCAAACGGCTCCAAATATCCACTTGCAGATTCTACAAAAAGAGTGTTTCCAAATTTCTCTTTCAATTGGTAGGTTCAACTCTGTGAGTTGAATGAACTCATCACAAAGAAGTTTCTGAGAATCCTTCTCTCTAGTTTTTATGTGAAGATATTTCCTTTTCCAACATAGGCCTCAAGGTGCTCCGAATAAACACTTGCAGATTCTACAAACGCAATGTTTCAAAACTGTTCTATCAAAAGAAACGTTCAAGTCTGTGAGTTGAATGCACTCATCAAACAGGAGTTTCTGAGGATGCTTCTGTCTAGTTTTTAGGTGAAGATATTTCCTTTTCCAGCATAGGCCTCAAAACGCTCCAAATATCCTCTTGTAGATTCTACAAAAAGAGTGTTTCAAAACTGTTCTATCAAAAGGAAGGTTCAACTCTGTGAGTTGAATGAATGCATCGTGAAGAACTTTCTGAGAATGCTTCTCTGTAGTTTTTAGGTGAAGATATTCCATATCCCAGCACAGGCCTCGAAGTGCTCCAAATAACCACTTGCAGATTTTACCAAAAGAGTGTTTCAAAACTGCTCTTTCTACAGGTAAGTTCAAGTCTGTGAGTTGAATGCACTCAACACAAAGAAGTTTCTGAGAATGCTTCTGTTCAGTTTTTATGTGAAGATATTTCCTTTTCCAGCATAGGCCTCAAACGGCTCCAAATATCCACTTGCAGATTCTACAAAAAGAGTGTTTCCAAACTTCTCTATCAATTGGTAGGTTCAACTCTGTGAGTTGAATGAACTCATCACAAAGAAGTTTCTGAGAATCCTTCTCTCTAGTTTTTATGTGAAGATATTTCCTTTTCCAACATAGGCCTCAAGGTGCTCCGAATAAACACTTGCAGATTCTACAAACGTAATGTTTCCAAACTGTTCTATCAAAAGAAACGTTCAAGTCTGTGAGTTGAATGCACTCATCACACAGAAGTTTCTGAGGATGCTTCTGTCTAGTTTTTATGTGAAGATATTTCCTTTTCCAACATAGGCCTCAAGGTGCTCCGAATAAACACTTGCAGATTCTACAAACGTAATGTTTCCAAACTGTTCTATCAAAAGAAACGTTCAAGTCTGTGAGTTGAATGCACTCATCACACAGAAGTTTCTGAGGATGCTTCTGTCTAGTTTTTAGGTGAAGATATTTCCTTTTCCAGCATAGGCCTCAAAACGCTCCAAATATCCTCTTGCAGATTCTACAAAAAGAGTGTTTCCAAACTGTTCTATCAAAAGGAAGGTTCAACTCTGTGAGTTGAATGAATGCATCGTGAAGAACTTTCTGAGAATGCTTCTCTGTAGTTTTTAGTTGAAGATATTCCATATCCCAGCACAGGCCTCGAAGTGCTCCAAATAACCACTTGCAGATTTTACCAAAAGAGTGTTTCAAAACTGCCCTTTCTACAGGTAAGTTCAAGTCTGTGAGTTGAATGCACTCAACACAAAGAAGTTTCTGAGAATGTTTCTCTTCAGTTTTTATGTGAAGATATTTCCTTTTCCAGCATAGGCCTCAAACGGCTCCAAATATCCACTTGCAGATTCTACAAAAAGAGTGTTTCCAAACTTCTCTATCAATTGGTAGGTTCAACTCTGTGAGTTGAATGAACTCATCACAAAGAAGTTTCTGAGAATCCTTCTCTCTAGTTTTTATGTGAAGATATTTCCTTTTCCAACATAGGCCTCAAGGTGCTCCGAATAAACACTTGCAGATTCTAGAAACGTAATGTTTCCAAACTGTTCTATCAAAAGAAACGTTCAAGTCTGTGAGTTGAATGCACTCATCACACAGAAGTTTCTGAGGATGCTTCTGTCTAGTTTTTAGATGAAGATATTTCCTTTTCCAGCATAGGCCTCAAAACGCTCCAAATATCCTCTTGCAGATTCTACAAAAAGAGTGTTTCAAAACTGTTCTATCAAAAGGAAGGTTCAACTCTGTGAGTTGAATGAATGCATCGTGAAGAACTTTCTGAGAATGCTTCTCTGTAGTTTTTAGGTGAAGATATTCCATATCCCAGCACAGGCCTCGAAGTGCTCCAAATAACCACTTGCAGATTTTACCAAAAGAGTGTTTCAAAACTGCTCTTATTACACGTAAGTTCAAGTCTGTGAGTTGAATGCACTCAACACAAAGAAGTTTCTGAGAATGCTTCTGTTCAGTTTTTATGTGAAGTTATTTCCTTTTCCAGCATATGCCTCAAACGGCTCCAAATATCCACTTGCAGATTCTACAAAAAGAGTGTTTCCAAATTTCTCTTTCAATTGGTAGGTTCAACTCTGTGAGTTGAATGAACTCATCACAAAGAAGTTTCTGAGAATCCTTCTCTCTAGTTTTTATGTGAAGATATTTCCTTTTCCAACATAGGCCTCAAGGTGCTCCGAATAAACACTTGCAGATTCTACAAACGCAATGTTTCAAAACTGTTCTATCAAAAGAAACGTTCAAGTCTGTGAGTTGAATGCACTCATCAAACAGGAGTTTCTGAGGATGCTTCTGTCTAGTTTTTAGGTGAAGATATTTCCTTTTCCAGCATAGGCCTCAAAACGCTCCAAATATCCTCTTGTAGATTCTACAAAAAGAGTGTTTCAAAACTGTTCTATCAAAAGGAAGGTTCAACTCTGTGAGTTGAATGAATGCATCGTGAAGAACTTTCTGAGAATGCTTCTCTGTAGTTTTTAGGTGAAGATATTCCATATCCCAGCACAGGCCTCGAAGTGCTCCAAATAACCACTTGCAGATTTTACCAAAAGAGTGTTTCAAAACTGCTCTTTCTACAGGTAAGTTCAAGTCTGTGAGTTGAATGCACTCAACACAAAGAAGTTTCTGAGAATGCTTCTGTTCAGTTTTTATGTGAAGATATTTCCTTTTCCAGCATAGGCCTCAAACGGCTCCAAATATCCACTTGCAGATTCTACAAAAAGAGTGTTTCCAAACTTCTCTATCAATTGGTAGGTTCAACTCTGTGAGTTGAATGAACTCATCACAAAGAAGTTTCTGAGAATCCTTCTCTCTAGTTTTTATGTGAAGATATTTCCTTTTCCAACATAGGCCTCAAGGTGCTCCGAATAAACACTTGCAGATTCTACAAACGTAATGTTTCCAAACTGTTCTATCAAAAGAAACGTTCAAGTCTGTGAGTTGAATGCACTCATCACACAGAAGTTTCTGAGGATGCTTCTGTCTAGTTTTTAGGTGAAGATATTTCCTTTTCCAGCATAGGCCTCAAAACGCTCCAAATATCCTCTTGTAGATTCCACAAAAAGAGTGTTTCAAAACTGTTCTATCAAAAGGAAGGTTCAACTCTGTGAGTTGAATGAATGCATCGTGAAGAACTTTCTGAGAATGCTTCTCTGTAGTTTTTAGGTGAAGATATTCCATATCCCAGCACAGGCATCAAAGTGCTCCAAATAACCACTTGCAGATTTTACCAAAAGAGTGTTTCAAAACTGCTCTTTCTACAGGTAAGTTCAAGTCTGTGAGTTGAATGCACTCAACACAAAGAAGTTTCTGAGATGCTTCTGTTCAGTTTTTATGTGAAGATATTTCCTTTTCCAGCATAGGCCTCAAACGGCTCCAAATATCCACTTGCAGATTCTACAAAAACAGTGTTTCCATCTTCTCTATCAATTGGTAGGTTCAACTCCGTGAGTTGAATGAACTCATCACAAAGAAGTTTCTGAGAATCCTTTTCTCTAGTTTTAATGTGCAGATATTTCCTTTTCCAACATAGGCCTCAAGGTGCTCCGAATAAACACTTGCAGATTCTACAAACGTAATGTTTCCAAACTGTTCTATCAAAAGAAACGTTCAAGTCTGTGAGTTGAATGAACTCATCACACAGAAGTTTCTGAGAATGCTTCTGTCTAGTTTTTAGGTGAAGATATTACCTTTTCCAGCATAGGCCTCAAAACGCTCCAAATATCCTCTTGCAGATTCTACAAAAAGAGTGTTTCAAAACTGTTCTATCAAAAGGAAGGTTCAACTCTGTGAGTTGAATGAATGCATCGTGAAGAACTTTCTGAGAATGCTTCTCTGTAGTTTTTAGGTGAAGATATTCCATATCCCAGCACAGGCCTCGAAGTGCTCCAAATAACCACTTGCAGATTTTACCAAAAGAGTGTTTCAAAACTGCTCTTTCTACAGGTATGTTGAAGTCTGTGAGTTCAATGCACTCAACACAAAGAAGTTTCTGAGAATGCTTCTGTTCAGTTTTTATGTGAAGTTATTTCCTTTTCCAGCATAGGCCTCAAACGGCTCCAAATATCCACTTGCAGATTCTACAAAAAGAGTGTTTCCAAACTTCTCTATCAATTGGTAGGTTCAACTCTGTGAGTTGAATGAACTCATCACAAAGAAGTTTCTGAGAATCCTTCTCTCTAGTTTTTATGTGAAGATATTTCCTTTTCCAACATAGGCCTCAAGGTGCTCCGAATAAACACTTGCAGATTCTACAAACGCAATGTTTCAAAACTGTTCTATCAAAAGAAACGTTCAAGTCTGTGAGTTGAATGCACTCATCACACAGGACTTTCTGAGGATGCTTCTGTCTAGTTTTTAGGTGAAGATATTTCCTTTTCCATCATAGGCCTCAAAACGCTCCAAATATCCTCTTGCAGATTCTACAAAAAGAGTGTTTCAAAACTGTTCTATCAAAAGGAAGGTTCAACTCTGTGAGTTGAATGAATGCATCGTGAAGAACTTTCTGACAATGCTTCTCTGTAGTTTTTAGGTGAAGATATTCCATATCCCAGCACAGGCCTCGAAGTGCTCCAAATAACCACTTGCAGATTTTACCAAAAGAGTGTTTCAAAACTGCTCTTTCTACAGGTAAGTTGAAGTCTGTGAGTTGAATGCACTCAACACAAAGAAGTTTCTGAGAATGCTTCTGTTCAGTTTTTATGTGAAGATATTTCCTTTTCCAGCATAGGCCTCAAACGGCTCCAAATGTCCACTTGCAGATTCTACAAAAAGAGTGTTTCCAAACTTCTCTATCAATTGGTAGGTTCAAGTCTGTGAGTTGAATGAACTCATCACAAAGAAGTTTCTGAGAATCCTTCTCTCTAGTTTTTATGTGAAGATATTTCCTTTTCCAACATAGGCCTCAAGGTGCTCCGAATAAACACTTGCAGATTCTACAAACGCAATGTTTCAAAACTGTTCTATCAAAAGAAACGTTCAAGTCTGTGAGTTGAATGCACTCATCACACAGGAGTTTCTGAGGATGCTTCTGTCTAGTTTTTAGGTGAAGATATTTCCTTTTCCAGCATAGGCCTCAAAACGCTCCAAATATCCTCTTGCAGATTCTACAAAAAGAGTGTTTCAAAACTGTTCTATCAAAAGGAAGGTTCAACTCTGTGAGTTGAATGAATGCATCGTGAAGAACTTTCTGAGAATGCTTCTCTGTAGTTTTTAGGTGAAGATATTCCATATCCCAGCACAGGCCTCGAAGTGCTCCAAATAACCACTTGCAGATTTTACCAAAAGAGTGTTTCAAAACTGCTCTTTCTACAGGTAAGTTCAAGTCTGTGAGTTGAATGCACTCAACACAAAGAAGTTTCTGAGAATGCTTCTGTTCAGTTTTTATGTGAAGATATTCCTTTTCCAGCATAGGCCTCAAACGGCTCCAGATATCCACTTGCAGATTCTACAAAAAGAGTGTTTCCAAACTTCTCTATCAATTGGTAGGTTCAACTCTGTGAGTTGAATGAACTCATCACAAAGAAGTTTCTGAGAATCCTTCTCTCTAGTTTTTATGTGAAGATATTTCCTTTTCCAACATAGGCCTCAAGGTGCTCCGAATAAACACTTGCAGATTCTACAAACGCAATGTTTCAAAACTGTTCTATCAAAAGAAACGTTCGAGTCTGTGAGTTGAATGCACTCATCACACAGGAGTTTCTGAGAATGCTTCTGTCTAGTTTTTAGGTGAAGATATTTTCTTTTCCAGCATAGGCCTCAAAACGCTCCAAATATCCTCTTGCAGATTCTACAAAAAGAGTGTTTCAAAACTGTTCTATCAAAAGGAAGGTTCAACTCTGTGAGTTGAATGAATGCATCTTGAAGAACTTTCTGAGAATGCTTCTCTGTAGTTTTTAGGTGAAGATATTCCATATCCCAGCACAGGCCTCGAAGTGCTCCAAATAACCACTTGCAGATTTTACCAAAAGAGTGTTTCAAAACTGCTCTTATTACACGTAAGTTCAAGTCTGTGAGTTGAATGCACTCAACACAAAGAAGTTTCTGAGAATGCTTCTGTTCAGTTTTTATGTGAAGTTATTTCCTTTTCCAGCATATGCCTCAAACGGCTCCAAATATCCACTTGCAGATTCTACAAAAAGAGTGTTTCCAAATTTCTCTATCAATTGGTAGGTTCAACTCTGTGAGTTGAATGAACTCATCACAAAGAAGTTTCTGAGAATCCTTCTCTCTAGTTTTTATGTGAAGATATTTCCTTTTCCAACATAGGCCTCAAGGTGCACCGAATAAACACTTGCAGATTCTACAAACGCAATGTTTCAAAACTGTTCTATCAAAACAAACGTTCAAGTCTGTGAGTTGAATGCACTCATCACACAGGAGTTTCTGAGAATGCTTCTGTCTAGTTTTTAGGTGAAGATATTTCCTTTTCCAGCATAGGCCTCAAAACGCTCCAAATATCCTCTTGCAGATTCTAGAAAAAGAGTGTTTCAAAACTGTTCTATCAAAAGGAAGGTTCAACTCTGTGAGTTGAATGAATGCATCGTGAGGAACTTTCTGAGAATGCTTCTCTGTAGTTTTTAGGTGAAGATATTCCATATCCCAGCACAGGCCTCGAAGTGCTCCAAATAACCACTTGCAGATTTTACCAAAAGAGTGTTTCAAAACTGCCCTTTCTACAGGTAAGTTCAAGTCTGTGAGTTGAATGCACTCAACACAAAGAAGTTTCTGAGAATGTTTCTGTTCAGTTTTTATGTGAAGATATTTCCTTTTCCAGCATAGGCCTCAAACGGCTCCAAATATCCACTTGCAGATTCTACAAAAAGAGTGTTTCCAAACTTCTCTATCAATTGGTAGGTTCAACTCTGTGAGTTGAATGAACTCATCACAAAGAAGTTTCTGAGAATCCTTCTCTCTAGTTTTTATGTGAAGATATTTCCTTTTCCAACATAGGCCTCAAGGTGCTCCGAATAAACACTTGCAGATTCTACAAACGCAATGTTTCAAAACTGTTCTATCAAAACAAACGTTCAAGTCTGTGAGTTGAATGCACTCATCAAACAGGAGTTTCTGAGGATGCTTCTGTCTAGTTTTTAGGTGAAGATATTTCCTTTTCCAGCATAGGCCTCAAAACGCTCCAAATATCCTCTTGTAGATTCTACAAAAAGAGTGTTTCAAAACTGTTCTATCAAAAGGAAGGTTCAACTCTGTGAGTTGAATGAATGCATCGTGAAGAACTTTCTGAGAATGCTTCTCTGTAGTTTTTAGGTGAAGATATTCCATATCCCAGCACAGGCCTCGAAGTGCTCCAAATAACCACTTGCAGATTTTACCAAAAGAGTGTTTCAAACTGCCCTTTCTACAGGTAAGTTCAAGTCTGTGACTTGAATGCACTCAACACAAAGAAATTTCTGAGAATGCTTCTGTTCAGTTTTTATGTGAAGATATTTCCTTTTCCAGCATAGGCCTCAAACGGCTCCAAATATCCACTTGCAGATTCTACAAAAAGAGTGTTTCCAAACTTCTCTATCAATTGGTAGGTTCAACTCTGTGAGTTGAATGAACTCATCACAAAGAAGTTTCTGAGAATCCTTCTCTCTAGTTTTTATGTGAAGATATTTCCTTTTCCAACATAGGCCTCAAGGTGCTCCGAATAAACACTTGCAGATTCTACAAACGCAATGTTTCAAAACTGTTCTATCAAAAGAAACGTTCGAGTCTGTGAGTTGAATGCACTCATCACACAGGAGTTTCTGAGAATGCTTCTGTCTAGTTTTTAGGTGAAGATATTTCCTTTTCCAGCATAGGCCTCAAAACGCTCCAAATATCCTCTTGCAGATTCTACAAAAAGAGTGTTTCAAAACTGTTCTATCAAAAGGAAGGTTCAACTCTGTGAGTTGAATGAATGCATCGTGAAGAACTTTCTGAGAATGCTTCTCTGTAGTTTTTAGGCGAAGATATTCCATATCCCAGCACAGGCCTCGAAGTGCTCCAAATAACCACTTGCAGATTTTACCAAAAGAGTGTTTCAAAACTGCTCTTATTACACGTAAGTTCAAGTCTGTGAGTTGAATGCACTCAACACAAAGAAGTTTCTGAGAATGCTTCTGTTCAGTTTTTATGTGAAGTTATTTCCTTTTCCAGCATATGCCTCAAACGGCTCCAAATATCCACTTGCAGATTCTACAAAAAGAGTGTTTCCAAATTTCTCTTTCAATTGGTAGGTTCAACTCTGTGAGTTGAATGAACTCATCACAAAGAAGTTTCTGAGAATCCTTCTCTCTAGTTTTTATGTGAAGATATTTCCTTTTCCAACATAGGCCTCAAGGTGCTCCGAATAAACACTTGCAGATTCTACAAACGCAATGTTTCAAAACTGTTCTATCAAAACAAACGTTCAAGTCTGTGAGTTGAATGCACTCATCAAACAGGAGTTTCTGAGGATGCTTCTGTCTAGTTTTTAGGTGAAGTTATTTCCTTTTCCAGCATAGGCCTCAAAACGCTCCAAATATCCTCTTGTAGATTCTACAAAAAGAGTGTTTCAAAACTGTTCTATCAAAAGGAAGGTTCAACTCTGTGAGTTGAATGAATGCATCGTGAAGAACTTTCTGAGAATGCTTCTCTGTAGTTTTTAGGTGAAGATATTCCATATCCCAGCACAGGCCTCGAAGTGCTCCAAATAACCACTTGCAGATTTTACCAAAAGAGTGTTTCAAAACTGCTCTTTCTACAGGTAAGTTCAAGTCTGTGAGTTGAATGCACTCAACACAAAGAAGTTTCTGAGAATGCTTCTGTTCAGTTTTTATGTGAAGATATTTCCTTTTCCAGCATAGGCCTCAAACGGCTCCAAATATCCACTTGCAGATTCTACAAAAAGAGTGTTTCCAAACTTCTCTATCAATTGGTAGGTTCAGCTCCGTGAGTTGAATGAACTCATCACAAAGAAGTTTCTGAGAATCCTTCTCTCTAGTTTTTATGTGAAGATATTTCCTTTTCCAACATAGGCCTCAAGGTGCTCCGAATAAACACTTGCAGATTCTACAAACGCAATGTTTCAAAACTGTTCTATCAAAACAAACGTTGAAGTCTGTGAGTTGAATGCACTCATCACACAGGAGTTTCTGAGAATGCTTCTGTCTAGTTTTTAGGTGAAGATATTTCCTTTTCCAGCATAGGCCTCAAAACGCTCCAAATATCCTCTTGCAGATTCTAGAAAAAGAGTGTTTCAAAACTGTTCTATCAAAAGGAAGGTTCAACTCTGTGAGTTGAATGAATGCATCGTGAAGAACTTTCTGAGAATGCTTCTCTGTAGTTTTTAGGTGAAGATATTCCATATCCCAGCACAGGCCTCGAAGTGCTCCAAATAACCACTTGCAGATTTTACCAAAAGAGTGTTTCAAAACTGCCCTTTCTACAGGTAAGTTCAAGTCTGTGAGTTGAATGCACTCAACACAAAGAAGTTTCTGAGAATGTTTCTGTTCAGTTTTTATGTGAAGATATTTCCTTTTCCAGCATAGGCCTCAAACGGCTCCAAATATCCACTTGCAGATTCTACAAAAAGAGTGTTTCGAAACTTCTCTATCAATTGGTAGGTTCAACTCTGTGAGTTGAATGAACTCATCACAAAGAAGTTTCTGAGAATCCTTCTCTCTAGTTTTTATGTGAAGATATTTCCTTTTCCAACATAGGCCTCAAGGTGCTCCGAATAAACACTTGCAGATTCTAGAAACGTAATGTTTCCAAACTGTTCTATCAAAAGAAACGTTCAAGTCTGTGAGTTGAATGCACTCATCACACAGAAGTTTCTGAGGATGCTTCTGTCTAGTTTTTAGATGAAGATATTTCCTTTTCCAGCATAGGCCTCAAAACGCTCCAAATATCCTCTTGCAGATTCTACAAAAAGAGTGTTTCAAAACTGTTCTATCAAAAGGAAGGTTCAACTCTGTGAGTTGAATGAATGCATCGTGAAGAACTTTCTGAGAATGCTTCTCTGTAGTTTTTAGGTGAAGATATTCCATATCCCAGCACAGGCCTCGAAGTGCTCCAAATAACCACTTGCAGATTTTACCAAAAGAGTGTTTCAAAACTGCTCTTATTACACGTAAGTTCAAGTCTGTGAGTTGAATGCACTCAACACAAAGAAGTTTCTGAGAATGCTTCTGTTCAGTTTTTATGTGAAGTTATTTCCTTTTCCAGCATATGCCTCAAACGGCTCCAAATATCCACTTGCAGATTCTACAAAAAGAGTGTTTCCAAATTTCTCTTTCAATTGGTAGGTTCAACTCTGTGAGTTGAATGAACTCATCACAAAGAAGTTTCTGAGAATCCTTCTCTCTAGTTTTTATGTGAAGATATTTCCTTTTCCAACATAGGCCTCAAGGTGCTCCGAATAAACACTTGCAGATTCTACAAACGCAATGTTTCAAAACTGTTCTATCAAAACAAACGTTCAAGTCTGTGAGTTGAATGCACTCATCAAACAGGAGTTTCTGAGGATGCTTCTGTCTAGTTTTTAGGTGAAGATATTTCCTTTTCCAGCATAGGCCTCAAAACGCTCCAAATATCCTCTTGTAGATTCTACAAAAAGAGTGTTTCAAAACTGTTCTATCAAAAGGAAGGTTCAACTCTGTGAGTTGAATGAATGCATCGTGAAGAACTTTCTGAGAATGCTTCTCTGTAGTTTTTAGGTGAAGATATTCCATATCCCAGCACAGGCCTCGAAGTGCTCCAAATAACCACTTGCAGATTTTACCAAAAGAGTGTTTCAAAACTGCTCTTTCTACAGGTAAGTTCAAGTCTGTGAGTTGAATGCACTCAACACAAAGAAGTTTCTGAGAATGCTTCTGTTCAGTTTTTATGTGAAGATATTTCCTTTTCCAGCATAGGCCTCAAACGGCTCCAAATATCCACTTGCAGATTCTACAAAAAGAGTGTTTCCAAACTTCTCTATCAATTGGTAGGTTCAGCTCCGTGAGTTGAATGAACTCATCACAAAGAAGTTTCTGAGAATCCTTCTCTCTAGTTTTTATGTGAAGATATTTCCTTTTCCAACATAGGCCTCAAGGTGCTCCGAATAAACACTTGCAGATTCTACAAACGTAATGATTCCAAACTGTTCTATCAAAAGAAACGTTCGAGTCTGTGAGTTGAATGCACTCATCACACAGAAGTTTCTGAGAATGCTTCTGTCTAGTTTTTAGGTGAAGATATTTCCTTTTCCAGCATAGGCCTCAAAACGCTCCAAATATCCTCTTGCAGATTCTACAAAAAGAGTGTTTCAAAACTGTTCTATCAAAAGGAAGGTTCAACTCTGTGAGTTGAATGAATGCATTGTGAAGAACTTTCTGAGAATGCTTCTCTGTAGTTTTTAGGTGAAGATATTCCATATCCCAGCACAGGCCTCGAAGTGCTCCAAATAACCACTTGCAGATTTTACCAAAATAGTGTTTCAAAACTGCTCTTTCTACAGGTAAGTTCAAGTCTGTGAGTTGAATGCACTCAACACAAAGAAGTTTCTGAGAATGCTTCTGTTCAGTTTTTATGTGAAGATATTTCCTTTTCCAGCATAGGCCTCAAACGGCTCCAAATATCCACTTGCAGATTCTACAAAAAGAGTGTTTCCAAACTTCTCTATCAATTGGTAGGTTCAACTCTGTGAGTAGAATGAACTCATCACAAAGAAGTTTCTGAGAATCCTTCTCTCTAGTTTTTATGTGAAGATATTTCCTATTACAACATAGGCCTCAAGGTGCTCCGAATAAACACTTGCAGATTCTACAAACGTAATGTTTCCAAACTGTTCTATCAAAAGAAACGTTCAAGTCTGTGAGTTGAATGCACTCATCATACAGAAGTTTCTGAGAATGCTTCTGTCTAGTTTTTAGGTGAAGATATTTCCTTTTCCAGCATAGGCCTCAAAACGCTCCAAATATCCTCTTGCAGATTCTACAAAAAGAGTGTTTCCAAACTGTTCTATCAAAAGGAAGGTTCAACTCTGTGAGTTGAATGAATGCATCGTGAAGAACTTTCTGAGAATGCTTCTCTGTAGTTTTTAGGTGAAGATATTCCATATCCCAGCACAGGCCTCGAAGTGCTCCAAATAACCACTTGCAGATTTTACCAAAAGAGTGTTTCAAAACAGCTCTTACTACAGGTAAGTTGAAGTCTGTGAGTTGAATGCACTCAACACAAAGAAGTTTCTGAGAATGCTTCTGTTCAGTTTTTATGTGAAGATATTTCCTTTTCCAGCATAGGCCTCAAACGGCTCCAAATATCCACTTGCAGATTCTACAAAAAGAGTGTTTCCAAATTTCTCTTTGAATTGGTAGGTTCAACTCTGTGAGTTGAATGAACTCATCACAAAGAAGTTTCTGAGAATCCTTCTCTCTAGTTTTTATGTGAAGATATTTCCTTTTCCAACATAGGCCTCAAGGTGCTCCGAATAAACACTTGCAGATTCTACAAACGCAATGTTTCAAAACTGTTCTATCAAAACAAACGTTCAAGTCTGTGAGTTGAATGCACTCATCACACAGGAGTTTCTGAGGATGCTTCTGTCTAGTTTTTAGGTGAAGATATTTCCTTTTCCAGCATAGGCCTCAAAACGCTCCAAATATCCTCTTGCAGATTCTACAAAAAGAGTGTTTCAAAACTGTTCTATCAAAAGGAAGGTTCAATTCTGTGAGTTGAATGAATGCATCGTGAAGAACTTTCTGAGAATGCTTCTCTGTAGTTTTTAGGTGAAGATATTCCATATCCCAGCACAGGCCTCGAAGTGCTCCAAATAACCACTTGCAGATTTTACCAAAAGAGTGTTTCAAAACTGCCCATTCTACAGGTAAGTTCAAGTCTGTGAGATGAATGCACTCAACACAAAGAAGTTTCTGAGAATGTTTCTGTTCAGTTTTTATGTGAAGATAGTTCCTTTTCCAGCATAGGCCTCAAACGGCTCCAAATATCCACTTGCAGATTCTACAAAAAGAGTGTTTCCAAACTTCTCTATCAATTGGTAGGTTCAACTCTGTGAGTTGAATGAACTCATCACAAAGAAGTTTCTGAGAATCCTTCTCTCTAGTTTTTATGTGAAGATATTTCCTTTTCCAACATAGGCCTCAAGGTGCTCCGAATAAACACTTGCAGATTCTACAAACGTAATGTTTCCAAACTGTTCTATCAAAAGAAACGTTCAAGTCTGTGAGTTGAATGCACTCATCACACAGAAGTTTCTGAGGATGCTTCTGTCTAGTTTTTAGGTGAAGATATTTCCTTTTCCAGCATAGGCCTCAAAACGCTCCAAATATCCTCTTGCAGATTCTACAAAAAGAGTGTTTCAAAACTCTTCTATCAAAAGGAAGGTTCAACTCTGTGAGTTGAATGAATGCATCGTGAAGAACTTTCTGAGAATGCTTCTCTGTAGTTTTTAGGTGAAGATATTCCATATCCCAGCACAGGCCTCGAAGTGCTCCAAATAACCACTTGCAGATTTTACCAAAAGAGTGTTTCAAAACTGCTCTTATTACACGTAAGTTCAAGTCTGTGAGTTGAATGCACTCAACACAAAGAAGTTTCTGAGAATGCTTCTGTTCAGTTTTTATGTGAAGTTATTTCCTTTTCCAGCATATGCCTCACACGGCTCCAAATATCCACTTGCAGATTCTACAAAAAGAGTGTTTCCAAATTTCTCTTTCAATTGGTAGGTTCAACTCTGTGAGTTGAATGAACTCATCACAAAGAAGTTTCTGAGAATCCTTCTCTCTAGTTTTTATGTGAAGATATTTCCTTTTCCAACATAGGCCTCAAGGTGCTCCGAATAAACACTTGCAGATTCTACAAACGCAATGTTTCAAAACTGTTCTATCAAAAGAAACGTTCAAGTCTGTGAGTTGAATGCACTCATCAAACAGGAGTTTCTGAGGATGCTTCTGTCTAGTTTTTAGGTGAAGATATTTCCTTTTCCAGCATAGGCCTCAAAACGCTCCAAATATCCTCTTGTAGATTCTACAAAAAGAGTGTTTCAAAACTGTTCTATCAAAAGGAAGGTTCAACTCTGTGAGTTGAATGAATGCATCGTGAAGAACTTTCTGAGAATGCTTCTCTGTAGTTTTTAGGTGAAGATATTCCATATCCCAGCACAGGCCTCGAAGTGCTCCAAATAACCACTTGCAGATTTTACCAAAAGAGTGTTTCAAAACAGCTCTTACTACAGGTAAGTTGAAGTCTGTGAGTTGAATGCACTCAACACAAAGAAGTTTCTGAGAATGCTTCTGTTCAGTTTTTATGTGAAGATATTTCCTTTTCCAGCATAGGCCTCAAACGGCTCCAAATATCCACTTGCAGATTCTACAAAAGGAGTGTTTCCAAATTTCTCTTTGAATTGGTAGGTTCAACTCTGTGAGTTGAATGAACTCATAACAAAGAAGTTTCTGAGAATCCTTCTCTCTAGTTTTTATGTGAAGATATTTCCTTTTCCAACATAGGCCTCAAGGTGCTCCGAATAAACACTTGCAGATTCTACAAACGCAATGTTTCAAAACTGTTCTATCAAAACAAACGTTCAAGTCTGTGAGTTGAATGCACTCATCACACAGGAGTTTCTGAGGATGCTTCTGTCTAGTTTTTAGGTGAAGATATTTCCTTTTCCAGCATAGGCCTCAAAACGCTCCAAATATCCTCTTGCAGATTCTACAAAAAGAGTGTTTCAAAACTGTTCTATCAAAAGGAAGGTTCAACTCTGTGAGTTGAATGAATGCATCGTGAAGAACTTTCTGAGAATGCTTCTCTGTAGTTTTTAGGTGAAGATATTCCATATCCCAGCACAGGCCTCGAAGTGCTCCAAATAACCACTTGCAGATTTTACCAAAAGAGTGTTTCAAAACTGCCCTTTCTACAGGTAAGTTCAAGTCTGTGAGATGAATGCACTCAACACAAAGAAGTTTCTGAGAATGCTTCTGTTCAGTTTTTATGTGAAGATATTTCCTTTTCCAGCATAGGCCTCAAACGGCTCCAAATATCCACTTGCAGATTCTACAAAAAGAGTGTTTCCAAACTTCTCTATCAATTGGTAGGTTCAACTCTGTGACTTGAATGAAGTCATCACAAAGAAGTTTCTGAGAATCCTTCTCTCTAGTTTTTATGTGAAGATATTTCCTTTTCCAACATAGGCCTCAAGGTGCTCCGAATAAACACTTGCAGATTCTACAAACGTAATGTTTCCAAACTGTTCTATCAAAAGAAACGTTCAAGTCTGTGAGTTGAATGCACTCATCACACAGAAGTTTCTGAGGATGCTTCTGTCTAGTTTTTAGGTGAAGATATTTCCTTTTCCAGCATAGGCCTCAAAACGCTCCAAATATCCTCTTGTAGATTCTACAAAAAGAGTGTTTCAAAACTGTTCTATCAAAAGGAAGGTTCAACTCTGTGAGTTGAATGAATGCATCGTGAAGAACTTTCTGAGAATGCTTCTCTGTAGTTTTTAGGTGAAGATATTCCATATCCCAGCACAGGCATCAAAGTGCTCCAAATAACCACTTGCAGATTTTACCAAAAGAGTGTTTCAAAACTGCTCTTTCTACAGGTAAGTTCAAGTCTGTGAGTTGAATGCACTCAACACAAAGAAGTTTCTGAGAATGCTTCTGTTAAGTTTTTATGTGAAGATATTTCCTTTTCCAGCATAGGCCTCAAACGGCTCCAAATATCCACTTGCAGATTCTACAAAAACAGTGTTTCCAAACTTCTCTATCAATTGGTAGGTTCAACTCTGTGAGTTGAATGAACTCATCACAAAGAAGTTTCTGAGAATCCTTCTCTCTAGTTTTTATGTGAAGATATTTCCTTTTCCAACATAGGCCTCAAGGTGCTCCGAATAAACACTTGCAGATTCTACAAACGCAATGTTTCAAAACTGTTCTATCAAAAGAAACGTTCGAGTCTGTGAGTTGAATGCACTCATCACACAGGAGTTTCTGAGAATGCTTCTGTCTAGTTTTTAGGTGAAGATATTTCCTTTTCCAGCATAGGCCTCAAAACGCTCCAAATATCCTCTTGCAGATTCTACAAAAAGAGTGTTTCAAAACTGTTCTATCAAAAGGAAGGTTCAACTCTGTGAGTTGAATGAATGCATCGTGAAGAACTTTCTGAGAATGCTTCTCTGTAGTTTTTAGGTGAAGATATTCCATATCCCAGCACAGGCCTCGAAGTGCTCCAAATAACCACTTGCAGATTTTACCAAAAGAGTGTTTCAAAACAGCTCTTACTACAGGTAAGTTGAAGTCTGTGAGTTGAATGCACTCAACACAAAGAAGTTTCTGAGAATGCTTCTGTTCAGTTTTTATGTGAAGATATTTCCTTTTCCAGCATATGCCTCAAACGGCTCCAAATATCCACTTGCAGATTCTACAAAAAGAGTGTTTCCAAATTTCTCTTTCAATTGGTAGGTTCAACTCTGTGAGTTGAATGAACTCATCACAAAGAAGTTTCTGAGAATCCTTCTCTCTAGTTTTTATGTGAAGATATTTCCTTTTCCAACATAGGCCTCAAGGTGCTCCGAATAAACACTTGCAGATTCTACAAACGCAATGTTTCAAAACTGTTCTATCAAAAGAAACGTTCAAGTCTGTGAGTTGAATGCACTCATCAAACAGGAGTTTCTGAGGATGCTTCTGTCTAGTTTTTAGGTGAAGATATTTCCTTTTCCAGCATAGGCCTCAAAACGCTCCAAATATCCTCTTGTAGATTCTACAAAAAGAGTGTTTCAAAACTGTTCTATCAAAAGGAAGGTTCAACTCTGTGAGTTGAATGAATGCATCGTGAAGAACTTTCTGAGAATGCTTCTCTGTAGTTTTTAGGTGAAGATATTCCATATCCCAGCACAGGCCTCGAAGTGCTCCAAATAACCACTTGCAGATTTTACCAAAAGAGTGTTTCAAAACAGCTCTTACTACAGGTAAGTTGAAGTCTGTGAGTTGAATGCACTCAACACAAAGAAGTTTCTGAGAATGCTTCTGTTCAGTTTTTATGTGAAGATATTTCCTTTTCCAGCATAGGCCTCAAACGGCTCCAAATATCCACTTGCAGATTCTACAAAAAGAGTGTTTCCAAATTTCTCTTTGAATTGGTAGGTTCAACTCTGTGAGTTGAATGAACTCATAACAAAGAAGTTTCTGAGAATCCTTCTCTCTAGTTTTTATGTGAAGATATTTCCTTTTCCAACATAGGCCTCAAGGTGCTCCGAATAAACACTTGCAGATTCTACAAACGCAATGTTTCAAAACTGTTCTATCAAAACAAACGTTCAAGTCTGTGAGTTGAATGCACTCATCACACAGGAGTTTCTGAGGATGCTTCTGTCTAGTTTTTAGGTGAAAATATTTCCTTTTCCAGCATAGGCCTCAAAACGCTCCAAATATCCTCTTGCAGATTCTACAAAAAGAGTGTTTCAAAACTGTTCTATCAAAAGGAAGGTTCAACTCTGTGAGTTGAATGAATGCATCGTGAAGAACTTTCTGAGAATGCTTCTCTGTAGTTTTTAGGTGAAGATATTCCATATCCCAGCACAGGCCTCGAAGTGCTCCAAATAACCACTTGCAGATTTTACCAAAAGAGTGTTTCAAAACTGCCCTTTCTACAGGTAAGTTCAAGTCTGTGAGATGAATGCACTCAACACAAAGAAGTTTCTGAGAATGCTTCTGTTCAGTTTTTATGTGAAGATATTTCCTTTTCCAGCATAGGCCTCAAACGGCTCCAAATATCCACTTGCAGATTCTACAAAAAGAGTGTTTCCAAACTTCTCTATCAATTGGTAGGTTCAACTCTGTGACTTGAATGAAGTCATCACAAAGAAGTTTCTGAGAATCCTTCTCTCTAGTTTTTATGTGAAGATATTTCCTTTTCCAACATAGGCCTCAAGGTGCTCCGAATAAACACTTGCAGATTCTACAAACGTAATGTTTCCAAACTGTTCTATCAAAAGAAACGTTCAAGTCTGTGAGTTGAATGCACTCATCACACAGAAGTTTCTGAGGATGCTTCTGTCTAGTTTTTAGGTGAAGATATTTCCTTTTCCAGCATAGGCCTCAAAACGCTCCAAATATCCTCTTGTAGATACTACAAAAAGAGTGTTTCAAAACTGTTCTATCAAAAGGAAGGTTCAACTCTGTGAGTTGAATGAATGCATCGTGAAGAACTTTCTGAGAATGCTTCTCTGTAGTTTTTAGGTGAAGATATTCCATATCCCAGCACAGGCATCAAAGTGCTCCAAATAACCACTTGCAGATTTTACCAAAAGAGTGTTTCAAAACTGCTCTTTCTACAGGTAAGTTCAAGTCGGTGAGTTGAATGCACTCAACACAAAGAAGTTTCTGAGAATGCTTCTGTTAAGTTTTTATGTGAAGATATTTCCTTTTCCAGCATAGGCCTCAAACGGCTCCAAATATCCACTTGCAGATTCTACAAAAACAGTGTTTCCAAACTTCTCTATCAATTGGTAGGTTCAACTCTGTGAGTTGAATGAACTCATCACAAAGAAGTTTCTGAGAATCCTTCTCTCTAGTTTTTATGTGAAGATATTTCCTTTTCCAACATAGGCCTCAAGGTGCTCCGAATAAACACTTGCAGATTCTACAAACGCAATGTTTCAAAACTGTTCTATCAAAAGAAACGTTCGAGTCTGTGAGTTGAATGCACTCATCACACAGGAGTTTCTGAGAATGCTTCTGTCTAGTTTTTAGGTGAAGATATTTCCTTTTCCAGCATAGGCCTCAAAACGCTCCAAATATCCTCTTGCAGATTCTACAAAAAGAGTGTTTCAAAACTGTTCTATCAAAAGGAAGGTTCAACTCTGTGAGTTGAATGAATGCATCGTGAAGAACTTTCTGAGAATGCTTCTCTGTAGTTTTTAGGTGAAGATATTCCATATCCCAGCACAGGCCTCGAAGTGCTCCAAATAACCACTTGCAGATTTTACCAAAAGAGTGTTTCAAAACAGCTCTTACTACAGGTAAGTTGAAGTCTGTGAGTTGAATGCACTCAACACAAAGAAGTTTCTGAGAATGCTTCTGTTCAGTTTTTATGTGAAGATATTTCCTTTTCCAGCATAGGCCTCAAACGGCTCCAAATATCCACTTGCAGATTCTACAAAAAGAGTGTTTCCAAATTTCTCTTTGAATTGGTAGGTTCAACTCTGTGAGTTGAATGAACTCATCACAAAGAAGTTTCTGAGAATCCTTCTCTCTAGTTTTTATGTGAAGATATTTCCTTTTCCAACATAGGCCTCAAGGTGCTCCGAATAAACACTTGCAGATTCTACAAACGCAATGTTTCAAAACTGTTCTATCAAAACAAACGTTCAAGTCTGTGAGTTGAATGCACTCATCACACAGGAGTTTCTGAGGATGCTTCTGTCTAGTTTTTAGGTGAAGATATTTCCTTTTCCAGCATAGGCCTCAAAACGCTCCAAATATCCTCTTGCAGATTCTACAAAAAGAGTGTTTCAAAACTGTTCTATCAAAAGGAAGGTTCAATTCTGTGAGTTGAATGAATGCATCGTGAAGAACTTTCTGAGAATGCTTCTCTGTAGTTTTTAGGTGAAGATATTCCATATCCCAGCACAGGCCTCGAAGTGCTCCAAATAACCACTTGCAGATTTTACCAAAAGAGTGTTTCAAAACTGCCCTTTCTACAGGTAAGTTCAAGTCTGTGAGATGAATGCACTCAACACAAAGAAGTTTCTGAGAATGTTTCTGTTCAGTTTTTATGTGAAGATAGTTCCTTTTCCAGCATAGGCCTCAAACGGCTCCAAATATCCACTTGCAGATTCTACAAAAAGAGTGTTTCCAAACTTCTCTATCAATTGGTAGGTTCAACTCTGTGAGTTGAATGAACTCATCACAAAGAAGTTTCTGAGAATCCTTCTCTCTAGTTTTTATGTGAAGATATTTCCTTTTCCAACATAGGCCTCAAGGTGCTCCGAATAAACACTTGCAGATTCTACAAACGTAATGTTTCCAAACTGTTCTATCAAAAGAAACGTTCAAGTCTGTGAGTTGAATGCACTCATCACACAGAAGTTTCTGAGGATGCTTCTGTCTAGTTTTTAGGTGAAGATATTTCCTTTTCCAGCATAGGCCTCAAAACGCTCCAAATATCCTCTTGCAGATTCTACAAAAAGAGTGTTTCAAAACTCTTCTATCAAAAGGAAGGTTCAACTCTGTGAGTTGAATGAATGCATCGTGAAGAACTTTCTGAGAATGCTTCTCTGTAGTTTTTAGGTGAAGATATTCCATATCCCAGCACAGGCCTCGAAGTGCTCCAAATAACCACTTGCAGATTTTACCAAAAGAGTGTTTCAAAACTGCTCTTATTACACGTAAGTTCAAGTCTGTGAGTTGAATGCACTCAACACAAAGAAGTTTCTGAGAATGCTTCTGTTCAGTTTTTATGTGAAGTTATTTCCTTTTCCAGCATATGCCTCAAACGGCTCCAAATATCCACTTGCAGATTCTACAAAAAGAGTGTTTCCAAATTTCTCTTTCAATTGGTAGGTTCAACTCTGTGAGTTGAATGAACTCATCACAAAGAAGTTTCTGAGAATCCTTCTCTCTAGTTTTTATGTGAAGATATTTCCTTTTCCAACATAGGCCTCAAGGTGCTCCGAATAAACACTTGCAGATTCTACAAACGCAATGTTTCAAAACTGTTCTATCAAAACAAACGTTCAAGTCTGTGAGTTGAATGCACTCATCAAACAGGAGTTTCTGAGGATGCTTCTGTCTAGTTTTTAGGTGAAGATATTTCCTTTTCCAGCATAGGCCTCAAAACGCTCCAAATATCCTCTTGTAGATTCTACAAAAAGAGTGTTTCAAAACTGTTCTATCAAAAGGAAGGTTCAACTCTGTGAGTTGAATGAATGCATCGTGAAGAACTTTCTGAGAATGCTTCTCTGTAGTTTTTAGGTGAAGATATTCCATATCCCAGCACAGGCCTCGAAGTGCTCCAAATAACCACTTGCAGATTTTACCAAAAGAGTGTTTCAAAACAGCTCTTACTACAGGTAAGTTGAAGTCTGTGAGTTGAATGCACTCAACACAAAGAAGTTTCTGAGAATGCTTCTGTTCAGTTTTTATGTGAAGATATTTCCTTTTCCAGCATAGGCCTCAAACGGCTCCAAATATCCACTTGCAGATTCTACAAAAAGAGTGTTTCCAAATTTCTCTTTGAATTGGTAGGTTCAACTCTGTGAGTTGAATGAACTCATAACAAAGAAGTTTCTGAGAATCCTTCTCTCTAGTTTTTATGTGAAGATATTTCCTTTTCCAACATAGGCCTCAAGGTGCTCCGAATAAACACTTGCAGATTCTACAAACGCAATGTTTCAAAACTGTTCTATCAAAACAAACGTTCAAGTCTGTGAGTTGAATGCACTCATCACACAGGAGTTTCTGAGGATGCTTCTGTCTAGTTTTTAGGTGAAGATATTTCCTTTTCCAGCATAGGCCTCAAAACGCTCCAAATATCCTCTTGCAGATTCTACAAAAAGAGTGTTTCAAAACTGTTCTATCAAAAGGAAGGTTCAACTCTGTGAGTTGAATGAATGCATCGGGAAGAACTTTCTGAGAATGCTTCTCTGTAGTTTTTAGGTGAAGATATTCCATATCCCAGCACAGGCCTCGAAGTGCTCCAAATAACCACTTGCAGATTTTACCAAAAGAGTGTTTCAAAACTGCCCTTTCTACAGGTAAGTTCAAGTCTGTGAGATGAATGCACTCAACACAAAGAAGTTTCTGAGAATGCTTCTGTTCAGTTTTTATGTGAAGATATTTCCTTTTCCAGCATAGGCCTCAAACGGCTCCAAATATCCACTTGCAGATTCTACAAAAAGAGTGTTTCCAAACTTCTCTATCAATTGGTAGGTTCAACTCTGTGAGTTGAATGAACTCATCACAAAGAAGTTTCTGAGAATCCTTCTCTCTAGTTTTGATGTGAAGATATTTCCTTTTCCAACATAGGCCTCAAGGTGCTCCGAATAAACACTTGCAGATTCTACAAACGTAATGTTTCCAAACTGTTCTATCAAAAGAAACTTTCAAGTCCGTGAGTTGAATGCACTCATCACACAGAAGTTTCTGAGAATGCTTCTGTCTAGTTTTTAGGTGAAGATATTTCCTTTTCCAGCATAGGCCTCAAAACGCTCCAAATATCCTCTTGCAGATTCTACAAAAAGAGTGTTTCAAAACTGTTCTATCAAAAGGAAGGTTCAACTCTGTGAGTTGAATGAATGCATCGTGAAGAACTTTCTGAGAATGCTTCTCTGTAGTTTTTAGGTGAAGATATTCCATATCCCAGCACAGGCCACAAAGTGCTCCAAATAACCACTTGCAGATTTTACCAAAAGAGTGTTTCAAAACTGCTCTTTCTACAGGTAAGTTGAAGTCTGTGATTTGAATGCACTCAACACCAAGAAGTTTCTGAGAATGCTTCTGTTCAGTTTTTATGTGAAGTTATTTCCTTTTCCAGCGTAGGCCTCAAACGGCTCCAAATATCCACTTGCAGATTCTACAAAAAGAGTGTTTCCAAACTTCTCTATCAATTGGTAGGTTCAACACTGTGAGTTGAATGAACTCATCACAAAGAAGTTTCTGAGAATCCTTCTCTCTAGTTTTTATGTGAAGATATTTCCTTTTCCAACATAGGCCTCAAGGTGCTCCAAATAAACACTTGCAGATTCTACAAACGCAATGTTTCAAAACTGTTCTATCAAAAGAAACGTTCAAGTCTGTGAGTTGAATGCACTCATCACACAGTAGTTTCTGAGGATGCTTCTGTCTAGTTTTTAGGTGAAGATATTTCCTTTTCCAGCATAGGCCTCAAAACGCTCCAAATATCCTCTTGTAGATTCTACAAAAAGAGTGTTTCAAAACTGTTCTATCAAAAGGAAGGTTCAACTCTGTGAGTTGAATGAATGCATCGTGAAGAACTTTTTGAGAATGCTTCTCTGTAGTTTTTAGGTGAAGATATTCCATATCCCAGCACAGGCCTCGAAGTGCTCCAAATAACCACTTGCAGATTTTACCAAAAGAGTGTTTCAAAACTGCCCTTTCTACAGGTAAGTTCAAGTCTGTGAGTTGAATGCACTCAACACAAAGAAGTTTCTGAGAATGCTTCTGTTCAGTTTTTATGTGAAGATATTTCCTTTTCCAGCATAGGCCTCAAACGGCTGCAAATATCCACTTGCAGATTCTACAAAAAGAGTGTTTCCAAACTTCTCTATCAATTGGTAGGTTCAACTCCGTGAGTTGAATGAACTCATCACAAAGAAGTTTCTGAGAATCCTTCTCTCTAGTTTTTATGTGAAGATATTTCCTTTTCCAACATAGGCCTCAATGTGCTCCGAATAAACACTTGCAGATTCTACAAACGTAATGTTTCCAAACTGTTCTATCAAAAGAAACGTTCGAGTCTGTGAGTTGAATGCACTCATCACACAGAAGTTTCTGAGAATGCTTCTGTCTAGTTTTTAGGTGAAGATATTTCCTTTTCCAGCATAGGCCTCAAAACGCTCCAAATATCCTCTTGCAGATTCTACAAAAAGAGTGTTTCAAAACTGTTCTATCAAAAGGAAGGTTCAACTCTGTGAGTTGAATGAATGCATCGTGAAGAACTTTCTGAGAATGCTTCTCTGTAGTTTTTAGGTGAAGATATTCCATATCCCAGCACAGGCCTCGAAGTGCTCCAAATAACCACTTGCAGATTTTACCAAAAGAGTGTTTCAAAACTGCTCTTATTACACGTAAGTTCAAGTCTGTGAGTTGAATGCACACAACACAAAGAAGTTTCTGATAATGCTTCTGTTCAGTTTTTATGTGAAGTTATTTCCTTTTCCAGCATAGGCCTCAAACGGCTCCAAATATCCACTTGCAGATTCTACAAAAAGAGTGTTTCCAAATTTCTCTATCAATTGGTAGGTTCAACTCTGTGAGTTGAATGAACTCATCACAAAGAAGTTTCTGAGAATCCTTCTCTCTAGTTTTTATGTGAAGATATTTCCTTTTCCAACATAGGCCTCAAGGTGCTCCGAATAAACAGTTGCAGATTCTATAAACGCAATGTTTCAAAACTGTTCTATCAAAAGAAACGTTCAAGTCTTTGAGTTGAATGCACTCATCACACAGGAGTTTCTGAGGATGCTTCTGTCTAGTTTTTAGGTGAAGATATTTCCTTTTCCAGCATAGGCCTCAAAACGCTCCAAATATCCTCTTGCAGATTCTACAAAAAGAGTGTTTCAAAACTGTTCTATCAAAAGGAAGGTTCAACTCTGTGAGTTGAATGAATGCATCGTGAAGAACTTTCTGAGAATGCTTCTCTGTAGTTTTTAGGCGAAGATATTCCATATCCCAGCACAGGCCTCGAAGTGCTCCAAATAACCACTTGCAGATTTTACCAAAAGAGTGTTTCAAAACTGCTCTTTCTACAGGTAAGTTGAAATCTGTGAGTTGAATGCACTCAACACAAAGAAGTTTCTGAGAATGCTTCTGTTCAGTTTTTATGTGAAGATATTTCCTTTTCCAGCATAGGCCTCAAACGGCTCTAAATATCCACTTGCAGATTCTACAAAAAGAGTGTTTCCAAACTTCTCTATCAATTGGTAGGTTCAACTCTGTGAGTTGAATGAACTCATCACAAAGAAGTTTCTGAGAATCCTTCTCTCTAGTTTTTATCTGAAGATATTTCCTTTTCCAACATAGGCCTCAAGGTGCTCCGAATAAACACTTGCAGATTCTACAAACGCAATGTTTCAAAACTGTTCTATCAAAAGAAACGTTCAAGTCTGTGAGTTGAATGCACTCATCACACAGGAGTTTCTGAGGATGCTTCTGTCTAGTTTTTAGGGGAAGATATTTCCTTTTCCAGCATAGGCCTCAAAACGCTCCAAATATCCTCTTGCAGATTCTACAAAAAGAGTGTTTCAAAACTGTTCTATCAAAAGGAAGGTTCAACTCTGTGAGTTGAATGAATGCATCGTGAAGAACTTTCTGAGAATGCTTCTCTGTAGTTTTTAGGTGAACATATTCCATATCCCAGCACAGGCCTCGAAGTGCTCCAAATAACCACTTGCAGATTTTACCAAAAGAGTGTTTCAAAACTGCTCTTTCTACAGGTAAGTTCAAGTCTGTGAGTTGAATGCACTCAACACAAAGAAGTTTCTGAGAATGCTTCTGTTCAGTTTTTATGTGAAGATATTTCCTTTTCCAGCATAGGCCTCAAACGGCTCCAAATATCCACTTGCAGATTCTACAAAAAGAGTGTTTCCAAACTTCTCTATCAATTGGTAGGTTCAACTCCGTGAGTTGAATGAACTCATCACAAAGAAGTTTCTGAGAATCCTTCTCTCTAGTTTTTATGTGAAGATATTTCCTTTTCCAACATAGGCCTCAAGGTGCTCCGAATAAACACTTGCAGATTCTACAAACGTAATGTTTCCAAACTGTTCTATCAAAAGAAACGTTCGAGTCTGTGAGTTGAATGCACTCATCACACAGAAGTTTCTGAGAATGCTTCTGTCTAGTTTTTAGGTGAAGATATTTCCTTTTCCATCATAGGCCTCAAAACGCTCCAAATATCCTCTTGCAGATTCTACAAAAAGAGTGTTTCAAAACTGTTCTATCAAAAGGAAGGTTCAACTCTGTGAGTTGAATGAATGCATCGTGAAGAACTTTCTGAGAATGCTTCTCTGTAGTTTTTAGGTGAAGATATTCCATATCCCAGCACAGGCCTCGAAGTGCTCCAAATAACCACTTGCAGATTTTACCAAAAGAGTGTTTCAAAACTGCTCTTTCTACAGGTAAGTTCAAGTCTGTGAGTTGAATGCACTCAACACAAAGAAGTTTCTGAGAATGCTTCTGTTCAGTTTTTATGTGAAGATATTTCCTTTTCCAGCATAGGCCTCAAACGGCTCCAAATATCCACTTGCAGATTCTACAAAAAGAGTGTTTCCAAACTTCTCTATCAATTGGTAGGTTCAACTCTGTGAGTAGAATGAACTCATCACAAAGAAGTTTCTGAGAATCCTTCTCTCTAGTTTTTATGTGAAGATATTTCCTTTTCCAACATAGGCCTCCAGGTGCTCCGAATAAACACTTGCAGATTCTACAAACGTAATGTTTCAAAACTGTTCTATCAAAAGAAACGTTCAAGTCTGTGAGTTGAATGCACTCATCATACAGAAGTTTCTGAGAATGCTTCTGTCTAGTTTTTAGGTGAAGATATTTCCTTTTCCAGCATAGGCCTCAAAACGCTCCAAATATCCTCTTGCAGATTCTACAAAAAGAGTGTTTCAAAACTGTTCTATCAAAAGGAAGGTTCAACTCTGTGAGTTGAATGAATGCATCGTGAAGAACTTTCTGAGAATGCTTCTCTGTAGTTTTTAGGTGAAGATATTCCATATCCCATCACAGGCCTCGAAGTGCTCCAAATAACCACTTGCAGATTTTACCAAAAGAGTGTTTCAAAACTGCTCTTTCTACAGGTAAGTTGAAATCTGTGAGTTGAATGCACTCAACACAAAGAAGTTTCTGAGAATGCTTCTGTTCAGTTTTTATGTGAAGATATTTCCTTTTCCAGCATAGGCCTCAAACGGCTCCAAATATCCACTTGCAGATTCTACAAAAAGAGTGTTTCCAAACTTCTCTATCAATTGGTAGGTTCAACTCCGTGAGTTGAATGAACTCATCACAAAGAAGTTTCTGAGAATCCTTCTCTCTAGTTTTTATGTGAAGATATTTCCTTTTCCAACATAGGCCTCAAGGTGCTCCGAATAAACACTTGCAGATTCTACAAACGTAATGTTTCCAAACTGTTCTATCAAAAGAAACGTTCGAGTCTGTGAGTTGAATGCACTCATCACACAGAAGTTTCTGAGAATGCTTCTGTCTAGTTTTTAGGTGAAGACATTTCCTTTTCCATCATAGGCCTCAAAACGCTCCAAATATCCTCTTGCAGATTCTACAAAAAGAGTGTTTCAAAACTGTTCTATCAAAAGGAAGGTTCAACTCTGTGAGTTGAATGAATGCATCGTGAAGAACTTTCTGAGAATGCTTCTCTGTAGTTTTTAGGTGAAGATATTCCATATCCCAGCACAGGCCTCGAAGTGCTCCAAATAACCACTTGCAGATTTTACCAAAAGAGTGTTTCAAAACTGCTCTTTCTACAGGTAAGTTCAAGTCTGTGAGTTGAATGCACTCAACACAAAGAAGTTTCTGAGAATGCTTCTGTTCAGTTTTTATGTGAAGATATTTCCTTTTCCAGCATAGGCCTCAAACGGCTCCAAATATCCACTTGCAGATTCTACAAAAAGAGTGTTTCCAAACTTCTCTATCAATTGGTAGGTTCAACTCTGTGAGTAGAATGAACTCATCACAAAGAAGTTTCTGAGAATCCTTCTCTCTAGTTTTTATGTGAAGATATTTCCTTTTCCAACATAGGCCTCAAGGTGCTCCGAATAAACACTTGCAGATTCTACAAACGTAATGTTTCAAAACTGTTCTATCAAAAGAAACGTTCAAGTCTGTGAGTTGAATGCACTCATCATACAGAAGTTTCTGAGAATGCTTCTGTCTAGTTTTTAGGTGAAGATATTTCCTTTTCCAGCATAGGCCTCAAAACGCTCCAAATATCCTCTTGCAGATTCTACAAAAAGAGTGTTTCAAAACTGTTCTATCAAAAGGAAGGTTCAACTCTGTGAGTTGAATGAATGCATCGTGAAGAACTTTCTGAGAATGCTTCTCTGTAGTTTTTAGGTGAAGATATTCCATATCCCAGCACAGGCCTCGAAGTGCTCCAAATAACCACTTGCAGATTTTACCAAAAGAGTGTTTCAAAACTGCTCTTACTACAGGTAAGTTCAAGTCTGTGAGTTGAATGCACTCAACACAAAGAAGTTTCTGAGAATGCTTCTGTTCAGTTTTTATGTGAAGTTATTTCCTTTTCCAGCATAGGCCTCAAACGGCTCCAAATATCCACTTGCAGATTCTACAAAAAGAGTGTTTCCAAACTTCTCTATCAATTGGTAGGTTCAACTCTGTGAGTTGAATGAACTCATCACAAAGAAGTTTCTGAGAATCCTTCTCTCTAGTTTTTATGTGAAGATATTTCCTTTTCCAACATAGGCCTCAAGGTGCTCCGAATAAACACTTGCAGATTCTACAAACGCAATGTTTCAAAACTGTTCTATCAAAAGAAACGTTCAAGTCTGTGAGTTGAATGCACTCATCACACAGGAGTTTCTGAGGATGCTTCTGTCTAGTTTTTAGGTGAAGATATTTCCGTTTCCATCATAGGCCTCAAAACGCTCCACATATCCTCTTGTAGATTCTACAAAAAGAGTGTTTCAAAACTGTTCTATCAAAAGGAAGGTTCAACTCTGTGAGTTGAATGAATGCATCATGAAGAACTTTCTGAGAATGCTTCTCTGTAGTTTTTAGGTGAAGATATTCCATATCCCAGCACAGGCCTCGAAGTGCTCCAAATAACCACTTGCAGATTTTACCAAAAGAGTGTTTCAAAACTGTTCTTATTACACGTAAGTTCAAGTCTGTGAGTTGAATGCACTCAACACAAAGAAGTTTCTGAGAATGCTTCTGTTCAGTTTTTATGTGAAGTTATTTCCTTTTCCAGCATAGGCCTCAAACGGCTCCAAATATCCACTTGCAGATTCTACAAAAAGAGTGTTTCCAAATTTCTCTATCAATTGGTAGGTTCAACTCTGTGAGTTGAATGAACTCATCACAAAGAAATTTCTGAGAATCCTTCTCTCTAGTTTTTATGTGAAGATATTTCCTTTTCCAACATAGGCCTCAAAGTGCTCCGAATAAACAGTTGCAGATTCTATAAACGCAATGTTTCAAAACTGTTCTATCAAAAGAAACGTTCAAGTCTGTGAGTTGAATGCACTCATCACACAGGAGTTTCTGAGGATGCTTCTGTCTAGTTTTTAGGTGAAGATATTTCCTTTTCCAGCATAGGCCTCAAAACGCTCCAAATATCCTCTTGCAGATTCTACAAAAAGAGTGTTTCAAAACTGTTCTATCAAAAGGAAGGTTCAACTCTGTGAGTTGAATGAATGCATCGTGAAGAACTTTCTGAGAATGCTTCTCTGTAGTTTTTAGGTGAAGATATTCCATATCCCAGCACAGGCCTCGAAGTGCTCCAAATAACCACTTGCAGATTTTACCAAAAGAGTGTTTCAAAACTGCTCTTTCTACAGGTAAGTTCAAGTCTGTGAGTTGAATGCACTCAACACAAAGAAGTTTCTGAGAATGCTTCTGTTCAGTTTTTATGTGAAGATATTTCCTTTTCCAGCATAGGCCTTAAACGGCTCCAAATATCCACTTGCAGATTCTACAAAAAGAGTGTTTCCAAACTTCTCTATCAATTGGTAGGTTCAACTCTGTGAGTTGAATGAACTCATCACAAAGAAGTTTCTGAGAATCCTTCTCTCTAGTTTTTATGTGAAGATATTTCCTTTTCCAACATAGGCCTCAAGGTGCTCCGAATAAACACTTGCAGATTCTACAAACGCAATGTTTCAAAACTGTTCTATCAAAAGAAACGTTCAAGTCTGTGAGTTGAATGCACTCATCACACAGGAGTTTCTGAGGATGCTTCTGTCTAGTTTTTAGGTGAAGATATTTCCTTTTCCAGCATAGGCCTCAAAACGCTCCAAATATCCTCTTGCAGATTCTACAAAAAGAGTGTTTCAAAACTGTTCTATCAAAAGGAAGGTTCAACTCTGTGAGTTGAATGAATGCATCGTGAAGAACTTTCTGAGAATGCTTCTCTGTAGTTTTTAGGTGAAGATATTCCATATCCCAGCACAGGCCTCGAAGTGCTCCAAATAACCACTTGCAGATTTTACCAAAAGAGTGTTTCAAAACTGCTGTTTCTACAGGTAAGTTCAAGTCTGTGAGTTGAATGCACTCAACACAAAGAAGTTTCTGAGAATGCTTCTGTTCAGTTTTTATGTGAAGATATTTCCTTTTCCAGCATAGGCCTCAAACGGCTCCAGATATCCACTTGCAGATTCTACAAAAAGAGTGTTTCCAAACTTCTCTATCAATTGGTAGGTTCAACTCTGTGAGTTGAATGAACTCATCACAAAGAAGTTTCTGAGAATCCTTCTCTCTAGTTTTTATGTGAAGATATTTCCTTTTCCAACATAGGCCTCAAGGTGCTCCGAATAAACACTTGCAGATTCTACAAACGCAATGTTTCAAAACTGTTCTATCAAAAGAAACGTTCAAGTCTGTGAGTTGAATGCACTCATCACACAGGAGTTTCTGAGGATGCTTCTGTCTAGTTTTTAGGTGAAGATATTTCCTTTTCCAGCATAGGCCTCAAAACGCTCAAAATATCCTCTTGTAGATTCTACAAAAAGAGTGTTTCAAAACTGTTCTATCAAAAGGAAGGTTCAACCCTGTGAGTTGAATGAATGCATCGTGAAGAACTTTCTGAGAATGCTTCTCTGTAGTTTTTAGGTGAAGATATTCCATATCCCAGCACAGGCCTCGAAGTGCTCCAAATAACCACTTGCAGATTTTACCAAAAGAGTGTTTCAAAACTGCTCTTTCTACAGGTAAGTTCAAGTCTGTGAGTTGAATGCACTCAACACAAAGAAATTTCTGAGAATGCTTCTGTTCAGTTTTTATGTGAAGATATTTCCTTTTCCAGCATAGGCCTCAAACGGCTCCAAATATCCACTTGCAGATTCTACAAAAAGAGTGTTTCCAAACTTCTCTATCAATTGGTAGGTTCAACTCTGTGAGTTGAATGAACTCATCACAAAGAAGTTTCTGAGAATCCTTCTCTCTAGTTTTTATGTGAAGATATTTCCTTTTCCAACATAGGCCTCAAGGTGCTCCGAATAAACACTTGCAGATTCTACAAACGCAATGTTTCAAAACTGTTCTATCAAAAGAAACGTTCGAGTCTGTGAGTTGAATGCACTCATCACACAGGAGTTTCTGAGAATGCTTCTGTCTAGTTTTTAGGTGAAGATATTTCCTTTTCCAGCATAGGCCTCAAAACGCTCCAAATATCCTCTTGCAGATTCTACAAAAAGAGTGTTTCAAAACTGTTCTATCAAAAGGAAGGTTCAACTCTGTGAGTTGAATGAATGCATCGTGAAGAACTTTCTGAGAATGCTTCTCTGTAGTTTTTAGGTGAAGATATTCCATATCCCAGCACAGGCCTCGAAGTGCTCCAAATAACCACTTGCAGATTTTACCAAAAGAGTGTTTCAAAACTGCTGTTTCTACAGGTAAGTTCAAGTCTGTGAGTTGAATGCACTCAACACAAAGAAGTTTCTGAGAATGCTTCTGTTCAGTTTTTATGTGAAGTTATTTCCTTTTCCAGCATATGCCTCAAACGGCTCCAAATATCCACTTGCAGATTCTACAAAAAGAGTGTTTCCAAATTTCTCTTTCAATTGGTAGGTTCAACTCTGTGAGTTGAATGAACTCATCACAAAGAAGTTTCTGAGAATCCTTCTCTCTAGTTTTTATGTGAAGATATTTCCTTTTCCAACATAGGCCTCAAGGTGCTCCGAATAAACACTTGCAGATTCTACAAACGCAATGTTTCAAAACTGTTCTATCAAAAGAAACGTTCAAGTCTGTGAGTTGAATGCACTCATCAAACAGGAGTTTCTGAGGATGCTTCTGTCTAGTTTTTAGGTGAAGATATTTCCTTTTCCAGCATAGGCCTCAAAACGCTCCAAATATCCTCTTGTAGATTCTACAAAAAGAGTGTTTCAAAACTGTTCTATCAAAAGGAAGGTTCAACTCTGTGAGTTGAATGAATGCATCGTGAAGAACTTTCTGAGAATGCTTCTCTGTAGTTTTTAGATGAAGATATTCCATATCCCAGCACAGGCCTCGAAGTGCTCCAAATAACCACTTGCAGATTTTACCAAAAGAGTGTTTCAAAACAGCTCTTACTACAGGTAAGTTGAAGTCTGTGAGTTGAATGCACTCAACACAAAGAAGTTTCTGAGAATGCTTCTGTTCAGTTTTTATGTGAAGATATTTCCTTTTCCAGCATAGGCCTCAAACGGCTCCAAATATCCACTTGCAGATTCTACAAAAAGAGTGTTTCCAAATTTCTCTTTGAATTGGTAGGTTCAACTCTGTGAGTTGAATGAACTCATAACAAAGAAGTTTCTGAGAATCCTTCTCTCTAGTTTTTATGTGAAGATATTTCCTTTTCCAACATAGGCCTCAAGGTGCTCCGAATAAACACTTGCAGATTCTACAAACGCAATGTTTCAAAACTGTTCTATCAAAACAAACGTTCAAGTCTGTGAGTTGAATGCACTCATCACACAGGAGTTTCTGAGGATGCTTCTGTCTAGTTTTTAGGTGAAGATATTTCCTTTTCCAGCATAGGCCTCAAAACGCTCCAAATATCCTCTTGCAGATTCTACAAAAAGAGTGTTTCAAAACTGTTCTATCAAAAGGAAGGTTCAACTCTGTGAGTTGAATGAATGCATCGTGAAGAACTTTCTGAGAATGCTTCTCTGTAGTTTTTAGGTGAAGATATTCCATATCCCAGCACAGGCCTCGAAGTGCTCCAAATAACCACTTGCAGATTTTACCAAAAGAGTGTTTCAAAACTGCTCTTTCTACAGGTAAGTTCAAGTCTGTGAGTTGAATGCACTCAACACAAAGAAGTTTCTGAGAATGCTTCTGTTCAGTTTTTATGTGAAGATATTTCCTTTTCCAGCGTAGGCCTTAAACGGCTCCAAATATCCACTTGCAGATTCTACAAAAAGAGTGTTTCCAAACTTCTCTATCAATTGGTAGGTTCAACTCTGTGAGTTGAATGAACTCATCACAAAGAAGTTTCTGAGAATCCTTCTCTCTAGTTTTTATGTGAAGATATTTCCTTTTCCAACATAGGCCTCAAGGTGCTCCGAATAAACACTTGCAGATTCTACAAACGCAATGTTTCAAAACTGTTCTATCAAAAGAAACGTTCAAGTCTGTGAGTTGAATGCACTCATCAAACAGGAGTTTCTGAGGATGCTTCTGTCTAGTTTTTAGGTGAAGATATTTCCTTTTCCAGCATAGGCCTCAAAACGCTCCAAATATCCTCTTGTAGATTCTACAAAAAGAGTGTTTCAAAACTGTTCTATCAAAAGGAAGGTTCAACTCTGTGAGTTGAATGAATGCATCGTGAAGAACTTTCTGAGAATGCTTCTCTGTAGTTTTTAGATGAAGATATTCCATATCCCAGCACAGGCCTCGAAGTGCTCCAAATAACCACTTGCAGATTTTACCAAAAGAGTGTTTCAAAACAGCTCTTACTACAGGTAAGTTGAAGTCTGTGAGTTGAATGCACTCAACACAAAGAAGTTTCTGAGAATGCTTCTGTTCAGTTTTTATGTGAAGATATTTCCTTTTCCAGCATAGGCCTCAAACGGCTCCAAATATCCACTTGCAGATTCTACAAAAAGAGTGTTTCCAAATTTCTCTTTGAATTGGTAGGTTCAACTCTGTGAGTTGAATGAACTCATAACAAAGAAGTTTCTGAGAATCCTTCTCTCTAGTTTTTATGTGAAGATATTTCCTTTTCCAACATAGGCCTCAAGGTGCTCCGAATAAACACTTGCAGATTCTACAAACGCAATGTTTCAAAACTGTTCTATCAAAACAAACGTTCAAGTCTGTGAGTTGAATGCACTCATCACACAGGAGTTTCTGAGGATGCTTCTGTCTAGTTTTTAGGTGAAGATATTTCCTTTTCCAGCATAGGCCTCAAAACGCTCCAAATATCCTCTTGCAGATTCTACAAAAAGAGTGTTTCAAAACTGTTCTATCAAAAGGAAGGTTCAACTCTGTGAGTTGAATGAATGCATCGTGAAGAACTTTCTGAGAATGCTTCTCTGTAGTTTTTAGGTGAAGATATTCCATATCCCAGCACAGGCCTCGAAGTGCTCCAAATATCCACTTGCAGATTTTACCAAAAGAGTGTTTCAAAACTGCTCTTTCTACAGGTAAGTTCAAGTCTGTGAGTTGAATGCACTCAACACAAAGAAGTTTCTGAGAATGCTTCTGTTCAGTTTTTATGTGAAGATATTTCCTTTTCCAGCGTAGGCCTTAAACGGCTCCAAATATCCACTTGCAGATTCTACAAAAAGAGTGTTTCCAAACTTCTCTATCAATTGGTAGGTTCAACTCTGTGAGTTGAATGAACTCATCACAAAGAAGTTTCTGAGAATCCTTCTCTCTAGTTTTTATGTGAAGATATTTCCTTTTCCAACATAGGCCTCAAGGTGCTCCGAATAAACACTTGCAGATTCTACAAACGCAATGTTTCAAAACTGTTCTATCAAAAGAAACGTTCAAGTCTGTGAGTTGAATGCACTCATCACACAGGAGTTTCTGAGGATGCTTCTGTCTAGTTTTTAGGTGAAGATATTTCCTTTTCCAGCATAGGCCTCAAAACGCTCCAAATATCCTCTTGCAGATTCTACAAAAAGAGTGTTTCAAAACTGTTCTATCAAAAGGAAGGTTCAACTCTGTGAGTTGAATGAATGCATCGTGAAGAACTTTCTGAGAATGCTTCTCTGTAGTTTTTAGGTGAAGATATTCCATATCCCAGCACAGGCCTCGAAGTGCTCCAAATAACCACTTGCAGATTTTACCAAAAGAGTGTTTCAAAACAGCTCTTACTACAGGTAAGTTGAAGTCTGTGAGTTGAATGCACTCAACACAAAGAAGTTTCTGAGAATGCTTCTGTTCAGTTTTTATGTGAAGATATTTCCTTTTCCAGCATAGGCCTCAAACGGCTCCAAATATCCACTTGCAGATTCTACAAAAAGAGTGTTTCCAAATTTCTCTTTGAATTGGTAGGTTCAACTCTGTGAGTTGAATGAACTCATAACAAAGAAGTTTCTGAGAATCCTTCTCTCTAGTTTTTATGTGAAGATATTTCCTTTTCCAACATAGGCCTCAAGGTGCTCCGAATAAACACTTGCAGATTCTACAAACGCAATGTTTCAAAACTGTTCTATCAAAACAAACGTTCAAGTCTGTGTGTTGAATGCACTCATCACACAGGAGTTTCTGAGGATGCTTCTGTCTAGTTTTTAGGTGAAGATATTTCCTTTTCCAGCATAGGCCTCAAAACGCTCCAAATATCCTCTTGCAGATTCTACAAAAAGAGTGTTTCAAAACTGTTCTATCAAAAGGAAGGTTCAACTCTGTGAGTTGAATGAATGCATCGTGAAGAACTTTCTGAGAATGCTTCTCTGTAGTTTTTAGGTGAAGATATTCCATATCCCAGCACAGGCCTCGAAGTGCTCCAAATAACCACTTGCAGATTTTACCAAAATAGTGTTTCAAAACTGCCCTTTCTACAGGTAAGTTCAAGTCTGTGAGATGAATGCACTCAACACAAAGAAGTTTCTGAGAATGTTTCTGTTCAGTTTTTATGTGAAGATATTTCCTTTTCCAGCATAGGCCTCAAACGGCTCCAAATATCCACTTGCAGATTCTACAAAAAGAGTGTTTCCAAACTTCTCTATCAATTGGTAGGTTCAACTCTGTGAGTTGAATGAAGTCATCACAAAGAAGTTTCTGAGAATCCTTCTCTCTAGTTTTTATGTGAAGATATTTCCTTTTCCAACATAGGCCTCAAGGTGCTCCGAATAAACACTTGCAGATTCTACAAACGTAATGTTTCCAAACTGTTCTATCAAAAGAAACGTTCAAGTCTGTGAGTTGAATGCACTCATCACACAGAAGTTTCTGAGGATGCTTCTGTCTAGTTTTTAGGTGAAGATATTTCCTTTTCCAGCATAGGCCTCAAAACGCTCCAAATATCCTCTTGTAGATTCTACAAAAAGAGTGTTTCAAAACTGTTCTATCAAAAGGAAGGTTCAACTCTGTGAGTTGAATGAATGCATCATGAAGAACTTTCTGAGAATGCTTCTCTGTAGTTTTTAGGTGAAGATATTCCATATCCCAGCACAGGCATCAAAGTGCTCCAAATAACCACTTGCAGATTTTACCAAAAGAGTGTTTCAAAACTGCTCTTTCTACAGGTAAGTTCAAGTCTGTGAGTTGAATGCACTCAACACAAAGAAGTTTCTGAGAATGCTTCTGTTCAGTTTTTATGTGAAGATATTTCCTTTTCCAGCATAGGCCTCAAACGGCTCCAAATATCCACTTGCAGATTCTACAAAAACAGTGTTTCCAAACTTCTCTATCAATTGGTAGGTTCAACTCTGTGAGTTGAATGAACTCATCACAAAGAAGTTTCTGAGAATCCTTCTCTCTAGTTTTTATGTGAAGATATTTCCTTTTCCAACATAGGCCTCAAGGTGCTCCGAATAAACACTTGCAGATTCTACAAACGCAATGTTTCAAAACTGTTCTATCAAAAGAAACGTTCGAGTCTGTGAGTTGAATGCACTCATCACACAGGAGTTTCTGAGAATGCTTCTGTCTAGTTTTTAGGTGAAGATATTTCCTTTTCCAGCATAGGCCTCAAAACGCTCCAAATATCCTCTTGCAGATTCTACAAAAAGAGTGTTTCAAAACTGTTCTATCAATAGGAAGGTTCAACTCTGTGAGTTGAATGAATGCATCGTGAAGAACTTTCTGAGAATGCTTCTCTGTAGTTTTTAGGTGAAGATATTCCATATCCCAGCACAGGCCTCGAAGTGCTCCAAATAACCACTTGCAGATTTTACCAAAAGAGTGTTTCAAAACTGCTCTTATTACACGTAAGTTCAAGTCTGTGAGTTGAATGCACTCAACACAAAGAAGTTTCTGAGAATGCTTCTGTTCAGTTTTTATGTGAAGTTATTTCCTTTTCCAGCATAGGCCTCAAACGGCTCTAAATATCCACTTGCAGATTCTACAAAAAGAGTGTTTCCAAACTTCTCTATCAATTGGTAAATTCAACTCTGTGAGTTGAATGAACTCATCACAAAGAAGTTTCTGAGAATCCTTCTCTCTAGTTTTTATGTGAAGATATTTCCTTTTCCAACATAGGCCTCAAGGTGCTCCGAATAAACACTTGCAGATTCTAGAAACGTAATGTTTCCAAACTGTTCTATCAAAAGAAACGTTCAAGTCTGTGAGTTGAATGCACTCATCACACAGAAGTTTCTGAGGATGCTTCTGTCTAGTTTTTAGGTGAAGATATTTCCTTTTCCAGCATAGGCCTCAAAACGCTCCAAATATCCTCTTGCAGATTCTACAAAAAGAGTGTTTCAAAACTGTTCTATCAAAAGGAAGGTTCAACTCTGTGAGTTGAATGAATGCATCGTGAAGAACTTTCTGAGAATGCTTCTCTGTAGTTTTTAGGTGAAGATATTCCATATCCCAGCACAGGCCTCGAAGTGCTCCAAATAACCACTTGCAGATTTTACCAAAAGAGTGTTTCAAAACTGCTCTTATTACACGTAAGTTCAAGTCTGTGAGTTGAATGCACTCAACACAAAGAAGTTTCTGAGAATGCTTCTGTTCAGTTTTTATGTGAAGTTATTTCCTTTTCCAGCATATGCCTCAAACGGCTCCAAATATCCACTTGCAGATTCTACAAAAAGAGTGTTTCCAAATTTCTCTTTCAATTGGTAGGTTCAACTCTGTGAGTTGAATGAACTCATCACAAAGAAGTTTCTGAGAATCCTTCTCTCTAGTTTTTATGTGAAGATATTTCCTTTTCCAACATAGGCCTCAAGGTGCTCCGAATAAACACTTGCAGATTCTACAAACGCAATGTTTCAAAACTGTTCTATCAAAACAAACGTTCAAGTCTGTGAGTTGAATGCACTCATCAAACAGGAGTTTCTGAGGATGCTTCTGTCTAGTTTTTAGGTGAAGTTATTTCCTTTTCCAGCATAGGCCTCAAAACGCTCCAAATATCCTCTTGTAGATTCTACAAAAAGAGTGTTTCAAAACTGTTCTATCAAAAGGAAGGTTCAACTCTGTGAGTTGAATGAATGCATCGTGAAGAACTTTCTGAGAATGCTTCTCTGTAGTTTTTAGGTGAAGATATTCCATATCCCAGCACAGGCCTCGAAGTGCTCCAAATAACCACTTGCAGATTTTACCAAAAGAGTGTTTCAAAACTGCTCTTTCTACAGGTAAGTTCAAGTCTGTGAGTTGAATGCACTCAACACAAAGAAGTTTCTGAGAATGCTTCTGTTCAGTTTTTATGTGAAGATATTTCCTTTTCCAGCATAGGCCTCAAACGGCTCCAAATATCCACTTGCAGATTCTACAAAAAGAGTGTTTCCAAACTTCTCTATCAATTGGTAGGTTCAGCTCCGTGAGTTGAATGAACTCATCACAAAGAAGTTTCTGAGAATCCTTCTCTCTAGTTTTTATGTGAAGATATTTCCTTTTCCAACATAGGCCTCAAGGTGCTCCGAATAAACACTTGCAGATTCTACAAACGCAATGTTTCAAAACTGTTCTATCAAAACAAACGTTGAAGTCTGTGAGTTGAATGCACTCATCACACAGGAGTTTCTGAGAATGCTTCTGTCTAGTTTTTAGGTGAAGATATTTCCTTTTCCAGCATAGGCCTCAAAACGCTCCAAATATCCTCTTGCAGATTCTAGAAAAAGAGTGTTTCAAAACTGTTCTATCAAAAGGAAGGTTCAACTCTGTGAGTTGAATGAATGCATCGTGAAGAACTTTCTGAGAATGCTTCTCTGTAGTTTTTAGGTGAAGATATTCCATATCCCAGCACAGGCCTCGAAGTGCTCCAAATAACCACTTGCAGATTTTACCAAAAGAGTGTTTCAAAACTGCCCTTTCTACAGGTAAGTTCAAGTCTGTGAGTTGAATGCACTCAACACAAAGAAGTTTCTGAGAATGTTTCTGTTCAGTTTTTATGTGAAGATATTTCCTTTTCCAGCATAGGCCTCAAACGGCTCCAAATATCCACTTGCAGATTCTACAAAAAGAGTGTTTCGAAACTTCTCTATCAATTGGTAGGTTCAACTCTGTGAGTTGAATGAACTCATCACAAAGAAGTTTCTGAGAATCCTTCTCTCTAGTTTTTATGTGAAGATATTTCCTTTTCCAACATAGGCCTCAAGGTGCTCCGAATAAACACTTGCAGATTCTAGAAACGTAATGTTTCCAAACTGTTCTATCAAAAGAAACGTTCAAGTCTGTGAGTTGAATGCACTCATCACACAGAAGTTTCTGAGGATGCTTCTGTCTAGTTTTTAGATGAAGATATTTCCTTTTCCAGCATAGGCCTCAAAACGCTCCAAATATCCTCTTGCAGATTCTACAAAAAGAGTGTTTCAAAACTGTTCTATCAAAAGGAAGGTTCAACTCTGTGAGTTGAATGAATGCATCGTGAAGAACTTTCTGAGAATGCTTCTCTGTAGTTTTTAGGTGAAGATATTCCATATCCCAGCACAGGCCTCGAAGTGCTCCAAATAACCACTTGCAGATTTTACCAAAAGAGTGTTTCAAAACTGCTCTTATTACACGTAAGTTCAAGTCTGTGAGTTGAATGCACTCAACACAAAGAAGTTTCTGAGAATGCTTCTGTTCAGTTTTTATGTGAAGTTATTTCCTTTTCCAGCATATGCCTCAAACGGCTCCAAATATCCACTTGCAGATTCTACAAAAAGAGTGTTTCCAAATTTCTCTTTCAATTGGTAGGTTCAACTCTGTGAGTTGAATGAACTCATCACAAAGAAGTTTCTGAGAATCCTTCTCTCTAGTTTTTATGTGAAGATATTTCCTTTTCCAACATAGGCCTCAAGGTGCTCCGAATAAACACTTGCAGATTCTACAAACGCAATGTTTCAAAACTGTTCTATCAAAACAAACGTTCAAGTCTGTGAGTTGAATGCACTCATCAAACAGGAGTTTCTGAGGATGCTTCTGTCTAGTTTTTAGGTGAAGATATTTCCTTTTCCAGCATAGGCCTCAAAACGCTCCAAATATCCTCTTGTAGATTCTACAAAAAGAGTGTTTCAAAACTGTTCTATCAAAAGGAAGGTTCAACTCTGTGAGTTGAATGAATGCATCGTGAAGAACTTTCTGAGAATGCTTCTCTGTAGTTTTTAGGTGAAGATATTCCATATCCCAGCACAGGCCTCGAAGTGCTCCAAATAACCACTTGCAGATTTTACCAAAAGAGTGTTTCAAAACAGCTCTTACTACAGGTAAGTTGAAGTCTGTGAGTTGAATGCACTCAACACAAAGAAGTTTCTGAGAATGCTTCTGTTCAGTTTTTATGTGAAGATATTTCCTTTTCCAGCATAGGCCTCAAACGGCTCCAAATATCCACTTGCAGATTCTACAAAAAGAGTGTTTCCAAATTTCTCCTTGAATTGGTAGGTTCAACTCTGTGAGTTGAATGAACTCATCACAAAGAAGTTTCTGAGAATCCTTCTCTCTAGTTTTTATGTGAAGATATTTCCTTTTCCAACATAGGCCTCAAGGTGCTCCGAATAAACACTTGCAGATTCTACAAACGCAATGTTTCAAAACTGTTCTATCAAAACAAACGTTCAAGTCTGTGAGTTGAATGCACTCATCACACAGGAGTTTCTGAGGATGCTTCTGTCTAGTTTTTAGGTGAAGATATTTCCTTTTCCAGCATAGGCCTCAAAACGCTCCAAATATCCTCTTGCAGATTCTACAAAAAGAGTGTTTCAAAACTGTTCTATCAAAAGGAAGGTTCAACTCTGTGAGTTGAATGAATGCATCGTGAAGAACTTTCTGAGAATGCTTCTCTGTAGTTTTTAGGTGAAGATATTCCATATCCCAGCACAGGCCTCGAAGTGCTCCAAATAACCACTTGCAGATTTTACCAAAAGAGTGTTTCAAAACTGCCCTTTCTACAGGTAAGTTCAAGTCTGTGAAATGAATGCACTCAACACAAAGAAGTTTCTGAGAATGCTTCTGTTCAGTTTTTATGTGAAGATATTTCCTTTTCCAGCATAGGCCTCAAACGGCTCCAAATATCCACTTGCAGATTCTACAAAAAGAGTGTTTCCAAACTTCTCTATCAATTGGTAGGTTCAACTCTGTGACTTGAATGAAGTCATCACAAAGAAGTTTCTGAGAATCCTTCTCTCTAGTTTTTATGTGAAGATATTTCCTTTTCCAACATAGGCCTCAAGGTGCTCCGAATAAACACTTGCAGATTCTACAAACGTAATGTTTCCAAACTGTTCTATCAAAAGAAACGTTCAAGTCTGTGAGTTGAATGCACTCATCACACAGAAGTTTCTGAGGATGCTTCTGTCTAGTTTTTAGGTGAAGATATTTCCTTTTCCAGCATAGGCCTCAAAACGCTCCAAATATCCTCTTGTAGATTCTACAAAAAGAGTGTTTCAAAACTGTTCTATCAAAAGGAAGGTTCAACTCTGTGAGTTGAATGAATGCATCGTGAAGAACTTTCTGAGAATGCTTCTCTGTAGTTTTTAGGTGAAGATATTCCATATCCCAGCACAGGCATCAAAGTGCTCCAAATAACCACTTGCAGATTTTACCAAAAGAGTGTTTCAAAACTGCTCTTTCTACAGGTAAGTTCAAGTCTGTGAGTTGAATGCACTCAACACAAAGAAGTTTCTGAGAATGCTTCTGTTAAGTTTTTATGTGAAGATATTTCCTTTTCCAGCATAGGCCTCAAACGGCTCCAAATATCCACTTGCAGATTCTACAAAAACAGTGTTTCCAAACTTCTCTATCAATTGGTAGGTTCAACTCTGTGAGTTGAATGAACTCATCACAAAGAAGTTTCTGAGAATCCTTCTCTCTAGTTTTTATGTGAAGATATTTCCTTTTCCAACATAGGCCTCAAGGTGCTCCGAATAAACACTTGCAGATTCTACAAACGCAATGTTTCAAAACTGTTCTATCAAAAGAAACGTTCGAGTCTGTGAGTTGAATGCACTCATCACACAGGAGTTTCTGAGAATGCTTCTGTCTAGTTTTTAGGTGAAGATATTTCCTTTTCCAGCATAGGCCTCAAAACGCTCCAAATATCCTCTTGCAGATTCTACAAAAAGAGTGTTTCAAAACTGTTCTATCAAAAGGAAGGTTCAACTCTGTGAGTTGAATGAATGCATCGTGAAGAACTTTCTGAGAATGCTTCTCTGTAGTTTTTAGGTGAAGATATTCCATATCCCAGCACAGGCCTCGAAGTGCTCCAAATAACCACTTGCAGATTTTACCAAAAGAGTGTTTCAAAACAGCTCTTACTACAGGTAAGTTGAAGTCTGTGAGTTGAATGCACTCAACACAAAGAAGTTTCTGAGAATGCTTCTGTTCAGTTTTTATGTGAAGATATTTCCTTTTCCAGCATAGGCCTCAAACGGCTCCAAATATCCACTTGCAGATTCTACAAAAAGAGTGTTTCCAAATTTCTCTTTGAATTGGTAGGTTCAACTCTGTGAGTTGAATGAACTCATCACAAAGAAGTTTCTGAGAATCCTTCTCTCTAGTTTTTATGTGAAGATATTTCCTTTTCCAACATAGGCCTCAAGGTGCTCCGAATAAACACTTGCAGATTCTACAAACGCAATGTTTCAAAACTGTTCTATCAAAACAAACGTTCAAGTCTGTGAGTTGAATGCACTCATCACACAGGAGTTTCTGAGGATGCTTCTGTCTAGTTTTTAGGTGAAGATATTTCCTTTTCCAGCATAGGCCTCAAAACGCTCCAAATATCCTCTTGCAGATTCTACAAAAAGAGTGTTTCAAAACTGTTCTATCAAAAGGAAGGTTCAATTCTGTGAGTTGAATGAATGCATCGTGAAGAACTTTCTGAGAATGCTTCTCTGTAGTTTTTAGGTGAAGATATTCCATATCCCAGCACAGGCCTCGAAGTGCTCCAAATAACCACTTGCAGATTTTACCAAAAGAGTGTTTCAAAACTGCCCTTTCTACAGGTAAGTTCAAGTCTGTGAGATGAATGCACTCAACACAAAGAAGTTTCTGAGAATGTTTCTGTTCAGTTTTTATGTGAAGATAGTTCCTTTTCCAGCATAGGCCTCAAACGGCTCCAAATATCCACTTGCAGATTCTACAAAAAGAGTGTTTCCAAACTTCTCTATCAATTGGTAGGTTCAACTCTGTGAGTTGAATGAACTCATCACAAAGAAGTTTCTGAGAATCCTTCTCTCTAGTTTTTATGTGAAGATATTTCCTTTTCCAACATAGGCCTCAAGGTGCTCCGAATAAACACTTGCAGATTCTACAAACGTAATGTTTCCAAACTGTTCTATCAAAAGAAACGTTCAAGTCTGTGAGTTGAATGCACTCATCACACAGAAGTTTCTGAGGATGCTTCTGTCTAGTTTTTAGGTGAAGATATTTCCTTTTCCAGCATAGGCCTCAAAACGCTCCAAATATCCTCTTGCAGATTCTACAAAAAGAGTGTTTCAAAACTCTTCTATCAAAAGGAAGGTTCAACTCTGTGAGTTGAATGAATGCATCGTGAAGAACTTTCTGAGAATGCTTCTCTGTAGTTTTTAGGTGAAGATATTCCATATCCCAGCACAGGCCTCGAAGTGCTCCAAATAACCACTTGCAGATTTTACCAAAAGAGTGTTTCAAAACTGCTCTTATTACACGTAAGTTCAAGTCTGTGAGTTGAATGCACTCAACACAAAGAAGTTTCTGAGAATGCTTCTGTTCAGTTTTTATGTGAAGTTATTTCCTTTTCCAGCATATGCCTCAAACGGCTCCAAATATCCACTTGCAGATTCTACAAAAAGAGTGTTTCCAAATTTCTCTTTCAATTGGTAGGTTCAACTCTGTGAGTTGAATGAACTCATCACAAAGAAGTTTCTGAGAATCCTTCTCTCTAGTTTTTATGTGAAGATATTTCCTTTTCCAACATAGGCCTCAAGGTGCTCCGAATAAACACTTGCAGATTCTACAAACGCAATGTTTCAAAACTGTTCTATTAAAACAAACGTTCAAGTCTGTGAGTTGAATGCACTCATCAAACAGGAGTTTCTGAGGATGCTTCTGTCTAGTTTTTAGGTGAAGATATTTCCTTTTCCAGCATAGGCCTCAAAACGCTCCAAATATCCTCTTGTAGATTCTACAAAAAGAGTGTTTCAAAACTGTTCTATCAAAAGGAAGGTTCAACTCTGTGAGTTGAATGAATGCATCGTGAAGAACTTTCTGAGAATGCTTCTCTGTAGTTTTTAGGTGAAGATATTCCATATCCCAGCACAGGCCTCGAAGTGCTCCAAATAACCACTTGCAGATTTTACCAAAAGAGTGTTTCAAAACAGCTCTTACTACAGGTAAGTTGAAGTCTGTGAGTTGAATGCACTCAACACAAAGAAGTTTCTGAGAATGCTTCTGTTCAGTTTTTATGTGAAGATATTTCCTTTTCCAGCATAGGCCTCAAACGGCTCCAAATATCCACTTGCAGATTCTACAAAAAGAGTGTTTCCAAATTTCTCCTTGAATTGGTAGGTTCAACTCTGTGAGTTGAATGAACTCATCACAAAGAAGTTTCTGAGAATCCTTCTCTCTAGTTTTTATGTGAAGATATTTCCTTTTCCAACATAGGCCTCAAGGTGCTCCGAATAAACACTTGCAGATTCTACAAACGCAATGTTTCAAAACTGTTCTATCAAAACAAACGTTCAAGTCTGTGAGTTGAATGCACTCATCACACAGGAGTTTCTGAGGATGCTTCTGTCTAGTTTTTAGGTGAAGATATTTCCTTTTCCAGCATAGGCCTCAAAACGCTCCAAATATCCTCTTGCAGATTCTACAAAAAGAGTGTTTCAAAACTGTTCTATCAAAAGGAAGGTTCAACTCTGTGAGTTGAATGAATGCATCGGGAAGAACTTTCTGAGAATGCTTCTCTGTAGTTTTTAGGTGAAGATATTCCATATCCCAGCACAGGCCTCGAAGTGCTCCAAATAACCACTTGCAGATTTTACCAAAAGAGTGTTTCAAAACTGCCCTTTCTACAGGTAAGTTCAAGTCTGTGAGATGAATGCACTCAACACAAAGAAGTTTCTGAGAATGCTTCTGTTCAGTTTTTATGTGAAGATATTTCCTTTTCCAGCATAGGCCTCAAACGGCTCCAAATATCCACTTGCAGATTCTACAAAAAGAGTGTTTCCAAACTTCTCTATCAATTGGTAGGTTCAACTCTGTGACTTGAATGAAGTCATCACAAAGAAGTTTCTGAGAATCCTTCTCTCTAGTTTTTATGTGAAGATATTTCCTTTTCCAACATAGGCCTCAAGGTGCTCCGAATAAACACTTGCAGATTCTACAAACGTAATGTTTCCAAACTGTTCTATCAAAAGAAACGTTCAAGTCTGTGAGTTGAATGCACTCATCACACAGAAGTTTCTGAGGATGCTTCTGTCTAGTTTTTAGGTGAAGATATTTCCTTTTCCAGCATAGGCCTCAAAACGCTCCAAATATCCTCTTGTAGATTCTACAAAAAGAGTGTTTCAAAACTGTTCTATCAAAAGGAAGGTTCAACTCTGTGAGTTGAATGAATGCATCGTGAAGAACTTTCTGAGAATGCTTCTCTGTAGTTTTTAGGTGAAGATATTCCATATCCCAGCACAGGCATCAAAGTGCTCCAAATAACCACTTGCAGATTTTACCAAAAGAGTGTTTCAAAACTGCTCTTTCTACAGGTAAGTTCAAGTCTGTGAGTTGAATGCACTCAACACAAAGAAGTTTCTGAGAATGCTTCTGTTAAGTTTTTATGTGAAGATATTTCCTTTTCCAGCATAGGCCTCAAACGGCTCCAAATATCCACTTGCAGATTCTACAAAAACAGTGTTTCCAAACTTCTCTATCAATTGGTAGGTTCAACTCTGTGAGTTGAATGAACTCATCACAAAGAAGTTTCTGAGAATCCTTCTCTCTAGTTTTTATGTGAAGATATTTCCTTTTCCAACATAGGCCTCAAGGTGCTCCGAATAAACACTTGCAGATTCTACAAACGCAATGTTTCAAAACTGTTCTATCAAAAGAAACGTTCGAGTCTGTGAGTTGAATGCACTCATCACACAGGAGTTTCTGAGAATGCTTCTGTCTAGTTTTTAGGTGAAGATATTTCCTTTTCCAGCATAGGCCTCAAAACGCTCCAAATATCCTCTTGCAGATTCTACAAAAAGAGTGTTTCAAAACTGTTCTATCAAAAGGAAGGTTCAACTCTGTGAGTTGAATGAATGCATCGTGAAGAACTTTCTGAGAATGCTTCTCTGTAGTTTTTAGGTGAAGATATTCCATATCCCAGCACAGGCCTCGAAGTGCTCCAAATAACCACTTGCAGATTTTACCAAAAGAGTGTTTCAAAACAGCTCTTACTACAGGTAAGTTGAAGTCAGTGAGTTGAATGCACTCAACACAAAGAAGTTTCTGAGAATGCTTCTGTTCAGTTTTTATGTGAAGATATTTCCTTTTCCAGCATAGGCCTCAAACGGCTCCAAATATCCACTTGCAGATTCTACAAAAAGAGTGTTTCCAAATTTCTCTTTGAATTGGTAGGTTCAACTCTGTGAGTTGAATGAACTCATCACAAAGAAGTTTCTGAGAATCCTTCTCTCTAGTTTTTATGTGAAGATATTTCCTTTTCCAACATAGGCCTCAAGGTGCTCCGAATAAACACTTGCAGATTCTACAAACGCAATGTTTCAAAACTGTTCTATCAAAACAAACGTTCAAGTCTGTGAGTTGAATGCACTCATCACACAGGAGTTTCTGAGGATGCTTCTGTCTAGTTTTTAGGTGAAGATATTTCCTTTTCCAGCATAGGCCTCAAAACGCTCCAAATATCCTCTTGCAGATTCTACAAAAAGAGTGTTTCAAAACTGTTCTATCAAAAGGAAGGTTCAATTCTGTGAGTTGAATGAATGCATCGTGAAGAACTTTCTGAGAATGCTTCTCTGTAGTTTTTAGGTGAAGATATTCCATATCCCAGCACAGGCCTCGAAGTGCTCCAAATAACCACTTGCAGATTTTACCAAAAGAGTGTTTCAAAACTGCCCTTTCTACAGGTAAGTTCAAGTCTGTGAGATGAATGCACTCAACACAAAGAAGTTTCTGAGAATGTTTCTGTTCAGTTTTTATGTGAAGATAGTTCCTTTTCCAGCATAGGCCTCAAACGGCTCCAAATATCCACTTGCAGATTCTACAAAAAGAGTGTTTCCAAACTTCTCTATCAATTGGTAGGTTCAACTCTGTGAGTTGAATGAACTCATCACAAAGAAGTTTCTGAGAATCCTTCTCTCTAGTTTTTATGTGAAGATATTTCCTTTTCCAACATAGGCCTCAAGGTGCTCCGAATAAACACTTGCAGATTCTACAAACGTAATGTTTCCAAACTGTTCTATCAAAAGAAACGTTCAAGTCTGTGAGTTGAATGCACTCATCACACAGAAGTTTCTGAGGATGCTTCTGTCTAGTTTTTAGGTGAAGATATTTCCTTTTCCAGCATAGGCCTCAAAACGCTCCAAATATCCTCTTGCAGATTCTACAAAAAGAGTGTTTCAAAACTCTTCTATCAAAAGGAAGGTTCAACTCTGTGAGTTGAATGAATGCATCGTGAAGAACTTTCTGAGAATGCTTCTCTGTAGTTTTTAGGTGAAGATATTCCATATCCCAGCACAGGCCTCGAAGTGCTCCAAATAACCACTTGCAGATTTTACCAAAAGAGTGTTTCAAAACTGCTCTTATTACACGTAAGTTCAAGTCTGTGAGTTGAATGCACTCAACACAAAGAAGTTTCTGAGAATGCTTCTGTTCAGTTTTTATGTGAAGTTATTTCCTTTTCCAGCATATGCCTCAAACGGCTCCAAATATCCACTTGCAGATTCTACAAAAAGAGTGTTTCCAAATTTCTCTTTCAATTGGTAGGTTCAACTCTGTGAGTTGAATGAACTCATCACAAAGAAGTTTCTGAGAATCCTTCTCTCTAGTTTTTATGTGAAGATATTTCCTTTTCCAACATAGGCCTCAAGGTGCTCCGAATAAACACTTGCAGATTCTACAAACGCAATGTTTCAAAACTGTTCTATCAAAACAAACGTTCAAGTCTGTGAGTTGAATGCACTCATCAAACAGGAGTTTCTGAGGATGCTTCTGTCTAGTTTTTAGGTGAAGATATTTCCTTTTCCAGCATAGGCCTCAAAACGCTCCAAATATCCTCTTGTAGATTCTACAAAAAGAGTGTTTCAAAACTGTTCTATCAAAAGGAAGGTTCAACTCTGTGAGTTGAATGAATGCATCGTGAAGAACTTTCTGAGAATGCTTCTCTGTAGTTTTTAGGTGAAGATATTCCATATCCCAGCACAGGCCTCGAAGTGCTCCAAATAACCACTTGCAGATTTTACCAAAAGAGTGTTTCAAAACAGCTCTTACTACAGGTAAGTTGAAGTCTGTGAGTTGAATGCACTCAACACAAAGAAGTTTCTGAGAATGCTTCTGTTCAGTTTTTATGTGAAGATATTTCCTTTTCCAGCATAGGCCTCAAACGGCTCCAAATATCCACTTGCAGATTCTACAAAAAGAGTGTTTCCAAATTTCTCTTTGAATTGGTAGGTTCAACTCTGTGAGTTGAATGAACTCATAACAAAGAAGTTTCTGAGAATCCTTCTCTCTAGTTTTTATGTGAAGATATTTCCTTTTCCAACATAGGCCTCAAGGTGCTCCGAATAAACACTTGCAGATTCTACAAACGCAATGTTTCAAAACTGTTCTATCAAAACAAACGTTCAAGTCTGTGAGTTGAATGCACTCATCACACAGGAGTTTCTGAGGATGCTTCTGTCTAGTTTTTAGGTGAAGATATTTCCTTTTCCAGCATAGGCCTCAAAACGCTCCAAATATCCTCTTGCAGATTCTACAAAAAGAGTGTTTCAAAACTGTTCTATCAAAAGGAAGGTTCAACTCTGTGAGTTGAATGAATGCATCGGGAAGAACTTTCTGAGAATGCTTCTCTGTAGTTTTTAGGTGAAGATATTCCATATCCCAGCACAGGCCTCGAAGTGCTCCAAATAACCACTTGCAGATTTTACCAAAAGAGTGTTTCAAAACTGCCCTTTCTACAGGTAAGTTCAAGTCTGTGAGATGAATGCACTCAACACAAAGAAGTTTCTGAGAATGCTTCTGTTCAGTTTTTATGTGAAGATATTTCCTTTTCCAGCATAGGCCTCAAACGGCTCCAAATATCCACTTGCAGATTCTACAAAAAGAGTGTTTCCAAACTTCTCTATCAATTGGTAGGTTCAACTCTGTGACTTGAATGAAGTCATCACAAAGAAGTTTCTGAGAATCCTTCTCTCTAGTTTTTATGTGAAGATATTTCCTTTTCCAACATAGGCCTCAAGGTGCTCCGAATAAACACTTGCAGATTCTACAAACGTAATGTTTCCAAACTGTTCTATCAAAAGAAACGTTCAAGTCTGTGAGTTGAATGCACTCATCACACAGAAGTTTCTGAGGATGCTTCTGTCTAGTTTTTAGGTGAAGATATTTCCTTTTCCAGCATAGGCCTCAAAACGCTCCAAATATCCTCTTGTAGATTCTACAAAAAGAGTGTTTCAAAACTGTTCTATCAAAAGGAAGGTTCAACTCTGTGAGTTGAATGAATGCATCGTGAAGAACTTTCTGAGAATGCTTCTCTGTAGTTTTTAGGTGAAGATATTCCATATCCCAGCACAGGCATCAAAGTGCTCCAAATAACCACTTGCAGATTTTACCAAAAGAGTGTTTCAAAACTGCTCTTTCTACAGGTAAGTTCAAGTCTGTGAGTTGAATGCACTCAACACAAAGAAGTTTCTGAGAATGCTTCTGTTAAGTTTTTATGTGAAGATATTTCCTTTTCCAGCATAGGCCTCAAACGGCTCCAAATATCCACTTGCAGATTCTACAAAAACAGTGTTTCCAAACTTCTCTATCAATTGGTAGGTTCAACTCTGTGAGTTGAATGAACTCATCACAAAGAAGTTTCTGAGAATCCTTCTCTCTAGTTTTTATGTGAAGATATTTCCTTTTCCAACATAGGCCTCAAGGTGCTCCGAATAAACACTTGCAGATTCTACAAACGCAATGTTTCAAAACTGTTCTATCAAAAGAAACGTTCGAGTCTGTGAGTTGAATGCACTCATCACACAGGAGTTTCTGAGAATGCTTCTGTCTAGTTTTTAGGTGAAGATATTTCCTTTTCCAGCATAGGCCTCAAAACGCTCCAAATATCCTCTTGCAGATTCTACAAAAAGAGTGTTTCAAAACTGTTCTATCAAAAGGAAGGTTCAACTCTGTGAGTTGAATGAATGCATCGTGAAGAACTTTCTGAGAATGCTTCTCTGTAGTTTTTAGGTGAAGATATTCCATATCCCAGCACAGGCCTCGAAGTGCTCCAAATAACCACTTGCAGATTTTACCAAAAGAGTGTTTCAAAACTGCTCTTATTACACGTAAGTTCAAGTCTGTGAGTTGAATGCACTCAACACAAAGAAGTTTCTGAGAATGCTTCTGTTCAGTTTTTATGTGAAGTTATTTCCTTTTCCAGCATAGGCCTCAAACGGCTCCAAATATCCACTTGCAGATTCTACAAAAAGAGTGTTTCCAAATTTCTCTATCAATTGGTAGGTTCAACTCTGTGAGTTGAATGAACTCATCACAAAGAAGTTTCTGAGAATCCTTCTCTCTAGTTTTTATGTGAAGATATTTCCTTTTCCAACATAGGCCTCAAGGTGCTCCGAATAAACACTTGCAGATTCTACAAACGCAATGTTTCAAAACTGTTCTATCAAAACAAACGTTCAAGTCTGTGAGTTGAATGCACTCATCACACAGGAGTTTCTGAGGATGCTTCTGTCCAGTTTTTAGGTGAAGATATTTCCTTTTCCAGCATAGGCCTCAAAACGCTCCAAATATCCTCTTGCAGATTCTACAAAAAGAGTGTTTCAAAACTGTTCTATCAAAAGGAAGGTTCAACTCTGTGAGTTGAATGAATGCATCGTGAAGAACTTTCTGAGAATGCTTCTCTGTAGTTTTTAGGTGAAGATATTCCATATCCCAGCACAGGCCTCGAAGTGCTCCAAATAACCACTTGCAGATTTTACCAAAAGAGTGTTTCAAAACTGCCCTTTCTACAGGTAAGTTCAAGTCTGTGAGTTGAATGCACTCAACACAAAGAAGTTTCTGAGAATGTTTCTGTTCAGTTTTTATGTGAAGATAGTTCCTTTTCCAGCATAGGCCTCAAACGGCTCCAAATATCCACTTGCAGATTCTACAAAAAGAGTGTTTCCAAACTTCTCTATCAATTGGTAGGTTCAACTCTGTGAGTTGAATGAACTCATCACAAAGAAGTTTCTGAGAATCCTTCTCTCTAGTTTTTATGTGAAGATATTTCCTTTTCCAACATAGGCCTCAAGGTGCTCCGAATAAACACTTGCAGATTCTACAAACGTAATGTTTCCAAACTGTTCTATCAAAAGAAACGTTCAAGTCTGTGAGTTGAATGCACTCATCACACAGAAGTTTCTGAGGATGCTTCTGTCTAGTTTTTAGGTGAAGATATTTCCTTTTCCAGCATAGGCCTCAAAACGCTCCAAATATCCTCTTGCAGATTCTACAAAAAGAGTGTTTCAAAACTCTTCTATCAAAAGGAAGGTTCAACTCTGTGAGTTGAATGAATGCATCGTGAAGAACTTTCTGAGAATGCTTCTCTGTAGTTTTTAGGTGAAGATATTCCATATCCCAGCACAGGCCTCAAAGTGCTCCAAATAACCACTTGCAGATTTTACCAAAAGAGTGTTTCAAAACTGCTCTTATTACACGTAAGTTCAAGTCTGTGAGTTGAATGCACTCAACACAAAGAAGTTTCTGAGAATGCTTCTGTTCAGTTTTTATGTGAAGTTATTTCCTTTTCCAGCATATGCCTCAAACGGCTCCAAATATCCACTTGCAGATTCTACAAAAAGAGTGTTTCCAAATTTCTCTTTCAATTGGTAGGTTCAACTCTGTGAGTTGAATGAACTCATCACAAAGAAGTTTCTGAGAATCCTTCTCTCTAGTTTTTATGTGAAGATATTTCCTTTTCCAACATAGGCCTCAAGGTGCTCCGAATAAACACTTGCAGATTCTACAAACGCAATGTTTCAAAACTGTTCTATCAAAACAAACGTTCAAGTCTGTGAGTTGAATGCACTCATCAAACAGGAGTTTCTGAGGATGCTTCTGTCTAGTTTTTAGGTGAAGATATTTCCTTTTCCAGCATAGGCCTCAAAACGCTCCAAATATCCTCTTGTAGATTCTACAAAAAGAGTGTTTCAAAACTGTTCTATCAAAAGGAAGGTTCAACTCTGTGAGTTGAATGAATGCATCGTGAAGAACTTTCTGAGAATGCTTCTCTGTAGTTTTTAGGTGAAGATATTCCATATCCCAGCACAGGCCTCGAAGTGCTCCAAATAACCACTTGCAGATTTTACCAAAAGAGTGTTTCAAAACTGCTCTTTCTACAGGTAAGTTCAAGTCTGTGAGTTGAATGCACTCAACACAAAGAAGTTTCTGAGAATGCTTCTGTTCAGTTTTTATGTGAAGATATTTCCTTTTCCAGCATAGGCCTCAAACGGCTCCAAATATCCACTTGCAGATTCTACAAAAAGAGTGTTTCCAAACTTCTCTATCAATTGGTAGGTTCAACTCTGTGAGTAGAATGAACTCATCACAAAGAAGTTTCTGAGAATCCTTCTCTCTAGTTTTTATGTGAAGATATTTCCTATTACAACATAGGCCTCAAGGTGCTCCGAATAAACACTTGCAGATTCTACAAACGTAATGTTTCCAAACTGTTCTATCAAAAGAAACGTTCAAGTCTGTGAGTTGAATGCACTCATCATACAGAAGTTTCTGAGAATGCTTCTGTCTAGTTTTTAGGTGAAGATATTTCCTTTTCCAGCATAGGCCTCAAAACGCTCCAAATATCCTCTTGCAGATTCTACAAAAAGAGTGTTTCCAAACTGTTCTATCAAAAGGAAGGTTCAACTCTGTGAGTTGAATGAATGCATCGGGAAGAACTTTCTGAGAATGCTTCTCTGTAGTTTTTAGGTGAAGATATTCCATATCCCAGCACAGGCCTCGAAGTGCTCCAAATAACCACTTGCAGATTTTACCAAAAGAGTGTTTCAAAACTGCCCTTTCTACAGGTAAGTTCAAGTCTGTGAGTTGAATGCACTCAACACAAAGAAGTTTCTGAGAATGTTTCTGTTCAGTTTTTATGTGAAGATATTTCCTTTTCCAGCATAGGCCTCAAACGGCTCCAAATATCCACTTGCAGATTCTACAAAAAGAGTGTTTCCAAACTTCTCTATCAATTGGTAGGTTCAACTCTGTGAGTTGAATGAACTCATCACAAAGAAGTTTCTGAGAATCCTTCTCTCTAGTTTTTATGTGAAGATATTTCCTTTTCCAACATAGGCCTCAAGGTGCTCCGAATAAACACTTGCAGATTCTAGAAACGTAATGTTTCCAAACTGTTCTATCAAAAGAAACGTTCAAGTCTGTGAGTTGAATGCACTCATCACACAGAAGTTTCTGAGGATGCTTCTGTCTAGTTTTTAGATGAAGATATTTCCTTTTCCAGCATAGGCCTCAAAACGCTCCAAATATCCTCTTGCAGATTCTACAAAAAGAGTGTTTCAAAACTGTTCTATCAAAAGGAAGGTTCAACTCTGTGAGTTGAATGAATGCATCGTGAAGAACTTTCTGAGAATGCTTCTCTGTAGTTTTTAGGTGAAGATATTCCATATCCCAGCACAGGCCTCGAAGTGCTCCAAATAACCACTTGCAGATTTTACCAAAAGAGTGTTTCAAAACTGCTCTTATTACACGTAAGTTCAAGTCTGTGAGTTGAATGCACTCAACACAAAGAAGTTTCTGAGAATGCTTCTGTTCAGTTTTTATGTGAAGTTATTTCCTTTTCCAGCATATGCCTCAAACGGCTCCAAATATCCACTTGCAGATTCTACAAAAAGAGTGTTTCCAAATTTCTCTTTCAATTGGTAGGTTCAACTCTGTGAGTTGAATGAACTCATCACAAAGAAGTTTCTGAGAATCCTTCTCTCTAGTTTTTATGTGAAGATATTTCCTTTTCCAACATAGGCCTCAAGGTGCTCCGAATAAACACTTGCAGATTCTACAAACGCAATGTTTCAAAACTGTTCTATCAAAAGAAACGTTCAAGTCTGTGAGTTGAATGCACTCATCAAACAGGAGTTTCTGAGGATGCTTCTGTCTAGTTTTTAGGTGAAGATATTTCCTTTTCCAGCATAGGCCTCAAAACGCTCCAAATATCCTCTTGTAGATTCTACAAAAAGAGTGTTTCAAAACTGTTCTATCAAAAGGAAGGTTCAACTCTGTGAGTTGAATGAATGCATCGTGAAGAACTTTCTGAGAATGCTTCTCTGTAGTTTTTAGGTGAAGATATTCCATATCCCAGCACAGGCCTCGAAGTGCTCCAAATAACCACTTGCAGATTTTACCAAAAGAGTGTTTCAAAACTGCTCTTTCTACAGGTAAGTTCAAGTCTGTGAGTTGAATGCACTCAACACAAAGAAGTTTCTGAGAATGCTTCTGTTCAGTTTTTATGTGAAGATATTTCCTTTTCCAGCATAGGCCTCAAACGGCTCCAAATATCCACTTGCAGATTCTACAAAAAGAGTGTTTCCAAACTTCTCTATCAATTGGTAGGTTCAGCTCCGTGAGTTGAATGAACTCATCACAAAGAAGTTTCTGAGAATCCTTCTCTCTAGTTTTTATGTGAAGATATTTCCTTTTCCAACATAGGCCTCAAGGTGCTCCGAATAAACACTTGCAGATTCTACAAACGTAATGATTCCAAACTGTTCTATCAAAAGAAACGTTCGAGTCTGTGAGTTGAATGCACTCATCACACAGAAGTTTCTGAGAATGCTTCTGTCTAGTTTTTAGGTGAAGATATTTCCTTTTCCAGCATAGGCCTCAAAACGCTCCAAATATCCTCTTGCAGATTCTACAAAAAGAGTGTTTCAAAACTGTTCTATCAAAAGGAAGGTTCAACTCTGTGAGTTGAATGAATGCATCGTGAAGAACTTTCTGAGAATGCTTCTCTGTAGTTTTTAGGTGAAGATATTCCATATCCCAGCACAGGCCTCGAAGTGCTCCAAATAACCACTTGCAGATTTTACCAAAAGAGTGTTTCAAAACTGCTCTTTCTACAGGTAAGTTCAAGTCTGTGAGTTGAATGCACTCAACACAAAGAAGTTTCTGAGAATGCTTCTGTTCAGTTTTTATGTGAAGATATTTCCTTTTCCAGCATAGGCCTCAAACGGCTCCAAATATCCACTTGCAGATTCTACAAAAAGAGTGTTTCCAAACTTCTCTATCAATTGGTAGGTTCAACTCTGTGAGTTGAATGAACTCATCACAAAGAAGTTTCTGAGAATCCTTCTCTCTAGTTTTTATGTGAAGATATTTCCTATTACAACATAGGCCTCAAGGTGCTCCGAATAAACACTTGCAGATTCTACAAACGTAATGTTTCCAAACTGTTCTATCAAAAGAAACGTTCAAGTCTGTGAGTTGAATGCACTCATCATACAGAAGTTTCTGAGAATGCTTCTGTCTAGTTTTTAGGTGAAGATATTTCCTTTTCCAGCATAGGCCTCAAAACGCTCCAAATATCCTCTTGCAGATTCTACAAAAAGAGTGTTTCCAAACTCTTCTATCAAAAGGAAGGTTCAACTCTGTGAGTTGAATGAATGCATCGTGAAGAACTTTCTGAGAATGCTTCTCTGTAGTTTTTAGTTGAAGATATTCCATATCCCAGCACAGGCCTCGAAGTGCTCCAAATAACCACTTGCAGATTTTACCAAAAGAGTGTTTCAAAACTGCCCTTTCTACAGGTAAGTTCAAGTCTGTGAGTTGAATGCACTCAACACAAAGAAGTTTCTGAGAATGTTTCTCTTCAGTTTTTATGTGAAGATATTTCCTTTTCCAGCATAGGCCTCAAACGGCTCCAAATATCCACTTGCAGATTCTACAAAAAGAGTGTTTCCAAACTTCTCTATCAATTGGTAGGTTCAACTCTGTGAGTTGAATGAACTCATCACAAAGAAGTTTCTGAGAATCCTTCTCTCTAGTTTTTATGTGAAGATATTTCCTTTTCCAACATAGGCCTCAAGGTGCTCCGAATAAACACTTGCAGATTCTAGAAACGTAATGTTTCCAAACTGTTCTATCAAAAGAAACGTTCAAGTCTGTGAGTTGAATGCACTCATCACACAGAAGTTTCTGAGGATGCTTCTGTCTAGTTTTTAGATGAAGATATTTCCTTTTCCAGCATAGGCCTCAAAACGCTCCAAATATCCTCTTGCAGATTCTACAAAAAGAGTGTTTCAAAACTGTTCTATCAAAAGGAAGGTTCAACTCTGTGAGTTGAATGAATGCATCGTGAAGAACTTTCTGAGAATGCTTCTCTGTAGTTTTTAGGTGAAGATATTCCATATCCCAGCACAGGCCTCGAAGTGCTCCAAATAACCACTTGCAGATTTTACCAAAAGAGTGTTTCAAAACTGCTCTTATTACACGTAAGTTCAAGTCTGTGAGTTGAATGCACTCAACACAAAGAAGTTTCTGAGAATGCTTCTGTTCAGTTTTTATGTGAAGTTATTTCCTTTTCCAGCATATGCCTCAAACGGCTCCAAATATCCACTTGCAGATTCTACAAAAAGAGTGTTTCCAAATTTCTCTTTCAATTGGTAGGTTCAACTCTGTGAGTTGAATGAACTCATCACAAAGAAGTTTCTGAGAATCCTTCTCTCTAGTTTTTATGTGAAGATATTTCCTTTTCCAACATAGGCCTCAAGGTGCTCCGAATAAACACTTGCAGATTCTACAAACGCAATGTTTCAAAACTGTTCTATCAAAAGAAACGTTCAAGTCTGTGAGTTGAATGCACTCATCAAACAGGAGTTTCTGAGGATGCTTCTGTCTAGTTTTTAGGTGAAGATATTTCCTTTTCCAGCATAGGCCTCAAAACGCTCCAAATATCCTCTTGTAGATTCTACAAAAAGAGTGTTTCAAAACTGTTCTATCAAAAGGAAGGTTCAACTCTGTGAGTTGAATGAATGCATCGTGAAGAACTTTCTGAGAATGCTTCTCTGTAGTTTTTAGGTGAAGATATTCCATATCCCAGCACAGGCCTCGAAGTGCTCCAAATAACCACTTGCAGATTTTACCAAAAGAGTGTTTCAAAACTGCTCTTTCTACAGGTAAGTTCAAGTCTGTGAGTTGAATGCACTCAACACAAAGAAGTTTCTGAGAATGCTTCTGTTCAGTTTTTATGTGAAGATATTTCCTTTTCCAGCATAGGCCTCAAACGGCTCCAAATATCCACTTGCAGATTCTACAAAAAGAGTGTTTCCAAACTTCTCTATCAATTGGTAGGTTCAACTCTGTGAGTTGAATGAACTCATCACAAAGAAGTTTCTGAGAATCCTTCTCTCTAGTTTTTATGTGAAGATATTTCCTTTTCCAACATAGGCCTCAAGGTGCTCCGAATAAACACTTGCAGATTCTACAAACGTAATGTTTCCAAACTGTTCTATCAAAAGAAACGTTCAAGTCTGTGAGTTGAATGCACTCATCACACAGAAGTTTCTGAGGATGCTTCTGTCTAGTTTTTAGGTGAAGATATTTCCTTTTCCAGCATAGGCCTCAAAACGCTCCAAATATCCTCTTGTAGATTCTACAAAAAGAGTGTTTCAAAACTGTTCTATCAAAAGGAAGGTTCAACTCTGTGAGTTGAATGAATGCATCGTGAAGAACTTTCTGAGAATGCTTCTCTGTAGTTTTTAGGTGAAGATATTCCATATCCCAGCACAGGCATCAAAGTGCTCCAAATAACCACTTGCAGATTTTACCAAAAGAGTGTTTCAAAACTGCTCTTTCTACAGGTAAGTTCAAGTCTGTGAGTTGAATGCACTCAACACAAAGAAGTTTCTGAGAATGCTTCTGTTCAGTTTTTATGTGAAGATATTTCCTTTTCCAGCATAGGCCTCAAACGGCTCCAAATATCCACTTGCAGATTCTACAAAAACAGTGTTTCCATCTTCTCTATCAATTGGTAGGTTCAACTCCGTGAGTTGAAAGAACTCATCACAAAGAAGTTTCTGAGAATCCTTTTCTCTAGTTTTAATGTGCAGATATTTCCTTTTCCAACATAGGCCTCAAGGTGCTCCGAATAAACACTTGCAGATTCTACAAACGTAATGTTTCCAAACTGTTCTATCAAAAGAAACGTTCAAGTCTGTGAGTTGAATGAACTCATCACACAGAAGTTTCTGAGAATGCTTCTGTCTAGTTTTTAGGTGAAGATATTACCTTTTCCAGCATAGGCCTCAAAACGCTCCAAATATCCTCTTGCAGATTCTACAAAAAGAGTGTTTCAAAACTGTTCTATCAAAAGGAAGGTTCAACTCTGTGAGTTGAATGAATGCATCGTGAAGAACTTTCTGAGAATGCTTCTCTGTAGTTTTTAGGTGAAGATATTCCATATCCCAGCACAGGCCTCGAAGTGCTCCAAATAACCACTTGCAGATTTTACCAAAAGAGTGTTTCAAAACTGCTCTTTCTACAGGTATGTTGAAGTCTGTGAGTTCAATGCACTCAACACAAAGAAGTTTCTGAGAATGCTTCTGTTCAGTTTTTATGTGAAGTTATTTCCTTTTCCAGCATAGGCCTCAAACGGCTCCAAATATCCACTTGCAGATTCTACAAAAAGAGTGTTTCCAAACTTCTCTATCAATTGGTAGGTTCAACTCTGTGAGTTGAATGAACTCATCACAAAGAAGTTTCTGAGAATCCTTCTCTCTAGTTTTTATGTGAAGATATTTCCTTTTCCAACATAGGCCTCAAGGTGCTCCGAATAAACACTTGCAGATTCTACAAACGCAATGTTTCAAAACTGTTCTATCAAAAGAAACGTTCAAGTCTGTGAGTTGAATGCACTCATCACACAGGACTTTCTGAGGATGCTTCTGTCTAGTTTTTAGGTGAAGATATTTCCTTTTCCATCATAGGCCTCAAAACGCTCCAAATATCCTCTTGCAGATTCTACAAAAAGAGTGTTTCAAAACTGTTCTATCAAAAGGAAGGTTCAACTCTGTGAGTTGAATGAATGCATCGTGAAGAACTTTCTGACAATGCTTCTCTGTAGTTTTTAGGTGAAGATATTCCATATCCCAGCACAGGCCTCGAAGTGCTCCAAATAACCACTTGCAGATTTTACCAAAAGAGTGTTTCAAAACTGCTCTTTCTACAGGTAAGTTGAAGTCTGTGAGTTGAATGCACTCAACACAAAGAAGTTTCTGAGAATGCTTCTGTTCAGTTTTTATGTGAAGATATTTCCTTTTCCAGCATAGGCCTCAAACGGCTCCAAATGTCCACTTGCAGATTCTACAAAAAGAGTGTTTCCAAACTTCTCTATCAATTGGTAGGTTCAAGTCTGTGAGTTGAATGAACTCATCACAAAGAAGTTTCTGAGAATCCTTCTCTCTAGTTTTTATGTGAAGATATTTCCTTTTCCAACATAGGCCTCAAGGTGCTCCGAATAAACACTTGCAGATTCTACAAACGCAATGTTTCAAAACTGTTCTATCAAAAGAAACGTTCAAGTCTGTGAGTTGAATGCACTCATCACACAGGAGTTTCTGAGGATGCTTCTGTCTAGTTTTTAGGTGAAGATATTTCCTTTTCCAGCATAGGCCTCAAAACGCTCCAAATATCCTCTTGCAGATTCTACAAAAAGAGTGTTTCAAAACTGTTCTATCAAAAGGAAGGTTCAACTCTGTGAGTTGAATGAATGCATCGTGAAGAACTTTCTGAGAATGCTTCTCTGTAGTTTTTAGGTGAAGATATTCCATATCCCAGCACAGGCCTCGAAGTGCTCCAAATAACCACTTGCAGATTTTACCAAAAGAGTGTTTCAAAACTGCTCTTTCTACAGGTAAGTTCAAGTCTGTGAGTTGAATGCACTCAACACAAAGAAGTTTCTGAGAATGCTTCTGTTCAGTTTTTATGTGAAGATATTCCTTTTCCAGCATAGGCCTCAAACGGCTCCAGATATCCACTTGCAGATTCTACAAAAAGAGTGTTTCCAAACTTCTCTATCAATTGGTAGGTTCAACTCTGTGAGTTGAATGAACTCATCACAAAGAAGTTTCTGAGAATCCTTCTCTCTAGTTTTTATGTGAAGATATTTCCTTTTCCAACATAGGCCTCAAGGTGCTCCGAATAAACACTTGCAGATTCTACAAACGCAATGTTTCAAAACTGTTCTATCAAAAGAAACGTTCGAGTCTGTGAGTTGAATGCACTCATCACACAGGAGTTTCTGAGAATGCTTCTGTCTAGTTTTTAGGTGAAGATATTTTCTTTTCCAGCATAGGCCTCAAAACGCTCCAAATATCCTCTTGCAGATTCTACAAAAAGAGTGTTTCAAAACTGTTCTATCAAAAGGAAGGTTCAACTCTGTGAGTTGAATGAATGCATCTTGAAGAACTTTCTGAGAATGCTTCTCTGTAGTTTTTAGGTGAAGATATTCCATATCCCAGCACAGGCCTCGAAGTGCTCCAAATAACCACTTGCAGATTTTACCAAAAGAGTGTTTCAAAACTGCTCTTATTACACGTAAGTTCAAGTCTGTGAGTTGAATGCACTCAACACAAAGAAGTTTCTGAGAATGCTTCTGTTCAGTTTTTATGTGAAGTTATTTCCTTTTCCAGCATATGCCTCAAACGGCTCCAAATATCCACTTGCAGATTCTACAAAAAGAGTGTTTCCAAATTTCTCTATCAATTGGTAGGTTCAACTCTGTGAGTTGAATGAACTCATCACAAAGAAGTTTCTGAGAATCCTTCTCTCTAGTTTTTATGTGAAGATATTTCCTTTTCCAACATAGGCCTCAAGGTGCACCGAATAAACACTTGCAGATTCTACAAACGCAATGTTTCAAAACTGTTCTATCAAAACAAACGTTCAAGTCTGTGAGTTGAATGCACTCATCACACAGGAGTTTCTGAGAATGCTTCTGTCTAGTTTTTAGGTGAAGATATTTCCTTTTCCAGCATAGGCCTCAAAACGCTCCAAATATCCTCTTGCAGATTCTAGAAAAAGAGTGTTTCAAAACTGTTCTATCAAAAGGAAGGTTCAACTCTGTGAGTTGAATGAATGCATCGTGAAGAACTTTCTGAGAATGCTTCTCTGTAGTTTTTAGGTGAAGATATTCCATATCCCAGCACAGGCCTCGAAGTGCTCCAAATAACCACTTGCAGATTTTACCAAAAGAGTGTTTCAAAACTGCCCTTTCTACAGGTAAGTTCAAGTCTGTGAGTTGAATGCACTCAACACAAAGAAGTTTCTGAGAATGTTTCTGTTCAGTTTTTATGTGAAGATATTTCCTTTTCCAGCATAGGCCTCAAACGGCTCCAAATATCCACTTGCAGATTCTACAAAAAGAGTGTTTCCAAACTTCTCTATCAATTGGTAGGTTCAACTCTGTGAGTTGAATGAACTCATCACAAAGAAGTTTCTGAGAATCCTTCTCTCTAGTTTTTATGTGAAGATATTTCCTTTTCCAACATAGGCCTCAAGGTGCTCCGAATAAACACTTGCAGATTCTACAAACGCAATGTTTCAAAACTGTTCTATCAAAACAAACGTTCAAGTCTGTGAGTTGAATGCACTCATCAAACAGGAGTTTCTGAGGATGCTTCTGTCTAGTTTTTAGGTGAAGATATTTCCTTTTCCAGCATAGGCCTCAAAACGCTCCAAATATCCTCTTGTAGATTCTACAAAAAGAGTGTTTCAAAACTGTTCTATCAAAAGGAAGGTTCAACTCTGTGAGTTGAATGAATGCATCGTGAAGAACTTTCTGAGAATGCTTCTCTGTAGTTTTTAGGTGAAGATATTCCATATCCCAGCACAGGCCTCGAAGTGCTCCAAATAACCACTTGCAGATTTTACCAAAAGAGTGTTTCAAACTGCCCTTTCTACAGGTAAGTTCAAGTCTGTGACTTGAATGCACTCAACACAAAGAAATTTCTGAGAATGCTTCTGTTCAGTTTTTATGTGAAGATATTTCCTTTTCCAGCATAGGCCTCAAACGGCTCCAAATATCCACTTGCAGATTCTACAAAAAGAGTGTTTCCAAACTTCTCTATCAATTGGTAGGTTCAACTCTGTGAGTTGAATGAACTCATCACAAAGAAGTTTCTGAGAATCCTTCTCTCTAGTTTTTATGTGAAGATATTTCCTTTTCCAACATAGGCCTCAAGGTGCTCCGAATAAACACTTGCAGATTCTACAAACGCAATGTTTCAAAACTGTTCTATCAAAAGAAACGTTCGAGTCTGTGAGTTGAATGCACTCATCACACAGGAGTTTCTGAGAATGCTTCTGTCTAGTTTTTAGGTGAAGATATTTCCTTTTCCAGCATAGGCCTCAAAACGCTCCAAATATCCTCTTGCAGATTCTACAAAAAGAGTGTTTCAAAACTGTTCTATCAAAAGGAAGGTTCAACTCTGTGAGTTGAATGAATGCATCGTGAAGAACTTTCTGAGAATGCTTCTCTGTAGTTTTTAGGCGAAGATATTCCATATCCCAGCACAGGCCTCGAAGTGCTCCAAATAACCACTTGCAGATTTTACCAAAAGAGTGTTTCAAAACTGCTCTTATTACACGTAAGTTCAAGTCTGTGAGTTGAATGCACTCAACACAAAGAAGTTTCTGAGAATGCTTCTGTTCAGTTTTTATGTGAAGTTATTTCCTTTTCCAGCATATGCCTCAAACGGCTCCAAATATCCACTTGCAGATTCTACAAAAAGAGTGTTTCCAAATTTCTCTTTCAATTGGTAGGTTCAACTCTGTGAGTTGAATGAACTCATCACAAAGAAGTTTCTGAGAATCCTTCTCTCTAGTTTTTATGTGAAGATATTTCCTTTTCCAACATAGGCCTCAAGGTGCTCCGAATAAACACTTGCAGATTCTACAAACGCAATGTTTCAAAACTGTTCTATCAAAACAAACGTTCAAGTCTGTGAGTTGAATGCACTCATCAAACAGGAGTTTCTGAGGATGCTTCTGTCTAGTTTTTAGGTGAAGTTATTTCCTTTTCCAGCATAGGCCTCAAAACGCTCCAAATATCCTCTTGTAGATTCTACAAAAAGAGTGTTTCAAAACTGTTCTATCAAAAGGAAGGTTCAACTCTGTGAGTTGAATGAATGCATCGTGAAGAACTTTCTGAGAATGCTTCTCTGTAGTTTTTAGGTGAAGATATTCCATATCCCAGCACAGGCCTCGAAGTGCTCCAAATAACCACTTGCAGATTTTACCAAAAGAGTGTTTCAAAACTGCTCTTTCTACAGGTAAGTTCAAGTCTGTGAGTTGAATGCACTCAACACAAAGAAGTTTCTGAGAATGCTTCTGTTCAGTTTTTATGTGAAGATATTTCCTTTTCCAGCATAGGCCTCAAACGGCTCCAAATATCCACTTGCAGATTCTACAAAAAGAGTGTTTCCAAACTTCTCTATCAATTGGTAGGTTCAGCTCCGTGAGTTGAATGAACTCATCACAAAGAAGTTTCTGAGAATCCTTCTCTCTAGTTTTTATGTGAAGATATTTCCTTTTCCAACATAGGCCTCAAGGTGCTCCGAATAAACACTTGCAGATTCTACAAACGCAATGTTTCAAAACTGTTCTATCAAAACAAACGTTGAAGTCTGTGAGTTGAATGCACTCATCACACAGGAGTTTCTGAGAATGCTTCTGTCTAGTTTTTAGGTGAAGATATTTCCTTTTCCAGCATAGGCCTCAAAACGCTCCAAATATCCTCTTGCAGATTCTAGAAAAAGAGTGTTTCAAAACTGTTCTATCAAAAGAAACGTTCAAGTCTGTGAGTTGAATGCACTCATCACACAGGAGTTTCTGAGGATGCTTCTGTCTAGTTTTTAGGTGAAGATATTTCCTTTTCCAGCATAGGCCTCAAAACGCTCCAAATATCCTCTTGCAGATTCTACAAAAAGAGTGTTTCAAAACTGTTCTATCAAAAGGAAGGTTCAACTCTGTGAGTTGAATGAATGCATCGTGAAGAACTTTCTGAGAATGCTTCTCTGTAGTTTTTAGGTGAAGATATTCCATATCCCAGCACAGGCCTCGAAGTGCTCCAAATAACCACTTGCAGATTTTACCAAAAGAGTGTTTCAAAACTGCTCTTTCTACAGGTAAGTTCAAGTCTGTGAGTTGAATGCACTCAACACAAAGAAGTTTCTGAGAATGCTTCTGTTCAGTTTTTATGTGAAGATATTCCTTTTCCAGCATAGGCCTCAAACGGCTCCAGATATCCACTTGCAGATTCTACAAAAAGAGTGATTCCAAACTTCTCTATCAATTGGTAGGTTCAACTCTGTGAGTTGAATGAACTCATCACAAAGAAGTTTCTGAGAATCCTTCTCTCTAGTTTTTATGTGAAGATATTTCCTTTTCCAACATAGGCCTCAAGGTGCTCCGAATAAACACTTGCAGATTCTACAAACGCAATGTTTCAAAACTGTTCTATCAAAAGAAACGTTCGAGTCTGTGAGTTGAATGCACTCATCACACAGGAGTTTCTGAGAATGCTTCTGTCTAGTTTTTAGGTGAAGATATTTTCTTTTCCAGCATAGGCCTCAAAACGCTCCAAATATCCTCTTGCAGATTCTACAAAAAGAGTGTTTCAAAACTGTTCTATCAAAAGGAAGGTTCAACTCTGTGAGTTGAATGAATGCATCTTGAAGAACTTTCTGAGAATGCTTCTCTGTAGTTTTTAGGTGAAGATATTCCATATCCCAGCACAGGCCTCGAAGTGCTCCAAATAACCACTTGCAGATTTTACCAAAAGAGTGTTTCAAAACTGCTCTTATTACACGTAAGTTCAAGTCTGTGAGTTGAATGCACTCAACACAAAGAAGTTTCTGAGAATGCTTCTGTTCAGTTTTTATGTGAAGTTATTTCCTTTTCCAGCATATGCCTCAAACGGCTCCAAATATCCACTTGCAGATTCTACAAAAAGAGTGTTTCCAAATTTCTCTATCAATTGGTAGGTTCAACTCTGTGAGTTGAATGAACTCATCACAAAGAAGTTTCTGAGAATCCTTCTCTCTAGTTTTTATGTGAAGATATTTCCTTTTCCAACATAGGCCTCAAGGTGCACCGAATAAACACTTGCAGATTCTACAAACGCAATGTTTCAAAACTGTTCTATCAAAACAAACGTTCAAGTCTGTGAGTTGAATGCACTCATCACACAGGAGTTTCTGAGAATGCTTCTGTCTAGTTTTTAGGTGAAGATATTTCCTTTTCCAGCATAGGCCTCAAAACGCTCCAAATATCCTCTTGCAGATTCTAGAAAAAGAGTGTTTCAAAACTGTTCTATCAAAAGGAAGGTTCAACTCTGTGAGTTGAATGAATGCATCGTGAAGAACTTTCTGAGAATGCTTCTCTGTAGTTTTTAGGTGAAGATATTCCATATCCCAGCACAGGCCTCGAAGTGCTCCAAATAACCACTTGCAGATTTTACCAAAAGAGTGTTTCAAAACTGCCCTTTCTACAGGTAAGTTCAAGTCTGTGAGTTGAATGCACTCAACACAAAGAAGTTTCTGAGAATGTTTCTGTTCAGTTTTTATGTGAAGATATTTCCTTTTCCAGCATAGGCCTCAAACGGCTCCAAATATCCACTTGCAGATTCTACAAAAAGAGTGTTTCCAAACTTCTCTATCAATTGGTAGGTTCAACTCTGTGAGTTGAATGAACTCATCACAAAGAAGTTTCTGAGAATCCTTCTCTCTAGTTTTTATGTGAAGATATTTCCTTTTCCAACATAGGCCTCAAGGTGCTCCGAATAAACACTTGCAGATTCTACAAACGCAATGTTTCAAAACTGTTCTATCAAAACAAACGTTCAAGTCTGTGAGTTGAATGCACTCATCAAACAGGAGTTTCTGAGGATGCTTCTGTCTAGTTTTTAGGTGAAGATATTTCCTTTTCCAGCATAGGCCTCAAAACGCTCCAAATATCCTCTTGTAGATTCTACAAAAAGAGTGTTTCAAAACTGTTCTATCAAAAGGAAGGTTCAACTCTGTGAGTTGAATGAATGCATCGTGAAGAACTTTCTGAGAATGCTTCTCTGTAGTTTTTAGGTGAAGATATTCCATATCCCAGCACAGGCCTCGAAGTGCTCCAAATAACCACTTGCAGATTTTACCAAAAGAGTGTTTCAAACTGCCCTTTCTACAGGTAAGTTCAAGTCTGTGACTTGAATGCACTCAACACAAAGAAATTTCTGAGAATGCTTCTGTTCAGTTTTTATGTGAAGATATTTCCTTTTCCAGCATAGGCCTCAAACGGCTCCAAATATCCACTTGCAGATTCTACAAAAAGAGTGTTTCCAAACTTCTCTATCAATTGGTAGGTTCAACTCTGTGAGTTGAATGAACTCATCACAAAGAAGTTTCTGAGAATCCTTCTCTCTAGTTTTTATGTGAAGATATTTCCTTTTCCAACATAGGCCTCAAGGTGCTCCGAATAAACACTTGCAGATTCTACAAACGCAATGTTTCAAAACTGTTCTATCAAAAGAAACGTTCGAGTCTGTGAGTTGAATGCACTCATCACACAGGAGTTTCTGAGAATGCTTCTGTCTAGTTTTTAGGTGAAGATATTTCCTTTTCCAGCATAGGCCTCAAAACGCTCCAAATATCCTCTTGCAGATTCTACAAAAAGAGTGTTTCAAAACTGTTCTATCAAAAGGAAGGTTCAACTCTGTGAGTTGAATGAATGCATCGTGAAGAACTTTCTGAGAATGCTTCTCTGTAGTTTTTAGGCGAAGATATTCCATATCCCAGCACAGGCCTCGAAGTGCTCCAAATAACCACTTGCAGATTTTACCAAAAGAGTGTTTCAAAACTGCTCTTATTACACGTAAGTTCAAGTCTGTGAGTTGAATGCACTCAACACAAAGAAGTTTCTGAGAATGCTTCTGTTCAGTTTTTATGTGAAGTTATTTCCTTTTCCAGCATATGCCTCAAACGGCTCCAAATATCCACTTGCAGATTCTACAAAAAGAGTGTTTCCAAATTTCTCTTTCAATTGGTAGGTTCAACTCTGTGAGTTGAATGAACTCATCACAAAGAAGTTTCTGAGAATCCTTCTCTCTAGTTTTTATGTGAAGATATTTCCTTTTCCAACATAGGCCTCAAGGTGCTCCGAATAAACACTTGCAGATTCTACAAACGCAATGTTTCAAAACTGTTCTATCAAAACAAACGTTCAAGTCTGTGAGTTGAATGCACTCATCAAACAGGAGTTTCTGAGGATGCTTCTGTCTAGTTTTTAGGTGAAGTTATTTCCTTTTCCAGCATAGGCCTCAAAACGCTCCAAATATCCTCTTGTAGATTCTACAAAAAGAGTGTTTCAAAACTGTTCTATCAAAAGGAAGGTTCAACTCTGTGAGTTGAATGAATGCATCGTGAAGAACTTTCTGAGAATGCTTCTCTGTAGTTTTTAGGTGAAGATATTCCATATCCCAGCACAGGCCTCGAAGTGCTCCAAATAACCACTTGCAGATTTTACCAAAAGAGTGTTTCAAAACTGCTCTTTCTACAGGTAAGTTCAAGTCTGTGAGTTGAATGCACTCAACACAAAGAAGTTTCTGAGAATGCTTCTGTTCAGTTTTTATGTGAAGATATTTCCTTTTCCAGCATAGGCCTCAAACGGCTCCAAATATCCACTTGCAGATTCTACAAAAAGAGTGTTTCCAAACTTCTCTATCAATTGGTAGGTTCAGCTCCGTGAGTTGAATGAACTCATCACAAAGAAGTTTCTGAGAATCCTTCTCTCTAGTTTTTATGTGAAGATATTTCCTTTTCCAACATAGGCCTCAAGGTGCTCCGAATAAACACTTGCAGATTCTACAAACGCAATGTTTCAAAACTGTTCTATCAAAACAAACGTTGAAGTCTGTGAGTTGAATGCACTCATCACACAGGAGTTTCTGAGAATGCTTCTGTCTAGTTTTTAGGTGAAGATATTTCCTTTTCCAGCATAGGCCTCAAAACGCTCCAAATATCCTCTTGCAGATTCTAGAAAAAGAGTGTTTCAAAACTGTTCTATCAAAAGGAAGGTTCAACTCTGTGAGTTGAATGAATGCATCGTGAAGAACTTTCTGAGAATGCTTCTCTGTAGTTTTTAGGTGAAGATATTCCATATCCCAGCACAGGCCTCGAAGTGCTCCAAATAACCACTTGCAGATTTTACCAAAAGAGTGTTTCAAAGCTGCCCTTTCTACAGGTAAGTTCAAGTCTGTGAGTTGAATGCACTCAACACAAAGAAGTTTCTGAGAATGTTTCTGTTCAGTTTTTATGTGAAGATATTTCCTTTTCCAGCATAGGCCTCAAACGGCTCCAAATATCCACTTGCAGATTCTACAAAAAGAGTGTTTCGAAACTTCTCTATCAATTGGTAGGTTCAACTCTGTGAGTTGAATGAACTCATCACAAAGAAGTTTCTGAGAATCCTTCTCTCTAGTTTTTATGTGAAGATATTTCCTTTTCCAACATAGGCCTCAAGGTGCTCCGAATAAACACTTGCAGATTCTAGAAACGTAATGTTTCCAAACTGTTCTATCAAAAGAAACGTTCAAGTCTGTGAGTTGAATGCACTCATCACACAGAAGTTTCTGAGGATGCTTCTGTCTAGTTTTTAGATGAAGATATTTCCTTTTCCAGCATAGGCCTCAAAACGCTCCAAATATCCTCTTGCAGATTCTACAAAAAGAGTGTTTCAAAACTGTTCTATCAAAAGGAAGGTTCAACTCTGTGAGTTGAATGAATGCATCGTGAAGAACTTTCTGAGAATGCTTCTCTGTAGTTTTTAGGTGAAGATATTCCATATCCCAGCACAGGCCTCGAAGTGCTCCAAATAACCACTTGCAGATTTTACCAAAAGAGTGTTTCAAAACTGCTCTTATTACACGTAAGTTCAAGTCTGTGAGTTGAATGCACTCAACACAAAGAAGTTTCTGAGAATGCTTCTGTTCAGTTTTTATGTGAAGTTATTTCCTTTTCCAGCATATGCCTCAAACGGCTCCAAATATCCACTTGCAGATTCTACAAAAAGAGTGTTTCCAAATTTCTCTTTCAATTGGTAGGTTCAACTCTGTGAGTTGAATGAACTCATCACAAAGAAGTTTCTGAGAATCCTTCTCTCTAGTTTTTATGTGAAGATATTTCCTTTTCCAACATAGGCCTCAAGGTGCTCCGAATAAACACTTGCAGATTCTACAAACGCAATGTTTCAAAACTGTTCTATCAAAACAAACGTTCAAGTCTGTGAGTTGAATGCACTCATCAAACAGGAGTTTCTGAGGATGCTTCTGTCTAGTTTTTAGGTGAAGATATTTCCTTTTCCAGCATAGGCCTCAAAACGCTCCAAATATCCTCTTGTAGATTCTACAAAAAGAGTGTTTCAAAACTGTTCTATCAAAAGGAAGGTTCAACTCTGTGAGTTGAATGAATGCATCGTGAAGAACTTTCTGAGAATGCTTCTCTGTAGTTTTTAGGTGAAGATATTCCATATCCCAGCACAGGCCTCGAAGTGCTCCAAATAACCACTTGCAGATTTTACCAAAAGAGTGTTTCAAAACTGCTCTTTCTACAGGTAAGTTCAAGTCTGTGAGTTGAATGCACTCAACACAAAGAAGTTTCTGAGAATGCTTCTGTTCAGTTTTTATGTGAAGATATTTCCTTTTCCAGCATAGGCCTCAAACGGCTCCAAATATCCACTTGCAGATTCTACAAAAAGAGTGTTTCCAAACTTCTCTATCAATTGGTAGGTTCAGCTCCGTGAGTTGAATGAACTCATCACAAAGAAGTTTCTGAGAATCCTTCTCTCTAGTTTTTATGTGAAGATATTTCCTTTTCCAACATAGGCCTCAAGGTGCTCCGAATAAACACTTGCAGATTCTACAAACGTAATGATTCCAAACTGTTCTATCAAAAGAAACGTTCGAGTCTGTGAGTTGAATGCACTCATCACACAGAAGTTTCTGAGAATGCTTCTGTCTAGTTTTTAGGTGAAGATATTTCCTTTTCCAGCATAGGCCTCAAAACGCTCCAAATATCCTCTTGCAGATTCTACAAAAAGAGTGTTTCAAAACTGTTCTATCAAAAGGAAGGTTCAACTCTGTGAGTTGAATGAATGCATTGTGAAGAACTTTCTGAGAATGCTTCTCTGTAGTTTTTAGGTGAAGATATTCCATATCCCAGCACAGGCCTCGAAGTGCTCCAAATAACCACTTGCAGATTTTACCAAAATAGTGTTTCAAAACTGCTCTTTCTACAGGTAAGTTCAAGTCTGTGAGTTGAATGCACTCAACACAAAGAAGTTTCTGAGAATGCTTCTGTTCAGTTTTTATGTGAAGATATTTCCTTTTCCAGCATAGGCCTCAAACGGCTCCAAATATCCACTTGCAGATTCTACAAAAAGAGTGTTTCCAAACTTCTCTATCAATTGGTAGGTTCAACTCTGTGAGTAGAATGAACTCATCACAAAGAAGTTTCTGAGAATCCTTCTCTCTAGTTTTTATGTGAAGATATTTCCTATTACAACATAGGCCTCAAGGTGCTCCGAATAAACACTTGCAGATTCTACAAACGTAATGTTTCCAAACTGTTCTATCAAAAGAAACGTTCAAGTCTGTGAGTTGAATGCACTCATCATACAGAAGTTTCTGAGAATGCTTCTGTCTAGTTTTTAGGTGAAGATATTTCCTTTTCCAGCATAGGCCTCAAAACGCTCCAAATATCCTCTTGCAGATTCTACAAAAAGAGTGTTTCCAAACTGTTCTATCAAAAGGAAGGTTCAACTCTGTGAGTTGAATGAATGCATCGTGAAGAACTTTCTGAGAATGCTTCTCTGTAGTTTTTAGGTGAAGATATTCCATATCCCAGCACAGGCCTCGAAGTGCTCCAAATAACCACTTGCAGATTTTACCAAAAGAGTGTTTCAAAACAGCTCTTACTACAGGTAAGTTGAAGTCTGTGAGTTGAATGCACTCAACACAAAGAAGTTTCTGAGAATGCTTCTGTTCAGTTTTTATGTGAAGATATTTCCTTTTCCAGCATAGGCCTCAAACGGCTCCAAATATCCACTTGCAGATTCTACAAAAAGAGTGTTTCCAAATTTCTCTTTGAATTGGTAGGTTCAACTCTGTGAGTTGAATGAACTCATCACAAAGAAGTTTCTGAGAATCCTTCTCTCTAGTTTTTATGTGAAGATATTTCCTTTTCCAACATAGGCCTCAAGGTGCTCCGAATAAACACTTGCAGATTCTACAAACGCAATGTTTCAAAACTGTTCTATCAAAACAAACGTTCAAGTCTGTGAGTTGAATGCACTCATCACACAGGAGTTTCTGAGGATGCTTCTGTCTAGTTTTTAGGTGAAGATATTTCCTTTTCCAGCATAGGCCTCAAAACGCTCCAAATATCCTCTTGCAGATTCTACAAAAAGAGTGTTTCAAAACTGTTCTATCAAAAGGAAGGTTCAATTCTGTGAGTTGAATGAATGCATCGTGAAGAACTTTCTGAGAATGCTTCTCTGTAGTTTTTAGGTGAAGATATTCCATATCCCAGCACAGGCCTCGAAGTGCTCCAAATAACCACTTGCAGATTTTACCAAAAGAGTGTTTCAAAACTGCCCATTCTACAGGTAAGTTCAAGTCTGTGAGATGAATGCACTCAACACAAAGAAGTTTCTGAGAATGTTTCTGTTCAGTTTTTATGTGAAGATAGTTCCTTTTCCAGCATAGGCCTCAAACGGCTCCAAATATCCACTTGCAGATTCTACAAAAAGAGTGTTTCCAAACTTCTCTATCAATTGGTAGGTTCAACTCTGTGAGTTGAATGAACTCATCACAAAGAAGTTTCTGAGAATCCTTCTCTCTAGTTTTTATGTGAAGATATTTCCTTTTCCAACATAGGCCTCAAGGTGCTCCGAATAAACACTTGCAGATTCTACAAACGTAATGTTTCCAAACTGTTCTATCAAAAGAAACGTTCAAGTCTGTGAGTTGAATGCACTCATCACACAGAAGTTTCTGAGGATGCTTCTGTCTAGTTTTTAGGTGAAGATATTTCCTTTTCCAGCATAGGCCTCAAAACGCTCCAAATATCCTCTTGTAGATTCTACAAAAAGAGTGTTTCAAAACTCTTCTATCAAAAGGAAGGTTCAACTCTGTGAGTTGAATGAATGCATCGTGAAGAACTTTCTGAGAATGCTTCTCTGTAGTTTTTAGGTGAAGATATTCCATATCCCAGCACAGGCATCAAAGTGCTCCAAATAACCACTTGCAGATTTTACCAAAAGAGTGTTTCAAAACTGCTCTTTCTACAGGTAAGTTCAAGTCTGTGAGTTGAATGCACTCAACACAAAGAAGTTTCTGAGAATGCTTCTGTTAAGTTTTTATGTGAAGATATTTCCTTTTCCAGCATAGGCCTCAAACGGCTCCAAATATCCACTTGCAGATTCTACAAAAACAGTGTTTCCAAACTTCTCTATCAATTGGTAGGTTCAACTCTGTGAGTTGAATGAACTCATCACAAAGAAGTTTCTGAGAATCCTTCTCTCTAGTTTTTATGTGAAGATATTTCCTTTTCCAACATAGGCCTCAAGGTGCTCCGAATAAACACTTGCAGATTCTACAAACGCAATGTTTCAAAACTGTTCTATCAAAAGAAACGTTCGAGTCTGTGAGTTGAATGCACTCATCACACAGGAGTTTCTGAGAATGCTTCTGTCTAGTTTTTAGGTGAAGATATTTCCTTTTCCAGCATAGGCCTCAAAACGCTCCAAATATCCTCTTGCAGATTCTACAAAAAGAGTGTTTCAAAACTGTTCTATCAAAAGGAAGGTTCAACTCTGTGAGTTGAATGAATGCATCGTGAAGAACTTTCTGAGAATGCTTCTCTGTAGTTTTTAGGTGAAGATATTCCATATCCCAGCACAGGCCTCGAAGTGCTCCAAATAACCACTTGCAGATTTTACCAAAAGAGTGTTTCAAAACAGCTCTTACTACAGGTAAGTTGAAGTCTGTGAGTTGAATGCACTCAACACAAAGAAGTTTCTGAGAATGCTTCTGTTCAGTTTTTATGTGAAGATATTTCCTTTTCCAGCATATGCCTCAAACGGCTCCAAATATCCACTTGCAGATTCTACAAAAAGAGTGTTTCCAAATTTCTCTTTCAATTGGTAGGTTCAACTCTGTGAGTTGAATGAACTCATCACAAAGAAGTTTCTGAGAATCCTTCTCTCTAGTTTTTATGTGAAGATATTTCCTTTTCCAACATAGGCCTCAAGGTGCTCCGAATAAACACTTGCAGATTCTACAAACGCAATGTTTCAAAACTGTTCTATCAAAAGAAACGTTCAAGTCTGTGAGTTGAATGCACTCATCAAACAGGAGTTTCTGAGGATGCTTCTGTCTAGTTTTTAGGTGAAGATATTTCCTTTTCCAGCATAGGCCTCAAAACGCTCCAAATATCCTCTTGTAGATTCTACAAAAAGAGTGTTTCAAAACTGTTCTATCAAAAGGAAGGTTCAACTCTGTGAGTTGAATGAATGCATCGTGAAGAACTTTCTGAGAATGCTTCTCTGTAGTTTTTAGGTGAAGATATTCCATATCCCAGCACAGGCCTCGAAGTGCTCCAAATAACCACTTGCAGATTTTACCAAAAGAGTGTTTCAAAACAGCTCTTACTACAGGTAAGTTGAAGTCTGTGAGTTGAATGCACTCAACACAAAGAAGTTTCTGAGAATGCTTCTGTTCAGTTTTTATGTGAAGATATTTCCTTTTCCAGCATAGGCCTCAAACGGCTCCAAATATCCACTTGCAGATTCTACAAAAAGAGTGTTTCCAAATTTCTCTTTGAATTGGTAGGTTCAACTCTGTGAGTTGAATGAACTCATAACAAAGAAGTTTCTGAGAATCCTTCTCTCTAGTTTTTATGTGAAGATATTTCCTTTTCCAACATAGGCCTCAAGGTGCTCCGAATAAACACTTGCAGATTCTACAAACGCAATGTTTCAAAACTGTTCTATCAAAACAAACGTTCAAGTCTGTGAGTTGAATGCACTCATCACACAGGAGTTTCTGAGGATGCTTCTGTCTAGTTTTTAGGTGAAAATATTTCCTTTTCCAGCATAGGCCTCAAAACGCTCCAAATATCCTCTTGCAGATTCTACAAAAAGAGTGTTTCAAAACTGTTCTATCAAAAGGAAGGTTCAACTCTGTGAGTTGAATGAATGCATCGTGAAGAACTTTCTGAGAATGCTTCTCTGTAGTTTTTAGGTGAAGATATTCCATATCCCAGCACAGGCCTCGAAGTGCTCCAAATAACCACTTGCAGATTTTACCAAAAGAGTGTTTCAAAACTGCCCTTTCTACAGGTAAGTTCAAGTCTGTGAGATGAATGCACTCAACACAAAGAAGTTTCTGAGAATGCTTCTGTTCAGTTTTTATGTGAAGATATTTCCTTTTCCAGCATAGGCCTCAAACGGCTCCAAATATCCACTTGCAGATTCTACAAAAAGAGTGTTTCCAAACTTCTCTATCAATTGGTAGGTTCAACTCTGTGACTTGAATGAAGTCATCACAAAGAAGTTTCTGAGAATCCTTCTCTCTAGTTTTTATGTGAAGATATTTCCTTTTCCAACATAGGCCTCAAGGTGCTCCGAATAAACACTTGCAGATTCTACAAACGTAATGTTTCCAAACTGTTCTATCAAAAGAAACGTTCAAGTCTGTGAGTTGAATGCACTCATCACACAGAAGTTTCTGAGGATGCTTCTGTCTAGTTTTTAGGTGAAGATATTTCCTTTTCCAGCATAGGCCTCAAAACGCTCCAAATATCCTCTTGTAGATTCTACAAAAAGAGTGTTTCAAAACTGTTCTATCAAAAGGAAGGTTCAACTCTGTGAGTTGAATGAATGCATCGTGAAGAACTTTCTGAGAATGCTTCTCTGTAGTTTTTAGGTGAAGATATTCCATATCCCAGCACAGGCATCAAAGTGCTCCAAATAACCACTTGCAGATTTTACCAAAAGAGTGTTTCAAAACTGCTCTTTCTACAGGTAAGTTCAAGTCGGTGAGTTGAATGCACTCAACACAAAGAAGTTTCTGAGAATGCTTCTGTTAAGTTTTTATGTGAAGATATTTCCTTTTCCAGCATAGGCCTCAAACGGCTCCAAATATCCACTTGCAGATTCTACAAAAACAGTGTTTCCAAACTTCTCTATCAATTGGTAGGTTCAACTCTGTGAGTTGAATGAACTCATCACAAAGAAGTTTCTGAGAATCCTTCTCTCTAGTTTTTATGTGAAGATATTTCCTTTTCCAACATAGGCCTCAAGGTGCTCCGAATAAACACTTGCAGATTCTACAAACGCAATGTTTCAAAACTGTTCTATCAAAAGAAACGTTCGAGTCTGTGAGTTGAATGCACTCATCACACAGGAGTTTCTGAGAATGCTTCTGTCTAGTTTTTAGGTGAAGATATTTCCTTTTCCAGCATAGGCCTCAAAACGCTCCAAATATCCTCTTGCAGATTCTACAAAAAGAGTGTTTCAAAACTGTTCTATCAAAAGGAAGGTTCAACTCTGTGAGTTGAATGAATGCATCGTGAAGAACTTTCTGAGAATGCTTCTCTGTAGTTTTTAGGTGAAGATATTCCATATCCCAGCACAGGCCTCGAAGTGCTCCAAATAACCACTTGCAGATTTTACCAAAAGAGTGTTTCAAAACAGCTCTTACTACAGGTAAGTTGAAGTCTGTGAGTTGAATGCACTCAACACAAAGAAGTTTCTGAGAATGCTTCTGTTCAGTTTTTATGTGAAGATATTTCCTTTTCCAGCATAGGCCTCAAACGGCTCCAAATATCCACTTGCAGATTCTACAAAAAGAGTGTTTCCAAATTTCTCTTTGAATTGGTAGGTTCAACTCTGTGAGTTGAATGAACTCATCACAAAGAAGTTTCTGAGAATCCTTCTCTCTAGTTTTTATGTGAAGATATTTCCTTTTCCAACATAGGCCTCAAGGTGCTCCGAATAAACACTTGCAGATTCTACAAACGCAATGTTTCAAAACTGTTCTATCAAAACAAACGTTCAAGTCTGTGAGTTGAATGCACTCATCACACAGGAGTTTCTGAGGATGCTTCTGTCTAGTTTTTAGGTGAAGATATTTCCTTTTCCAGCATAGGCCTCAAAACGCTCCAAATATCCTCTTGCAGATTCTACAAAAAGAGTGTTTCAAAACTGTTCTATCAAAAGGAAGGTTCAATTCTGTGAGTTGAATGAATGCATCGTGAAGAACTTTCTGAGAATGCTTCTCTGTAGTTTTTAGGTGAAGATATTCCATATCCCAGCACAGGCCTCGAAGTGCTCCAAATAACCACTTGCAGATTTTACCAAAAGAGTGTTTCAAAACTGCCCTTTCTACAGGTAAGTTCAAGTCTGTGAGATGAATGCACTCAACACAAAGAAGTTTCTGAGAATGCTTCTGTTCAGTTTTTATGTGAAGATATTTCCTTTTCCAGCATAGGCCTCAAACGGCTCCAAATATCCACTTGCAGATTCTACAAAAAGAGTGTTTCCAAACTTCTCTATCAATTGGTAGGTTCAACTCTGTGACTTGAATGAAGTCATCACAAAGAAGTTTCTGAGAATCCTTCTCTCTAGTTTTTATGTGAAGATATTTCCTTTTCCAACATAGGCCTCAAGGTGCTCCGAATAAACACTTGCAGATTCTACAAACGTAATGTTTCCAAACTGTTCTATCAAAAGAAACGTTCAAGTCTGTGAGTTGAATGCACTCATCACACAGAAGTTTCTGAGGATGCTTCTGTCTAGTTTTTAGGTGAAGATATTTCCTTTTCCAGCATAGGCCTCAAAACGCTCCAAATATCCTCTTGTAGATTCTACAAAAAGAGTGTTTCAAAACTGTTCTATCAAAAGGAAGGTTCAACTCTGTGAGTTGAATGAATGCATCGTGAAGAACTTTCTGAGAATGCTTCTCTGTAGTTTTTAGGTGAAGATATTCCATATCCCAGCACAGGCATCAAAGTGCTCCAAATAACCACTTGCAGATTTTACCAAAAGAGTGTTTCAAAACTGCTCTTTCTACAGGTAAGTTCAAGTCTGTGAGTTGAATGCACTCAACACAAAGAAGTTTCTGAGAATGCTTCTGTTAAGTTTTTATGTGAAGATATTTCCTTTTCCAGCATAGGCCTCAAACGGCTCCAAATATCCACTTGCAGATTCTACAAAAACAGTGTTTCCAAACTTCTCTATCAATTGGTAGGTTCAACTCTGTGAGTTGAATGAACTCATCACAAAGAAGTTTCTGAGAATCCTTCTCTCTAGTTTTTATGTGAAGATATTTCCTTTTCCAACATAGGCCTCAAGGTGCTCCGAATAAACACTTGCAGATTCTACAAACGCAATGTTTCAAAACTGTTCTATCAAAAGAAACGTTCGAGTCTGTGAGTTGAATGCACTCATCACACAGGAGTTTCTGAGAATGCTTCTGTCTAGTTTTTAGGTGAAGATATTTCCTTTTCCAGCATAGGCCTCAAAACGCTCCAAATATCCTCTTGCAGATTCTACAAAAAGAGTGTTTCAAAACTGTTCTATCAAAAGGAAGGTTCAACTCTGTGAGTTGAATGAATGCATCGTGAAGAACTTTCTGAGAATGCTTCTCTGTAGTTTTTAGGTGAAGATATTCCATATCCCAGCACAGGCCTCGAAGTGCTCCAAATAACCACTTGCAGATTTTACCAAAAGAGTGTTTCAAAACAGCTCTTACTACAGGTAAGTTGAAGTCAGTGAGTTGAATGCACTCAACACAAAGAAGTTTCTGAGAATGCTTCTGTTCAGTTTTTATGTGAAGATATTTCCTTTTCCAGCATAGGCCTCAAACGGCTCCAAATATCCACTTGCAGATTCTACAAAAAGAGTGTTTCCAAATTTCTCTTTGAATTGGTAGGTTCAACTCTGTGAGTTGAATGAACTCATCACAAAGAAGTTTCTGAGAATCCTTCTCTCTAGTTTTTATGTGAAGATATTTCCTTTTCCAACATAGGCCTCAAGGTGCTCCGAATAAACACTTGCAGATTCTACAAACGCAATGTTTCAAAACTGTTCTATCAAAACAAACGTTCAAGTCTGTGAGTTGAATGCACTCATCACACAGAAGTTTCTGAGGATGCTTCTGTCTAGTTTTTAGGTGAAGATATTTCCTTTTCCAGCATAGGCCTCAAAACGCTCCAAATATCCTCTTGCAGATTCTACAAAAAGAGTGTTTCAAAACTGTTCTATCAAAAGGAAGGTTCAATTCTGTGAGTTGAATGAATGCATCGTGAAGAACTTTCTGAGAATGCTTCTCTGTAGTTTTTAGGTGAAGATATTCCATATCCCAGCACAGGCCTCGAAGTGCTCCAAATAACCACTTGCAGATTTTACCAAAAGAGTGTTTCAAAACTGCCCTTTCTACAGGTAAGTTCAAGTCTGTGAGATGAATGCACTCAACACAAAGAAGTTTCTGAGAATGTTTCTGTTCAGTTTTTATGTGAAGATAGTTCCTTTTCCAGCATAGGCCTCAAACGGCTCCAAATATCCACTTGCAGATTCTACAAAAAGAGTGTTTCCAAACTTCTCTATCAATTGGTAGGTTCAACTCTGTGAGTTGAATGAACTCATCACAAAGAAGTTTCTGAGAATCCTTCTCTCTAGTTTTTATGTGAAGATATTTCCTTTTCCAACATAGGCCTCAAGGTGCTCCGAATAAACACTTGCAGATTCTACAAACGTAATGTTTCCAAACTGTTCTATCAAAAGAAACGTTCAAGTCTGTGAGTTGAATGCACTCATCACACAGAAGTTTCTGAGGATGCTTCTGTCTAGTTTTTAGGTGAAGATATTTCCTTTTCCAGCATAGGCCTCAAAACGCTCCAAATATCCTCTTGCAGATTCTACAAAAAGAGTGTTTCAAAACTCTTCTATCAAAAGGAAGGTTCAACTCTGTGAGTTGAATGAATGCATCGTGAAGAACTTTCTGAGAATGCTTCTCTGTAGTTTTTAGGTGAAGATATTCCATATCCCAGCACAGGCCTCGAAGTGCTCCAAATAACCACTTGCAGATTTTACCAAAAGAGTGTTTCAAAACTGCTCTTATTACACGTAAGTTCAAGTCTGTGAGTTGAATGCACTCAACACAAAGAAGTTTCTGAGAATGCTTCTGTTCAGTTTTTATGTGAAGTAATTTCCTTTTCCAGCATATGCCTCAAACGGCTCCAAATATCCACTTGCAGATTCTACAAAAAGAGTGTTTCCAAATTTCTCTTTCAATTGGTAGGTTCAACTCTGTGAGTTGAATGAACTCATCACAAAGAAGTTTCTGAGAATCCTTCTCTCTAGTTTTTATGTGAAGATATTTCCTTTTCCAACATAGGCCTCAAGGTGCTCCGAATAAACACTTGCAGATTCTACAAACGCAATGTTTCAAAACTGTTCTATCAAAACAAACGTTCAAGTCTGTGAGTTGAATGCACTCATCAAACAGGAGTTTCTGAGGATGCTTCTGTCTAGTTTTTAGGTGAAGATATTTCCTTTTCCAGCATAGGCCTCAAAACGCTCCAAATATCCTCTTGTAGATTCTACAAAAAGAGTGTTTCAAAACTGTTCTATCAAAAGGAAGGTTCAACTCTGTGAGTTGAATGAATGCATCGTGAAGAACTTTCTGAGAATGCTTCTCTGTAGTTTTTAGGTGAAGATATTCCATATCCCAGCACAGGCCTCGAAGTGCTCCAAATAACCACTTGCAGATTTTACCAAAAGAGTGTTTCAAAACAGCTCTTACTACAGGTAAGTTGAAGTCTGTGAGTTGAATGCACTCAACACAAAGAAGTTTCTGAGAATGCTTCTGTTCAGATTTTATGTGAAGATATTTCCTTTTCCAGCATAGGCCTCAAACGGCTCCAAATATCCACTTGCAGATTCTACAAAAAGAGTGTTTCCAAATTTCTCTTTGAATTGGTAGGTTCAACTCTGTGAGTTGAATGAACTCATAACAAAGAAGTTTCTGAGAATCCTTCTCTCTAGTTTTTATGTGAAGATATTTCCTTTTCCAACATAGGCCTCAAGGTGCTCCGAATAAACACTTGCAGATTCTACAAACGCAATGTTTCAAAACTGTTCTATCAAAACAAACGTTCAAGTCTGTGAGTTGAATGCACTCATCACACAGGAGTTTCTGAGGATGCTTCTGTCTAGTTTTTAGGTGAAGATATTTCCTTTTCCAGCATAGGCCTCAAAACGCTCCAAATATCCTCTTGCAGATTCTACAAAAAGAGTGTTTCAAAACTGTTCTATCAAAAGGAAGGTTCAACTCTGTGAGTTGAATGAATGCATCGGGAAGAACTTTCTGAGAATGCTTCTCTGTAGTTTTTAGGTGAAGATATTCCATATCCCAGCACAGGCCTCGAAGTGCTCCAAATAACCACTTGCAGATTTTACCAAAAGAGTGTTTCAAAACTGCCCTTTCTACAGGTAAGTTCAAGTCTGTGAGATGAATGCACTCAACACAAAGAAGTTTCTGAGAATGCTTCTGTTCAGTTTTTATGTGAAGATACTTCCTTTTCCAGCATAGGCCTCAAACGGCTCCAAATATCCACTTGCAGATTCTACAAAAAGAGTGTTTCCAAACTTCTCTATCAATTGGTAGGTTCAACTCTGTGACTTGAATGAAGTCATCACAAAGAAGTTTCTGAGAATCCTTCTCTCTAGTTTTTATGTGAAGATATTTCCTTTTCCAACATAGGCCTCAAGGTGCTCCGAATAAACACTTGCAGATTCTACAAACGTAATGTTTCCAAACTGTTCTATCAAAAGAAACGTTCAAGTCTGTGAGTTGAATGCACTCATCACACAGAAGTTTCTGAGGATGCTTCTGTCTAGTTTTTAGGTGAAGATATTTCCTTTTCCAGCATAGGCCTCAAAACGCTCCAAATATCCTCTTGTAGATTCTACAAAAAGAGTGTTTCAAAACTGTTCTATCAAAAGGAAGGTTCAACTCTGTGAGTTGAATGAATGCATCGTGAAGAACTTTCTGAGAATGCTTCTCTGTAGTTTTTAGGTGAAGATATTCCATATCCCAGCACAGGCATCAAAGTGCTCCAAATAACCACTTGCAGATTTTACCAAAAGAGTGTTTCAAAACTGCTCTTTCTACAGGTAAGTTCAAGTCTGTGAGTTGAATGCACTCAACACAAAGAAGTTTCTGAGAATGCTTCTGTTAAGTTTTTATGTGAAGATATTTCCTTTTCCAGCATAGGCCTCAAACGGCTCCAAATATCCACTTGCAGATTCTACAAAAACAGTGTTTCCAAACTTCTCTATCAATTGGTAGGTTCAACTCTGTGAGTTGAATGAACTCATCACAAAGAAGTTTCTGAGAATCCTTCTCTCTAGTTTTTATGTGAAGATATTTCCTTTTCCAACATAGGCCTCAAGGTGCTCCGAATAAACACTTGCAGATTCTACAAACGCAATGTTTCAAAACTGTTCTATCAAAAGAAACGTTCGAGTCTGTGAGTTGAATGCACTCATCACACAGGAGTTTCTGAGAATGCTTCTGTCTAGTTTTTAGGTGAAGATATTTCCTTTTCCAGCATAGGCCTCAAAACGCTCCAAATATCCTCTTGCAGATTCTACAAAAAGAGTGTTTCAAAACTGTTCTATCAAAAGGAAGGTTCAACTCTGTGAGTTGAATGAATGCATCGTGAAGAACTTTCTGAGAATGCTTCTCTGTAGTTTTTAGGTGAAGATATTCCATATCCCAGCACAGGCCTCGAAGTGCTCCAAATAACCACTTGCAGATTTTACCAAAAGAGTGTTTCAAAACTGCTCTTTCTACAGGTAAGTTCAAGTCTGTGAGTTGAATGCACTCAACACAAAGAAGTTTCTGAGAATGCTTCTGTTCAGTTTTTATGTGAAGATATTTCCTTTTCCAGCATAGGCCTCAAACGGCTCCAAATATCCACTTGCAGATTCTACAAAAAGAGTGTTTCCAAACTTCTCTATCAATTGGTAGGTTCAGCTCCGTGAGTTGAATGAACTCATCACAAAGAAGTTTCTGAGAATCCTTCTCTCTAGTTTTTATGTGAAGATATTTCCTTTTCCAACATAGGCCTCAAGGTGCTCCGAATAAACACTTGCAGATTCTACAAACGCAATGTTTCAAAACTGTTCTATCAAAACAAACGTTGAAGTCTGTGAGTTGAATGCACTCATCACACAGGAGTTTCTGAGAATGCTTCTGTCTAGTTTTTAGGTGAAGATATTTCCTTTTCCAGCATAGGCCTCAAAACGCTCCAAATATCCTCTTGCAGATTCTAGAAAAAGAGTGTTTCAAAACTGTTCTATCAAAAGGAAGGTTCAACTCTGTGAGTTGAATGAATGCATCGTGAAGAACTTTCTGAGAATGCTTCTCTGTAGTTTTTAGGTGAAGATATTCCATATCCCAGCACAGGCCTCGAAGTGCTCCAAATAACCACTTGCAGATTTTACCAAAAGAGTGTTTCAAAACTGCCCTTTCTACAGGTAAGTTCAAGTCTGTGAGTTGAATGCACTCAACACAAAGAAGTTTCTGAGAATGTTTCTGTTCAGTTTTTATGTGAAGATAGTTCCTTTTCCAGCATAGGCCTCAAACGGCTCCAAATATCCACTTGCAGATTCTACAAAAAGAGTGTTTCCAAACTTCTCTATCAATTGGTAGGTTCAACTCTGTGAGTTGAATGAACTCATCACAAAGAAGTTTCTGAGAATCCTTCTCTCTAGTTTTTATGTGAAGATATTTCCTTTTCCAACATAGGCCTCAAGGTGCTCCGAATAAACACTTGCAGATTCTAGAAACGTAATGTTTCCAAACTGTTCTATCAAAAGAAACGTTCAAGTCTGTGAGTTGAATGCACTCATCACACAGAAGTTTCTGAGGATGCTTCTGTCTAGTTTTTAGGTGAAGATATTTCCTTTTCCAGCATAGGCCTCAAAACGCTCCAAATATCCTCTTGCAGATTCTACAAAAAGAGTGTTTCAAAACTGTTCTATCAAAAGGAAGGTTCAACTCTGTGAGTTGAATGAATGCATCGTGAAGAACTTTCTGAGAATGCTTCTCTGTAGTTTTTAGGTGAAGATATTCCATATCCCAGCACAGGCCTCGAAGTGCTCCAAATAACCACTTGCAGATTTTACCAAAAGAGTGTTTCAAAACTGCTCTTATTACACGTAAGTTCAAGTCTGTGAGTTGAATGCACTCAACACAAAGAAGTTTCTGAGAATGCTTCTGTTCAGTTTTTATGTGAAGTTATTTCCTTTTCCAGCATATGCCTCAAACGGCTCCAAATATCCACTTGCAGATTCTACAAAAAGAGTGTTTCCAAATTTCTCTTTCAATTGGTAGGTTCAACTCTGTGAGTTGAATGAACTCATCACAAAGAAGTTTCTGAGAATCCTTCTCTCTAGTTTTTATGTGAAGATATTTCCTTTTCCAACATAGGCCTCAAGGTGCTCCGAATAAACACTTGCAGATTCTACAAACGCAATGTTTCAAAACTGTTCTATCAAAACAAACGTTCAAGTCTGTGAGTTGAATGCACTCATCAAACAGGAGTTTCTGAGGATGCTTCTGTCTAGTTTTTAGGTGAAGATATTTCCTTTTCCAGCATAGGCCTCAAAACGCTCCAAATATCCTCTTGTAGATTCTACAAAAAGAGTGTTTCAAAACTGTTCTATCAAAAGGAAGGTTCAACTCTGTGAGTTGAATGAATGCATCGTGAAGAACTTTCTGAGAATGCTTCTCTGTAGTTTTTAGGTGAAGATATTCCATATCCCAGCACAGGCCTCGAAGTGCTCCAAATAACCACTTGCAGATTTTACCAAAAGAGTGTTTCAAAACTGCTCTTTCTACAGGTAAGTTCAAGTCTGTGAGTTGAATGCACTCAACACAAAGAAGTTTCTGAGAATGCTTCTGTTCAGTTTTTATGTGAAGATATTTCCTTTTCCAGCATAGGCCTCAAACGGCTCCAAATATCCACTTGCAGATTCTACAAAAAGAGTGTTTCCAAACTTCTCTATCAATTGGTAGGTTCAGCTCCGTGAGTTGAATGAACTCATCACAAAGAAGTTTCTGAGAATCCTTCTCTCTAGTTTTTATGTGAAGATATTTCCTTTTCCAACATAGGCCTCAAGGTGCTCCGAATAAACACTTGCAGATTCTACAAACGTAATGATTCCAAACTGTTCTATCAAAAGAAACGTTCGAGTCTGTGAGTTGAATGCACTCATCACACAGAAGTTTCTGAGAATGCTTCTGTCTAGTTTTTAGGTGAAGATATTTCCTTTTCCAGCATAGGCCTCAAAACGCTCCAAATATCCTCTTGCAGATTCTACAAAAAGAGTGTTTCCAAACTGTTCTATCAAAAGGAAGGTTCAACTCTGTGAGTTGAATGAATGCATTGTGAAGAACTTTCTGAGAATGCTTCTCTGTAGTTTTTAGGTGAAGATATTCCATATCCCAGCACAGGCCTCGAAGTGCTCCAAATAACCACTTGCAGATTTTACCAAAATAGTGTTTCAAAACTGCTCTTTCTACAGGTAAGTTCAAGTCTGTGAGTTGAATGCACTCAACACAAAGAAGTTTCTGAGAATGCTTCTGTTCAGTTTTTATGTGAAGATATTTCCTTTTCCAGCATAGGCCTCAAACGGCTCCAAATATCCACTTGCAGATTCTACAAAAAGAGTGTTTCCAAACTTCTCTATCAATTGGTAGGTTCAACTCTGTGAGTAGAATGAACTCATCACAAAGAAGTTTCTGAGAATCCTTCTCTCTAGTTTTTATGTGAAGATATTTCCTATTACAACATAGGCCTCAAGGTGCTCCGAATAAACACTTGCAGATTCTACAAACGTAATGTTTCCAAACTGTTCTATCAAAAGAAACGTTCAAGTCTGTGAGTTGAATGCACTCATCATACAGAAGTTTCTGAGAATGCTTCTGTCTAGTTTTTAGGTGAAGATATTTCCTTTTCCAGCATAGGCCTCAAAACGCTCCAAATATCCTCTTGCAGATTCTACAAAAAGAGTGTTTCCAAACTGTTCTATCAAAAGGAAGGTTCAACTCTGTGAGTTGAATGAATGCATCGTGAAGAACTTTCTGAGAATGCTTCTCTGTAGTTTTTAGGTGAAGATATTCCATATCCCAGCACAGGCCTCGAAGTGCTCCAAATAACCACTTGCAGATTTTACCAAAAGAGTGTTTCAAAACAGCTCTTACTACAGGTAAGTTGAAGTCTGTGAGTTGAATGCACTCAACACAAAGAAGTTTCTGAGAATGCTTCTGTTCAGTTTTTATGTGAAGATATTTCCTTTTCCAGCATAGGCCTCAAACGGCTCCAAATATCCACTTGCAGATTCTACAAAAAGAGTGTTTCCAAATTTCTCTTTCAATTGGTAGGTTCAACTCTGTGAGTTGAATGAACTCATCACAAAGAAGTTTCTGAGAATCCTTCTCTCTAGTTTTTATGTGAAGATATTTCCTTTTCCAACATAGGCCTCAAGGTGCTCCGAATAAACACTTGCAGATTCTACAAACGCAATGTTTCAAAACTGTTCTATCAAAACAAACGTTCAAGTCTGTGAGTTGAATGCACTCATCACACAGGAGTTTCTGAGGATGCTTCTGTCTAGTTTTTAGGTGAAGATATTTCCTTTTCCAGCATAGGCCTCAAAACGCTCCAAATATCCTCTTGCAGATTCTACAAAAAGAGTGTTTCAAAACTGTTCTATCAAAAGGAAGGTTCAATTCTGTGAGTTGAATGAATGCATCGTGAAGAACTTTCTGAGAATGCTTCTCTGTAGTTTTTAGGTGAAGATATTCCATATCCCAGCACAGGCCTCGAAGTGCTCCAAATAACCACTTGCAGATTTTACCAAAAGAGTGTTTCAAAACTGCCCATTCTACAGGTAAGTTCAAGTCTGTGAGATGAATGCACTCAACACAAAGAAGTTTCTGAGAATGTTTCTGTTCAGTTTTTATGTGAAGATAGTTCCTTTTCCAGCATAGGCCTCAAACGGCTCCAAATATCCACTTGCAGATTCTACAAAAAGAGTGTTTCCAAACTTCTCTATCAATTGGTAGGTTCAACTCTGTGAGTTGAATGAACTCATCACAAAGAAGTTTCTGAGAATCCTTCTCTCTAGTTTTTATGTGAAGATATTTCCTTTTCCAACATAGGCCTCAAGGTGCTCCGAATAAACACTTGCAGATTCTACAAACGTAATGTTTCCAAACTGTTCTATCAAAAGAAACGTTCAAGTCTGTGAGTTGAATGCACTCATCACACAGAAGTTTCTGAGGATGCTTCTGTCTAGTTTTTAGGTGAAGATATTTCCTTTTCCAGCATAGGCCTCAAAACGCTCCAAATATCCTCTTGCAGATTCTACAAAAAGAGTGTTTCAAAACTCTTCTATCAAAAGGAAGGTTCAACTCTGTGAGTTGAATGAATGCATCGTGAAGAACTTTCTGAGAATGCTTCTCTGTAGTTTTTAGGTGAAGATATTCCATATCCCAGCACAGGCCTCGAAGTGCTCCAAATAACCACTTGCAGATTTTACCAAAAGAGTGTTTCAAAACTGCTCTTATTACACGTAAGTTCAAGTCTGTGAGTTGAATGCACTCAACACAAAGAAGTTTCTGAGAATGCTTCTGTTCAGTTTTTATGTGAAGTTATTTCCTTTTCCAGCATATGCCTCAAACGGCTCCAAATATCCACTTGCAGATTCTACAAAAAGAGTGTTTCCAAATTTCTCTTTCAATTGGTAGGTTCAACTCTGTGAGTTGAATGAACTCATCACAAAGAAGTTTCTGAGAATCCTTCTCTCTAGTTTTTATGTGAAGATATTTCCTTTTCCAACATAGGCCTCAAGGTGCTCCGAATAAACACTTGCAGATTCTACAAACGCAATGTTTCAAAACTGTTCTATCAAAAGAAACGTTCAAGTCTGTGAGTTGAATGCACTCATCAAACAGGAGTTTCTGAGGATGCTTCTGTCTAGTTTTTAGGTGAAGATATTTCCTTTTCCAGCATAGGCCTCAAAACGCTCCAAATATCCTCTTGTAGATTCTACAAAAAGAGTGTTTCAAAACTGTTCTATCAAAAGGAAGGTTCAACTCTGTGAGTTGAATGAATGCATCGTGAAGAACTTTCTGAGAATGCTTCTCTGTAGTTTTTAGGTGAAGATATTCCATATCCCAGCACAGGCCTCGAAGTGCTCCAAATAACCACTTGCAGATTTTACCAAAAGAGTGTTTCAAAACAGCTCTTACTACAGGTAAGTTGAAGTCTGTGAGTTGAATGCACTCAACACAAAGAAGTTTCTGAGAATGCTTCTGTTCAGTTTTTATGTGAAGATATTTCCTTTTCCAGCATAGGCCTCAAACGGCTCCAAATATCCACTTGCAGATTCTACAAAAAGAGTGTTTCCAAATTTCTCTTTGAATTGGTAGGTTCAACTCTGTGAGTTGAATGAACTCATAACAAAGAAGTTTCTGAGAATCCTTCTCTCTAGTTTTTATGTGAAGATATTTCCTTTTCCAACATAGGCCTCAAGGTGCTCCGAATAAACACTTGCAGATTCTACAAACGCAATGTTTCAAAACTGTTCTATCAAAACAAACGTTCAAGTCTGTGAGTTGAATGCACTCATCACACAGGAGTTTCTGAGGATGCTTCTGTCTAGTTTTTAGGTGAAGATATTTCCTTTTCCAGCATAGGCCTCAAAACGCTCCAAATATCCTCTTGCAGATTCTACAAAAAGAGTGTTTCAAAACTGTTCTATCAAAAGGAAGGTTCAACTCTGTGAGTTGAATGAATGCATCGTGAAGAACTTTCTGAGAATGCTTCTCTGTAGTTTTTAGGTGAAGATATTCCATATCCCAGCACAGGCCTCGAAGTGCTCCAAATAACCACTTGCAGATTTTACCAAAAGAGTGTTTCAAAACTGCCCTTTCTACAGGTAAGTTCAAGTCTGTGAGATGAATGCACTCAACACAAAGAAGTTTCTGAGAATGCTTCTGTTCAGTTTTTATGTGAAGATATTTCCTTTTCCAGCATAGGCCTCAAACGGCTCCAAATATCCACTTGCAGATTCTACAAAAACAGTGTTTCCAAACTTCTCTATCAATTGGTAGGTTCAACTCTGTGAGTTGAATGAACTCATCACAAAGAAGTTTCTGAGAATCCTTCTCTCTAGTTTTTATGTGAAGATATTTCCTTTTCCAACATAGGCCTCAAGGTGCTCCGAATAAACACTTGCAGATTCTACAAACGCAATGTTTCAAAACTGTTCTATCAAAAGAAACGTTCGAGTCTGTGAGTTGAATGCACTCATCACACAGGAGTTTCTGAGAATGCTTCTGTCTAGTTTTTAGGTGAAGATATTTCCTTTTCCAGCATAGGCCTCAAAACGCTCCAAATATCCTCTTGCAGATTCTACAAAAAGAGTGTTTCAAAACTGTTCTATCAAAAGGAAGGTTCAACTCTGTGAGTTGAATGAATGCATCGTGAAGAACTTTCTGAGAATGCTTCTCTGTAGTTTTTAGGTGAAGATATTCCATATCCCAGCACAGGCCTCGAAGTGCTCCAAATAACCACTTGCAGATTTTACCAAAAGAGTGTTTCAAAACAGCTCTTACTACAGGTAAGTTGAAGTCTGTGAGTTGAATGCACTCAACACAAAGAAGTTTCTGAGAATGCTTCTGTTCAGTTTTTATGTGAAGATATTTCCTTTTCCAGCATATGCCTCAAACGGCTCCAAATATCCACTTGCAGATTCTACAAAAAGAGTGTTTCCAAATTTCTCTTTCAATTGGTAGGTTCAACTCTGTGAGTTGAATGAACTCATCACAAAGAAGTTTCTGAGAATCCTTCTCTCTAGTTTTTATGTGAAGATATTTCCTTTTCCAACATAGGCCTCAAGGTGCTCCGAATAAACACTTGCAGATTCTACAAACGCAATGTTTCAAAACTGTTCTATCAAAAGAAACGTTCAAGTCTGTGAGTTGAATGCACTCATCAAACAGGAGTTTCTGAGGATGCTTCTGTCTAGTTTTTAGGTGAAGATATTTCCTTTTCCAGCATAGGCCTCAAAACGCTCCAAATATCCTCTTGTAGATTCTACAAAAAGAGTGTTTCAAAACTGTTCTATCAAAAGGAAGGTTCAACTCTGTGAGTTGAATGAATGCATCGTGAAGAACTTTCTGAGAATGCTTCTCTGTAGTTTTTAGGTGAAGATATTCCATATCCCAGCACAGGCCTCGAAGTGCTCCAAATAACCACTTGCAGATTTTACCAAAAGAGTGTTTCAAAACAGCTCTTACTACAGGTAAGTTGAAGTCTGTGAGTTGAATGCACTCAACACAAAGAAGTTTCTGAGAATGCTTCTGTTCAGTTTTTATGTGAAGATATTTCCTTTTCCAGCATAGGCCTCAAACGGCTCCAAATATCCACTTGCAGATTCTACAAAAAGAGTGTTTCCAAATTTCTCTTTGAATTGGTAGGTTCAACTCTGTGAGTTGAATGAACTCATAACAAAGAAGTTTCTGAGAATCCTTCTCTCTAGTTTTTATGTGAAGATATTTCCTTTTCCAACATAGGCCTCAAGGTGCTCCGAATAAACACTTGCAGATTCTACAAACGCAATGTTTCAAAACTGTTCTATCAAAACAAACGTTCAAGTCTGTGAGTTGAATGCACTCATCACACAGGAGTTTCTGAGGATGCTTCTGTCTAGTTTTTAGGTGAAAATATTTCCTTTTCCAGCATAGGCCTCAAAACGCTCCAAATATCCTCTTGCAGATTCTACAAAAAGAGTGTTTCAAAACTGTTCTATCAAAAGGAAGGTTCAACTCTGTGAGTTGAATGAATGCATCGTGAAGAACTTTCTGAGAATGCTTCTCTGTAGTTTTTAGGTGAAGATATTCCATATCCCAGCACAGGCCTCGAAGTGCTCCAAATAACCACTTGCAGATTTTACCAAAAGAGTGTTTCAAAACTGCCCTTTCTACAGGTAAGTTCAAGTCTGTGAGATGAATGCACTCAACACAAAGAAGTTTCTGAGAATGCTTCTGTTCAGTTTTTATGTGAAGATATTTCCTTTTCCAGCATAGGCCTCAAACGGCTCCAAATATCCACTTGCAGATTCTACAAAAAGAGTGTTTCCAAACTTCTCTATCAATTGGTAGGTTCAACTCTGTGACTTGAATGAAGTCATCACAAAGAAGTTTCTGAGAATCCTTCTCTCTAGTTTTTATGTGAAGATATTTCCTTTTCCAACATAGGCCTCAAGGTGCTCCGAATAAACACTTGCAGATTCTACAAACGTAATGTTTCCAAACTGTTCTATCAAAAGAAACGTTCAAGTCTGTGAGTTGAATGCACTCATCACACAGAAGTTTCTGAGGATGCTTCTGTCTAGTTTTTAGGTGAAGATATTTCCTTTTCCAGCATAGGCCTCAAAACGCTCCAAATATCCTCTTGTAGATTCTACAAAAAGAGTGTTTCAAAACTGTTCTATCAAAAGGAAGGTTCAACTCTGTGAGTTGAATGAATGCATCGTGAAGAACTTTCTGAGAATGCTTCTCTGTAGTTTTTAGGTGAAGATATTCCATATCCCAGCACAGGCATCAAAGTGCTCCAAATAACCACTTGCAGATTTTACCAAAAGAGTGTTTCAAAACTGCTCTTTCTACAGGTAAGTTCAAGTCTGTGAGTTGAATGCACTCAACACAAAGAAGTTTCTGAGAATGCTTCTGTTAAGTTTTTATGTGAAGATATTTCCTTTTCCAGCATAGGCCTCAAACGGCTCCAAATATCCACTTGCAGATTCTACAAAAACAGTGTTTCCAAACTTCTCTATCAATTGGTAGGTTCAACTCTGTGAGTTGAATGAACTCATCACAAAGAAGTTTCTGAGAATCCTTCTCTCTAGTTTTTATGTGAAGATATTTCCTTTTCCAACATAGGCCTCAAGGTGCTCCGAATAAACACTTGCAGATTCTACAAACGCAATGTTTCAAAACTGTTCTATCAAAAGAAACGTTCGAGTCTGTGAGTTGAATGCACTCATCACACAGGAGTTTCTGAGAATGCTTCTGTCTAGTTTTTAGGTGAAGATATTTCCTTTTCCAGCATAGGCCTCAAAACGCTCCAAATATCCTCTTGCAGATTCTACAAAAAGAGTGTTTCAAAACTGTTCTATCAAAAGAAACGTTCGAGTCTGTGAGTTGAATGCACTCATCACACAGGAGTTTCTGAGAATGCTTCTGTCTAGTTTTTAGGTGAAGATATTTCCTTTTCCAGCATAGGCCTCAAAACGCTCCAAATATCCTCTTGCAGATTCTACAAAAAGAGTGTTTCAAAACTGTTCTATCAAAAGGAAGGTTCAACTCTGTGAGTTGAATGAATGCATCGTGAAGAACTTTCTGAGAATGCTTCTCTGTAGTTTTTAGGTGAAGATATTCCATATCCCAGCACAGGCCTCGAAGTGCTCCAAATAACCACTTGCAGATTTTACCAAAAGAGTGTTTCAAAACAGCTCTTACTACAGGTAAGTTGAAGTCAGTGAGTTGAATGCACTCAACACAAAGAAGTTTCTGAGAATGCTTCTGTTCAGTTTTTATGTGAAGATATTTCCTTTTCCAGCATAGGCCTCAAACGGCTCCAAATATCCACTTGCAGATTCTACAAAAAGAGTGTTTCCAAATTTCTCTTTGAATTGGTAGGTTCAACTCTGTGAGTTGAATGAACTCATCACAAAGAAGTTTCTGAGAATCCTTCTCTCTAGTTTTTATGTGAAGATATTTCCTTTTCCAACATAGGCCTCAAGGTGCTCCGAATAAACACTTGCAGATTCTACAAACGCAATGTTTCAAAACTGTTCTATCAAAACAAACGTTCAAGTCTGTGAGTTGAATGCACTCATCACACAGAAGTTTCTGAGGATGCTTCTGTCTAGTTTTTAGGTGAAGATATTTCCTTTTCCAGCATAGGCCTCAAAACGCTCCAAATATCCTCTTGCAGATTCTACAAAAAGAGTGTTTCAAAACTGTTCTATCAAAAGGAAGGTTCAATTCTGTGAGTTGAATGAATGCATCGTGAAGAACTTTCTGAGAATGCTTCTCTGTAGTTTTTAGGTGAAGATATTCCATATCCCAGCACAGGCCTCGAAGTGCTCCAAATAACCACTTGCAGATTTTACCAAAAGAGTGTTTCAAAACTGCCCTTTCTACAGGTAAGTTCAAGTCTGTGAGATGAATGCACTCAACACAAAGAAGTTTCTGAGAATGTTTCTGTTCAGTTTTTATGTGAAGATAGTTCCTTTTCCAGCATAGGCCTCAAACGGCTCCAAATATCCACTTGCAGATTCTACAAAAAGAGTGTTTCCAAACTTCTCTATCAATTGGTAGGTTCAACTCTGTGAGTTGAATGAACTCATCACAAAGAAGTTTCTGAGAATCCTTCTCTCTAGTTTTTATGTGAAGATATTTCCTTTTCCAACATAGGCCTCAAGGTGCTCCGAATAAACACTTGCAGATTCTACAAACGTAATGTTTCCAAACTGTTCTATCAAAAGAAACGTTCAAGTCTGTGAGTTGAATGCACTCATCACACAGAAGTTTCTGAGGATGCTTCTGTCTAGTTTTTAGGTGAAGATATTTCCTTTTCCAGCATAGGCCTCAAAACGCTCCAAATATCCTCTTGCAGATTCTACAAAAAGAGTGTTTCAAAACTCTTCTATCAAAAGGAAGGTTCAACTCTGTGAGTTGAATGAATGCATCGTGAAGAACTTTCTGAGAATGCTTCTCTGTAGTTTTTAGGTGAAGATATTCCATATCCCAGCACAGGCCTCGAAGTGCTCCAAATAACCACTTGCAGATTTTACCAAAAGAGTGTTTCAAAACTGCTCTTATTACACGTAAGTTCAAGTCTGTGAGTTGAATGCACTCAACACAAAGAAGTTTCTGAGAATGCTTCTGTTCAGTTTTTATGTGAAGTTATTTCCTTTTCCAGCATATGCCTCAAACGGCTCCAAATATCCACTTGCAGATTCTACAAAAAGAGTGTTTCCAAATTTCTCTTTCAATTGGTAGGTTCAACTCTGTGAGTTGAATGAACTCATCACAAAGAAGTTTCTGAGAATCCTTCTCTCTAGTTTTTATGTGAAGATATTTCCTTTTCCAACATAGGCCTCAAGGTGCTCCGAATAAACACTTGCAGATTCTACAAACGCAATGTTTCAAAACTGTTCTATCAAAACAAACGTTCAAGTCTGTGAGTTGAATGCACTCATCAAACAGGAGTTTCTGAGGATGCTTCTGTCTAGTTTTTAGGTGAAGATATTTCCTTTTCCAGCATAGGCCTCAAAACGCTCCAAATATCCTCTTGTAGATTCTACAAAAAGAGTGTTTCAAAACTGTTCTATCAAAAGGAAGGTTCAACTCTGTGAGTTGAATGAATGCATCGTGAAGAACTTTCTGAGAATGCTTCTCTGTAGTTTTTAGGTGAAGATATTCCATATCCCAGCACAGGCCTCGAAGTGCTCCAAATAACCACTTGCAGATTTTACCAAAAGAGTGTTTCAAAACAGCTCTTACTACAGGTAAGTTGAAGTCTGTGAGTTGAATGCACTCAACACAAAGAAGTTTCTGAGAATGCTTCTGTTCAGTTTTTATGTGAAGATATTTCCTTTTCCAGCATAGGCCTCAAACGGCTCCAAATATCCACTTGCAGATTCTACAAAAAGAGTGTTTCCAAATTTCTCTTTGAATTGGTAGGTTCAACTCTGTGAGTTGAATGAACTCATAACAAAGAAGTTTCTGAGAATCCTTCTCTCTAGTTTTTATGTGAAGATATTTCCTTTTCCAACATAGGCCTCAAGGTGCTCCGAATAAACACTTGCAGATTCTACAAACGCAATGTTTCAAAACTGTTCTATCAAAACAAACGTTCAAGTCTGTGAGTTGAATGCACTCATCACACAGGAGTTTCTGAGGATGCTTCTGTCTAGTTTTTAGGTGAAGATATTTCCTTTTCCAGCATAGGCCTCAAAACGCTCCAAATATCCTCTTGCAGATTCTACAAAAAGAGTGTTTCAAAACTGTTCTATCAAAAGGAAGGTTCAACTCTGTGAGTTGAATGAATGCATCGGGAAGAACTTTCTGAGAATGCTTCTCTGTAGTTTTTAGGTGAAGATATTCCATATCCCAGCACAGGCCTCGAAGTGCTCCAAATAACCACTTGCAGATTTTACCAAAAGAGTGTTTCAAAACTGCCCTTTCTACAGGTAAGTTCAAGTCTGTGAGATGAATGCACTCAACACAAAGAAGTTTCTGAGAATGCTTCTGTTCAGTTTTTATGTGAAGATATTTCCTTTTCCAGCATAGGCCTCAAACGGCTCCAAATATCCACTTGCAGATTCTACAAAAAGAGTGTTTCCAAACTTCTCTATCAATTGGTAGGTTCAACTCTGTGACTTGAATGAAGTCATCACAAAGAAGTTTCTGAGAATCCTTCTCTCTAATTTTTATGTGAAGATATTTCCTTTTCCAACATAGGCCTCAAGGTGCTCCGAATAAACACTTGCAGATTCTACAAACGTAATGTTTCCAAACTGTTCTATCAAAAGAAACGTTCAAGTCTGTGAGTTGAATGCACTCATCACACAGAAGTTTCTGAGGATGCTTCTGTCTAGTTTTTAGGTGAAGATATTTCCTTTTCCAGCATAGGCCTCAAAACGCTCCAAATATCCTCTTGTAGATTCTACAAAAAGAGTGTTTCAAAACTGTTCTATCAAAAGGAAGGTTCAACTCTGTGAGTTGAATGAATGCATCGTGAAGAACTTTCTGAGAATGCTTCTCTGTAGTTTTTAGGTGAAGATATTCCATATCCCAGCACAGGCATCAAAGTGCTCCAAATAACCACTTGCAGATTTTACCAAAAGAGTGTTTCAAAACTGCTCTTTCTACAGGTAAGTTCAAGTCTGTGAGTTGAATGCACTCAACACAAAGAAGTTTCTGAGAATGCTTCTGTTAAGTTTTTATGTGAAGATATTTCCTTTTCCAGCATAGGCCTCAAACGGCTCCAAATATCCACTTGCAGATTCTACAAAAACAGTGTTTCCAAACTTCTCTATCAATTGGTAGGTTCAACTCTGTGAGTTGAATGAACTCATCACAAAGAAGTTTCTGAGAATCCTTCTCTCTAGTTTTTATGTGAAGATATTTCCTTTTCCAACATAGGCCTCAAGGTGCTCCGAATAAACACTTGCAGATTCTACAAACGCAATGTTTCAAAACTGTTCTATCAAAAGAAACGTTCGAGTCTGTGAGTTGAATGCACTCATCACACAGGAGTTTCTGAGAATGCTTCTGTCTAGTTTTTAGGTGAAGATATTTCCTTTTCCAGCATAGGCCTCAAAACGCTCCAAATATCCTCTTGCAGATTCTACAAAAAGAGTGTTTCAAAACTGTTCTATCAAAAGGAAGGTTCAACTCTGTGAGTTGAATGAATGCATCGTGAAGAACTTTCTGACAATGCTTCTCTGTAGTTTTTAGGTGAAGATATTCCATATCCCAGCACAGGCCTCGAAGTGCTCCAAATAACCACTTGCAGATTTTACCAAAAGAGTGTTTCAAAACTGCTCTTATTACACGTAAGTTCAAGTCTGTGAGTTGAATGCACTCAACACAAAGAAGTTTCTGAGAATGCTTCTGTTCAGTTTTTATGTGAAGTTATTTCCTTTTCCAGCATAGGCCTCAAACGGCTCCAAATATCCACTTGCAGATTCTACAAAAAGAGTGTTTCCAAATTTCTCTATCAATTGGTAGGTTCAACTCTGTGAGTTGAATGAACTCATCACAAAGAAGTTTCTGAGAATCCTTCTCTCTAGTTTTTATGTGAAGATATTTCCTTTTCCAACATAGGCCTCAAGGTGCTCCGAATAAACACTTGCAGATTCTACAAACGCAATGTTTCAAAACTGTTCTATCAAAAGAAACGTTCAAGTCTGTGAGTTGAATGCACTCATCACACAGGAGTTTCTGAGGATGCTTCTGTCTAGTTTTTAGGTGAAGATATTTCCTTTTCCAGCATAGGCCTCAAAACGCTCCAAATATCCTCTTGCAGATTCTACAAAAAGAGTGTTTCAAAACTGTTCTATCAAAAGGAAGGTTCAACTCTGTGAGTTGAATGAATGCATCGTGAAGAACTTTCTGAGAATGCTTCTCTGTAGTTTTTAGGTGAAGATATTCCATATCCCAGCACAGGCCTCGAAGTGCTCCAAATAACCACTTGCAGATTTTACCAAAAGAGTGTTTCAAAACTGCCCTTTCTACAGGTAAGTTCAAGTCTGTGAGTTGAATGCACTCAACACAAAGAAGTTTCTGAGAATGTTTCTGTTCAGTTTTTATGTGAAGATAGTTCCTTTTCCAGCATAGGCCTCAAACGGCTCCAAATATCCACTTGCAGATTCTACAAAAAGAGTGTTTCCAAACTTCTCTATCAATTGGTAGGTTCAACTCTGTGAGTTGAATGAACTCATCACAAAGAAGTTTCTGAGAATCCTTCTCTCTAGTTTTTATGTGAAGATATTTCCTTTTCCAACATAGGCCTCAAGGTGCTCCGAATAAACACTTGCAGATTCTACAAACGTAATGTTTCCAAACTGTTCTATCAAAAGAAACGTTCAAGTCTGTGAGTTGAATGCACTCATCACACAGAAGTTTCTGAGGATGCTTCTGTCTAGTTTTTAGGTGAAGATATTTCCTTTTCCAGCATAGGCCTCAAAACGCTCCAAATATCCTCTTGCAGATTCTACAAAAAGAGTGTTTCAAAACTCTTCTATCAAAAGGAAGGTTCAACTCTGTGAGTTGAATGAATGCATCGTGAAGAACTTTCTGAGAATGCTTCTCTGTAGTTTTTAGGTGAAGATATTCCATATCCCAGCACAGGCCTCGAAGTGCTCCAAATAACCACTTGCAGATTTTACCAAAAGAGTGTTTCAAAACTGCTCTTATTACACGTAAGTTCAAGTCTGTGAGTTGAATGCACTCAACACAAAGAAGTTTCTGAGAATGCTTCTGTTCAGTTTTTATGTGAAGTTATTTCCTTTTCCAGCATATGCCTCAAACGGCTCCAAATATCCACTTGCAGATTCTACAAAAAGAGTGTTTCCAAATTTCTCTTTCAATTGGTAGGTTCAACTCTGTGAGTTGAATGAACTCATCACAAAGAAGTTTCTGAGAATCCTTCTCTCTAGTTTTTATGTGAAGATATTTCCTTTTCCAACATAGGCCTCAAGGTGCTCCGAATAAACACTTGCAGATTCTACAAACGCAATGTTTCAAAACTGTTCTATCAAAACAAACGTTCAAGTCTGTGAGTTGAATGCACTCATCAAACAGGAGTTTCTGAGGATGCTTCTGTCTAGTTTTTAGGTGAAGATATTTCCTTTTCCAGCATAGGCCTCAAAACGCTCCAAATATCCTCTTGTAGATTCTACAAAAAGAGTGTTTCAAAACTGTTCTATCAAAAGGAAGGTTCAACTCTGTGAGTTGAATGAATGCATCGTGAAGAACTTTCTGAGAATGCTTCTCTGTAGTTTTTAGGTGAAGATATTCCATATCCCAGCACAGGCCTCGAAGTGCTCCAAATAACCACTTGCAGATTTTACCAAAAGAGTGTTTCAAAACTGCTCTTTCTACAGGTAAGTTCAAGTCTGTGAGTTGAATGCACTCAACACAAAGAAGTTTCTGAGAATGCTTCTGTTCAGTTTTTATGTGAAGATATTTCCTTTTCCAGCATAGGCCTCAAACGGCTCCAAATATCCACTTGCAGATTCTACAAAAAGAGTGTTTCCAAACTTCTCTATCAATTGGTAGGTTCAACTCTGTGAGTAGAATGAACTCATCACAAAGAAGTTTCTGAGAATCCTTCTCTCTAGTTTTTATGTGAAGATATTTCCTATTACAACATAGGCCTCAAGGTGCTCCGAATAAACACTTGCAGATTCTACAAACGTAATGTTTCCAAACTGTTCTATCAAAAGAAACGTTCAAGTCTGTGAGTTGAATGCACTCATCATACAGAAGTTTCTGAGAATGCTTCTGTCTAGTTTTTAGGTGAAGATATTTCCTTTTCCAGCATAGGCCTCAAAACGCTCCAAATATCCTCTTGCAGATTCTACAAAAAGAGTGTTTCCAAACTGTTCTATCAAAAGGAAGGTTCAACTCTGTGAGTTGAATGAATGCATCGGGAAGAACTTTCTGAGAATGCTTCTCTGTAGTTTTTAGGTGAAGATATTCCATATCCCAGCACAGGCCTCGAAGTGCTCCAAATAACCACTTGCAGATTTTACCAAAAGAGTGTTTCAAAACTGCCCTTTCTACAGGTAAGTTCAAGTCTGTGAGTTGAATGCACTCAACACAAAGAAGTTTCTGAGAATGTTTCTGTTCAGTTTTTATGTGAAGATATTTCCTTTTCCAGCATAGGCCTCAAACGGCTCCAAATATCCACTTGCAGATTCTACAAAAAGAGTGTTTCCAAACTTCTCTATCAATTGGTAGGTTCAACTCTGTGAGTTGAATGAACTCATCACAAAGAAGTTTCTGAGAATCCTTCTCTCTAGTTTTTATGTGAAGATATTTCCTTTTCCAACATAGGCCTCAAGGTGCTCCGAATAAACACTTGCAGATTCTAGAAACGTAATGTTTCCAAACTGTTCTATCAAAAGAAACGTTCAAGTCTGTGAGTTGAATGCACTCATCACACAGAAGTTTCTGAGGATGCTTCTGTCTAGTTTTTAGATGAAGATATTTCCTTTTCCAGCATAGGCCTCAAAACGCTCCAAATATCCTCTTGCAGATTCTACAAAAAGAGTGTTTCAAAACTGTTCTATCAAAAGGAAGGTTCAACTCTGTGAGTTGAATGAATGCATCGTGAAGAACTTTCTGAGAATGCTTCTCTGTAGTTTTTAGGTGAAGATATTCCATATCCCAGCACAGGCCTCGAAGTGCTCCAAATAACCACTTGCAGATTTTACCAAAAGAGTGTTTCAAAACTGCTCTTATTACACGTAAGTTCAAGTCTGTGAGTTGAATGCACTCAACACAAAGAAGTTTCTGAGAATGCTTCTGTTCAGTTTTTATGTGAAGTTATTTCCTTTTCCAGCATATGCCTCAAACGGCTCCAAATATCCACTTGCAGATTCTACAAAAAGAGTGTTTCCAAATTTCTCTTTCAATTGGTAGGTTCAACTCTGTGAGTTGAATGAACTCATCACAAAGAAGTTTCTGAGAATCCTTCTCTCTAGTTTTTATGTGAAGATATTTCCTTTTCCAACATAGGCCTCAAGGTGCTCCGAATAAACACTTGCAGATTCTACAAACGCAATGTTTCAAAACTGTTCTATCAAAAGAAACGTTCAAGTCTGTGAGTTGAATGCACTCATCAAACAGGAGTTTCTGAGGATGCTTCTGTCTAGTTTTTAGGTGAAGATATTTCCTTTTCCAGCATAGGCCTCAAAACGCTCCAAATATCCTCTTGTAGATTCTACAAAAAGAGTGTTTCAAAACTGTTCTATCAAAAGGAAGGTTCAACTCTGTGAGTTGAATGAATGCATCGTGAAGAACTTTCTGAGAATGCTTCTCTGTAGTTTTTAGGTGAAGATATTCCATATCCCAGCACAGGCCTCGAAGTGCTCCAAATAACCACTTGCAGATTTTACCAAAAGAGTGTTTCAAAACTGCTCTTTCTACAGGTAAGTTCAAGTCTGTGAGTTGAATGCACTCAACACAAAGAAGTTTCTGAGAATGCTTCTGTTCAGTTTTTATGTGAAGATATTTCCTTTTCCAGCATAGGCCTCAAACGGCTCCAAATATCCACTTGCAGATTCTACAAAAAGAGTGTTTCCAAACTTCTCTATCAATTGGTAGGTTCAGCTCCGTGAGTTGAATGAACTCATCACAAAGAAGTTTCTGAGAATCCTTCTCTCTAGTTTTTATGTGAAGATATTTCCTTTTCCAACATAGGCCTCAAGGTGCTCCGAATAAACACTTGCAGATTCTACAAACGTAATGATTCCAAACTGTTCTATCAAAAGAAACGTTCGAGTCTGTGAGTTGAATGCACTCATCACACAGAAGTTTCTGAGAATGCTTCTGTCTAGTTTTTAGGTGAAGATATTTCCTTTTCCAGCATAGGCCTCAAAACGCTCCAAATATCCTCTTGCAGATTCTACAAAAAGAGTGTTTCAAAACTGTTCTATCAAAAGGAAGGTTCAACTCTGTGAGTTGAATGAATGCATCGTGAAGAACTTTCTGAGAATGCTTCTCTGTAGTTTTTAGGTGAAGATATTCCATATCCCAGCACAGGCCTCGAAGTGCTCCAAATAACCACTTGCAGATTTTACCAAAAGAGTGTTTCAAAACTGCTCTTTCTACAGGTAAGTTCAAGTCTGTGAGTTGAATGCACTCAACACAAAGAAGTTTCTGAGAATGCTTCTGTTCAGTTTTTATGTGAAGATATTTCCTTTTCCAGCATAGGCCTCAAACGGCTCCAAATATCCACTTGCAGATTCTACAAAAAGAGTGTTTCCAAACTTCTCTATCAATTGGTAGGTTCAACTCTGTGAGTTGAATGAACTCATCACAAAGAAGTTTCTGAGAATCCTTCTCTCTAGTTTTTATGTGAAGATATTTCCTATTACAACATAGGCCTCAAGGTGCTCCGAATAAACACTTGCAGATTCTACAAACGTAATGTTTCCAAACTGTTCTATCAAAAGAAACGTTCAAGTCTGTGAGTTGAATGCACTCATCATACAGAAGTTTCTGAGAATGCTTCTGTCTAGTTTTTAGGTGAAGATATTTCCTTTTCCAGCATAGGCCTCAAAACGCTCCAAATATCCTCTTGCAGATTCTACAAAAAGAGTGTTTCCAAACTCTTCTATCAAAAGGAAGGTTCAACTCTGTGAGTTGAATGAATGCATCGTGAAGAACTTTCTGAGAATGCTTCTCTGTAGTTTTTAGGTGAAGATATTCCATATCCCAGCACAGGCCTCGAAGTGCTCCAAATAACCACTTGCAGATTTTACCAAAAGAGTGTTTCAAAACTGCCCTTTCTACAGGTAAGTTCAAGTCTGTGAGTTGAATGCACTCAACACAAAGAAGTTTCTGAGAATGTTTCTGTTCAGTTTTTATGTGAAGATATTTCCTTTTCCAGCATAGGCCTCAAACGGCTCCAAATATCCACTTGCAGATTCTACAAAAAGAGTGTTTCCAAACTTCTCTATCAATTGGTAGGTTCAACTCTGTGAGTTGAATGAACTCATCACAAAGAAGTTTCTGAGAATCCTTCTCTCTAGTTTTTATGTGAAGATATTTCCTTTTCCAACATAGGCCTCAAGGTGCTCCGAATAAACACTTGCAGATTCTAGAAACGTAATGTTTCCAAACTGTTCTATCAAAAGAAACGTTCAAGTCTGTGAGTTGAATGCACTCATCACACAGAAGTTTCTGAGGATGCTTCTGTCTAGTTTTTAGATGAAGATATTTCCTTTTCCAGCATAGGCCTCAAAACGCTCCAAATATCCTCTTGCAGATTCTACAAAAAGAGTGTTTCAAAACTGTTCTATCAAAAGGAAGGTTCAACTCTGTGAGTTGAATGAATGCATCGTGAAGAACTTTCTGAGAATGCTTCTCTGTAGTTTTTAGGTGAAGATATTCCATATCCCAGCACAGGCCTCGAAGTGCTCCAAATAACCACTTGCAGATTTTACCAAAAGAGTGTTTCAAAACTGCTCTTATTACACGTAAGTTCAAGTCTGTGAGTTGAATGCACTCAACACAAAGAAGTTTCTGAGAATGCTTCTGTTCAGTTTTTATGTGAAGTTATTTCCTTTTCCAGCATATGCCTCAAACGGCTCCAAATATCCACTTGCAGATTCTACAAAAAGAGTGTTTCCAAATTTCTCTTTCAATTGGTAGGTTCAACTCTGTGAGTTGAATGAACTCATCACAAAGAAGTTTCTGAGAATCCTTCTCTCTAGTTTTTATGTGAAGATATTTCCTTTTCCAACATAGGCCTCAAGGTGCTCCGAATAAACACTTGCAGATTCTACAAACGCAATGTTTCAAAACTGTTCTATCAAAAGAAACGTTCAAGTCTGTGAGTTGAATGCACTCATCAAACAGGAGTTTCTGAGGATGCTTCTGTCTAGTTTTTAGGTGAAGATATTTCCTTTTCCAGCATAGGCCTCAAAACGCTCCAAATATCCTCTTGTAGATTCTACAAAAAGAGTGTTTCAAAACTGTTCTATCAAAAGGAAGGTTCAACTCTGTGAGTTGAATGAATGCATCGTGAAGAACTTTCTGAGAATGCTTCTCTGTAGTTTTTAGGTGAAGATATTCCATATCCCAGCACAGGCCTCGAAGTGCTCCAAATAACCACTTGCAGATTTTACCAAAAGAGTGTTTCAAAACTGCTCTTTCTACAGGTAAGTTCAAGTCTGTGAGTTGAATGCACTCAACACAAAGAAGTTTCTGAGAATGCTTCTGTTCAGTTTTTATGTGAAGATATTTCCTTTTCCAGCATAGGCCTCAAACGGCTCCAAATATCCACTTGCAGATTCTACAAAAAGAGTGTTTCCAAACTTCTCTATCAATTGGTAGGTTCAACTCTGTGAGTTGAATGAACTCATCACAAAGAAGTTTCTGAGAATCCTTCTCTCTAGTTTTTATGTGAAGATATTTCCTTTTCCAACATAGGCCTCAAGGTGCTCCGAATAAACACTTGCAGATTCTACAAACGTAATGTTTCCAAACTGTTCTATCAAAAGAAACGTTCAAGTCTGTGAGTTGAATGCACTCATCACACAGAAGTTTCTGAGGATGCTTCTGTCTAGTTTTTAGGTGAAGATATTTCCTTTTCCAGCATAGGCCTCAAAACGCTCCAAATATCCTCTTGTAGATTCTACAAAAAGAGTGTTTCAAAACTGTTCTATCAAAAGGAAGGTTCAACTCTGTGAGTTGAATGAATGCATCGTGAAGAACTTTCTGAGAATGCTTCTCTGTAGTTTTTAGGTGAAGATATTCCATATCCCAGCACAGGCATCAAAGTGCTCCAAATAACCACTTGCAGATTTTACCAAAAGAGTGTTTCAAAACTGCTCTTTCTACAGGTAAGTTCAAGTCTGTGAGTTGAATGCACTCAACACAAAGAAGTTTCTGAGAATGCTTCTGTTCAGTTTTTATGTGAAGATATTTCCTTTTCCAGCATAGGCCTCAAACGGCTCCAAATATCCACTTGCAGATTCTACAAAAACAGTGTTTCCATCTTCTCTATCAATTGGTAGGTTCAACTCCGTGAGTTGAATGAACTCATCACAAAGAAGTTTCTGAGAATCCTTTTCTCTAGTTTTAATGTGCAGATATTTCCTTTTCCAACATAGGCCTCAAGGTGCTCCGAATAAACACTTGCAGATTCTACAAACGTAATGTTTCCAAACTGTTCTATCAAAAGAAACGTTCAAGTCTGTGAGTTGAATGAACTCATCACACAGAAGTTTCTGAGAATGCTTCTGTCTAGTTTTTAGGTGAAGATATTACCTTTTCCAGCATAGGCCTCAAAACGCTCCAAATATCCTCTTGCAGATTCTACAAAAAGAGTGTTTCAAAACTGTTCTATCAAAAGGAAGGTTCAACTCTGTGAGTTGAATGAATGCATCGTGAAGAACTTTCTGAGAATGCTTCTCTGTAGTTTTTAGGTGAAGATATTCCATATCCCAGCACAGGCCTCGAAGTGCTCCAAATAACCACTTGCAGATTTTACCAAAAGAGTGTTTCAAAACTGCTCTTTCTACAGGTATGTTGAAGTCTGTGAGTTCAATGCACTCAACACAAAGAAGTTTCTGAGAATGCTTCTGTTCAGTTTTTATGTGAAGTTATTTCCTTTTCCAGCATAGGCCTCAAACGGCTCCAAATATCCACTTGCAGATTCTACAAAAAGAGTGTTTCCAAACTTCTCTATCAATTGGTAGGTTCAACTCTGTGAGTTGAATGAACTCATCACAAAGAAGTTTCTGAGAATCCTTCTCTCTAGTTTTTATGTGAAGATATTTCCTTTTCCAACATAGGCCTCAAGGTGCTCCGAATAAACACTTGCAGATTCTACAAACGCAATGTTTCAAAACTGTTCTATCAAAAGAAACGTTCAAGTCTGTGAGTTGAATGCACTCATCACACAGGACTTTCTGAGGATGCTTCTGTCTAGTTTTTAGGTGAAGATATTTCCTTTTCCATCATAGGCCTCAAAACGCTCCAAATATCCTCTTGCAGATTCTACAAAAAGAGTGTTTCAAAACTGTTCTATCAAAAGGAAGGTTCAACTCTGTGAGTTGAATGAATGCATCGTGAAGAACTTTCTGAGAATGCTTCTCTGTAGTTTTTAGGTGAAGATATTCCATATCCCAGCACAGGCCTCGAAGTGCTCCAAATAACCACTTGCAGATTTTACCAAAAGAGTGTTTCAAAACTGCTCTTTCTACAGGTAAGTTCAAGTCTGTGAGTTGAATGCACTCAACACAAAGAAGTTTCTGAGAATGCTTCTGTTCAGTTTTTATGTGAAGATATTCCTTTTCCAGCATAGGCCTCAAACGGCTCCAGATATCCACTTGCAGATTCTACAAAAAGAGTGTTTCCAAACTTCTCTATCAATTGGTAGGTTCAACTCTGTGAGTTGAATGAACTCATCACAAAGAAGTTTCTGAGAATCCTTCTCTCTAGTTTTTATGTGAAGATATTTCCTTTTCCAACATAGGCCTCAAGGTGCTCCGAATAAACACTTGCAGATTCTACAAACGCAATGTTTCAAAACTGTTCTATCAAAAGAAACGTTCGAGTCTGTGAGTTGAATGCACTCATCACACAGGAGTTTCTGAGAATGCTTCTGTCTAGTTTTTAGGGGAAGATATTTTCTTTTCCAGCATAGGCCTCAAAACGCTCCAAATATCCTCTTGCAGATTCTACAAAAAGAGTGTTTCAAAACTGTTCTATCAAAAGGAAGGTTCAACTCTGTGAGTTGAATGAATGCATCTTGAAGAACTTTCTGAGAATGCTTCTCTGTAGTTTTTAGGTGAAGATATTCCATATCCCAGCACAGGCCTCGAAGTGCTCCAAATAACCACTTGCAGATTTTACCAAAAGAGTGTTTCAAAACTGCTCTTATTACACGTAAGTTCAAGTCTGTGAGTTGAATGCACTCAACACAAAGAAGTTTCTGAGAATGCTTCTGTTCAGTTTTTATGTGAAGTTATTTCCTTTTCCAGCATATGCCTCAAACGGCTCCAAATATCCACTTGCAGATTCTACAAAAAGAGTGTTTCCAAATTTCTCTATCAATTGGTAGGTTCAACTCTGTGAGTTGAATGAACTCATCACAAAGAAGTTTCTGAGAATCCTTCTCTCTAGTTTTTATGTGAAGATATTTCCTTTTCCAACATAGGCCTCAAGGTGCTCCGAATAAACACTTGCAGATTCTACAAACGCAATGTTTCAAAACTGTTCTATCAAAACAAACGTTCAAGTCTGTGAGTTGAATGCACTCATCACACAGGAGTTTCTGAGAATGCTTCTGTCTAGTTTTTAGGTGAAGATATTTCCTTTTCCAGCATAGGCCTCAAAACGCTCCAAATATCCTCTTGCAGATTCTAGAAAAAGAGTGTTTCAAAACTGTTCTATCAAAAGGAAGGTTCAACTCTGTGAGTTGAATGAATGCATCGTGAAGAACTTTCTGAGAATGCTTCTCTGTAGTTTTTAGGTGAAGATATTCCATATCCCAGCACAGGCCTCGAAGTGCTCCAAATAACCACTTGCAGATTTTACCAAAAGAGTGTTTCAAAACTGCCCTTTCTACAGGTAAGTTCAAGTCTGTGAGTTGAATGCACTCAACACAAAGAAGTTTCTGAGAATGTTTCTGTTCAGTTTTTATGTGAAGATATTTCCTTTTCCAGCATAGGCCTCAAACGGCTCCAAATATCCACTTGCAGATTCTACAAAAAGAGTGTTTCCAAACTTCTCTATCAATTGGTAGGTTCAACTCTGTGAGTTGAATGAACTCATCACAAAGAAGTTTCTGAGAATCCTTCTCTCTAGTTTTTATGTGAAGATATTTCCTTTTCCAACATAGGCCTCAAGGTGCTCCGAATAAACACTTGCAGATTCTAGAAACGTAATGTTTCCAAACTGTTCTATCAAAAGAAACGTTCAAGTCTGTGAGTTGAATGCACTCATCACACAGAAGTTTCTGAGGATGCTTCTGTCTAGTTTTTAGGTGAAGATATTTCCTTTTCCAGCATAGGCCTCAAAACGCTCCAAATATCCTCTTGTAGATTCTACAAAAAGAGTGTTTCAAAACTGTTCTATCAAAAGGAAGGTTCAACTCTGTGAGCTGAATGAATGCATCATGAAGAACTTTCTGAGAATGCTTCTCTGTAGTTTTTAGGTGAAGATATTCCATACCCCAGCACAGGCCTCAAAGTGCTCCAAATAACCACTTGCAGATTTTACCAAAAGAGTGTTTCAAAACTGCTCTTTCTACAGGTAAGTTGAAGTCTGTGAGTTGAATGCACTCAACACAAAGAAGTTTCTGAGAATGCTTCTGTTCAGTTTTTATGTGAAGATATTTCCTTTTCCAGCATAGGCCTCAAACGGCTCCAAATATCCACTTGCAGATTCTACAAAAAGAGTGTTTCCAAACTTCTCTATCAATTGGTAGGTTCAACTCCGTGAGTTGAATGAACTCATCACAAAGAAGTTTCTGAGAATCCTTCTCTCTAGTTTTTATGTGAAGACATTTCCTTTTCCAACATAGGCCTCAAGGTGCTCCGAATAAACACTTGCAGATTCTACAAACGTAATGTTTCCAAACAGTTCTATCAAAAGAAACGTTCAAGTCTGTGAGTTGAATGAACTCATCACACAGAAGTTTCTGAGAATGCTTCTGTCTAGTTTTTAGGTGAAGATATTTCCTTTTCCAGCATAGGCCTCAAAACGCTCCAAATATCCTCTTGCAGATTCTACAAAAAGAGTGTTTCAAAACTGTTCTATCAAAAGGAAGGTTCAACTCTGTGAGTTGAATGAATGCATCGTGAAGAACTTTCTGAGAATGCTTCTCTGTAGTTTTTAGGTGAAGATATTCCATATCCCAGCACAGGCCTCGAAGTGCTCCAAATAACCACTTGCAGATTTTACCAAAAGAGTGTTTCAAAACTGCTCTTTCTACAGGTAAGTTGAAGTCTGTGAGTTGAATGCACTCAACACAAAGAAGTTTCTGAGAATGCTTCTGTTCAGTTTTTATGTGAAGATATTTCCTTTTCCAGCATAGGCCTCAAACGGCTCCAAATATCCACTTGCAGATTCTACAAAAAGAGTGTTTCCAAACTTCTCTATCAATTGGTAGGTTCAACTCTGTGAGTTGAATGAACTCATCACAAAGAAGTTTCTGAGAATCCTTCTCTCTAGTTTTTATGTGAAGATATTTCCTTTTCCAACATAGGCCTCAAGGTGCTCCGAATAAACACTTGCAGATTCTACAAACGTAATGTTTCCAAACTGTTCTATCAAAAGAAACGTTCAAGTCTGTGAGTTGAATGCACTCATCACACAGAAGTTTCTGAGAATGCTTCTGTCTAGTTTTTAGGTGAAGATATTTCCTTTTCCAGCATAGGCCTCAAAACGCTCCAAATATCCTCTTGCAGATTCTACAAAAATAGTGTTTGAAAACTCTTCTATCAAAAGGAAGGTTCAACTCTGTGAGTTGAATGAATGCATCGTGAAGAACTTTCTGAGAATGCTTCTCTGTAGTTTTTAGGTGAAGATATTCCATATCCCAGCACAGGCCTCGAAGTGCTCCAAATAACCACTTGCAGATTTTACCAAAAGAGTGTTTCAAAACTGCTCTTATTACACGTAAGTTCAAGTCTGTGAGTTGAATGCACTCAACACAAAGAAGTTTCTGAGAATGCTTCTGTTCAGTTTTTATGTGAAGTTATTTCCTTTTCCAGCATAGGCCTCAAACGGCTCCAAATATCCACTTGCAGATTCTACAAAAAGAGTGTTTCCAAACTTCTCTATCAATTGGTAGGTTCAACTCTGTGAGTTGAATGAACTCATCACAAAGAAGTTTCTGAGAATCCTTCTCTCTAGTTTTTATGTGAAGATATTTCCTTTTCCAACATAGGCCTCAAGGTGCTCCGAATAAACACTTGCAGATTCTACAAACGTAATGTTTCCAAACTGTTCTATCAAAAGAAACGTTCAAGTCTGTGAGTTGAATGCACTCATCACACAGAAGTTTCTGAGAATGCTTCTGTCTAGTTTTTAGGTGAAGATATTTCCTTTTCCAGCATAGGCCTCAAAACGCTCCAAATATCCTCTTGCAGATTCTACAAAAATAGTGTTTGAAAACTCTTCTATCAAAAGGAAGGTTCAACTCTGTGAGTTGAATGAATGCATCGTGAAGAACTTTCTGAGAATGCTTCTCTGTAGTTTTTAGGTGAAGATATTCCATATCCCAGCACAGGCCTCGAAGTGCTCCAAATAACCACTTGCAGATTTTACCAAAAGAGTGTTTCAAAACTGCTCTTTCTACAGGTAAGTTCAAGTCTGTGAGTTGAATGCACTCAACCCAAAGAAGTTTCTGAGAATGCTTCTGTTCAGTTTTTATGTGAAGTTATTTCCTTTTCCAGCATAGGCCTCAAACGGCTCCAAATATCCACTTGCAGATTCTACAAAAAGAGTGTTTCCAAACTTCTCTATCAATTGGTAGGTTCAACTCTGTGAGTTGAATGAACTCATCACAAAGAAGTTTCTGAGAATCCTTCTCTCTAGTTTTTATGTGAAGATATTTCCTTTTCCAACATAGGCCTCAAGGTGCTCCGAATAAACACTTGCAGATTCTACAAACGCAATGTTTCAAAACTGTTCTATCAAAAGAAACGTTCAAGTCTGTGAGTTGAATGCACTCATCACACAGGAGTTTCTGAGGATGCTTCTGTCTAGTTTTTAGGTGAAGATATTTCCTTTTCCAGCATAGGCCTCAAAACGCTCCAAATATCCTCTTGTAGATTCTACAAAAAGAGTGTTTCAAAACTGTTCTATCAAAAGGAAGGTTCAACTCTGTGAGTTGAATGAATGCATCGTGAAGAACTTTCTGAGAATGCTTCTCTGTAGTTTTTAGGTGAAGATATTCCATATCCCAGCACAGGCCTCGAAGTGCTCCAAATAACCACTTGCAGATTTTACCAAAAGAGTGTTTCAAAACTGCTCTTTCTACAGGTAAGTTCAAGTCTGTGAGTTGAATGCACTCAACACAAAGAAGTTTCTGAGAATGCTTCTGTTCAGTTTTTATGTGAAGATATTTCCTTTTCCAGCATAGGCCTCAAACGGCTCCAAATATCCACTTGCAGATTCTACAAAAAGAGTGTTTCCAAACTTCTCTATCAATTGGTAGGTTCAGCTCCGTGAGTTGAATGAACTCATCACAAAGAAGTTTCTGAGAATCCTTCTCTCTAGTTTTTATGTGAAGATATTTCCTTTTCCAACATAGGCCTCAAGGTGCTCCGAATAAACACTTGCAGATTCTACAAACGTAATGATTCCAAACTGTTCTATCAAAAGAAACGTTCGAGTCTGTGAGTTGAATGCACTCATCACACAGAAGTTTCTGAGAATGCTTCTGTCTAGTTTTTAGGTGAAGATATTTCCTTTTCCAGCATAGGCCTCAAAACGCTCCAAATATCCTCTTGCAGATTCTACAAAAAGAGTGTTTCAAAACTGTTCTATCAAAAGGAAGGTTCAACTCTGTGAGTTGAATGAATGCATCGTGAAGAACTTTCTGAGAATGCTTCTCTGTAGTTTTTAGGTGAAGATATTCCATATCCCAGCACAGGCCTCGAAGTGCTCCAAATAACCACTTGCAGATTTTACCAAAAGAGTGTTTCAAAACTGCTCTTTCTACAGGTAAGTTCAAGTCTGTGAGTTGAATGCACTCAACACAAAGAAGTTTCTGAGAATGCTTCTGTTCAGTTTTTATGTGAAGATATTTCCTTTTCCAGCATAGGCCTCAAACGGCTCCAAATATCCACTTGCAGATTCTACAAAAAGAGTGTTTCCAAACTTCTCTATCAATTGGTAGGTTCAACTCTGTGAGTTGAATGAACTCATCACAAAGAAGTTTCTGAGAATCCTTCTCTCTAGTTTTTATGTGAAGATATTTCCTATTACAACATAGGCCTCAAGGTGCTCCGAATAAACACTTGCAGATTCTACAAACGTAATGTTTCCAAACTGTTCTATCAAAAGAAACGTTCAAGTCTGTGAGTTGAATGCACTCATCATACAGAAGTTTCTGAGAATGCTTCTGTCTAGTTTTTAGGTGAAGATATTTCCTTTTCCAGCATAGGCCTCAAAACGCTCCAAATATCCTCTTGCAGATTCTACAAAAAGAGTGTTTCCAAACTCTTCTATCAAAAGGAAGGTTCAACTCTGTGAGTTGAATGAATGCATCGTGAAGAACTTTCTGAGAATGCTTCTCTGTAGTTTTTAGGTGAAGATATTCCATATCCCAGCACAGGCCTCGAAGTGCTCCAAATAACCACTTGCAGATTTTACCAAAAGAGTGTTTCAAAACTGCCCTTTCTACAGGTAAGTTCAAGTCTGTGAGTTGAATGCACTCAACACAAAGAAGTTTCTGAGAATGTTTCTGTTCAGTTTTTATGTGAAGATATTTCCTTTTCCAGCATAGGCCTCAAACGGCTCCAAATATCCACTTGCAGATTCTACAAAAAGAGTGTTTCCAAACTTCTCTATCAATTGGTAGGTTCAACTCTGTGAGTTGAATGAACTCATCACAAAGAAGTTTCTGAGAATCCTTCTCTCTAGTTTTTATGTGAAGATATTTCCTTTTCCAACATAGGCCTCAAGGTGCTCCGAATAAACACTTGCAGATTCTAGAAACGTAATGTTTCCAAACTGTTCTATCAAAAGAAACGTTCAAGTCTGTGAGTTGAATGCACTCATCACACAGAAGTTTCTGAGGATGCTTCTGTCTAGTTTTTAGATGAAGATATTTCCTTTTCCAGCATAGGCCTCAAAACGCTCCAAATATCCTCTTGCAGATTCTACAAAAAGAGTGTTTCAAAACTGTTCTATCAAAAGGAAGGTTCAACTCTGTGAGTTGAATGAATGCATCGTGAAGAACTTTCTGAGAATGCTTCTCTGTAGTTTTTAGGTGAAGATATTCCATATCCCAGCACAGGCCTCGAAGTGCTCCAAATAACCACTTGCAGATTTTACCAAAAGAGTGTTTCAAAACTGCTCTTATTACACGTAAGTTCAAGTCTGTGAGTTGAATGCACTCAACACAAAGAAGTTTCTGAGAATGCTTCTGTTCAGTTTTTATGTGAAGTTATTTCCTTTTCCAGCATATGCCTCAAACGGCTCCAAATATCCACTTGCAGATTCTACAAAAAGAGTGTTTCCAAATTTCTCTTTCAATTGGTAGGTTCAACTCTGTGAGTTGAATGAACTCATCACAAAGAAGTTTCTGAGAATCCTTCTCTCTAGTTTTTATGTGAAGATATTTCCTTTTCCAACATAGGCCTCAAGGTGCTCCGAATAAACACTTGCAGATTCTACAAACGCAATGTTTCAAAACTGTTCTATCAAAAGAAACGTTCAAGTCTGTGAGTTGAATGCACTCATCAAACAGGAGTTTCTGAGGATGCTTCTGTCTAGTTTTTAGGTGAAGATATTTCCTTTTCCAGCATAGGCCTCAAAACGCTCCAAATATCCTCTTGTAGATTCTACAAAAAGAGTGTTTCAAAACTGTTCTATCAAAAGGAAGGTTCAACTCTGTGAGTTGAATGAATGCATCGTGAAGAACTTTCTGAGAATGCTTCTCTGTAGTTTTTAGGTGAAGATATTCCATATCCCAGCACAGGCCTCGAAGTGCTCCAAATAACCACTTGCAGATTTTACCAAAAGAGTGTTTCAAAACTGCTCTTTCTACAGGTAAGTTCAAGTCTGTGAGTTGAATGCACTCAACACAAAGAAGTTTCTGAGAATGCTTCTGTTCAGTTTTTATGTGAAGATATTTCCTTTTCCAGCATAGGCCTCAAACGGCTCCAAATATCCACTTGCAGATTCTACAAAAAGAGTGTTTCCAAACTTCTCTATCAATTGGTAGGTTCAACTCTGTGAGTTGAATGAACTCATCACAAAGAAGTTTCTGAGAATCCTTCTCTCTAGTTTTTATGTGAAGATATTTCCTTTTCCAACATAGGCCTCAAGGTGCTCCGAATAAACACTTGCAGATTCTACAAACGTAATGTTTCCAAACTGTTCTATCAAAAGAAACGTTCAAGTCTGTGAGTTGAATGCACTCATCACACAGAAGTTTCTGAGGATGCTTCTGTCTAGTTTTTAGGTGAAGATATTTCCTTTTCCAGCATAGGCCTCAAAACGCTCCAAATATCCTCTTGTAGATTCTACAAAAAGAGTGTTTCAAAACTGTTCTATCAAAAGGAAGGTTCAACTCTGTGAGTTGAATGAATGCATCGTGAAGAACTTTCTGAGAATGCTTCTCTGTAGTTTTTAGGTGAAGATATTCCATATCCCAGCACAGGCATCAAAGTGCTCCAAATAACCACTTGCAGATTTTACCAAAAGAGTGTTTCAAAACTGCTCTTTCTACAGGTAAGTTCAAGTCTGTGAGTTGAATGCACTCAACACAAAGAAGTTTCTGAGAATGCTTCTGTTCAGTTTTTATGTGAAGATATTTCCTTTTCCAGCATAGGCCTCAAACGGCTCCAAATATCCACTTGCAGATTCTACAAAAACAGTGTTTCCATCTTCTCTATCAATTGGTAGGTTCAACTCCGTGAGTTGAATGAACTCATCACAAAGAAGTTTCTGAGAATCCTTTTCTCTAGTTTTAATGTGCAGATATTTCCTTTTCCAACATAGGCCTCAAGGTGCTCCGAATAAACACTTGCAGATTCTACAAACGTAATGTTTCCAAACTGTTCTATCAAAAGAAACGTTCAAGTCTGTGAGTTGAATGAACTCATCACACAGAAGTTTCTGAGAATGCTTCTGTCTAGTTTTTAGGTGAAGATATTACCTTTTCCAGCATAGGCCTCAAAACGCTCCAAATATCCTCTTGCAGATTCTACAAAAAGAGTGTTTCAAAACTGTTCTATCAAAAGGAAGGTTCAACTCTGTGAGTTGAATGAATGCATCGTGAAGAACTTTCTGAGAATGCTTCTCTGTAGTTTTTAGGTGAAGATATTCCATATCCCAGCACAGGCCTCGAAGTGCTCCAAATAACCACTTGCAGATTTTACCAAAAGAGTGTTTCAAAACTGCTCTTTCTACAGGTATGTTGAAGTCTGTGAGTTCAATGCACTCAACACAAAGAAGTTTCTGAGAATGCTTCTGTTCAGTTTTTATGTGAAGTTATTTCCTTTTCCAGCATAGGCCTCAAACGGCTCCAAATATCCACTTGCAGATTCTACAAAAAGAGTGTTTCCAAACTTCTCTATCAATTGGTAGGTTCAACTCTGTGAGTTGAATGAACTCATCACAAAGAAGTTTCTGAGAATCCTTCTCTCTAGTTTTTATGTGAAGATATTTCCTTTTCCAACATAGGCCTCAAGGTGCTCCGAATAAACACTTGCAGATTCTACAAACGCAATGTTTCAAAACTGTTCTATCAAAAGAAACGTTCAAGTCTGTGAGTTGAATGCACTCATCACACAGGACTTTCTGAGGATGCTTCTGTCTAGTTTTTAGGTGAAGATATTTCCTTTTCCATCATAGGCCTCAAAACGCTCCAAATATCCTCTTGCAGATTCTACAAAAAGAGTGTTTCAAAACTGTTCTATCAAAAGGAAGGTTCAACTCTGTGAGTTGAATGAATGCATCGTGAAGAACTTTCTGAGAATGCTTCTCTGTAGTTTTTAGGTGAAGATATTCCATATCCCAGCACAGGCCTCGAAGTGCTCCAAATAACCACTTGCAGATTTTACCAAAAGAGTGTTTCAAAACTGCTCTTTCTACAGGTAAGTTCAAGTCTGTGAGTTGAATGCACTCAACACAAAGAAGTTTCTGAGAATGCTTCTGTTCAGTTTTTATGTGAAGATATTCCTTTTCCAGCATAGGCCTCAAACGGCTCCAGATATCCACTTGCAGATTCTACAAAAAGAGTGTTTCCAAACTTCTCTATCAATTGGTAGGTTCAACTCTGTGAGTTGAATGAACTCATCACAAAGAAGTTTCTGAGAATCCTTCTCTCTAGTTTTTATGTGAAGATATTTCCTTTTCCAACATAGGCCTCAAGGTGCTCCGAATAAACACTTGCAGATTCTACAAACGCAATGTTTCAAAACTGTTCTATCAAAAGAAACGTTCGAGTCTGTGAGTTGAATGCACTCATCACACAGGAGTTTCTGAGAATGCTTCTGTCTAGTTTTTAGGGGAAGATATTTTCTTTTCCAGCATAGGCCTCAAAACGCTCCAAATATCCTCTTGCAGATTCTACAAAAAGAGTGTTTCAAAACTGTTCTATCAAAAGGAAGGTTCAACTCTGTGAGTTGAATGAATGCATCTTGAAGAACTTTCTGAGAATGCTTCTCTGTAGTTTTTAGGTGAAGATATTCCATATCCCAGCACAGGCCTCGAAGTGCTCCAAATAACCACTTGCAGATTTTACCAAAAGAGTGTTTCAAAACTGCTCTTATTACACGTAAGTTCAAGTCTGTGAGTTGAATGCACTCAACACAAAGAAGTTTCTGAGAATGCTTCTGTTCAGTTTTTATGTGAAGTTATTTCCTTTTCCAGCATATGCCTCAAACGGCTCCAAATATCCACTTGCAGATTCTACAAAAAGAGTGTTTCCAAATTTCTCTATCAATTGGTAGGTTCAACTCTGTGAGTTGAATGAACTCATCACAAAGAAGTTTCTGAGAATCCTTCTCTCTAGTTTTTATGTGAAGATATTTCCTTTTCCAACATAGGCCTCAAGGTGCTCCGAATAAACACTTGCAGATTCTACAAACGCAATGTTTCAAAACTGTTCTATCAAAACAAACGTTCAAGTCTGTGAGTTGAATGCACTCATCACACAGGAGTTTCTGAGAATGCTTCTGTCTAGTTTTTAGGTGAAGATATTTCCTTTTCCAGCATAGGCCTCAAAACGCTCCAAATATCCTCTTGCAGATTCTAGAAAAAGAGTGTTTCAAAACTGTTCTATCAAAAGGAAGGTTCAACTCTGTGAGTTGAATGAATGCATCGTGAAGAACTTTCTGAGAATGCTTCTCTGTAGTTTTTAGGTGAAGATATTCCATATCCCAGCACAGGCCTCGAAGTGCTCCAAATAACCACTTGCAGATTTTACCAAAAGAGTGTTTCAAAACTGCCCTTTCTACAGGTAAGTTCAAGTCTGTGAGTTGAATGCACTCAACACAAAGAAGTTTCTGAGAATGTTTCTGTTCAGTTTTTATGTGAAGATATTTCCTTTTCCAGCATAGGCCTCAAACGGCTCCAAATATCCACTTGCAGATTCTACAAAAAGAGTGTTTCCAAACTTCTCTATCAATTGGTAGGTTCAACTCTGTGAGTTGAATGAACTCATCACAAAGAAGTTTCTGAGAATCCTTCTCTCTAGTTTTTATGTGAAGATATTTCCTTTTCCAACATAGGCCTCAAGGTGCTCCGAATAAACACTTGCAGATTCTAGAAACGTAATGTTTCCAAACTGTTCTATCAAAAGAAACGTTCAAGTCTGTGAGTTGAATGCACTCATCACACAGAAGTTTCTGAGGATGCTTCTGTCTAGTTTTTAGGTGAAGATATTTCCTTTTCCAGCATAGGCCTCAAAACGCTCCAAATATCCTCTTGTAGATTCTACAAAAAGAGTGTTTCAAAACTGTTCTATCAAAAGGAAGGTTCAACTCTGTGAGCTGAATGAATGCATCATGAAGAACTTTCTGAGAATGCTTCTCTGTAGTTTTTAGGTGAAGATATTCCATACCCCAGCACAGGCCTCAAAGTGCTCCAAATAACCACTTGCAGATTTTACCAAAAGAGTGTTTCAAAACTGCTCTTTCTACAGGTAAGTTGAAGTCTGTGAGTTGAATGCACTCAACACAAAGAAGTTTCTGAGAATGCTTCTGTTCAGTTTTTATGTGAAGATATTTCCTTTTCCAGCATAGGCCTCAAACGGCTCCAAATATCCACTTGCAGATTCTACAAAAAGAGTGTTTCCAAACTTCTCTATCAATTGGTAGGTTCAACTCCGTGAGTTGAATGAACTCATCACAAAGAAGTTTCTGAGAATCCTTCTCTCTAGTTTTTATGTGAAGACATTTCCTTTTCCAACATAGGCCTCAAGGTGCTCCGAATAAACACTTGCAGATTCTACAAACGTAATGTTTCCAAACAGTTCTATCAAAAGAAACGTTCAAGTCTGTGAGTTGAATGAACTCATCACACAGAAGTTTCTGAGAATGCTTCTGTCTAGTTTTTAGGTGAAGATATTTCCTTTTCCAGCATAGGCCTCAAAACGCTCCAAATATCCTCTTGCAGATTCTACAAAAAGAGTGTTTCAAAACTGTTCTATCAAAAGGAAGGTTCAACTCTGTGAGTTGAATGAATGCATCGTGAAGAACTTTCTGAGAATGCTTCTCTGTAGTTTTTAGGTGAAGATATTCCATATCCCAGCACAGGCCTCGAAGTGCTCCAAATAACCACTTGCAGATTTTACCAAAAGAGTGTTTCAAAACTGCTCTTTCTACAGGTAAGTTGAAGTCTGTGAGTTGAATGCACTCAACACAAAGAAGTTTCTGAGAATGCTTCTGTTCAGTTTTTATGTGAAGATATTTCCTTTTCCAGCATAGGCCTCAAACGGCTCCAAATATCCACTTGCAGATTCTACAAAAAGAGTGTTTCCAAACTTCTCTATCAATTGGTAGGTTCAACTCTGTGAGTTGAATGAACTCATCACAAAGAAGTTTCTGAGAATCCTTCTCTCTAGTTTTTATGTGAAGATATTTCCTTTTCCAACATAGGCCTCAAGGTGCTCCGAATAAACACTTGCAGATTCTACAAACGTAATGTTTCCAAACTGTTCTATCAAAAGAAACGTTCAAGTCTGTGAGTTGAATGCACTCATCACACAGAAGTTTCTGAGAATGCTTCTGTCTAGTTTTTAGGTGAAGATATTTCCTTTTCCAGCATAGGCCTCAAAACGCTCCAAATATCCTCTTGCAGATTCTACAAAAATAGTGTTTGAAAACTCTTCTATCAAAAGGAAGGTTCAACTCTGTGAGTTGAATGAATGCATCGTGAAGAACTTTCTGAGAATGCTTCTCTGTAGTTTTTAGGTGAAGATATTCCATATCCCAGCACAGGCCTCGAAGTGCTCCAAATAACCACTTGCAGATTTTACCAAAAGAGTGTTTCAAAACTGCTCTTTCTACAGGTAAGTTGAAGTCCGTGAGTTGAATGCACTCAACCCAAAGAAGTTTCTGAGAATGCTTCTGTTCAGTTTTTATGTGAAGTTATTTCCTTTTCCAGCATAGGCCTCAAACGGCTCCAAATATCCACTTGCAGATTCTACAAAAAGAGTGCTTCCAAACTTCTCTATCAATTGGTAGGTTCAACTCTGTGAGTTGAATGAACTCATCACAAAGAAGTTTCTGAGAATCCTTCTCTCTAGTTTTTATGTGAAGATATTTCCTTTTCCAACATAGGCCTCAAGGTGCTCCGAATAAACACTTGCAGATTCTACAAACGCAATGTTTCAAAACTGTTCTATCAAAAGAATCGTTCAAGTCTGTGAGTTGAATGCACTCATCACACAGGAGTTTCTGAGGATGCTTCTGTCTAGTTTTTAGGTGAAGATATTTCTTTTTCCAGCATAGGCCTCAAAACGCTCCAAATATCCTCTTGTAGATTCTACAAAAAGAGTGTTTCAAAACTGTTCTATCAAAAGGAAGGTTCAACTCTGTGAGTTAAATGAATGCATCGTGAAGAACTTTCTGAGAATGCTTCTCTGTAGTTTTTAGGTGAAGATATTCCATATCCCAGCACAGGCCTCGAAGTGCTCCAAATAACCACTTGCAGATTTTACCAAAAGAGTGTTTCAAAACTGCTCTTATTACACGTAAGTTCAAGTCTGTGAGTTGAATGCACTCAACACAAAGAAGTTTCTGAGAATGCTTCTGTTCAGTTTTTATGTGAAGTTATTTCCTTTTCCAGCATAGGCCTCAAACGGCTCCAAATATCCACTTGCAGATTCTACAAAAAGAGTGTTTCCAAACTTCTCTATCAATTGGTAGGTTCAACTCTGTGAGTTGAATGAACTCATCACAAAGAAGTTTCTGAGAATCCTTCTCTCTAGTTTTTATGTGAAGATATTTCCTTTTCCAACATAGGCCTCAAGGTGCTCCGAATAAACACTTGCAGATTCTACAAACGTAATGTTTCCAAACTGTTCTATCAAAAGAAACGTTCAAGTCTGTGAGTTGAATGCACTCATCACACAGAAGTTTCTGAGAATGCTTCTGTCTAGTTTTTAGGTGAAGATATTTCCTTTTCCAGCATAGGCCTCAAAACGCTCCAAATATCCTCTTGCAGATTCTACAAAAATAGTGTTTGAAAACTCTTCTATCAAAAGGAAGGTTCAACTCTGTGAGTTGAATGAATGCATCGTGAAGAACTTTCTGAGAATGCTTCTCTGTAGTTTTTAGGTGAAGATATTCCATATCCCAGCACAGGCCTCGAAGTGCTCCAAATAACCACTTGCAGATTTTACCAAAAGAGTGTTTCAAAACTGCTCTTTCTACAGGTAAGTTCAAGTCTGTGAGTTGAATGCACTCAACCCAAAGAAGTTTCTGAGAATGCTTCTGTTCAGTTTTTATGTGAAGTTATTTCCTTTTCCAGCATAGGCCTCAAACGGCTCCAAATATCCACTTGCAGATTCTACAAAAAGAGTGTTTCCAAACTTCTCTATCAATTGGTAGGTTCAACTCTGTGAGTTGAATGAACTCATCACAAAGAAGTTTCTGAGAATCCTTCTCTCTAGTTTTTATGTGAAGATATTTCCTTTTCCAACATAGGCCTCAAGGTGCTCCGAATAAACACTTGCAGATTCTACAAACGCAATGTTTCAAAACTGTTCTATCAAAAGAAACGTTCAAGTCTGTGAGTTGAATGCACTCATCACACAGGAGTTTCTGAGGATGCTTCTGTCTAGTTTTTAGGTGAAGATATTTCCTTTTCCAGCATAGGCCTCAAAACGCTCCAAATATCCTCTTGTAGATTCTACAAAAAGAGTGTTTCAAAACTGTTCTATCAAAAGGAAGGTTCAACTCTGTGAGTTGAATGAATGCATCGTGAAGAACTTTCTGAGAATGCTTCTCTGTAGTTTTTAGGTGAAGATATTCCATATCCCAGCACAGGCCTCGAAGTGCTCCAAATAACCACTTGCAGATTTTACCAAAAGAGTGTTTCAAAACTGCTCTTTCTACAGGTAAGTTCAAGTCTGTGAGTTGAATGCACTCAACACAAAGAAGTTTCTGAGAATGCTTCTGTTCAGTTTTTATGTGAAGATATTTCCTTTTCCAGCATAGGCCTCAAACGGCTCCAGATATCCACTTGCAGATTCTACAAAAAGAGTGTTTCCAAACTTCTCTATCAATTGGTAGGTTCAACTCTGTGAGTTGAATGAACTCATCACAAAGAAGTTTCTGAGAATCCTTCTCTCTAGTTTTTATGTGAAGATATTTCCTTTTCCAACATAGGCCTCAAGGAGCTCTGAATAAACACTTGCAGATTCTACAAACGTAATGTTTCCAAACTGTTCTATCAAAAGAAACGTTCAAGTCTGTGAGTTGAATGCACTCATCACACAGAAGTTTCTGAGAATTCTTCTGTCTAGTTTTTAGGTGAAGATATTTCCTTTTCCAGCATAGGCCTCAAACGGCTCCAAATATCCACTTGCAGATTCTACAAAAAGAGTGTTTCCAAACTTCTCTATCAATTGGTAGGTTCAACTCTGTGAGTTGAATGAACTCATCACAAAGAAGTTTCTGAGAATCCTTCTCTCTAGTTTTTATGTGAAGATATTTCCTTTTCCAACATAGGCCTCAAGGTGCTCCGAATAAACACTTGCAGATTCTACAAACGCAATGTTTCAAAACTGGTCTATCAAAAGAAACGTTCAAGTCTGTGAGTTGAATGCACTCATCACACAGGAGTTTCTGAGGATGCTTCTGTCTAGTTTTTAGGTGAAGATATTTCCTTTTCCAGCATAGGCCTCAAAACGCTCCAAATATCCTCTTGTAGATTCTACAAAAAGAGTGTTTCAAAACTGTTCTATCAAAAGGAAGGTTCAACTCTGTGAGTTGAATGAATGCATCGTGAAGAACTTTCTGAGAATGCTTCTCTGTAGTTTTTAGGTGAAGATATTCCATATCCCAGCACAGGCCTCGAAGTGCTCCAAATAACCACTTGCAGATTTTACCAAAAGAGTGTTTCAAAACTGCTCTTATTACACGTAAGTTCAAGTCTGTGAGTTGAATGCACTCAACACAAAGAAGTTTCTGAGAATGCTTCTGTTCAGTTTTTATGTGAAGATATTCCTTTTCCAGCATAGGCCTCAAACGGCTCCAGATATCCACTTGCAGATTCTACAAAAAGAGTGTTTCCAAACTTCTCTATCAATTGGTAGGTTCAACTCTGTGAGTTGAATGAACTCATCACAAAGAAGTTTCTGAGAATCCTTCTCTCTAGTTTTTATGTGAAGATATTTCCTTTTCCAACATAGGCCTCAAGGTGCTCCGAATAAACACTTGCAGATTCTACAAACGCAATGTTTCAAAACTGTTCTATCAAAAGAAACGTTCGAGTCTGTGAGTTGAATGCACTCATCACACAGGAGTTTCTGAGAATGCTTCTGTCTAGTTTTTAGGTGAAGATATTTTCTTTTCCAGCATAGGCCTCAAAACGCTCCAAATATCCTCTTGCAGATTCTACAAAAAGAGTGTTTCAAAACTGTTCTATCAAAAGGAAGGTTCAACTCTGTGAGTTGAATGAATGCATCTTGAAGAACTTTCTGAGAATGCTTCTCTGTAGTTTTTAGGTGAAGATATTCCATATCCCAGCACAGGCCTCGAAGTGCTCCAAATAACCACTTGCAGATTTTACCAAAAGAGTGTTTCAAAACTGCTCTTATTACACGTAAGTTCAAGTCTGTGAGTTGAATGCACTCAACACAAAGAAGTTTCTGAGAATGCTTCTGTTCAGTTTTTATGTGAAGTTATTTCCTTTTCCAGCATATGCCTCAAACGGCTCCAAATATCCACTTGCAGATTCTACAAAAAGAGTGTTTCCAAATTTCTCTATCAATTGGTAGGTTCAACTCTGTGAGTTGAATGAACTCATCACAAAGAAGTTTCTGAGAATCCTTCTCTCTAGTTTTTATGTGAAGATATTTCCTTTTCCAACATAGGCCTCAAGGTGCTCCGAATAAACACTTGCAGATTCTACAAACGCAATGTTTCAAAACTGTTCTATCAAAACAAACGTTCAAGTCTGTGAGTTGAATGCACTCATCACACAGGAGTTTCTGAGAATGCTTCTGTCTAGTTTTTAGGTGAAGATATTTCCTTTTCCAGCATAGGCCTCAAAACGCTCCAAATATCCTCTTGCAGATTCTAGAAAAAGAGTGTTTCAAAACTGTTCTATCAAAAGGAAGGTTCAACTCTGTGAGTTGAATGAATGCATCGTGAAGAACTTTCTGAGAATGCTTCTCTGTAGTTTTTAGGTGAAGATATTCCATATCCCAGCACAGGCCTCGAAGTGCTCCAAATAACCACTTGCAGATTTTACCAAAAGAGTGTTTCAAAACTGCCCTTTCTACAGGTAAGTTCAAGTCTGTGAGTTGAATGCACTCAACACAAAGAAGTTTCTGAGAATGTTTCTGTTCAGTTTTTATGTGAAGATATTTCCTTTTCCAGCATAGGCCTCAAACGGCTCCAAATATCCACTTGCAGATTCTACAAAAAGAGTGTTTCCAAACTTCTCTATCAATTGGTAGGTTCAACTCTGTGAGTTGAATGAACTCATCACAAAGAAGTTTCTGAGAATCCTTCTCTCTAGTTTTTATGTGAAGATATTTCCTTTTCCAACATAGGCCTCAAGGTGCTCCGAATAAACACTTGCAGATTCTAGAAACGTAATGTTTCCAAACTGTTCTATCAAAAGAAACGTTCAAGTCTGTGAGTTGAATGCACTCATCACACAGAAGTTTCTGAGGATGCTTCTGTCTAGTTTTTAGGTGAAGATATTTCCTTTTCCAGCATAGGCCTCAAAACGCTCCAAATATCCTCTTGTAGATTCTACAAAAAGAGTGTTTCAAAACTGTTCTATCAAAAGGAAGGTTCAACTCTGTGAGCTGAATGAATGCATCATGAAGAACTTTCTGAGAATGCTTCTCTGTAGTTTTTAGGTGAAGATATTCCATACCCCAGCACAGGCCTCAAAGTGCTCCAAATAACCACTTGCAGATTTTACCAAAAGAGTGTTTCAAAACTGCTCTTTCTACAGGTAAGTTGAAGTCCGTGAGTTGAATGCACTCAACCCAAAGAAGTTTCTGAGAATGCTTCTGTTCAGTTTTTATGTGAAGTTATTTCCTTTTCCAGCATAGGCCTCAAACGGCTCCAAATATCCACTTGCAGATTCTACAAAAAGAGTGCTTCCAAACTTCTCTATCAATTGGTAGGTTCAACTCTGTGAGTTGAATGAACTCATCACAAAGAAGTTTCTGAGAATCCTTCTCTCTAGTTTTTATGTGAAGATATTTCCTTTTCCAACATAGGCCTCAAGGTGCTCCGAATAAACACTTGCAGATTCTACAAACGCAATGTTTCAAAACTGTTCTATCAAAAGAATCGTTCAAGTCTGTGAGTTGAATGCACTCATCACACAGGAGTTTCTGAGGATGCTTCTGTCTAGTTTTTAGGTGAAGATATTTCTTTTTCCAGCATAGGCCTCAAAACGCTCCAAATATCCTCTTGTAGATTCTACAAAAAGAGTGTTTCAAAACTGTTCTATCAAAAGGAAGGTTCAACTCTGTGAGTTAAATGAATGCATCGTGAAGAACTTTCTGAGAATGCTTCTCTGTAGTTTTTAGGTGAAGATATTCCATATCCCAGCACAGGCCTCGAAGTGCTCCAAATAACCACTTGCAGATTTTACCAAAAGAGTGTTTCAAAACTGCTCTTATTACACGTAAGTTCAAGTCTGTGAGTTGAATGCACTCAACACAAAGAAGTTTCTGAGAATGCTTCTGTTCAGTTTTTATGTGAAGTTATTTCCTTTTCCAGCATAGGCCTCAAACGGCTCCAAATATCCACTTGCAGATTCTACAAAAAGAGTGTTTCCAAACTTCTCTATCAATTGGTAGGTTCAACTCTGTGAGTTGAATGAACTCATCACAAAGAAGTTTCTGAGAATCCTTCTCTCTAGTTTTTATGTGAAGATATTTCCTTTTCCAACATAGGCCTCAAGGTGCTCCGAATAAACACTTGCAGATTCTACAAACGTAATGTTTCCAAACTGTTCTATCAAAAGAAACGTTCAAGTCTGTGAGTTGAATGCACTCATCACACAGAAGTTTCTGAGAATGCTTCTGTCTAGTTTTTAGGTGAAGATATTTCCTTTTCCAGCATAGGCCTCAAAACGCTCCAAATATCCTCTTGCAGATTCTACAAAAATAGTGTTTGAAAACTCTTCTATCAAAAGGAAGGTTCAACTCTGTGAGTTGAATGAATGCATCGTGAAGAACTTTCTGAGAATGCTTCTCTGTAGTTTTTAGGTGAAGATATTCCATATCCCAGCACAGGCCTCGAAGTGCTCCAAATAACCACTTGCAGATTTTACCAAAAGAGTGTTTCACAACTGCTCTTTCTACAGGTAAGTTCAAGTCTGTGAGTTGAATGCACTCAACCCAAAGAAGTTTCTGAGAATGCTTCTGTTCAGTTTTTATGTGAAGTTATTTCCTTTTCCAGCATAGGCCTCAAACGGCTCCAAATATCCACTTGCAGATTCTACAAAAAGAGTGTTTCCAAACTTCTCTATCAATTGGTAGGTTCAACTCTGTGAGTTGAATGAACTCATCACAAAGAAGTTTCTGAGAATCCTTCTCTCTAGTTTTTATGTGAAGATATTTCCTTTTCCAACATAGGCCTCAAGGTGCTCCGAATAAACACTTGCAGATTCTACAAACGCAATGTTTCAAAACTGTTCTATCAAAAGAAACGTTCAAGTCTGTGAGTTGAATGCACTCATCACACAGGAGTTTCTGAGGATGCTTCTGTCTAGTTTTTAGGTGAAGATATTTCCTTTTCCAGCATAGGCCTCAAAACGCTCCAAATATCCTCTTGTAGATTCTACAAAAAGAGTGTTTCAAAACTGTTCTATCAAAAGGAAGGTTCAACTCTGTGAGTTGAATGAATGCATCGTGAAGAACTTTCTGAGAATGCTTCTCTGTAGTTTTTAGGTGAAGATATTCCATATCCCAGCACAGGCCTCGAAGTGCTCCAAATAACCACTTGCAGATTTTACCAAAAGAGTGTTTCAAAACTGCTCTTTCTACAGGTAAGTTCAAGTCTGTGAGTTGAATGCACTCAACACAAAGAAGTTTCTGAGAATGCTTCTGTTCAGTTTTTATGTGAAGATATTTCCTTTTCCAGCATAGGCCTCAAACGGCTCCAGATATCCACTTGCAGATTCTACAAAAAGAGTGTTTCCAAACTTCTCTATCAATTGGTAGGTTCAACTCTGTGAGTTGAATGAACTCATCACAAAGAAGTTTCTGAGAATCCTTCTCTCTAGTTTTTATGTGAAGATATTTCCTTTTCCAACATAGGCCTCAAGGAGCTCTGAATAAACACTTGCAGATTCTACAAACGTAATGTTTCCAAACTGTTCTATCAAAAGAAACGTTCAAGTCTGTGAGTTGAATGCACTCATCACACAGAAGTTTCTGAGAATTCTTCTGTCTAGTTTTTAGGTGAAGATATTTCCTTTTCCAGCATAGGCCTCAAACGGCTCCAAATATCCACTTGCAGATTCTACAAAAAGAGTGTTTCCAAACTTCTCTATCAATTGGTAGGTTCAACTCTGTGAGTTGAATGAACTCATCACAAAGAAGTTTCTGAGAATCCTTCTCTCTAGTTTTTATGTGAAGATATTTCCTTTTCCAACATAGGCCTCAAGGTGCTCCGAATAAACACTTGCAGATTCTACAAACGCAATGTTTCAAAACTGGTCTATCAAAAGAAACGTTCAAGTCTGTGAGTTGAATGCACTCATCACACAGGAGTTTCTGAGGATGCTTCTGTCTAGTTTTTAGGTGAAGATATTTCCTTTTCCAGCATAGGCCTCAAAACGCTCCAAATATCCTCTTGTAGATTCTACAAAAAGAGTGTTTCAAAACTGTTCTATCAAAAGGAAGGTTCAACTCTGTGAGTTGAATGAATGCATCGTGAAGAACTTTCTGAGAATGCTTCTCTGTAGTTTTTAGGTGAAGATATTCCATATCCCAGCACAGGCCTCGAAGTGCTCCAAATAACCACTTGCAGATTTTACCAAAAGAGTGTTTCAAAACTGCTCTTTCTACAGGTAAGTTCAAGTCTGTGAGTTGAATGCACTCAACACAAAGAAGTTTCTGAGAATGCTTCTGTTCAGTTTTTATGTGAAGATATTTCCTTTTCCAGCATAGGCCTCAAACGGCTCCAAATATCCACTTGCAGATTCTACAAAAAGAGTGTTTCCAAACTTCTCTATCAATTGGTAGGTTCAACTCCGTGAGTTGAATGAACTCATCACAAAGAAGTTTCTGAGAATCCTTCTCTCTAGTTTTTATGTGAAGATATTTCCTTTTCCAACATAGGCCTCAAGGTGCTCCGAATAAACACTTGCAGATTCTACAAACGTAATGTTTCCAAACTGTTCTATCAAAAGAAACGTTCGAGTCTGTGAGTTGAATGCTCTCATCACACAGAAGTTTCTGAGAACGCTTCTGTCTAGTTTTTAGGTGAAGATATTTCCTTTTCCTGCATAGGCCTCAAAACGCTCCAAATATCCTCTTGCAGATTCTACAAAAAGAGTGTTTCAAAACTGTTCTATCAAAAGGAAGGTTCAACTCTGTGAGTTGAATGAATGCATCGTGAAGAACTTTCTGAGAATGCTTCTCTGTAGTTTTTAGGTGAAGATATTCCATATCCCAGCACAGGCCTCGAAGTGCTCCAAATAACCACTTGCAGATTTTACCAAAAGAGTGTTTCAAAACTGCTCTTTCTACAGGTAAGTTCAAGTCTGTGAGTTGAATGCACTCAACACAAAGAAGTTTCTGAGAATGCTTCTGTTCAGTTTTTATGTGAAGATATTTCCTTTTCCAGCATAGGCCTCAAACGGCTCCAAATATCCACTTGCAGATTCTACAAAAAGAGTGTTTCCAAATTTCTCTATCAATTGGTAGGTTCAACTCTGGGAGTAGAATGAACTCATCACAAAGAAGTTTCTGAGAATCCTTCTCTCTAGTTTTTATGTGAAGATATTTCCTTTTCCAACATAGGCCTCAAGGTGCTCCGAATAAACACTTGCAGATTCTACAAACGTAATGTTTCCAAACTGTTCTATCAAAAGAAACGTTCAAGTCTGTGAGTTGAATGCACTCATCATACAGAAGTTTCTGAGAATGCTTCTGTCTAGTTTTTAGGTGAAGATATTTCCTTTTCCAGCATAGGCCTCAAAACGCTCCAAATATCCTCTTGCAGATTCTACAAAAAGAGTGTTTCAAAACTGTTCTATCAAAAGGAAGGTTCAACTCTGTGAGTTGAATGAATGCATCGTGAAGAACTTTCTGAGAATGCTTCTCTGTAGTTTTTAGGTGAAGATATTCCATATCCCAGCACAGGCCTCGAAGTGCTCCAAATAACCACTTGCAGATTTTACCAAAAGAGTGTTTCAAAACTGCTCTTACTACAGGTAAGTTCAAGTCTGTGAGTTGAATGCACTCAACCAAAGAAGTTTCTGAGAATGCTTCTGTCCAGTTTTTATGTGAAGTTATTTCCTTTTCCAGCATAGGCCTCAAACGGCTCCAAATATCCACTTGCAGATTCTACAAAAAGAGTGTTTCCAAACTTCTCTATCAATTGGTAGGTTCAACTCTGTGAGTTGAATGAACTCATCACAAAGAAGTTTCTGAGAATCCTTCTCTCTAGTTTTTATGTGAAGATATTTCCTTTTCCAACATAGGCCTCAAGGTGCTCCGAATAAACACTTGCAGATTCTACAAACGAAATGTTTCAAAACTGTTCTATCAAAAGAAACGTTCAAGTCTGTGAGTTGAATGCACTCATCACACAGGAGTTTCTGAGGATGCTTCTGTCTAGTTTTTAGGTGAAGATATTTCCTTTTCCATCATAGGCCTCAAAACGCTCCAAATATCCTCTTGCAGATTCTACAAAAAGAGTGTTTCAAAACTGTTCTATCAAAAGGAAGGTTCAACTCTGTGAGTTGAATGAATGCATCGTGAAGAACTTTCTGAGAATGCTCCTCTGTAGTTTTTAGGTGAAGATATTCCATATCCCAGCACAGGCCTCGAAGTGCTCCAAATAACCACTTGCAGATTTTACCAAAAGATTGTTTCAAAACTGCTCTTATTAAACGTAAGTTCAAGTCTGTGAGTTGAATGCACTCAACACAAAGAAGTTTCTGAGAATGCTTCTGTTCAGTTTTTATGTGAAGATATTTCCTTTTCCAGCATAGGCCTCAAACGGCTCCAGATATCCACTTGCAGATTCTACAAAAAGAGTGTTTCCAAACTTCTCTATCAATTGGTAGGTTCAACTCTGTGAGTTGAATGAACTCATCACAAAGAAGTTTCTGAGAATCCTTCTCTCTAGTTTTTACGTGAAGATATTTCCTTTTCCAACATAGGCCTCAAGGTGCTCCGAATAAACACTTGCAGATTCTACAGACGTAATGTTTCAAAACTGTTCTATCAAAAGAAACGTTCAAGTCTGTGATTTGAATGCACTCATCACACAGAAGTTTCTGAGAATGCTTCTGTCTAGTTTTTAGGTGAAGATATTTCCTTTTCTAGCATAGGCCTCAAAACGCTCCAAATATCCTCTTGCAGATTCTACAAAAAGAGTGTTTCAAAACTGTTCTATCAAAAGGAAGGTTCAACTCTGTGAGTTGAATGAATGCATCGTGAAGAACTTTCTGAGAATGCTTCTCTGTAGTTTTTAGGTGAAGATATTCCATATCCCAGCCCAGGCTTCGAAGTGCTCCAAATAACCACTTGCAGATTTTACCAAAAGATTGTTTCAAAACTTCTCTTTCTACAGGTAAGTTCAAGTCTGTGAGTTGAATGCACTCAACACAAAGAAGTTTCTGAGAATGCTTCTGTTCTGTTTTTATGTGAAGATATTTCCTTTTCCAGCATAGGCCTCAAACGGCTCCAAATATCCACTTGCAGATTCTGCAAAAAGAGTGTTTCCAAACTTCTCTATCAATTGGTAGGTTCCACTCTGTGAGTTGAATGAACTCATCACAAAGAAGTTTCTGAGAATCCTTCTCTCTAGTTTTAATGTGCAGATATTTCCTTTTCCAACACAGGCCTCAAGGTGCTCCGAATAAACACTTGCAGATTCTACAAACGTAATGTTTCAAAACTGTTCTATCAAAAGAAACGTTCAAGTCTGTGAGTTGAATGCACTCATCACACAGAAGTTTCTGAGAATGCTTCTGTCTAGTTTTTAGGTGAAGATATTTCCTTTTCCAGCATAGGCCTCAAAACGCTCCAAATATCCTCTTGCAGATTCTACAAAAAGAGTGTTTCAAAACTGTTCTATCAAAAGGAGGGTTCAACTCTGTGAGTTGAATGAATGCGTCATGAAGAACTTTCTGAGAATGCTTCTCTGTAGTTTTTAGGTGAAGATATTCCATATCCCAGCACAGGCCTCGAAGTGCTCCAAATAACCACTTGCAGATTTTACCAAAAGAGTGTTTCAAAACTGCTCTTTCTACAGGTAAGTTGAAGTCTGTGAGTTGAATGCACTCAACACAAAGAAGTTTCTGAGAATGCTTCTGTTCAGTTTTTATGTGAAGATATTTCCTTTTCCAGCATAGGCCTCAAACGGCTCCAAATATCCACTTGCAGATTCTACAAAAAGAGTGTTTCCAAACTTCTCTATCAATTGGTAGGTTCAACTCTGTGAGTTGAATGAACTCATCACAAAGAATTTTCTGAGAATCCTTCTCTCTAGTTTTTATGTGAAGATATTTCCTGTTCCAACATAGGCCTCAAGGTGCTCCGAATAAACACTTGCAGATTCTACAAACGTAATGTTTCCAAACTGTTCTATCAAAAGAAACGTTCAAGTCTGTGAGTTGAATGCACTCATCACACAGAAGTTTCTGAGAATGCTTCTGTCTAGTTTTTAGGTGAAGATATTTCCTTTTCCAGCATAGGCCTCGAAGTGCTCCAAATAACCACTTGCAGATGTTACCAAAAGAGTGTTTCAAAACTGCTCTTTCTACAGCTAAGTTCAAGTCTGTGAGTTGAATGCACTCAACACAAAGAAGTTTCTGAGAATGCTTCTGTTCAGTTTTTATGTGAAGATATTTCCTTTTCCAACATAGGCCTGAAACGGCTCCAAATATCCACTTGCAGATTCTACAAAAAGAGTGTTTCCAAACTTCTCTATCAATTGGTAGGTTCAACTCTGTGAGTTGAATGAACTCATCACAAAGAAGTTTCTGAGAATCCTTCTCTCTAGTTTTTATGTGAAGATATTTCCTTTTCCAACATAGGCCTCAAAGCGCTACAAATAAACAGTTGCAAATCCTGCAAAAGGAGTGTTTCAAAACTGTTCTATCAAAAGGAACGTTCAAGTCTGTGAGTTGAATGCACTCATCAGGAAGAAGTTTCTGAGAATGCTTCTGCCTAGTTTTTGTGATGATATTTTGTTTTCCAGCACTGGCATAAAAGCCCTTCAAATATCCATTTACAGATGCTACTAAAAGAGTGTTTCAAAACTGCTCTATCAAAAGGAACGTTCAAGTGTGTGAGTTGAATGCAGTCATCACCCAGAAGTTTCTGAGAATGCTTCTGTCACGTTTTAATGTGAAGATATTTCCTTTTCCATCATAGGCCTCAAAGCGCTCCATATAAACACTTGCAGATTCTACAAAAGGAGTGTTTCAAAACTGTTCTATCAAAAGGAAGGTTCAAGTCCGTGAGTTGAATGCACTCATCACACAGATGTTCCTGAGAATGCTTTTGTCGCGGGTTTCTGTGAAGATATTTCCTTTGGCAGAATAGGCCTCAAATCGCTCCAATATCCACTTGCAGATTTTACAAAAAGGCTGTTTCCAAACTGCTCTATCAAAAGGCAGGTTCAACTCTGTGAGTTGAATGCACACATCACAAAGAAGTTTCTGAGAATGTTTCTGTGTAATTTTCACGTGAAGATATTTCATTTCCCAGCAAAGGTCTCAAAACACTCCAAATATCCACTTGCAGATTCTACAAAAAGAGTGTTTCAAAACTGCTTTTTCAAAATGAAGGTTCAAGTCTGTGAGTTGAATGCACACAGCAGAAAGAAGTTTCTGAGAATGCTTCTGTCTAGTTTTTATGGGAAGCTATTTCGTTTTCCAGCATAGGCCTCAAATCAGTCCAAACATCCTTTAGCAAATTCTACAAAAAGAGTGTTTCAAAACTGCGCTTTCAAAGGGAAGGATCCGCTCTGTGACTTGAATGCATAAAGCACAGGGAAGTTTCTGAGAATGCTTCCTTCTAGTTTTTATGTGAAGATATTTCCTTTTCCAGTGTTGGCCTCTTAGCACTCCAAATAGCCACTTGAAGATTCTACTAAAAGAGTGTTTCAAAACAGCTATATCACAAGGAAGCTTCAACTCTGTGAGTTCAATCGGTACATCACAGAGAAGTTTCTGAGAATGCTTCTGTCTAGTTGTTATGTGAAGATATTTCCCTTTCCAGCATAGGCTTCAAAGCCCTCCAAATGTCCACTTGCAGAATCCACGAAAAGAGTGTTTCAAAACTGATCTATCAAAAGGAAGGTTCAACTCTCTGAGTAGAATGCACACATCACAAAGAAGTTTCTGAGAATGCTTCTATCTAGCTTTTATGTGAAGATATTTCCTTTTCCAGCATAGGCCTCAAAGCGTTCCAAATGTCGACTTGCAGATTCTACGAAAAGAGTTTTTCAAAACTGTTCTATCAAGAGGAAGGTTCAACTGTGTGAGTTGAATGCAGAAACCACAGGGAAGTCTCTGAGAATGCTTCTGTCTAATTTTATGTGAAGATATTTCCTTTTCCAACATAGGCCTCAAAGTGCTCCAAATAAACAGTTGCAGATCCTACAAAAGGAGTGTTTCAAACTGTTCTATCGAAAGGAACGTTCAACTCTGTGAGTTGAATGCACTCATCACGAAGAAGTTTCTGAGAATGCTTCTGCCTAGTTTTTATGTGAAGATATTTCCTTTTCCAGTGTTGGCCTCTTAGCACTCCAAATATCCACTTGAAGATTCTACTAAGAGAGTGTTTCAAAACAGCTATATCACAAGGAAGCTTCAACTCTGTGAGTTCAATCGGGTACATCACAGAGAAGGTTCTGAGAATGCTTCTATCTAGTTTTTATGTGAAGATATTTCCCTTTCCAGCATAGGCTTCAAAGCCCTCCAAATGTCCACTTGCAGAATCCACGAAAAGAGTGTTTCAAAACTGATCTATCAAAAGGAAGGTTCAACTCTGTGAGTAGAATGCACACATCACAAAGAAGTTTCTGAGAATGTTTCTATCTAGTTTTCATCTGAATGTGTTTCCTTTTCCACTAGATGCCGCAATCGAACCAAATATCCACTTGCAGTTTCCACAACAAGAGTATTGCAGAGCTGGTCTATGAAAAGAAAGGGTCAACTGTGTGAGTTCAATCCCCAAATGAGAAAGAAGTTTCTGAGAATGCTTCTGTCTAGGTTTTATTTGGAGACATTGCTTTTTGCAACATAGTTCTCAAATCGCTCCCAATATCCACTTGCAGATTTTACAAAAAGGCTGTTTCCAAACTGCTCTATCAAAAGGCAGGTTCAACTCTGTGAGTTGAATGCACACATCACAAAGAAGTTTCTGAGAATGCTTCTGTGTAATTTTCACGTGAAGATATTTCATTTCCCAGCAAAGGTCTCAAAACGCTCAAAATATCCACTTGCAGATTCTACAAAAAGAGTGTTTCAAAACTGCTTTTTCAAAATGAAGGTTCAAGTCTGTGAGTTGAATGCACACAGCAGAAAGAAGTTTCTGAGAATGCTTCTGTCTAGTTTTTATGGGAAGCTATTTCGTTTTCCAGCATAGGCCTCAAATCACTCCAAACATCCTTTAGCAAATTCTACAAAAAGAGTTTTTCAAAACTGCGCTTTCAAAGGGAGGGATCCACTCTGTGACTTGAATGCATAAAGCACAGGGAAGTTTCTGAGAATGCTTCCTTCTAGTTTTTATGTGAAGATATTTCCTTTTCCAGTGTTGGCCTCTTAGCACTCCAAATAGCCACTTGAAGATTCTACTAAAAGAGTGTTTCAAAACAGCTATATCACAAGGAAGCTTCAACTCTGTGAGTTCAATCGGTACATCACAGAGAAGTTTCTGAGAATGCTTCTGTCTAGTTGTTATGTGAAGATATTTCCCTTTGCAGCATAGGCTTCAAAGCCCTCCAAATGTCCATTTGCAGAATCCACGAAAAGAGTGTTTCAAAACTGATCTATCAAAAGGAAGGTTCAACTCTCTGAGTAGAATGCACACATCACAAAGAAGTTTCTGAGAATGCTTCTATCTAGTTTTTATGTGAAGATATTTCCTTTTCCAGCATAGGCCTCAAAGCGTTCCAAATGTCGACTTGCAGATTCTACGAAAAGAGATTTTCGAAACTGTTCTATCAAGAGGAAGGTTCAACTGTGTGAGTTGAATGCAGAAACCACAGGGAAGTCTCTGAGAATGCTTCTGTCTAATTTTATGTGAAGATATTTCCTTTTCCAACATAGGCCTCAAAGTGCTCCAAATAAACAGTTGCAGATCCTACAAAAGGAGTGTTTCAAACTGTTCTATCGAAAGGAACGTTCAACTCTGTGAGTTGAATGCACTCATCACGAAGAAGTTTCTGAGAATGCTTCTGCCTAGTTTTTATGTGAAGATATTTCCTTTTCCAGTGTTGGCCTGTTAGCACTCCAAATATCCACTTGAAGATTCTACTAAAAGAGTGTTTCAAAACAGCTATATCACAAGGAAGCTTCAACTCTGTGAGTTCAATCGGTACATCACAGAGAAGGTTCTGAGAATGCTTCTATCTAGTTTTTATGTGAAGATATTTCCCTTTCCAGCATAGGCTTCAAAGCCCTCCAAATGTCCACTTGCAGAATCCACGAAAAGAGTGTTTCAAAACTGATCTATCAAAAGGAAGGTTCAACTCTGTGAGTAGAATGCACACATCACAAAGAAGTTTCTGAGAATGTTTCTATCTAGTTTTCATCTGAATGTGTTTCCTTTTCCACTAGATGCCGCAATAGCACCAAATATCCACTTGCAGTTTCCACAACAAGAGTATTGCAGAGCTGGTCTATGAAAAGAAAGGGTCAACTCTGTGAGTTCAATCCCCAAATGAGAAAGAAGTTTCTGAGAATGCTTCTGTCTAGGTTTTATTTGGAGACATTGCTTTTTGCAGCATAGTTCTCAAATCGCTCCCAATATCCACTTGCAGATTTTACAAAAAGGCTGTTTCCAAACTGCTCTATCAAAAGGCAGGTTCAACTCTGTGCATTGAATGCACACATCACAAAGAAGTTTCTGAGAATGTTTCTGTGTAGTTTTCAGGTGAAGATATTTCATTTCCCAGCATAGCCCTCAAAACGCTCAAAATATCCACTTGCAGATTCTACAAAAAGAGTGTTTCAAAACTGCTCTTTCAAAATGAAGGCTCAAGTCTGTGAGTTGAATGCACTCATCACTAAGAAGGTTCTGAGAATGCTTCTGTCTAGTTTTTATGGGAAGCTATTTCGTTTTCCAGCATAGGCCTCAAATCGCTCCAAACATCCACTAGCAAATTCTACAAAAAGAGTGTTTCAAAACTGCGCTTTCAAAATGAAGGTTCCTGTCTGTGACTTGAATGCATAAAGCACAGGGAAGTTTCTGAGAATGCTTCCGTCTACTTTTTATGTGAAGATATTTCTTTTTCCAGTGTTGGCCTGTTAGCACTCCAAATATCCACTTGCATATTCTACTGAAAGAGTGTCTCAAAACAACTATATCAAAAGGAAACTTCAACTCTCTGAGTAGAATGCACACATCACAAAGAAGTTTCTGAGAACGGTTCTATCTAGTTTTCATCTGAATGTATTTGCTTTTCCACTAGATACAGCAATCGCACCAAATATCCACTTGCAGTTTCCACAACAAGAGTGTTGCAGAGCTGCTCTATGAAAAGGAAGGTTCAACTCTGTGAGTTCGACCCCCAAATGACAAATGAGTTTCTGAGGATGCTTCTCTCTAGGGTTTATGTGGAGATATTTCTTTGTGCAGCATAGGTCTCAAATCGCTCCAAATATCCGCTTGCAGATTTTACAAAAAGGCTGTCTCCAAACTACTCTATCAAAAGGCAGGTTCAACTCTGTGAGTTGAATGCACACAGCACAGAGAAGTTTCTGAGAATGTTTCTGTCTTGTTTTTATGGGAAGATATTTCGTTTTCCAGCATAGGCCTCAAATCGCTCCAAACATCCACTAGCAAATTCTACAAAAAGAGTGTTTCACAACTGCGCTTTCATAAGGAAGGTTCCTCTCTGTGTCTTGAATGCATAAAGCACAGGGAAGTTTCTCAGAATGCTTCCATCTAGTTTTTATGTGACGATATTTCCTTTTCCAGTGTTGGCCTCTTAACACTCCAAATATCCACTTGAAGATTCTACTAAAAGGGTGTTTCAAAACAGCTATATCAAAAAGAATCTTCAACTCTGTGAGTTGAATGTGCACATCACAAAGAAGTTTCTGCGAATGCTTCTATCTAGTTTTTATGTGAAGATATTTCCTTTTCCAGCATAGGCCTCGAAGCGTTCCAAATGTCGACTTGCAGATTCTACGAAAAGAGATTTTCAAAACTGTTCTATCAAAAGGAAGGTTCAGCTATGTTCATTGAATGTAGAAAGCACAGGGAAGTTTCTGAGAATGCTTCTGTCTAGTTTTTATGTGAAAATATTTCCTTTTCCAACATAGACATCAAAGCGCTCCAACTAAACAGTTGCAGATCCTACAAAAGGAGTGTTTCAAAACCGTTCTATCAAAAGGAACGTTCAACTCTGTGAGTTGAATGCACTCAGTATGAAGAAGTTTCTGAGAATGCTTCTGCCTAGTTTTTATGTGACGATATTTCGTTTTCCATCATTGGCATAAAAACCCTCCAAACATCCACTTACAGATGCTACTAAAAGAGTGTTTCAAAACTGCTCTATCAAAAGGAAAGTTCAAGTGTGTGAGTTGAATGCACTCATCACACAGAAGTTTCTGAGAATGCTTCTGTCTCGTTTTTATGTGAAGATATTTCCTTTTCCATCATAGGCCTCAAAGCGCTCCAAATAAACACTTGCAGATTCTACAAATGGAGTGTTTCAAAACTGCTCTATCAAAAGGAAGGTTCAAGTCCGTGAGTTGAATGCAGACATCACACAGAAGTTCCTGAGAATGCTTCTTTCTAGGGTTTCTGTGAAGATATTTCCTTTTGCAGCATAGGCCACAAATCGATCCATTTATCCACTTCCAGATTTTACAAAAAGGCTGTTTCCAAACTGCTCTATCAAAATGCAGGTTCAACTCTGTGAGTTGAATGCACGCAACACAAAGAAGTTTCTGAGAATGCTTCTGTGTAGTTTTCAGGTGAAGGTATTTCATTTCCCAGCAAAGGCCTCAAAACGCTCAAAATATCCACTTGCAGATTCTACAAAAAGAGTGTTTTAAAACTGCTCTTTCAAAATGAAGGTTCAAGTCTGTGAGTTGATTGCACTCACCACAAAGAAGGTTCTGAGTATGCTTCTGTCTAGTTTTTATGGGAAGATATTTCGATTTCCAGCATAGGCCTCTAATCGCTCCAAACATCCACTAGCAAATCCTACAAAAAGAGGATTTCAAAACTGCGCTTTCAAAAGGAAGGTACCTCTCTGTGACATGAATGCATAAAGCACAGGGAGTTTCTGAGAATGCTTCCGTCTAGTTTTTATGTGAAGATATTTCCTTTTCCACTGTTGTCCTCTTAACACTCCAAATATCCACTTGCAGATCCTACTGAAAGAGTTTTTCAAAACAGCTGTATCAAAAGGAAGCTACAACTCTGTGAGTTGAATGCGCACATCACAAAGAAGTTTCTGAGAATGCTTCTGTCTAGTTTTCATGTGAAGATATTTCATTTCCCAGCAAAGGCCTCAGAACTCTCAAAATATTCACTTGCAGATTCTACAAAAGGAGAGTTTTCAAAACTGCTCTTTCAAAACGAATGTTAAAGTCTGTGAGTTGAATGCACTCATCACAAAGAAGTTTCTGAGAATGCTTCTATCCAGCTTTTATGTGAAGATATTTCCTTTTCCAGCTGAGGACTCAAAGCGTTCCAAATGTCAACTTGCAGATTCTATGAAAAGGGTTTTTCAAAACTGTTCTATCAAAAGGAAGGTTCAGCTATGTGAGCTGAATGCAGAACGCACAGGGAAGTTTCTGAGAATGCTTCTCTCTAGTTTTTATGCGAAGATATTTCCTTTTCCAACATAGGCCTCAAAGCGCTCCAAAGAAACAGTTGCAGATCCTACAAAAGGAGTGTTTCAAAACTCTTCTATCAAAAGGAAGGTTCAACTCTGTGAGTTGAATGCACTCATCATGAAGAAGTTTCTGAGAATGCTTCTGCCTAGTTTTTCTGTGATGATATTTCGTTTTCCAGCATTGGCATAAATGCCCTCCAAATATCCACTTACAGGTGTTACTAAAAGAGTCTTTCAAAACTGCTCTATCAAAAGGAAAGTTCAAGTGTGGGAGTTGAATGCACTCATCACACAGAAGTTTCTGAGAATGCTTCTGTCCAGTTTTTAATGTGAAGATATTTGCTTTTCCATCCTAGGCCTCAAAGCGCTCCAAATAAACACTTGCAGATTCTACAAAAGGAGTGTTTCAAAGCTATTCTATCAAAAGGAAGGTTCAAGTCCATGAGTTGAAAGCACTCATCAAACAGAAGTTCTTGAGAATGCTTCTGTCTAGGGTTTCTGTGAAGATATTTCTTTTTGCAGCATAGGCCTGAAATCGCTCCAAATATCCACTTGCAGATTTACAAAAAGGCTGTTTCAAAACTGCTCTATCAAAAGTCAGGTTCAACTCTGTGAGTTGAATGCACACATCACAAAGAAGTCTCTGAGAATGCTTCTGTGTAGTTTTCAGGTGAAGATATTTCATTTCCCAGCAAAGGCCTCAAAATGTTCCAAATATCCACTTGCAGATTCTACAAAAAGAGTGTTTCAAAATTGCTCTTTCAAAATGAAGGTTCAAGTCTGTGAGTTGATTACACTCATCACAAAGAAGTTTATGAGAATGCTTCTGTCTAGTTTTTATGGGAAGATATTTCGATTTCCAGCATAGGCCTCAAATCGCTCCAAACATCCACTAGCAAATTCTACAAAAAGAGGATTTCAAAACTGCGCTTTCAAAAGGAAGGTACCTCTCCGTGACATGAATGCATAAAGCACAGGGAGTTTCTGAGAATGCTTCCGTCTAGTTTTCATGTGAAGATATTTCCTTTTCCAGTGTTGGCCTCTTAACACTCCAAATGTCCACTTGCAGATTCTACTGAAAGTGTGTTTCAAAACAGCTTTATCAAAAGGAAGCTACAACTCTGTGAGTTGAATGCGCACATCACAAAGAAGTTTCTGAGAATGCTTCTATCTACTTTTCAGGTGACGATACTTCATTTCCCAGCAAAGGCCTCAAAACCCTCAAAATATCCACTTGCAGATTCTACAAAAAGAGTGTTTTCAAAACTGCTCTTTCAAAAGGAATGTTAAAGTCTGTGAGTTGAATGCACTCATCAAAAAGAAGTTTCTGAGAATGCTTCTGTCTAGTTTTTATGTGAAGATATTTCCTTTTCCAACATAGGCCTCAAAGCGCTACAAATAAACAGTTGCAAATCCTGCAAAAGGAGTGTTTCAAAACTGTTCTATCAAAAGGAACGTTCAAGTCTGTGAGTTGAATGCACTCATCAGGAAGGAGTTTCTGAGAATGCTTCTGCCTAGTTTTTGTGATGATATTTTGTTTTCCAGCACTGGCATAAAAGCCCTTCAAATATCCATTTACAGATGCTACTAAAAGAGTGTTTCAAAACTGCTCTATCAAAAGGAACGTTCAAGTGTGTGAGTTGAATGCAGTCATCACCCAGAAGTTTCTGAGAATGCTTCTGTCACGTTTTAATGTGAAGATATTTCCTTTTCCATCATAGGCCTCAAAGCGCTCCATATAAACACTTGCAGATTCTACAAAAGGAGTGTCTCAAAACTGTTCTATCAAAAGGAAGGTTCAAGTCCGTGAGTTGAATGCACTCATCACACAGATGTTCCTGAGAATGCTTTTGTCGCGGGTTTCTGTGAAGATATTTCCCTTGGCAGAATAGGCCTCAAATCGCTCCAATATCCACTTGCAGATTTTACAAAAAGGCTGTTTCCAAACTGCTCTATCAAAAGGCAGGTTCAACTCTGTGAGTTGAATGCACACATCACAAAGAAGTTTCTGAGAATGCTTCTGTGTAATTTTCACGTGAAGATATTTCATTTCCCAGCAAAGGTCTCAAAACACTCCAAATATCCACTTGCAGATTCTACAAAAAGAGTGTTTCAAAACTGCTTTTTCAAAATGAAGGTTCAAGTCTGTGAGTTGAATGCACACAGCACAAAGAAGTTTCTGAGAATGCTTCTGTCTAGTTTTTATGGGAAGCTATTTCGTTTTCCAGCATAGGCCTCAAATCACTCCAAACATCCTCTAGCAAATTCTACAAAAAGAGTGTTTCAAAACTGCGCTTTCAAAGGGAAGGATCCGCTCTGTGACTTGAATGCATAAAGCACAGGGAAGTTTCTGAGAATGCTTCCTTCTAGTTTTTATGTGAAGATATTTCCTTTTCCAGTGTTGGCCTTCTTAGCACTCCAAATAGCCACTTGAAGACTCTACTAAAAGAGTGTTTCAAAACAGCTATATCACAAGGAAGCTTCAACTCTGTGAGTTCAATCGGTACATCACAGAGAAGTTTCTGAGAATGCTTCTGTCTAGTTGTTATGTGAAGATATTTCCCTTTCCAGCATAGGCTTCAAAGCCCTCCAAATGTCCACTTGCAGAATCCACGAAAAGAGTGTTTCAAAACTGATCTATCAAAAGGAAGGTTCAACTCTCTGAGTAGAATGCACACATCACAAAGAAGTTTCTGAGAATGCTTCTATCTAGTTTTTATGTGAAGATATTTCCTTTTCCAGGATAGGCCTCAAAGCGTTCCAAATGTCGACTTGCAGATTCTACGAAAAGAGTTTTTCAAAACTGTTCTATCAAGAGGAAGGTTCAACTGTGTGAGTTGAATGCAGAAACCACAGGGAAGTCTCTGAGAATGCTTCTGTCTAATTTTATGTGAAGATATTTCCTTTTCCAACATAGGCCTCAAAGTGCTCCAAATAAACAGTTGCAGATCCTACAAAAGGAGTGTTTCAAACTGTTCTATCGAAAGGAACGTTCAACTCTGTGAGTTGAATGCACTCATCACGAAGAAGTTTCTGAGAATGCTTCTGCCTAGTTTTTATGTGAAGATATTTCCTTTTCCAGTGTTGGCCTCTTAGCACTCCAAATATCCACTTGAAGTTTCTACTAAGAGAGTGTTTCAAAACAGCTATATCACAAGGAAGCTTCAACTCTGTGAGTTCAATCGGTACATCACAGAGAAGGTTCTGAGAATGCTTCTATCTAGTTTTTATGTGAAGATATTTCCCTTTCCAGCATAGGCTTCAAAGCCCTCCAAATGTCCACTTGCAGAATCCACGAAAAGAGTGTTTCAAAACTGATCTATCAAAAGGAAGGTTCAACTCTGTGAGTAGAATGCACACATCACAAAGAAGTTTCTGAGAATGTTTCTATCTAGTTTTCATCTGAATGTGTTTCCTTTTCCACTAGATGCCGCAATCGCACCAAATATCCACTTGCAGTTTCCACAACAAGAGTATTGCAGAGCTGGTCTATGAAAAGAAAGGGTCAACTCTGTGAGTTCAATCCCCAAATGAGAAAGAAGTTTCTGAGAATGCTTCTGTCTAGGTTTTATTTGGAGACATTGCTTTTTGCAGCATAGTTCTCAAATCGCTCCCAATATCCACTTGCAGATTTTACAAAAAGGCTGTTTCCAAACTGCTCTATCAAAAGGCAGGTTCAACTCTGTGAGTTGAATGCACACATCACAAAGAAGTTTCTGAGAATGCTTCTGTGTAATTTTCACGTGAAGATATTTCATTTCCCAGCAAAGGTCTCAAAACGCTCAAAATATCCACTTGCAGATTCTACAAAAAGAGTGTTTCAAAACTGCTTTTTCAAAATGAAGGTTCAAGTCTGTGAGTTGAATGCACACAGCAGAAAGAAGTTTCTGAGAATGCTTCTGTCTAGTTTTTATGGGAAGCTATTTCGTTTTCCAGCATAGGCCTCAAATCACTCCAAACATCCTTTAGCAAATTCTACAAAAAGAGTTTTTCAAAACTGCGCTTTCAAAGGGAGGGATCCACTCTGTGACTTGAATGCATAAAGCACAGGGAAGTTTCTGAGAATGCTTCCTTCTAGTTTTTATGTGAAGATATTTCCTTTTCCAGTGTTGGCCTCTTAGCACTCCAAATAGCCACTTGAAGATTCTACTAAAAGAGTGTTTCAAAACAGCTATATCACAAGGAAGCTTCAACTCTGTGAGTTCAATCGGTACATCACAGAGAAGTTTCTGAGAATGCTTCTGTCTAGTTGTTATGTGAAGATATTTCCCTTTCCAGCATAGGCTTCAAATCCCTCCAAATGTCCACTTGCAGAATCCACGAAAAGAGTGTTTCAAAACTGATCTATCAAAAGGAAGGTTCAATTCTCTGAGTAGAATGCACACATCACAAAGAAGTTTCTGAGAATGCTTCTATCTAGTTTTTATGTGAAGATATTTCCTTTTCCAGCATAGGCCTCAAAGTGCTCCAAATAAACAGTTGCGGATCCTACAAAAGGAGTGTTTCAAACTGTTCTATCGAAAGGAACGTTCAACTCTGTGAGTTGAATGCACTCATCACGAAGAAGTTTCTGAGAATGCTTCTGCCTAGTTTTTATGTGAAGATATTTCCTTTTCCAGTGTTGGCCTCTTAGCACTCCAAATAGCCACTTGAAGATTCTACTAAAAGAGTGTTTCAAAACAGCTATATCACAAGGAAGCTTCAACTCTGTGAGTTCAATCGGTACATCACAGAGAAGGTTCTGAGAATGCTTCTATCTAGTTTTTATGTGAAGATATTTCCCTTTCCAGCATAGGCTTCAAAGCCCTCCAAATGTCCACTTGCAGAATCCACGAAAAGAGTGTTTCAAAACTGATCTATCAAAAGGAAGGTTCAACTCTGTGAGTAGAATGCACACATCACAAAGAAGTTTCTGGGAATGTTTCTATCTAGTTTTCATCTGAATGTGTTTCCTTTTCCACTAGATGCCGCAATCGCACCAAATATCCACTTGCAGTTTCCACAACAAGAGTATTGCAGAGCTGGTCTATGAAAAGAAAGGGTCAACTCTGTGAGTTCAATCCCCAAATGAGAAAGAAGTTTCTGAGAATGATTCTGTCTAGGTTTTATTTGGAGACATTGCTTTTTGCAGCATAGTTCTCAAATCGCTCCCAATATTCACTTGCAGATTTTACAAAAAGGCTGTTTCCAAACTGCTCTATCAAAAGGCAGGTTCAACTCTGTGCATTGAATGCACACATCACAAAGAAGTTTCTGAGAATGTTTCTGTGTAGTTTTCAGATGAAGATATTTCATTTCCCAGCATAGCCCTCAAAACGCTCAAAATGTCCACTTGCAGATTCTACAAAAAGAGTGTTTCAAAACTGCTCTTTCAAAATGAAGGTTCAAGTCTGTGAGTTGAATGCACTCAGCACAAAGAAGTTTCTGAGAATGCTTCTGTCTAGTTTCTATGGGAAGCTATTTCGTTTTCCAGCATAGGCCTCAAATCACTCCAAACATCCTCTAGCAAATTCTACAAATAGAGTGTTTCAAAACTGTGCTTTCAAAGGGAAGGATCCGCTCTGTGACTTGAATGCATAAAGCACAGGGAAGTTTCTGAGAATGCTTCCTTCTTGTTTATATGTGAAGATATTTCCTTTTCCAGTGTTGGCCTCTTAGCACTCCAAATAGCCACTTGAAGATTCTACTAAAAGAGTGTTTCAAAACAGCTATATCAAAAGGAAGCTTCAACTCTGTGAGTTCTATCGGTACATCACAGAGAAGTTTCTGAGAATGCTTCTTTCTAGTTTTAATGTGAAGATATTTCCCTTTCCAGCATAGGCTTCAAAGCCCTCCAAATGTCCACTTGCAGAATCCACGAAAAGAGTGTTTCAAAACTGATCTATCAAAAGGAAGGTTCAACCCTGTGAGTAGAATGCACACATCACAAAGAAGTTTCTGAGAATGCTTCTATCTAGTTTTTATGTGAAGATATTTCCTTTTCCACCATAGGCCTCAAAGCGTTCCAAATGTCGACTTGCAGATTCTACGAAAAGAGTTTTTCAAAACTGTTCTATCAAAAGGAAGGTTCAACTCTGTGAGTTGAATGCAGAAACCACAGGGAAGTCTCTGAGAATGCTTCTGTCTAATTGTATGTGAAGATATTTCCTTTTCCAACATAGGCCACAAAGCGCTCCAAATAAACAGTTGCAGATCCTACAAAAGGAGTGTTTCAAACTGTTCTATCGAAAGGAACGTTCAACTCTGTGAGTTGAATGCACTCATCACGAAGAAGTTTCTGAGAATGCTTCTGCCTAGTTTTTATGTGATGATATTTTGTTTTCCAGCCTTGGCATAAAAGCCCTCCAAATATCGACTTACAGATGCTACTAAAAGAGTGTTGCAAAACTGCTCTATCAAAAGGAAAGTTCAAGTGTGTGAGTTGAATGCACTCATCACAGAGAAGGTTCTGAGAATGCTTCTATCTCGTTTTTAGGGGAAGATATTTCCTTTTCCATCATAGGACTCAAAGCGCTCCAAATAAACACTTGCAAATCCTACAAAAGGAGTGTTTCAAAACTGTTCTATCACAAGGAAGGTTCAAGTCCGTAAGTTGAATGCACTCATCACACAGTAGTTCCTGAGAATGCTTCTATCTAGGGTTTCTGTGAAGATATTTCCTTTTGCAGAATAGGCCTCAAGTCGCTCCAAATATCCACTTGCAGATTTTACAAAACGCTGTTTCCAAACTGCTCTATCAAAGACAGGCTCAACTCTGTGAGTTGAATGCACACATCACAAAGAAGTTTCTGAGAATGCTTCTGTGCAGTTTTCAGGTGAAGATATTTCATTTCCCAGCAAAGACCTCAAAACGCTCAAAATATCCACTTGCAGATTCTGCAAAAAGAGTGTTTCAAAACTGCTCTTTCAAAATGAAGGTTCATGTGTGTGAGTTGAATGCGCTCATCCAAGGAAGTTTCTGAGAATGCTTCTCTCTAGTTTTTATGGGAAGATATTTCGTTTTCCAGCATAGGCCTCAAATCGCTCCAAACACACACTAGCAAATTCTACCAAAAGAGTGTTTCAAAATTGCGCTTTCAAAAGGAAGGTTCCTCTCTGTGACTTGAATGCATAAAGCACAGGGAAGTTTCTGAGAAAGCTTCCATCTAGTTTTTATGTGAAGATATTTCCTTTTCCATTGTTGGCCTCTTAGCCCTCCAAATATCCACTTGCATATTCTACTGAAAGAGTGTTTCAAAACTGCTATATCAAAAGGAAGCTTGAACTCTCTGAGTTGAATGCACACATCACAAAGAAGTTTCTGAGAATGCTTCTATCTAGTTTTTATGTGGAGATGTTTCCTTTTCCAGCAGAGGCTACAAATCGCTCCAAATATCCACTTGCAGACTCCACAAAAAGAGTGTTTCAAAACTGATCTATCAAGAGGAAGGTTCAACACTGTGAGTAGGATGCGCATATCACAAAGAAATTTCTGAGAATGCGTCTGTGTAGTTTTCAGGTGAAGATATTTCATTTCCCAAAAAAGGCCTCAAAACGCTCAAAATATCCACTTGCCGATTCTACAAAAAGAGTGTTTTCAAAACTAGTCTTTCAAAAGAATAGTTAGTCTGTGAGCCGAATGCACACAGCACAAAGAACTTTCTGAGAACGGTTCTATCTAGTTTTCATCTGAATGTATTTCCTTTTCCACTAGATGCCGCAATCGCATAAAATATCCACTTGCAGTTTCCACAATAAGAGTGTTGCAGAACTGCTCTATGAAAAGGAAGTTTCAACTCTGTGAGTTCAATCCGCAAATGACAAAGAAGTTTCTGAGAATGCTGCTGTCTAGGGTTTATGTGGAGATATTTCTTTTTGCAGCATAGTTCTCAAATCGCTCCAAATATCCACTTGCAGATTTTACAAAAAGGCTGTCTCCAAACTACTCTATCAAAAGGCAGGTTCAACTCTGTGAGTTGAATGCACACAGCACAAAGAAGTTTCTGAGAATGCTTCTGTCTAGTTTTTAGGGGAAGAGATTTCGTTTTCCAGCATAGGCCTCAAATCTCTCCAAACATCCCCTAGCAAATTCTACAAAAAGAGTGTTTCAAAATAGCGCTTTCAAAAGGAAGATTCCTCCCTGTGACTTGAATGCATAACGCACAGGGAACTTTCTGAGAATGCTTCCCTCTAGTTTTTATGTGAAGATATTTCCTTTTCTAGTGTTGGCCTCTTAACACTCCAAATATCCACTTGAAGATTCTACTAAAAGAGTGTTTCAAAACAGTTATATCAACTCTGTGAGTTGAATGCGCACATCACAAAGAAGTTTCTGAGAATGCTTCTATCTAGTTTTTATGTGAAGATATTTCCTTTTCCAGGATAGGCCTCAAAGCGTTCCAAATGTCAACTTGCAGATTCTACGAAAAGAGATTTTCAAAACTGTTCTATCAAAAGGAAGGTTCAACTATGTGGGTTGAATGCAGAAAGCACAGGGAAGTTTCTGTGAATGCTTCTGTCTAGTTTTTATGTGAAGATATTTCCTTTTCCAGTGTTGGCCTCCTAGCACTCCAAGTATCCACTTGCAGATTCTACAGAAACAGTGTTTCAAAACAGCTATATCAAAAGAAAGCTTCAACTCTGTGAGTTGAATGCGCACATCACAAAGAAGTTTCTGAAAATGCTTCTGTCTAGTTCTTAGGTGAAGATGTTTCCTTTTCCTTCATAGGCTTCAAAGCGCTCCAAATATCCACTTGCAGACTCCACAAAAAGAGTGTTTCAAAACCGTTCTATCAAAAGGAAGGTTCAACTCTGTGAGTAGAATGCACACATCACAAAGAAGTTTCTCAGAACGATTCTATCTAGTTTTCATCTGAATGTATTTCCTTTTCCACTAGATGCCACAATGGCACCAAATATCCACATGCAGTCTCCGCAACAAGAGTGTTGCAGAACTGCTCTATGGAAAGGAAGGTTCAACTCTGTGAGTTCAATCCCCAAATGACAAACTAGATTCTGAGAATGCTTATGTCTAGGGTTTATGTGGAGATAATTCTTTTTGCAGCATAGGTCTCAAATCGCTCCAAATATCCATTTGCAGATTTTACAAAATGGCTGTCTCCAAACTACTCTATCAAAAGGCAGGTTCAACCCTCTGAGTTGAATGCACACAGCACAAAGGATTTTCTGAGAATGCCTCTGTCTAGGTTTTATGGGAAGTTATTTCGTTTTCCAGCATAGGCCTCAAATCTCTCAAAACATCCCCTAGCAAATTCTACAAAAAGAGTGTTTCAAAACTGCATTTTCAAAAGGAGGGTTCCTCTCTGTGACTTGAATGCATAACGCACAGGGAAGTTTCTGAGAATGCTTCCGTCTAGTTTTTATGTGAAGATATTTCCTTTTCCAATGTTGGCCCCTTAACACTCCAAATATCCACTTGAAGATTCTACTAAAAGAGTGTTTCCAAACAGCTATCTCAAAAGGAAGCTTCAGCTCTGTGAGTTGAATCCGCACATCACAAAGGAGTTTCTGAGAATGCTTCTATCTAGTTTTTATGGGAAGATATTTCCTTTTCCAGCATAGGCCTCGAAGCGTTCCAAATGTTGACTTGCAGATTCTACGAAAAGAGATTTTCAAAACTGTTCTATCAAAAAGAAGTTCAACTATGTGGGTTGAATGCAGAAAGCACAGGGAAGTCTCTGAGAATGCTTCTGTCTAGTTTTTATGTGAAGATATTTCCTTTTCCAACATAGGCCTCAAAGCACTCCTAATAAACAGTTTCAGACCCTACAAAAGGAGTGCTTCAAAACTGTTCTATCAAAAGGAACGTTCAACTCTGTGAGTAGAATGCACTCATCACGAAGAAGTTTCTGAGAATGCTTCTGCCTAGTTTTTCTGTGATGATATTTCGTTTTCCAGCATTGGCATAAAAGCCCTCCAAATATCGACTTACAGATGCTACTAAAAGAGTGTTTCAAAACTGCTTCATCAAAAGGAAAGTTCAAGTGTGGGAGTTGAATGCACTCATCACACAGAAGTTTCTGAGAATGTTTTTGTCTCGTTTTTATGTGAAGATATTTCCTTTTCCAGTGTTGGCCTCTTAGCACTCCCAATATCCAGTTGCAGATCCTACTGAAAGAGTGTTTCAAAACAGCTATATCAAAAGGAAGCTTCATCCCTGTGAGTTGAATGCGCACATCACAAAGAAGTTTCTGAGAATGCTTCTATCTAGTTTTTATGTGAAGATGTTTCCCTTTCCAGCATAGGCTACAAAGCCCTCCAAATATCCTCATGCAGACTCCACAAAAAGAGGGTTTCAAAACTCTTCTGTCAAAAGGAAGGTTCAACTCCATGAGTAGAATGCACACATCACAAAGAAGTTTCTGAGAATGGTTCTATCTGGTTTTCATCTGAATGTATTTCCTTTTTCAGTAGATGAAGCAATCGCACCAAATATCCACTTGCCGTTCCCACAACAAGAGTATTGCAGAACTGCTCTATGAAAAGGAAAGTTCAACTCTGTGAGTTCTATCCGCAAATGACAAAGAAGTTTCTCAGAATGCTTCTGTCTAGGGTTTAGTTGGAGACATTTCTTTTTGCAGCATAGGTCTCAAATCGCTCCAAATATCCACTTGCAGATTTTACATAAAGGCTGTTTCCAAGCTTCTCTCTCAAAAGGCAGTTTCAACTCTGTAAGTTGAATGCACACAGCACAAAGAAGTTTCTGAGAATGCTTCTGTCTAATTTTTATGGGAAGATATTTCGTTTTCCAGCATAGGCCTCAAATCGCTCCAAGCATCCCCTAGCAAATTGTACAAAAAGTGTTTCAAATCTGGGCTTTCAAAAGGAAGTTTCCTCTCTGAGACTTGAATGCAAAAAGCGCAGGGAAGTTTCTGAGAATGCTTCCATTTAGTTTTTATGTGAAGATATTTCCTTTTCCAGTGTTGGCCTCATATCACTCCAAATATCCACTTGAAGATCCTACTAAAAGAGTGTTTCAAAACAGTTATATCAAAGGGAAGCTTCAACTCTGAGAGTTGAATGCGCACGTCACAAAGAAGTTTCTGAGAATGCTTCTATCCAGCTTTTATGTGAAGATATATCCTTTTCCAGCTTAGGACTCAAAGCGTTCCAAATGTCAACTTGCAGATTCTATGAAAAGGGTTTTTCAAAACTGTTCTATCAAAAGGAATGTTCAGCTATGTGAGCTGAATGCAGAACGCACAGGGAAGTTTCTGAGAATGCTTCTCTCTAGTTTTTATGCGAAGATATTTCCTTTTCCAACATAGGCCTCAAAGCGCTCCAAAGAAACAGTTGCAGATCCTACAAAAGGAGTGTTTCAAAACTCTTCTATCAAAAGGAAGGTTCAACTCTGTGAGTTGAATGCACTCATCATGAAGAAGTTTCTGAGAATGCTTCTGCCTAGTTTTTCTGTGATGATATTTCGTTTTCCAGCATTGGCATAAATGCCCTCCAAATATCCACTTACAGGTGTTACTAAAAGAGTCTTTCAAAACTGCTCTATCAAAAGGAAAGTTCAAGTGTGTGAGTTGAATGCACTCATCACACAGAAGTTTCTGAGAATGCTTCTGTCCAGTTTTTAATGTGCAGATATTTGCTTTTCCATCCTAGGCCTCAAAGCGCTCCAAATAAACACTTGCAGATTCTACAAAAGGAGTGTTTCAAAGCTATTCTATCAAAAGGAAGGTTCAAGTCCATGAGTTGAAAGCACTCATCAAACAGAAGTTCTTGAGAATGCTTCTGTCGCGGGTTTCTGTGAAGATATTTCCTTTTGCAGAATAGGCCTCAAATCGCTCCAATATCCACTTGCAGATTTTACAAAAATGCTGTTTCCAAACTGCTCTATCAAAAGGCAGGTTCAACTCTGTGAGTTGAATGCACACATCACAAAGAAGTTTCTGAGAATGCTTCTGTGTAATTTTCACGTGAAGATATTTCATTTCCCAGCAAAGGTCTCAAAACACTCCAAATATCCACTTGCAGATTCTACAAAAAGAGTGTTTCAAAACTGCTTTTTCAAAATGAAGGTTCAAGTCTGTGAGTTGAATGCACACAGCACAAAGAAGTTTCTGAGAATGCTTCTGTCTAGTTTTTATGGGAAGCTATTTCGTTTTCCAGCTTAGGCCTCAAATCACTCCAAACATCCTCTAGCAAATTCTACAAAAAGAGTCTTTCAAAACTGCGCTTTCAAAGGGAAGGATCCGCTCTGTGACTTGAATGCATAAAGCACAGGGAAGTTTCTGAGAATGCTTCCTTCTAGTTTTTATGTGAAGATATTTCCTTTTCCAGTGTTGGCCTCTTAGCACTCCAAATAGCCACTTGAAGATTCTACTAAAAGAGTGTTTCAAAACAGCTATATCACAAGGAAGCTTCAACTCTGTGAGTTCAATCGGTACATCACAGAGAAGTTTCTGAGAATGCTTCTGTCTAGTTGTTATGTGAAGATATTTCCCTTTCCAGCATAGGCTTCAAAGCCCTCCAAATGTCCACTTGCAGAATCCACGAAAAGAGTGTTTCAAAACTGATCTATCAAAAGGAAGGTTCAACTCTCTGAGTAGAATGCACACATCACAAAGAAGTTTCTGAGAATGCTTCTATCTAGTTTTTATGTGAAGATATTTCCTTTTCCAGCATAGGCCTCAAAGTGCTCCAAATAAACAGTTGCAGATCCTACAAAAGGAGTGTTTCAAACTGTTCTATCGAAAGGAACGTTCAACTCTGTGAGGTGAATGCACTCATCACGAAGAAGTTTCTGAGAATGCTTCTGCCTAGTTTTTATGTGAAGATATTTCCTTTTCCAGTGTTGGCCTCTTAGCACTCCAAATAGCCACTTGAAGATTCTACTAAAAGAGTGTTTCAAAACAGCTATATCACAAGGAAGCTTCAACTCTGTGAGTTCAATCGGTACATCACAGAGAAGGTTCTGAGAATGCTTCTATCTAGTTTTTATGTGAAGATATTTCCCTTTCCAGCATAGGCTTCAAAGCCCTCCAAATGTCCACTTGCAGAATCCACGAAAAGAGTGTTTCAAAACTGATCTATCAAAAGGAAGGTTCAACTCTGTGAGTAGAATGCACACATCACAAAGAAGTTTCTGAGAATGTTTCTATCTAGTTTTCATCTGAATGTGTTTCCTTTTCCACTAGATGCCGCAATCGCACCAAATATCCACTTGCAGTTTCCACAACAAGAGTATTGCAGAGCTGGTCTATGAAAAGAAAGGGTCAACTCTGTGAGTTCAATCCCCAAATGAGAAAGAAGTTTCTGAGAATGCTTCTGTCTAGGTTTTATTTGGAGACATTGCTTTTTGCAGCATAGTTCTCAAATCGCTCCCAATATCCACTTGCAGATTTTACAAAAAGGCTGTTTCCAAACTGCTCTATCAAAAGGCAGGTTCAACTCTGTGCATTGAATGCACACATCACAAAGAAGTTTCTGAGAATGTTTCTGTGTAGTTTTCAGGTGAAGATATTTCATTTCCCAGCATAGCCCTCAAAACGCTCAAAATATCCACTTGCAGATTCTACAAAAAGAGTGTTTCAAAACTGCTCTTTCAAAATGAAGGCTCAAGTCTGTGAGTTGAATGCACTCATCACTAAGTAGGTTCTGAGAATGCTTCTGTCTAGTTTTTATGGGAAGTTATTTCGTTTTCCAGCATAGGCCTCAAATCGCTCCAAACATCCACTAGCAAATTCTACAAAAAGAGTGTTTCAAAACTGCGCTTTCAAAATGAAGGTTCCTGTCTGTGACTTGAATGCATAAAGCACAGGGAAGTTTCTGAGAATGCTTCCGTCTACTTTTTATGTGAAGATATTTCTTTTTCCAGTGTTGGCCTGTTAGCACTCCAAATATCCACTTGCATATTCTACTGAAAGAGTGTCTCAAAACAACTATATCAAAAGGAAACTTCAACTCTCTGAGTAGAATGCACACATCACAAAGAAGTTTCTGAGAACGGTTCTATCTAGTTTTCATCTGAATGTATTTGCTTTTCCACTAGATACAGCAATCGCACCAAATATCCACTTGCAGTTTCCACAACAAGAGTGTTGCAGAACTGCTCTATGAAAAGGAAGGTTCAACTCTGTGAGTTCGACCCCCAAATGACAAATGAGTTTCTGAGGATGCTTCTCTCTAGGGTTTATGTGGAGATATTTCTTTGTGCAGCATAGGTCTCAAATCGCTCCAAATATCCGCTTGCAGATTTTACAAAAAGGCTGTCTCCAAACTACTCTATCAAAAGGCAGGTTCAACTCTGTGAGTTGAATGCACACAGCACAGAGAAGTTTCTGAGAATGTTTCTGTCTTGTTTTTATGGGAAGATATTTCGTTTTCCAGCATAGGCCTCAAATCGCTCCAAACATCCACTAGCAAATTCTACAAAAAGAGTGTTTCACAACTGCGCTTTCATAAGGAAGGTTCCTCTCTGTGTCTTGAATGCATAAAGCACAGGGAAGTTTCTCAGAATGCTTCCATCTAGTTTTTATGTGACGATATTTCCTTTTCCAGTGTTGGCCTCTTAACACTCCAAATATCCACTTGAAGATTCTACTAAAAGGGTGTTTCAAAACAGCTATATCAAAAAGAATCTTCAACTCTGTGAGTTGAATGTGCACATCACAAAGAAGTTTCTGCGAATGCTTCTATCTAGTTTTTATGTGAAGATATTTCCTTTTCCAGCATAGGCCTCGAAGCGTTCCAAATGTCGACTTGCAGATTCTACGAAAAGAGATTTTCAAAACTGTTCTATCAAAAGGAAGGTTCAGCTATGTTCATTGAATGTAGAAAGCACAGGGAAGTTTCTGAGAATGCTTCTGTCTAGTTTTTATGTGAAAATATTTCCTTTTCCAACATAGACATCAAAGCGCTCCAACTAAACAGTTGCAGATCCTACAAAAGGAGTGTTTCAAAACCGTTCTATCAAAAGGAACGTTCAACTCTGTGAGTTGAATGCACTCAGTATGAAGAAGTTTCTGAGAATGCTTCTGCCTAGTTTTTATGTGACGATATTTCGTTTTCCATCATTGGCATAAAAACCCTCCAAACATCCACTTACAGATGCTACTAAAAGAGTGTTTCAAAACTGCTCTATCAAAAGGAAAGTTCAAGTGTGTGAGTTGAATGCACTCATCACACAGAAGTTTCTGAGAATGCTTCTGTCTCGTTTTTATGTGAAGATATTTCCTTTTCCATCATAGGCCTCAAAGCGCTCCAAATAAACACTTGCAGATTCTACAAATGGAGTGTTTCAAAACTGCTCTATCAAAAGGAAGGTTCAAGTCCGTGAGTTGAATGCAGACATCACACAGAAGTTCCTGAGAATGCTTCTTTCTAGGGTTTCTGTGAAGATATTTCCTTTTGCAGCATAGGCCACAAATCGATCCATTTATCCACTTCCAGATTTTACAAAAAGGCTGTTTCCAAACTGCTCTATCAAAATGCAGGTTCAACTCTGTGAGTTGAATGCACGCAACACAAAGAAGTTTCTGAGAATGCTTCTGTGTAGTTTTCAGGTGAAGGTATTTCATTTCCCAGCAAAGGCCTCAAAACGCTCAAAATATCCACTTGCAGATTCTACAAAAAGAGTGTTTTAAAACTGCTCTTTCAAAATGAAGGTTCAAGTCTGTGAGTTGATTGCACTCACCACAAAGAAGGTTCTGAGTATGCTTCTGTCTAGTTTTTATGGGAAGATATTTCGATTTCCAGCATAGGCCTCTAATCGCTCCAAACATCCACTAGCAAATCCTACAAAAAGAGGATTTCAAAACTGCGCTTTCAAAAGGAAGGTACCTCTCTGTGACATGAATGCATAAAGCACAGGGAGTTTCTGAGAATGCTTCCGTCTAGTTTTTATGTGAAGATATTTCCTTTTCCACTGTTGTCCTCTTAACACTCCAAATATCCACTTGCAGATCCTACTGAAAGAGTTTTTCAAAACAGCTGTATCAAAAGGAAGCTACAACTCTGTGAGTTGAATGCGCACATCACAAAGAAGTTTCTGAGAATGCTTCTGTCTAGTTTTCATGTGAAGATATTTCATTTCCCAGCAAAGGCCTCAGAACTCTCAAAATATCCACTTGCAGATTCTACAAAAGGAGAGTTTTCAAAACTGCTCTTTCAAAACGAATGTTAAAGTCTGTGAGTTGAATGCACTCATCACAAAGAAGTTTCTGAGAATGCTTCTATCCAGCTTTTATGTGAAGATATTTCCTTTTCCAGCTGAGGACTCAAAGCGTTCCAAATGTCAACTTGCAGATTCTATGAAAAGGGTTTTTCAAAACTGTTCTATCAAAAGGAAGGTTCAGCTATGTGAGCTGAATGCAGAACGCACAGGGAAGTTTCTGAGAATGCTTCTCTCTAGTTTTTATGCGAAGATATTTCCTTTTCCAACATAGGCCTCAAAGCGCTCCAAATAAACAGTTGCAGATCCTACAAAAGGAGTGTTTCAAAACTCTTCTATCAAAAGGAAGGTTCAACTCTGTGAGTTGAATGCACTCATCATGAAGAAGTTTCTGAGAATGCTTCTGCCTAGTTTTTCTGTGATGATATTTCGTTTTCCAGCATTGGCATAAATGCCCTCCAAATATCCACTTACAGGTGTTACTAAAAGAGTCTTTCAAAACTGCTCTATCAAAAGGAAAGTTCAAGTGTGTGAGTTGAATGCACTCATCACACAGAAGTTTCTGAGAATGCTTCTGTCCAGTTTTTAATGTGAAGATATTTGCTTTTCCATCCTAGGCCTCAAAGCGCTCCAAATAAACACTTGCAGATTCTACAAAAGGAGTGTTTCAAAGCTATTCTATCAAAAGGAAGGTTCAAGTCCATGAGTTGAAAGCACTCATCAAACAGAAGTTCTTGAGAATGCTTCTGTCTAGGGTTTCTGTGAAGATATTTCTTTTTGCAGCATAGGCCTGAAATCGCTCCAAATATCCACTTGCAGATTTACAAAAAGGCTGTTTCAAAACTGCTCTATCAAAAGTCAGGTTGAACTCTGTGAGTTGAATGCACACATCACAAAGAAGTCTCTGAGAATGCTTCTGTGTAGTTTTCAGGTGAAGATATTTCATTTCCCAGCAAAGGCCTCAAAATGTTCCAAATATCCACTTGCAGATTCTACAAAAAGAGTGTTTCAAAATTGCTCTTTCAAAATGAAGGTTCAAGTCTGTGAGTTGATTACACTCATCACAAAGAAGTTTATGAGAATGCTTCTGTCTAGTTTTTATGGGAAGATATTTCGATTTCCAGCATAGGCCTCAAATCGCTCCAAACATCCACTAGCAAATTCTACAAAAAGAGGATTTCAAAACTGCGCTTTCAAAAGGAAGGTACCTCTCTGTGACATGAATGCATAAAGCACAGGGAGTTTCTGAGAATGCTTCCGTCTAGTTTTCATGTGAAGATATTTCCTTTTCCAGTGTTGGCCTCTTAACACTCCAAATGTCCACTTGCAGATTCTACTGAAAGTGTGTTTCAAAACAGCTTTATCAAAAGGAAGCTACAACTCTGTGAGTTGAATGCGCACATCACAAAGAAGTTTCTGAGAATGCTTCTATCTACTTTTCAGGTGACGATATTTCATTTCCCAGCAAAGGCCTCAAAACGCTCAAAATATCCACTTGCAGATTCTACACAAAGAGTGTTTTCAAAACTGCTCTTTCAAAAGGAATGTTAAAGTCTGTGAGTTGAATGCACTCATCACAAAGAAGTTTCTGAGAATGCTTCTGTCTAGTTTTTATGTGAGGATATTTCCTTTTCCAACATAGGCCTCAAAGCGCTCCAAATAAACAGTTGCAAATCCTGCAAAAGGAGTGTTTCAAAACTGTTCTATCAAAAGGAACGTTCAAGTCTGTGAGTTGAATGCACTCATCAGGAAGAAGTTTCTGAGAATGCTTCTGCCTAGTTTTTGTGATGATATTTTGTTTTACAGCACTGGCATAAAAGCCCTTCAAATATCCATTTACAGATGCTACTAAAAGAGTGTTTCAAAACTGCTCTATCAAAAGGAAAGTTCAAGTGTGTGAGTTGAATGCAGTCATCACCCAGAAGTTTCTGAGAATGCTTCTGTCACGTTTTAATGTGAAGATATTTCCTTTTCCATCATAGGCCTCAAAGCGCTCCATATAAACACTTGCAGATTCTACAAAAGGAGTGTTTCAAAACTGTTCTATCAAAAGGAAGGTTCAAGTCCGTGAGTTGAATGCACTCATCACACAGATGTTCCTGAGAATGCTTTTGTCGCGGGTTTCTGTGAAGATATTTCCTTTGGCAGAATAGGCCTCAAATCGCTCCAATATCCACTTGCAGATTTTACAAAAAGGCTGTTTCCAAACTGCTCTATCAAAAGGCAGGTTCAACTCTGTGAGTTGAATGCACACATCACAAAGAAGTTTCTGAGAATGCTTCTGTGTAATTTTCACGTGAAGATATTTCATTTCCCAGCAAAGGTCTCAAAACACTCCAAATATCCACTTGCAGATTCTACAAAAAGAGTGTTTCAAAACTGCTTTTTCAAAATGAAGGTTCAAGTCTGTGAGTTGAATGCACACAGCAGAAAGAAGTTTCTGAGAATGCTTCTGTCTAGTTTTTATGGGAAGCTATTTCGTTTTCCAGCATAGGCCTCGAATCACTCCAAACATCCTCTAGCAAATTCTACAAAAAGAGTTTTTCAAAACTGCGCTTTCAAAGGGAGGGATCCGCTCTGTGACTTGAATGCATAAAGCACAGGGAAGTTTCTGAGAATGCTTCCTTCTAGTTTTTATGTGAAGATATTTCCTTTTCCAGTGTTGGCCTCTTAGCACTCCAAATAGCCACTTGAAGATTCTACTAAAAGAGTGTTTCAAAACAGCTATATCACAAGGAAGCTTCAACTCTGTGAGTTCAATCGGTACATCACAGAGAAGTTTCTGAGAATGCTTCTGTCTAGTTGTTATGTGAAGATATTTCCCTTTCCAGCATAGGCTTCAAAGCCCTCCAAATGTCCACTTGCAGAATCCACGAAAAGAGTGTTTCAAAACTGATCTATCAAAAGGAAGGTTCAACTCTCTGAGTAGAATGCACACATCACAAAGAAGTTTCTGAGAATGCTTCTATCTAGTTTTTATGTGAAGATATTTCCTTTTCCAGCATAGGCCTCAAAGTGCTCCAAATAAACAGTTGCGGATCCTACAAAAGGAGTGTTTCAAACTGTTCTATCGAAAGGAACGTTCAACTCTGTGAGTTGAATGCACTCATCACGAAGAAGTTTCTGAGAATGCTTCTGCCTAGTTTTTATGTGAAGATATTTCCTTTTCCAGTGTTGGCCTCTTAGCACTCCAAATATCCACTTGAAGATTCTACTAAAAGAGTGTTTCAAAACAGCTATATCACAAGGAAGCTTCAACTCTGTGAGTTCAATCGGTACATCACAGAGAAGGTTCTGAGAATGCTTCTATCTAGTTTTTATGTGAAGATATTTCCCTTTCCAGCATAGGCTTCAAAGCCCTCCAAATGTCCACTTGCAGAATCCACGAAAAGAGTGTTTCAAAACTGATCTATCAAAAGGAAGGTTCAACTCTGTGAGTAGAATGCACACATCACAAAGAAGTTTCTGAGAATGTTTCTATCTGGTTTTCATCTGAATGTGTTTCCTTTTCCACTAGATGCCGCAATCGCACCAAATATCCACTTGCAGTTTCCACAACAAGAGTATTGCAGAGCTAGTCTATGAATAGAAAGGGTCAACTCCGTGAGTTCAATCCCCAAATGAGAAAGAAGTTTCTGAGAATGCTTCTGTCTAGGTTTTATTTGGAGACATTGCTTTTTGCAGCATAGTTCTCAAATCGCTCCCAATATCCACTTGCAGATTTTACAAAAAGGCTGTTTCCAAACTGCTCTATCAAAAGGCAGGTTCAACTCTGTGAGTTGAATGCACACATCACAAAGAAGTTTCTGAGAATGCTTCTGTGTAATTTTCACGTGAAGATATTTCATTTCCCAGCAAAGGTCTCAAAACGCTCAAAATATCCACTTGCAGATTCTACAAAAAGAGTGTTTCAAAACTGCTTTTTCAAAATGAAGGTTCAAGTCTGTGAGTTGAATGCACACAGCAGAAAGAAGTTTCTGAGAATGCTTCTGTCTAGTTTTTATGGGAAGCTATTTCGTTTTCCAGCATAGGCCTCAAATCACTCCAAACATCCTCTAGCAAATTCTACAAAAAGAGTTTTTCAAAACTGCGCTTTCAAAGGGAGGGATCCGCTCTGTGACTTGAATGCATAAAGCACAGGGAAGTTTCTGAGAATGCTTCCTTCTAGTTTTTATGTGAAGATATTTCCTTTTCCAGTGTTGGCCTCTTAGCACTCCAAATAGCCACTTGAAGATTCTACTAAAAGAGTGTTTCAAAACAGCTATATCACAAGGAAGCTTCAACTCTGTGAGTTCAATCGGTACATCACAGAGAAGTTTCTGAGAATGCTTCTGTCTAGTTGTTATGTGAAGATATTTCCCTTTCCAGCATAGGCTTCAAAGCCCTCCAAATGTCCACTTGCAGAATCCACGAAAAGAGTGTTTCAAAACTGATCTATCAAAAGGAAGGTTCAACCCTCTGAGTAGAATGCACACATCACAAAGAAGTTTCTGAGAATGCTTCTATCTAGTTTTTATGTGAAGATATTTCCTTTTCCAGCATAGGCCTCAAAGCGTTCCAAATGTCGACTTGCAGATTCTACGAAAAGCGTTTTTCAAAACTGTTCTATCAAGAGGAAGGTTCAACTGTGTGAGTTGAATGCAGAAACCACAGGGAAGTCTCTGAGAATGCTTCTGTCTAATTTTATGTGAAGATATTTCCTTTTCCAACATAGGCCTCAAAGCGCTCCAAATAAACACTTGCAGATTCTACAAAAGGAGTGTTTCAAAGCTATTCTATCAAAAGGAAGGTTCAAGTCCATGAGTTGAAAGCACTCATCAAACAGAAGTTCTTGAGAATGCTTCTGTCTAGGGTTTCTGTGAAGACATTTCCTTTTGCAGCATAGGCCTGAAATCGCTCCAAATATCCACTTGCAGATTTACAAAAAGGCTGTTTCAAAACTGCTCTATCAAAAGTCAGGTTCAACTCTGTGAGTTGAATGCACACATCACAAAGAAGTCTCTGAAAATGCTTCTGTGTAGTTTTCAGGTGAAGATATTTCATTTCCCAGCAAAGCCCACAAAATGTTCCAAATATCCACTTGCAGATTCTACAAAAAGAGTGTTTCAAAATTGCTCTTTCAAAATGAAGGTTCAAGTCTGTGAGTTGATTACACTCATCACAAAGAAGTTTATGAGAATGCTTCTGTCTAGTTTTTATGGGAAGATATTTCGATTTCCAGCATAGGCCTCAAATCGCTCCAAACATCCACTAGCAAATTCTACAAAAAGAGGATTTCAAAACTGTGCTTTCAAAAGGAAGGTACCTCTCTGTGACATGAATGCATAAAGCACAGGGAGTTTCTTAGAATGCTTCCGTCTAGTTTTCATGTGAAGATATTTCCTTTTCCAGTGTTGGCCTCCTAACACTCCAAATGTCCACTTGCAGATTCTACTGAAAGTGTGTTTCAAAACAGCTGTATCAAAAGGAAGCTACAACTCTGTGAGTTGAATGCGCACATCACGAAGAAGTTTCTGAGAATGCTTCTATCTACTTTTCAGGTGAAGATATTTCATTTCCCAGCAAAGGCCTCAAAACGCTCAAAATATCCACTTGCAGATTCTACTAAAAGAGTGTTTTCAAAACTGCTCTTTCAAAAGGAATGTTAAAGTCTGTGAGTTGAATGCACTCATCACAAAGAAGTTTCTGAGAATGCTTCTGTCTAGTTTTTATGTGAAGATATTTCCTTTTCCAACATAGGCCTCAAAGCGCTCCAAATAAACGGTTGCAAATCCTGCAAAAGGAGTGTTTCAAAACTGTTCTATCAAAAGGAAAGTTCAAGTGTGGGAGTTGAATGCACTCATCACACAGAAGTTTCTGAGAATGTTTTCGACTCGTTTTTATGTGAAGATATTTCCTTTTCCAGTGTTGGCCTCTTAGCACTCCCAATATCCACTTGCAGATCCTACTGAAAGAGTGTTTCAACACAGTTATATCAAAAGGAAGCTTCAACTCTGTGAGTTGAATGCGCACATCAGAAAGAAGTTTCTGAGAATGCTTCTATCCAGTTTTTATGTGAAGATGTTTCCCTTTCCAGCATAGGCCACAAAGCCCTCCAAATATCCTCTTTCAGACTCCACCAAAAGAGGGTTTCAAAACTGTTCTATCAAAAGGAAGGTTCAACTCCATGAGTAGAATGCACACATCACAAAGAAGTTTCTGAGAATGGTTCTATCTAGTTTTCATCTAAATGTATTTCCTTTTTCACTAGATGAAGCAATCGCACCAAATATCCACTTGCAGTTCCCACAACAAGAGTATTGCAGAACTGCTCTATGAAAAGGAAAGTTCAACTCTGTGAGTTCAATCCGCAAATGACAAAGAAGTTTCTCAGAATGCTTCTGTCTAGGGTTTAGTTGGAGATATTTCTTTTTGCAGCATAGGTCTCAAATCGCTCCAAATATCCACTTGCAGATTTTACATAAAGGCTGTTTCCAAGCTTCTCTCTCAAAACGCAGTTTCAGCTCTGTAAGTTGAATGCACACAGCACAAAGAAGTTTCTGAGAATGCTTCTGTCTAATTTTTATGGGAAGATATTTCGTTTTCCAGCATAGGCCTCAAATCGCTCCATACATCCCCTAGCAAACTGTACAAAAAGTGTTTCAAATCTGTGCTTTCAAAAGGAAGTTTCCTCTCTGTGACTTGAATGCAAAAAGCGCAGGGAAGTTTCTGAGAATGCTTCCATCTAGTTTTTATGTGAAGATATTTCCTTTTCCAGCGTTGGCCTCATATCACTCTAAATATCCACTTGAAGATCCTACTAAAAGAGTGTTTCAAAACAGTTATATCAAAGGGAAGCTTCAACTCTGTGAGTTGAATGCGCACGTCACAAAGAAGTTTCTGAGAATGCTTCTATCCAGCTTTTATGTGAAGATATTTCCTTTTCCAGCTTAGGACTCAAAGCGTTCCAAATGTCAACTTGCAGATTCTATGAAAAGAGTTTTTCAAAACTGTTCTATCAAAAGGAAGGTTCAGCTATGTGAGCTGAATGCAGAAAGCACAGGGAAGTTTCTGAGAATGCTTCTCTCTAGTTTTTATGCGAAGATATTTCCTTTTCCAACATAGGCCTCAAAGCGCTCCAAAGAAACAGTTGCAGATCCTACAAAAGGAGTGTTTCAAAACTCTTCTATCAAAAGGAAGGTTCAACTCTGTGAGTTGAATGCACTCATCATGAAGAAGTTTCTGAGAATGCTTCTGCCTAGTTTTTCTGTGATGATATTTCGTTTTCCAGCATTGGCATAAATGCCCTCCAAATATCCACTTACAGGTGTTACTAAAAGAGTCTTTCAAAACTGCTCTATCAAAAGGAAAGTTCAAGTGTGTGAGTTGAATGCACTCATCACACAGAAGTTTCTGAGAATGCTTCTGTCCAGTTTTTAATGTGCAGATATTTGCTTTTCCATCCTAGGCCTCAAAGCGCTCCAAATAAACACTTGCAGATTCTACAAAAGGAGTGTTTCAAAGCTATTCTATCAAAAGGAAGGTTCAAGTCCATGAGTTGAAAGCACTCATCAAACAGAAGTTCTTGAGAATGCTTCTGTCTAGGGTTTCTGTGAAGACATTTCCTTTTGCAGCATAGGCCTGAAATCGCTCCAAATATCCACTTGCAGATTTACAAAAAGGCTGTTTCAAAACTGCTCTATCAAAAGTCAGGTTCAACTCTGTGAGTTGAATGCACACATCACAAAGAAGTCTCTGAAAATGCTTCTGTGTAGTTTTCAGGTGAAGATATTTCATTTCCCAGCAAAGCCCACAAAATGTTCCAAATATCCACTCGCAGATTCTACAAAAAGAGTGTTTCAAAATTGCTCTTTCAAAATGAAGGTTCAAGTCTGTGAGTTGATTACACTCATCACAAAGAAGTTTATGAGAATGCTTCTGTCTAGTTTTTATGGGAAGATATTTCGATTTCCAGCATAGGCCTCAAATCGCTCCAAACATCCACTAGCAAATTCTACAAAAAGAGGATTTCAAAACTGTGCTTTCAAAAGGAAGGTACCTCTCTGTGACATGAATGCATAAAGCACAGGGAGTTTCTGAGAATGCTTCCGTCTAGTTTTCATGTGAAGATATTTCCTTTTCCAGTGTTGGCCTCTTAACACTCCAAATGTCCACTTGCAGATTCTACTGAAAGTGTGTTTCAAAACAGCTGTATCAAAAGGAAGCTACAACTCTGTGAGTTGAATGCGCACATCACAAAGAAGTTTCTGAGAATGCTTCTATCTACTTTTCAGGTGAAGATATTTCATTTCCCAGCAAAGGCCTCAAAACGCTCAAAATATCCACTTGCAGATTCTACTAAAAGAGTGTTTTCAAAACTGCTCTTTCAAAAGGAATGTTAAAGTCTGTGAGTTGAATGCACTCATCACAAACAAGTTTCTGAGAATGCTTCTGTCTAGTTTTTATGTGAAGATATTTCCTTTTCCAACATAGGCCTCAAAGCGCTCCAAATAAACGGTTGCAAATCCTGCAAAAGGAGTGTTTCAAAACTGTTCTATCAAAAGGAAAGTTCAAGTGTGTGAGTTGAATGCAGTCATCACCCAGAAGTTTCTGAGAATGCTTCTGTCACGTTTTAATGTGAAGATATTTCCTTTTCCATCATAGGCCTCAAAGCGCTCCATATAAACACTTGCAGATTCTACAAAAGGAGTGTTTCAAAACTGTTCTATCAAAACGAAGGTTCAAGTCCGTGAGTTGAATGCACTCATCACACAGATGTTCCTGAGAATGCTTTTGTCGCGGGTTTCTGTGAAGATATTTCCTTTGGCAGAATAGGCCTCAAATCGCTCCAATATCCACTTGCAGATTTTACAAAAAGGCTGTTTCCAAACTGCTCTATCAAAAGGCAGGTTCAACTCTGTGAGTTGAATGCACACATCACAAAGAAGTTTCTGAGAATGCTTCTGTGTAATTTTCACGTGAAGATATTTCATTTCCCAGCAAAGGTCTCAAAACACTCCAAATATCCACTTGCAGATTCTACAAAAAGAGTGTTTCAAAACTGCTTTTTCAAAATGAAGGTTCAAGTCTGTGAGTTGAATGCACACAGCACAAAGAAGTTTCTGAGAATGCTTCTGTCTAGTTTTTATGGGAAGCTATTTCGTTTTCCAGCATAGGCCTCAAATCACTCCAAACATCCTCTAGCAAATTCTACAAAAAGAGTTTTTCAAAACTGCGCTTTCAAAGGGAGGGATCCGCTCTGTGACTTGAATGCATAAAGCACAGGGAAGTTTCTGAGAATGCTTCCTTCTAGTTTTTATGTGAAGATATTTCCTTTTCCAGTGTTGGCCTCTTAGCACTCCAAATAGCCACTTGAAGATTCTACTAAAAGAGTGTTTCAAAACAGCTATATCACAAGGAAGCTTCAACTCTGTGAGTTCAATCGGTACATCACAGAGAAGTTTCTGAGAATGCTTCTGTCTAGTTGTTATGTGAAGATATTTCCCTTTCCAGCATAGGCTTCAAAGCCCTCCAAATGTCCACTTGCAGAATCCACGAAAAGAGTGTTTCAAAACTGATCTATCAAAAGGAAGGTTCAACTCTCTGAGTAGAATGCACACATCACAAAGAAGTTTCTGAGAATGCTTCTATCTAGTTTTTATGTGAAGATATTTCCTTTTCCAGCATAGGCCTCAAAGTGCTCCAAATAAACAGTTGCGGATCCTACAAAAGGAGTGTTTCAAACTGTTCTATCGAAAGGAACGTTCAACTCTGTGAGTTGAATGCACTCATCACGAAGAAGTTTCTGAGAATGCTTCTGCCTAGTTTTTATGTGAAGATATTTCCTTTTCCAGTGTTGGCCTCTTAGCACTCCAAATAGCCACTTGAAGATTCTACTAAAAGAGTGTTTCAAAACAGCTATATCACAAGGAAGCTTCAACTCTGTGAGTTCAATCGGTACATCACAGAGAAGGTTCTGAGAATGCTTCTATCTAGTTTTTATGTGAAGATATTTCCCTTTCCAGCATAGGCTTCAAAGCCCTCCAAATGTCCACTTGCAGAATCCACGAAAAGAGTGTTTCAAAACTGATCTATCAAAAGGAAGGTTCAACTCTGTGAGTAGAATGCACACATCACAAAGAAGTTTCTGAGAATGTTTCTATCTGGTTTTCATCTGAATGTGTTTCCTTTTCCACTAGATGCCGCAATCGCACCAAATATCCACTTGCAGTTTCCACAACAAGAGTATTGCAGAGCTAGTCTATGAATAGAAAGGGTCAACTCCGTGAGTTCAATCCCCAAATGAGAAAGAAGTTTCTGAGAATGCTTCTGTCTAGGTTTTATTTGGAGACATTGCTTTTTGCAGCATAGTTCTCAAATCGCTCCCAATATCCACTTGCAGATTTTACAAAAAGGCTGTTTCCAAACTGCTCTATCAAAAGGCAGGTTCAACTCTGTGAGTTGAATGCACACATCACAAAGAAGTTTCTGAGAATGCTTCTGTGTAATTTTCACGTGAAGATATTTCATTTCCCAGCAAAGGTCTCAAAACGCTCAAAATATCCACTTGCAGATTCTACAAAAAGAGTGTTTCAAAACTGCTTTTTCAAAATGAAGGTTCAAGTCTGTGAGTTGAATGCACACAGCACAAAGAAGGTTCTGAGAATGCTTCTGTCTAGTTTTTATGGGAAGCTATTTCGTTTTCCAGCATAGGCCTCAAATCACTCCAAACATCCTCTAGCAAATTCTACAAAAAGAGTTTTTCAAAACTGCGCTTTCAAAGGGAGGGATCCGCTCTGTGACTTGAATGCATAAAGCACAGGGAAGTTTCTGAGAATGCTTCCTTCTAGTTTTTATGTGAAGATATTTCCTTTTCCAGTGTTGGCCTCTTAGCACTCCAAATAGCCACTTGAAGATTCTACTAAAAGAGTGTTTCAAAACAGCTATATCACAAGGAAGCTTCAACTCTGTGAGTTCAATCGGTACATCACAGAGAAGTTTCTGAGAATGCTTCTGTCTAGTTGTTATGTGAAGATATTTCCCTTTCCAGCATAGGCTTCAAAGCCCTCCAAATGTCCACTTGCAGAATCCACGAAAAGAGTGTTTCAAAACTGATCTATCAAAAGGAAGGTTCAACCCTCTGAGTAGAATGCACACATCACAAAGAAGTTTCTGAGAATGCTTCTATCTAGTTTTTATGTGAAGATATTTCCTTTTCCAGCATAGGCCTCAAAGCGTTCCAAATGTCGACTTGCAGATTCTACGAAAAGCGTTTTTCAAAACTGTTCTATCAAGAGGAAGGTTCAACTGTGTGAGTTGAATGCAGAAACCACAGGGAAGTCTCTGAGAATGCTTCTGTCTAATTTTATGTGAAGATATTTCCTTTTCCAACATAGGCCTCAAAGCGCTCCAAATAAACACTTGCAGATTCTACAAAAGGAGTGTTTCAAAGCTATTCTATCAAAAGGAAGGTTCAAGTCCATGAGTTGAAAGCACTCATCAAACAGAAGTTCTTGAGAATGCTTCTGTCTAGGGTTTCTGTGAAGACATTTCCTTTTGCAGCATAGGCCTGAAATCGCTCCAAATATCCACTTGCAGATTTACAAAAAGGCTGTTTCAAAACTGCTCTATCAAAAGTCAGGTTCAACTCTGTGAGTTGAATGCACACATCACAAAGAAGTCTCTGAAAATGCTTCTGTGTAGTTTTCAGGTGAAGATATTTCATTTCCCAGCAAAGCCCACAAAATGTTCCAAATATCCACTTGCAGATTCTACAAAAAGAGTGTTTCAAAATTGCTCTTTCAAAATGAAGGTTCAAGTCTGTGAGTTGATTACACTCATCACAAAGAAGTTTATGAGAATGCTTCTGTCTAGTTTTTATGGGAAGATATTTCGATTTCCAGCATAGGCCTCAAATCGCTCCAAACATCCACTAGCAAATTCTACAAAAAGAGGATTTCAAAACTGTGCTTTCAAAAGGAAGGTACCTCTCTGTGACATGAATGCATAAAGCACAGGGAGTTTCTGAGAATGCTTCCGTCTAGTTTTCATGTGAAGATATTTCCTTTTCCAGTGTTGGCCTCCTAACACTCCAAATGTCCACTTGCAGATTCTACTGAAAGTGTGTTTCAAAACAGCTGTATCAAAAGGAAGCTACAACTCTGTGAGTTGAATGCGCACATCACAAAGAAGTTTCTGAGAATGCTTCTATCTACTTTTCAGGTGAAGATATTTCATTTCCCAGCAAAGGCCTCAAAACGCTCAAAATATCCACTTGCAGATTCTACTAAAAGAGTGTTTTCAAAACTGCTCTTTCAAAAGGAATGTTAAAGTCTGTGAGTTGAATGCACTCATCACAAAGAAGTTTCTGAGAATGCTTCTGTCTAGTTTTTATGTGAAGATATTTCCTTTTCCAACATAGGCCTCAAAGCGCTCCAAATAAACGGTTGCAAATCCTGCAAAAGGAGTGTTTCAAAACTGTTCTATCAAAAGGAAAGTTCAAGTGTGGGAGTTGAATGCACTCATCACACAGAAGTTTCTGAGAATGTTTTCGACTCGTTTTTATGTGAAGATATTTCCTTTTCCAGTGTTGGCCTCTTAGCACTCCCAATATCCACTTGCAGATCCTACTGAAAGAGTGTTTCAACACAGTTATATCAAAAGGAAGCTTCAACTCTGTGAGTTGAATGCGCACATCAGAAAGAAGTTTCTGAGAATGCTTCTATCCAGTTTTTATGTGAAGATGTTTCCCTTTCCAGCATAGGCCACAAAGCCCTCCAAATATCCTCTTTCAGACTCCACCAAAAGAGGGTTTCAAAACTGTTCTATCAAAAGGAAGGTTCAACTCCATGAGTAGAATGCACACATCACAAAGAAGTTTCTGAGAATGGTTCTATCTAGTTTTCATCTAAATGTATTTCCTTTTTCACTAGATGAAGCAATCGCACCAAATATCCACTTGCAGTTCCCACAACAAGAGTATTGCAGAACTGCTCTATGAAAAGGAAAGTTCAACTCTGTGAGTTCAATCCGCAAATGACAAAGAAGTTTCTCAGAATGCTTCTGTCTAGGGTTTAGTTGGAGATATTTCTTTTTGCAGCATAGGTCTCAAATCGCTCCAAATATCCACTTGCAGATTTTACATAAAGGCTGTTTCCAAGCTTCTCTCTCAAAACGCAGTTTCAGCTCTGTAAGTTGAATGCACACAGCACAAAGAAGTTTCTGAGAATGCTTCTGTCTAATTTTTATGGGAAGATATTTCGTTTTCCAGCATAGGCCTCAAATCGCTCCATACATCCCCTAGCAAACTGTACAAAAAGTGTTTCAAATCTGTGCTTTCAAAAGGAAGTTTCCTCTCTGTGACTTGAATGCAAAAAGCGCAGGGAAGTTTCTGAGAATGCTTCCATCTAGTTTTTATGTGAAGATATTTCCTTTTCCAGCGTTGGCCTCATATCACTCTAAATATCCACTTGAAGATCCTACTAAAAGAGTGTTTCAAAACAGTTATATCAAAGGGAAGCTTCAACTCTGTGAGTTGAATGCGCACGTCACAAAGAAGTTTCTGAGAATGCTTCTATCCAGCTTTTATGTGAAGATATTTCCTTTTCCAGCTTAGGACTCAAAGCGTTCCAAATGTCAACTTGCAGATTCTATGAAAAGAGTTTTTCAAAACTGTTCTATCAAAAGGAAGGTTCAGCTATGTGAGCTGAATGCAGAAAGCACAGGGAAGTTTCTGAGAATGCTTCTCTCTAGTTTTTATGCGAAGATATTTCCTTTTCCAACATAGGCCTCAAAGCGCTCCAAAGAAACAGTTGCAGATCCTACAAAAGGAGTGTTTCAAAACTCTTCTATCAAAAGGAAGGTTCAACTCTGTGAGTTGAATGCACTCATCATGAAGAAGTTTCTGAGAATGCTTCTGCCTAGTTTTTCTGTGATGATATTTCGTTTTCCAGCATTGGCATAAATGCCCTCCAAATATCCACTTACAGGTGTTACTAAAAGAGTCTTTCAAAACTGCTCTATCAAAAGGAAAGTTCAAGTGTGTGAGTTGAATGCACTCATCACACAGAAGTTTCTGAGAATGCTTCTGTCCAGTTTTTAATGTGCAGATATTTGCTTTTCCATCCTAGGCCTCAAAGCGCTCCAAATAAACACTTGCAGATTCTACAAAAGGAGTGTTTCAAAGCTATTCTATCAAAAGGAAGGTTCAAGTCCATGAGTTGAAAGCACTCATCAAACAGAAGTTCTTGAGAATGCTTCTGTCTAGGGTTTCTGTGAAGACATTTCCTTTTGCAGCATAGGCCTGAAATCGCTCCAAATATCCACTTGCAGATTTACAAAAAGGCTGTTTCAAAACTGCTCTATCAAAAGTCAGGTTCAACTCTGTGAGTTGAATGCACACATCACAAAGAAGTCTCTGAAAATGCTTCTGTGTAGTTTTCAGGTGAAGATATTTCATTTCCCAGCAAAGCCCACAAAATGTTCCAAATATCCACTCGCAGATTCTACAAAAAGAGTGTTTCAAAATTGCTCTTTCAAAATGAAGGTTCAAGTCTGTGAGTTGATTACACTCATCACAAAGAAGTTTATGAGAATGCTTCTGTCTAGTTTTTATGGGAAGATATTTCGATTTCCAGCATAGGCCTCAAATCGCTCCAAACATCCACTAGCAAATTCTACAAAAAGAGGATTTCAAAACTGTGCTTTCAAAAGGAAGGTACCTCTCTGTGACATGAATGCATAAAGCACAGGGAGTTTCTGAGAATGCTTCCGTCTAGTTTTCATGTGAAGATATTTCCTTTTCCAGTGTTGGCCTCTTAACACTCCAAATGTCCACTTGCAGATTCTACTGAAAGTGTGTTTCAAAACAGCTGTATCAAAAGGAAGCTACAACTCTGTGAGTTGAATGCGCACATCACAAAGAAGTTTCTGAGAATGCTTCTATCTACTTTTCAGGTGAAGATATTTCATTTCCCAGCAAAGGCCTCAAAACGCTCAAAATATCCACTTGCAGATTCTACTAAAAGAGTGTTTTCAAAACTGCTCTTTCAAAAGGAATGTTAAAGTCTGTGAGTTGAATGCACTCATCACAAACAAGTTTCTGAGAATGCTTCTGTCTAGTTTTTATGTGAAGATATTTCCTTTTCCAACATAGGCCTCAAAGCGCTCCAAATAAACGGTTGCAAATCCTGCAAAAGGAGTGTTTCAAAACTGTTCTATCAAAAGGAAAGTTCAAGTGTGTGAGTTGAATGCAGTCATCACCCAGAAGTTTCTGAGAATGCTTCTGTCACGTTTTAATGTGAAGATATTTCCTTTTCCATCATAGGCCTCAAAGCGCTCCATATAAACACTTGCAGATTCTACAAAAGGAGTGTTTCAAAACTGTTCTATCAAAACGAAGGTTCAAGTCCGTGAGTTGAATGCACTCATCACACAGATGTTCCTGAGAATGCTTTTGTCGCGGGTTTCTGTGAAGATATTTCCTTTGGCAGAATAGGCCTCAAATCGCTCCAATATCCACTTGCAGATTTTACAAAAAGGCTGTTTCCAAACTGCTCTATCAAAAGGCAGGTTCAACTCTGTGAGTTGAATGCACACATCACAAAGAAGTTTCTGAGAATGCTTCTGTGTAATTTTCACGTGAAGATATTTCATTTCCCAGCAAAGGTCTCAAAACACTCCAAATATCCACTTGCAGATTCTACAAAAAGAGTGTTTCAAAACTGCTTTTTCAAAATGAAGGTTCAAGTCTGTGAGTTGAATGCACACAGCAGAAAGAAGTTTCTGAGAATGCTTCTGTCTAGTTTTTATGGGAAGCTATTTCGTTTTCCAGCATAGGCCTCAAATCACTCCAAACATCCTCTAGCAAATTCTACAAAAAGAGTTTTTCAAAACTGCGCTTTCAAAGGGAGGGATCCGCTCTGTGACTTGAATGCATAAAGCACAGGGAAGTTTCTGAGAATGCTTCCTTCTAGTTTTTATGTGAAGATATTTCCTTTTCCAGTGTTGGCCTCTTAGCACTCCAAATAGCCACTTGAAGATTCTACTAAAAGAGTGTTTCAAAACAGCTATATCACAAGGAAGCTTCAACTCTGTGAGTTCAATCGGTACATCACAGAGAAGTTTCTGAGAATGCTTCTGTCTAGTTGTTATGTGAAGATATTTCCCTTTCCAGCATAGGCTTCAAAGCCCTCCAAATGTCCACTTGCAGAATCCACGAAAAGAGTGTTTCAAAACTGATCTATCAAAAGGAAGGTTCAACTCTCTGAGTAGAATGCACACATCACAAAGAAGTTTCTGAGAATGCTTCTATCTAGTTTTTATGTGAAGATATTTCCTTTTCCAGCATAGGCCTCAAAGTGCTCCAAATAAACAGTTGCGGATCCTACAAAAGGAGTGTTTCAAACTGTTCTATCGAAAGGAACGTTCAACTCTGTGAGTTGAATGCACTCATCACGAAGAAGTTTCTGAGAATGCTTCTGCCTAGTTTTTATGTGAAGATATTTCCTTTTCCAGTGTTGGCCTCTTAGCACTCCAAATATCCACTTGAAGATTCTACTAAAAGAGTGTTTCAAAACAGCTATATCACAAGGAAGCTTCAACTCTGTGAGTTCAATCGGTACATCACAGAGAAGGTTCTGAGAATGCTTCTATCTAGTTTTTATGTGAAGATATTTCCCTTTCCAGCATAGGCTTCAAAGCCCTCCAAATGTCCACTTGCAGAATCCACGAAAAGAGTGTTTCAAAACTGATCTATCAAAAGGAAGGTTCAACTCTGTGAGTAGAATGCACACATCACAAAGAAGTTTCTGAGAATGTTTCTATCTAGTTTTCATCTGAATGTGTTTCCGTTTCCACTAGATGCCGCAATCGCACCAAATATCCACTTGCAGTTTCCACAACAAGAGTATTGCAGAGCTGGTCTATGAAAAGAAAGGGTCAACTCTGTGAGTTCAATCCCCAAATGAGAAAGAAGTTTCTGAGAATGCTTCTGTCTAGGTTTTATTTGGAGACATTGCTTTTTGCAGCATAGTTCTCAAATCGCTCCCAATATCCACTTGCAGGTTTTACAAAAAGGCTGTTTCCAAACTGCTCTATCAAAAGGCAGGTTCAACTCTGTGCATTGAATGCACACATCACAAAGAAGTTTCTGAGAATGTTTCTGTGTAGTTTTCAGGTGAACATATTTCATTTCCCAGCATAGCCCTCAAAACGCTCAAAATATCCACTTGCAGATTCTACAAAAAGAGTGTTTCAAAACTGCTTTTTCAAAATGAAGGTTCAAGTCTGTGAGTTGAATGCACACAGCAGAAAGAAGTTTCTGAGAATGCTTCTGTCTAGTTTTTATGGGAAGCTATTTCGTTTTCCAGCATAGGCCTCAAATCACTCCAAACATCCTCTAGCAAATTCTACAAAAAGAGTGTTTCAAAACTGCGCTTTCAAAGGGAAGGATCCTCTCTGTGACTTGAATGCATAAAGCACAGGGAAGTTTCTGAGAATGCTTCCGTCTACTTTTTATGTGAAGATATTTCTTTTTCCAGTGTTGGCCTGTTAGCACTCCAAATATCCACTTGCATATTCTACTGAAAGAGTGTCTCAAAACAACTATATCAAAAGGAAACTTCAACTCTCTGAGTAGAATGCACACATCACAAAGAAGTTTCTGAGAACGGTTCTATCTAGTTTTCATCTGAATGTATTTGCTTTTCCACTAGATACAGCAATCGCACCAAATATCCACTTGCAGTTTCCACAACAAGAGTGTTGCAGAACTGCTCTATGAAAAGGAAGGTTCAACTCTGTGAGTTCGATCCCCAAATGACAAATGAGTTTCTGAGGATGCTTCTCTCTAGGGTTTATGTGGAGATATTTCTTTGTGCAGCATAGGTCTCAAATCGCTCCAAATATCCGCTTGCAGATTTTACAAAAAGGCTGTCTCCAAACTACTCTATCAAAAGGCAGGTTCAACTCTGTGAGTTGAATGCACACAGCACAGAGAAGTTTCTGAGAATGTTTCTGTCTTGTTTTTATGGGAAGATATTTCGTTTTCCAGCATAGGCCTCAAATCGCTCCAAACATCCACTAGCAAATTCTACAAAAAGAGTGTTTCACAACTGCGCTTTCATAAGGAAGGTTCCTCTCTGTGTCTTGAATGCATAAAGCACAGGGAAGTTTCTCAGAATGCTTCCATCTAGTTTTTATGTGACGATATTTCCTTTTCCAGTGTTGGCCTCTTAACACTCCAAATATCCACTTGAAGATTCTACTAAAAGGGTGTTTCAAAACAGCTATATCAAAAAGAATCTTCAACTCTGTGAGTTGAATGTGCACATCACAAAGAAGTTTCTGCGAATGCTTCTATCTAGTTTTTATGTGAAGATATTTCCTTTTCCAGCATAGGCCTCGAAGCGTTCCAAATGTCGACTTGCAGATTCTACGAAAAGAGATTTTCAAAACTGTTCTATCAAAAGGAAGGTTCAGCTATGTTCATTGAATGTAGAAAGCACAGGGAAGTTTCTGAGAATGCTTCTGTCTAGTTTTTATGTGAAAATATTTCCTTTTCCAACATAGACATCAAAGCGCTCCAACTAAACAGTTGCAGATCCTACAAAAGGAGTGTTTCAAAACCGTTCTATCAAAAGGAACGTTCAACTCTGTGAGTTGAATGCACTCAGTATGAAGAAGTTTCTGAGAATGCTTCTGCCTAGTTTTTATGTGACGATATTTCGTTTTCCATCATTGGCATAAAAACCCTCCAAACATCCACTTACAGATGCTACTAAAAGAGTGTTTCAAAACTGCTCTATCAAAAGGAAAGTTCAAGTGTGTGAGTTGAATGCACTCATCACACAGAAGTTTCTGAGAATGCTTCTGTCTCGTTTTTATGTGAAGATATTTCCTTTTCCATCATAGGCCTCAAAGCGCTCCAAATAAACACTTGCAGATTCTACAAATGGAGTGTTTCAAAACTGCTCTATCAAAAGGAAGGTTCAAGTCCGTGAGTTGAATGCAGACATCACACAGAAGTTCCTGAGAATGCTTCTTTCTAGGGTTTCTGTGAAGATATTTCCTTTTGCAGCATAGGCCACAAATCGATCCATTTATCCACTTCCAGATTTTACAAAAAGGCTGTTTCCAAACTGCTCTATCAAAATGCAGGTTCAACTCTGTGAGTTGAATGCACGCAACACAAAGAAGTTTCTGAGAATGCTTCTGTGTAGTTTTCAGGTGAAGGTATTTCATTTCCCAGCAAAGGCCTCAAAACGCTCAAAATATCCACTTGCAGATTCTACAAAAAGAGTGTTTTAAAACTGCTCTTTCAAAATGAAGGTTCAAGTCTGTGAGTTGATTGCACTCACCACAAAGAAGGTTCTGAGTATGCTTCTGTCTAGTTTTTATGGGAAGATATTTCGATTTCCAGCATAGGCCTCTAATCGCTCCAAACATCCACTAGCAAATCCTACAAAAAGAGGATTTCAAAACTGCGCTTTCAAAAGGAAGGTACCTCTCTGTGACATGAATGCATAAAGCACAGGGAGTTTCTGAGAATGCTTCCATCTAGTTTTTATGTGAAGATATTTCCTTTTCCACTGTTGTCCTCTTAACACTCCAAATATCCACTTGCAGATCCTACTGAAAGAGTTTTTCAAAACAGCTGTATCAAAAGGAAGCTACAACTCTGTGAGTTGAATGCGCACATCACAAAGAAGTTTCTGAGAATGCTTCTGTCTAGTTTTCATGTGAAGATATTTCATTTCCCAGCAAAGGCCTCAGAACTCTCAAAATATCCACTTGCAGATTCTACAAAAGGAGAGTTTTCAAAACTGCTCTTTCAAAACGAATGTTAAAGTCTGTGAGTTGAATGCACTCATCACAAAGAAGTTTCTGAGAATGCTTCTATCCAGCTTTTATGTGAAGATATTTCCTTTTCCAGCTGAGGACTCAAAGCGTTCCAAATGTCAACTTGCAGATTCTATGAAAAGGGTTTTTCAAAACTGTTCTATCAAAAGGAAGGTTCAGCTATGTGAGCTGAATGCAGAACGCACAGGGAAGTTTCTGAGAATGCTTCTCTCTAGTTTTTATGCGAAGATATTTCCTTTTCCAACATAGGCCTCAAAGCGCTCCAAATAAACAGTTGCAGATCCTACAAAAGGAGTGTTTCAAAACTCTTCTATCAAAAGGAAGGTTCAACTCTGTGAGTTGAATGCACTCATCATGAAGAAGTTTCTGAGAATGCTTCTGCCTAGTTTTTCTGTGATGATATTTCGTTTTCCAGCATTGGCATAAATGCCCTCCAAATATCCACTTACAGGTGTTACTAAAAGAGTCTTTCAAAACTGCTCTATCAAAAGGAAAGTTCAAGTGTGTGAGTTGAATGCACTCATCACACAGAAGTTTCTGAGAATGCTTCTGTCCAGTTTTTAATGTGAAGATATTTGCTTTTCCATCCTAGGCCTCAAAGCGCTCCAAATAAACATTGCAGATTCTACAAAAGGAGTGTTTCAAAGCTATTCTATCAAAAGGAAGGTTCAAGTCCATGAGTTGAAAGCACTCATCAAACAGAAGTTCTTGAGAATGCTTCTGTCTAGGGTTTCTGTGAAGATATTTCTTTTTGCAGCATAGGCCTGAAATCGCTCCAAATATCCACTTGCAGATTTACAAAAAGGCTGTTTCAAAACTGCTCTATCAAAAGTCAGGTTCAACTCTGTGAGTTGAATGCACACATCACAAAGAAGTCTCTGAGAATGCTTCTGTGTAGTTTTCAGGTGAAGATATTTCATTTCCCAGCAAAGGCCTCAAAATGTTCCAAATATCCACTTGCAGATTCTACAAAAAGAGTGTTTCAAAATTGCTCTTTCAAAATGAAGGTTCAAGTCTGTGAGTTGATTACACTCATCACAAAGAAGTTTATGAGAATGCTTCTGTCTAGTTTTTATGGGAAGATATTTCGATTTCCAGCATAGGCCTCAAATCGCTCCAAACATCCACTAGCAAATTCTACAAAAAGAGGATTTCAAAACTGCGCTTTCAAAAGGAAGGTACCTCTCCGTGACATGAATGCATAAAGCACAGGGAGTTTCTGAGAATGCTTCCGTCTAGTTTTCATGTGAAGATATTTCCTTTTCCAGTGTTGGCCTCTTAACACTCCAAATGTCCACTTGCAGATTCTACTGAAAGTGTGTTTCAAAACAGCTTTATCAAAAGGAAGCTACAACTCTGTGGGTTGAATGCGCACATCACAAAGAAGTTTCTGAGAATGCTTCTATCTACTTTTCAGGTGACGATATTTCATTTCCCAGCAAAGGCCTCAAAACGCTCAAAATATCCACTTGCAGATTCTACAAAAAGAGTGTTTTCAAAACTGCTCTTTCAAAAGGAATGTTAAAGTCTGTGAGTTGAATGCACTCATCACAAAGAAGTTTCTGAGAATGCTTCTGTCTAGTTTTTATGTGAAGATATTTCCTTTTCCAACATAGGCCTCAAAGCGCTACAAATAAACAGTTGCAAATCCTGCAAAAGGAGTGTTTCAAAACTGTTCTATCAAAAGGAACGTTCAAGTCTGTGAGTTGAATGCACTCATCAGGAAGAAGTTTCTGAGAATGCTTCTGCCTAGTTTTTGTGATGATATTTTGTTTTCCAGCACTGGCATAAAAGCCCTTCAAATATCCATTTACAGATGCTACTAAAAGAGTGTTTCAAAACTGCTCTATCAAAAGGAAAGTTCAAGTGTGTGAGTTGAATGCAGTCATCACCCAGAAGTTTCTGAGAATGCTTCTGTCACGTTTTAATGTGAAGATATTTCCTTTTCCATCATAGGCCTCAAAGCGCTCCATATAAACACTTGCAGATTCTACAAAAGGAGTGTTTCAAAACTGTTCTATCAAAACGAAGGTTCAAGTCCGTGAGTTGAATGCACTCATCACACAGATGTTCCTGAGAATGCTTTTGTCGCGGGTTTCTGTGAAGATATTTCCTTTGGCAGAATAGGCCTCAAATCGCTCCAATATCCACTTGCAGATTTTACAAAAAGGCTGTTTCCAAACTGCTCTATCAAAAGGCAGGTTCAACTCTGTGAGTTGAATGCACACATCACAAAGAAGTTTCTGAGAATGCTTCTGTGTAATTTTCACGTGAAGATATTTCATTTCCCAGCAAAGGTCTCAAAACACTCCAAATATCCACTTGCAGATTCTACAAAAAGAGTGTTTCAAAACTGCTTTTTCAAAATGAAGGTTCAAGTCTGTGAGTTGAATGCACACAGCAGAAAGAAGTTTCTGAGAATGCTTCTGTCTAGTTTTTATGGGAAGCTATTTCGTTTTCCAGCATAGGCCTCAAATCACTCCAAACATCCTCTAGCAAATTCTACAAAAAGAGTTTTTCAAAACTGCGCTTTCAAAGGGAAGGATCCTCTCTGTGACTTGAATGCATAAAGCACAGGGAAGTTTCTGAGAATGCTTCCGTCTACTTTTTATGTGAAGATATTTCTTTTTCCAGTGTTGGCCTGTTAGCACTCCAAATATCCACTTGCATATTCTACTGAAAGAGTGTCTCAAAACAACTATATCAAAAGGAAACTTCAACTCTCTGAGTAGAATGCACACATCACAAAGAAGTTTCTAAGAACGGTTCTATCTAGTTTTCATCTGAATGTATTTGCTTTTCCACTAGATACAGCAATCGCACCAAATATCCACTTGCAGTTTCCACAACAAGAGTGTTGCAGAACTGCTCTATGAAAAGGAAGGTTCAACTCTGTGAGTTCGATCCCCAAATGACAAATGAGTTTCTGAGGATGCTTCTCTCTAGGGTTTATGTGGAGATATTTCTTTGTGCAGCATAGGTCTCAAATCGCTCCAAATATCCGCTTGCAGATTTTACAAAAAGGCTGTCTCCAAACTACTCTATCAAAAGGCAGGTTCAACTCTGTGAGTTGAATGCACACAGCACAGAGAAGTTTCTGAGAATGCTTCTATCTAGTTTTTATGTGAAGATATTTCCTTTTCCAGCATAGGCCTCAAAGCGTTCCAAATGTCGACTTGCAGATTCTACGAAAAGAGTTTTTCAAAACTGTTCTATCAAGAGGAAGGTTCAACTGTGTGAGTTGAATGCAGAAACCACAGGGAAGTCTCTGAGAATGCTTCTGTCTAATTTTATGTGAAGATATTTCCTTTTCCAACATAGGCCTCAAAGTGCTCCAAATAAACAGTTGCAGATCCTACAAAAGGAGTGTTTCAAACTGTTCTATCGAAAGGAACGTTCAACTCTGTGAGTTGAATGCACTCATCACGAAGAAGTTTCTGAGAATGCTTCTGCCTAGTTTTTATGTGAAGATATTTCCTTTTCCAGTGTTGGCCTCTTAGCACTCCAAATATCCACTTGAAGATTCTACTAAAAGAGTGTTTCAAAACAGCTATATCACAAGGAAGCTTCAACTCTGTGAGTTCAATCGGTACATCACAGAGAAGGTTCTGAGAATGCTTCTATCTAGTTTTTATGTGAAGATATTTCCCTTTCCAGCATAGGCTTCAAAGCCCTCCAAATGTCCACTTGCAGAATCCACGAAAAGAGTGTTTCAAAACTGATCTATCAAAAGGAAGGTTCAACTCTGTGAGTAGAATGCACACATCACAAAGAAGTTTCTGAGAATGTTTCTATCTAGTTTTCATCTGAATGTGTTTCCTTTTATACTAGATGCCGCAATATCACCAAATATCCACTTGCAGTTTCCACAACAAGAGTATTGCAGAGCTGGTCTATGAAAAGAAAGGGTCAACTCTGTGAGTTCAATCCCCAAATGAGAAAGAAGTTTCTGAGAATGCTTCTGTCTAGGTTTTATTTGGAGACATTGCTTTTTGCAGCATAGTTCTCAAATCGCTCCCAATATCCACTTGCAGGTTTTACAAAAAGGCTGTTTCCAAACTGCTCTATCAAAAGGCAGGTTCAACTCTGTGCATTGAATGCACACATCACAAAGAAGTTTCTGAGAATGTTTCTGTGTAGTTTTCAGGTGAACATATTTCATTTCCCAGCATAGCCCTCAAAACGCTCAAAATATCCACTTGCAGATTCTACAAAAAGAGTGTTTCAAAACTGCTTTTTCAAAATGAAGGTTCAAGTCTGTGAGTTGAATGCACACAGCAGAAAGAAGTTTCTGAGAATGCTTCTGTCTAGTTTTTATGGGAAGCTATTTCGTTTTCCAGCATAGGCCTCAAATCACTCCAAACATCCTCTAGCAAATTCTACAAAAAGAGTGTTTCAAAACTGCGCTTTCAAAGGGAAGGATCCTCTCTGTGACTTGAATGCATAAAGCACAGGGAAGTTTCTGAGAATGCTTCCGTCTACTTTTTATGTGAAGATATTTCTTTTTCCAGTGTTGGCCTGTTAGCACTCCAAATATCCACTTGCATATTCTACTGAAAGAGTGTCTCAAAACAACTATATCAAAAGGAAACTTCAACTCTCTGAGTAGAATGCACACATCACAAAGAAGTTTCTGAGAACGGTTCTATCTAGTTTTCATCTGAATGTATTTGCTTTTCCACTAGATACAGCAATCGCACCAAATATCCACTTGCAGTTTCCACAACAAGAGTGTTGCAGAACTGCTCTATGAAAAGGAAGGTTCAACTCTGTGAGTTCGATCCCCAAATGACAAATGAGTTTCTGAGGATGCTTCTCTCTAGGGTTTATGTGGAGATATTTCTTTGTGCAGCATAGGTCTCAAATCGCTCCAAATATCCGCTTGCAGATTTTACAAAAAGGCTGTCTCCAAACTACTCTATCAAAAGGCAGGTTCAACTCTGTGAGTTGAATGCACACAGCACAGAGAAGTTTCTGAGAATGTTTCTGTCTTGTTTTTATGGGAAGATATTTCGTTTTCCAGCATAGGCCTCAAATCGCTCCAAACATCCACTAGCAAATTCTACAAAAAGAGTGTTTCACAACTGCGCTTTCATAAGGAAGGTTCCTCTCTGTGTCTTGAATGCATAAAGCACAGGGAAGTTTCTCAGAATGCTTCCATCTAGTTTTTATGTGACGATATTTCCTTTTCCAGTGTTGGCCTCTTAACACTCCAAATATCCACTTGAAGATTCTACTAAAAGGGTGTTTCAAAACAGCTATATCAAAAAGAATCTTCAACTCTGTGAGTTGAATGTGCACATCACAAAGAAGTTTCTGCGAATGCTTCTATCTAGTTTTTATGTGAAGATATTTCCTTTTCCAGCATAGGCCTCGAAGCGTTCCAAATGTCGACTTGCAGATTCTACGAAAAGAGATTTTCAAAACTGTTCTATCAAAAGGAAGGTTCAGCTATGTTCATTGAATGTAGAAAGCACAGGGAAGTTTCTGAGAATGCTTCTGTCTAGTTTTTATGTGAAAATATTTCCTTTTCCAACATAGACATCAAAGCGCTCCAACTAAACAGTTGCAGATCCTACAAAAGGAGTGTTTCAAAACCGTTCTATCAAAAGGAACGTTCAACTCTGTGAGTTGAATGCACTCAGTATGAAGAAGTTTCTGAGAATGCTTCTGCCTAGTTTTTATGTGACGATATTTCGTTTTCCATCATTGGCATAAAAACCCTCCAAACATCCACTTACAGATGCTACTAAAAGAGTGTTTCAAAACTGCTCTATCAAAAGGAAAGTTCAAGTGTGTGAGTTGAATGCACTCATCACACAGAAGTTTCTGAGAATGCTTCTGTCTCGTTTTTATGTGAAGATATTTCCTTTTCCATCATAGGCCTCAAAGCGCTCCAAATAAACACTTGCAGATTCTACAAATGGAGTGTTTCAAAACTGCTCTATCAAAAGGAAGGTTCAAGTCCGTGAGTTGAATGCAGACATCACACAGAAGTTCCTGAGAATGCTTCTTTCTAGGGTTTCTGTGAAGATATTTCCTTTTGCAGCATAGGCCACAAATCGATCCATTTATCCACTTCCAGATTTTACAAAAAGGCTGTTTCCAAACTGCTCTATCAAAATGCAGGTTCAACTCTGTGAGTTGAATGCACGCAACACAAAGAAGTTTCTGAGAATGCTTCTGTGTAGTTTTCAGGTGAAGGTATTTCATTTCCCAGCAAAGGCCTCAAAACGCTCAAAATATCCACTTGCAGATTCTACAAAAAGAGTGTTTTAAAACTGCTCTTTCAAAATGAAGGTTCAAGTCTGTGAGTTGATTGCACTCACCACAAAGAAGGTTCTGAGTATGCTTCTGTCTAGTTTTTATGGGAAGATATTTCGATTTCCAGCATAGGCCTCTAATCGCTCCAAACATCCACTAGCAAATCCTACAAAAAGAGGATTTCAAAACTGCGCTTTCAAAAGGAAGGTACCTCTCTGTGACATGAATGCATAAAGCACAGGGAGTTTCTGAGAATGCTTCCATCTAGTTTTTATGTGAAGATATTTCCTTTTCCACTGTTGTCCTCTTAACACTCCAAATATCCACTTGCAGATCCTACTGAAAGAGTTTTTCAAAACAGCTGTATCAAAAGGAAGCTACAACTCTGTGAGTTGAATGCGCACATCACAAAGAAGTTTCTGAGAATGCTTCTGTCTAGTTTTCATGTGAAGATATTTCATTTCCCAGCAAAGGCCTCAGAACTCTCAAAATATCCACTTGCAGATTCTACAAAAGGAGAGTTTTCAAAACTGCTCTTTCAAAACGAATGTTAAAGTCTGTGAGTTGAATGCACTCATCACAAAGAAGTTTCTGAGAATGCTTCTATCCAGCTTTTATGTGAAGATATTTCCTTTTCCAGCTGAGGACTCAAAGCGTTCCAAATGTCAACTTGCAGATTCTATGAAAAGGGTTTTTCAAAACTGTTCTATCAAAAGGAAGGTTCAGCTATGTGAGCTGAATGCAGAACGCACAGGGAAGTTTCTGAGAATGCTTCTCTCTAGTTTTTATGCGAAGATATTTCCTTTTCCAACATAGGCCTCAAAGCGCTCCAAATAAACAGTTGCAGATCCTACAAAAGGAGTGTTTCAAAACTCTTCTATCAAAAGGAAGGTTCAACTCTGTGAGTTGAATGCACTCATCATGAAGAAGTTTCTGAGAATGCTTCTGCCTAGTTTTTCTGTGATGATATTTCGTTTTCCAGCATTGGCATAAATGCCCTCCAAATATCCACTTACAGGTGTTACTAAAAGAGTCTTTCAAAACTGCTCTATCAAAAGGAAAGTTCAAGTGTGTGAGTTGAATGCACTCATCACACAGAAGTTTCTGAGAATGCTTCTGTCCAGTTTTTAATGTGAAGATATTTGCTTTTCCATCCTAGGCCTCAAAGCGCTCCAAATAAACATTGCAGATTCTACAAAAGGAGTGTTTCAAAGCTATTCTATCAAAAGGAAGGTTCAAGTCCATGAGTTGAAAGCACTCATCAAACAGAAGTTCTTGAGAATGCTTCTGTCTAGGGTTTCTGTGAAGATATTTCTTTTTGCAGCATAGGCCTGAAATCGCTCCAAATATCCACTTGCAGATTTACAAAAAGGCTGTTTCAAAACTGCTCTATCAAAAGTCAGGTTCAACTCTGTGAGTTGAATGCACACATCACAAAGAAGTCTCTGAGAATGCTTCTGTGTAGTTTTCAGGTGAAGATATTTCATTTCCCAGCAAAGGCCTCAAAATGTTCCAAATATCCACTTGCAGATTCTACAAAAAGAGTGTTTCAAAATTGCTCTTTCAAAATGAAGGTTCAAGTCTGTGAGTTGATTACACTCATCACAAAGAAGTTTATGAGAATGCTTCTGTCTAGTTTTTATGGGAAGATATTTCGATTTCCAGCATAGGCCTCAAATCGCTCCAAACATCCACTAGCAAATTCTACAAAAAGAGGATTTCAAAACTGCGCTTTCAAAAGGAAGGTACCTCTCCGTGACATGAATGCATAAAGCACAGGGAGTTTCTGAGAATGCTTCCGTCTAGTTTTCATGTGAAGATATTTCCTTTTCCAGTGTTGGCCTCTTAACACTCCAAATGTCCACTTGCAGATTCTACTGAAAGTGTGTTTCAAAACAGCTTTATCAAAAGGAAGCTACAACTCTGTGGGTTGAATGCGCACATCACAAAGAAGTTTCTGAGAATGCTTCTATCTACTTTTCAGGTGACGATATTTCATTTCCCAGCAAAGGCCTCAAAACGCTCAAAATATCCACTTGCAGATTCTACAAAAAGAGTGTTTTCAAAACTGCTCTTTCAAAAGGAATGTTAAAGTCTGTGAGTTGAATGCACTCATCACAAAGAAGTTTCTGAGAATGCTTCTGTCTAGTTTTTATGTGAAGATATTTCCTTTTCCAACATAGGCCTCAAAGCGCTACAAATAAACAGTTGCAAATCCTGCAAAAGGAGTGTTTCAAAACTGTTCTATCAAAAGGAACGTTCAAGTCTGTGAGTTGAATGCACTCATCAGGAAGAAGTTTCTGAGAATGCTTCTGCCTAGTTTTTGTGATGATATTTTGTTTTCCAGCACTGGCATAAAAGCCCTTCAAATATCCATTTACAGATGCTACTAAAAGAGTGTTTCAAAACTGCTCTATCAAAAGGAAAGTTCAAGTGTGTGAGTTGAATGCAGTCATCACCCAGAAGTTTCTGAGAATGCTTCTGTCACGTTTTAATGTGAAGATATTTCCTTTTCCATCATAGGCCTCAAAGCGCTCCATATAAACACTTGCAGATTCTACAAAAGGAGTGTTTCAAAACTGTTCTATCAAAACGAAGGTTCAAGTCCGTGAGTTGAATGCACTCATCACACAGATGTTCCTGAGAATGCTTTTGTCGCGGGTTTCTGTGAAGATATTTCCTTTGGCAGAATAGGCCTCAAATCGCTCCAATATCCACTTGCAGATTTTACAAAAAGGCTGTTTCCAAACTGCTCTATCAAAAGGCAGGTTCAACTCTGTGAGTTGAATGCACACATCACAAAGAAGTTTCTGAGAATGCTTCTGTGTAATTTTCACGTGAAGATATTTCATTTCCCAGCAAAGGTCTCAAAACACTCCAAATATCCACTTGCAGATTCTACAAAAAGAGTGTTTCAAAACTGCTTTTTCAAAATGAAGGTTCAAGTCTGTGAGTTGAATGCACACAGCAGAAAGAAGTTTCTGAGAATGCTTCTGTCTAGTTTTTATGGGAAGCTATTTCGTTTTCCAGCATAGGCCTCAAATCACTCCAAACATCCTCTAGCAAATTCTACAAAAAGAGTTTTTCAAAACTGCGCTTTCAAAGGGAAGGATCCTCTCTGTGACTTGAATGCATAAAGCACAGGGAAGTTTCTGAGAATGCTTCCGTCTACTTTTTATGTGAAGATATTTCTTTTTCCAGTGTTGGCCTGTTAGCACTCCAAATATCCACTTGCATATTCTACTGAAAGAGTGTCTCAAAACAACTATATCAAAAGGAAACTTCAACTCTCTGAGTAGAATGCACACATCACAAAGAAGTTTCTAAGAACGGTTCTATCTAGTTTTCATCTGAATGTATTTGCTTTTCCACTAGATACAGCAATCGCACCAAATATCCACTTGCAGTTTCCACAACAAGAGTGTTGCAGAACTGCTCTATGAAAAGGAAGGTTCAACTCTGTGAGTTCGATCCCCAAATGACAAATGAGTTTCTGAGGATGCTTCTCTCTAGGGTTTATGTGGAGATATTTCTTTGTGCAGCATAGGTCTCAAATCGCTCCAAATATCCGCTTGCAGATTTTACAAAAAGGCTGTCTCCAAACTACTCTATCAAAAGGCAGGTTCAACTCTGTGAGTTGAATGCACACAGCACAGAGAAGTTTCTGAGAATGCTTCTATCTAGTTTTTATGTGAAGATATTTCCTTTTCCAGCATAGGCCTCAAAGCGTTCCAAATGTCGACTTGCAGATTCTACGAAAAGAGTTTTTCAAAACTGTTCTATCAAGAGGAAGGTTCAACTGTGTGAGTTGAATGCAGAAACCACAGGGAAGTCTCTGAGAATGCTTCTGTCTAATTTTATGTGAAGATATTTCCTTTTCCAACATAGGCCTCAAAGTGCTCCAAATAAACAGTTGCAGATCCTACAAAAGGAGTGTTTCAAACTGTTCTATCGAAAGGAACGTTCAACTCTGTGAGTTGAATGCACTCATCACGAAGAAGTTTCTGAGAATGCTTCTGCCTAGTTTTTATGTGAAGATATTTCCTTTTCCAGGGTTGGCCTCTTAGCACTCCAAATATCCACTTGAAGATTCTACTAAAAGAGTGTTTCAAAACAGCTATATCACAAGGAAGCTTCAACTCTGTGAGTTCAATCGGTACATCACAGAGAAGGTTCTGAGAATGCTTCTATCTAGTTTTTATGTGAAGATATTTCCCTTTCCAGCGTAGGTTTCAAAGCCCTCCAAATGTCCACTTGCAGAATCCACGAAAAGAGTGTTTCAAAACTGATCTATCAAAAGGAAGGTTCAACTCTGTGAGTAGAATGCACACATCACAAAGAAGTTTCTGAGAATGTTTCTATCTAGTTTTCATCTGAATGTGTTTCCTTTTCCACTAGATGCCGCAATCGCACCAAATATCCACTTGCAGTTTCCACAACAAGAGTATTGCAGAGCTGGTCTATGAAAAGAAAGGGTCAACTCTGTGAGTTCAATCCCCAAATGAGAAAGAAGTTTCTGAGAATGCTTCTGTCTAGGTTTTATTTGGAGACATTGCTTTTTGCAGCATAGTTCTCAAATCGCTCCCAATATCCACTTGCAGATTTTACAAAAAGGCTGTTTCCAAACTGCTCTATCAAAAGGCAGGTTCAACTCTGTGAGTTGAATGCACACATCACAAAGAAGTTTCTGAGAATGCTTCTGTGTAATTTTCACGTGAAGATATTTCATTTCCCAGCAAAGGTCTCAAAACGCTCAAAATATCCACTTGCAGATTCTACAAAAAGAGTGTTTCAAAACTGCTTTTTCAAAATGAAGGTTCAAGTCTGTGAGTTGAATGCACACAGCAGAAAGAAGTTTCTGAGAATGCTTCTGTCTAGTTTTTATGGGAAGCTATTTCGTTTTCCAGCATAGGCCTCAAATCACTCCAAACATCCTCTAGCAAATTCTACAAAAAGAGTTTTTCAAAACTGCGCTTTCAAAGGGAGGGATCCGCTCTGTGACTTGAATGCATAAAGCACAGGGAAGTTTCTGAGAATGCTTCCTTCTAGTTTTTATGTGAAGATATTTCCTTTTCCAGTGTTGGCCTCTTAGCACTCCAAATAGCCACTTGAAGATTCTACTAAAAGAGTGTTTCAAAACAGCTATATCACAAGGAAGCTTCCACTCTGTGAGTTCAATCGGTACATCACAGAGAAGTTTCTGAGAATGCTTCTGTCTAGTTGTTATGTGAAGATATTTCCCTTTCCAGCATAGGCTTCAAAGCCCTCCAAATGTCCACTTGCAGAATCCACGAAAAGAGTGTTTCAAAACTGATCTATCAAAAGGAAGGTTCAACTCTCTGAGTAGAATGCACACATCACAAAGAAGTTTCTGAGAATGCTTCTATCTAGTTTTTATGTGAAGATATTTCCTTTTCCAGCATAGGCCTCAAAGCGTTCCAAATGTCGACTTGCAGATTCTACGAAAAGAGTTTTTCAAAACTGTTCTATCAAGAGGAAGGTTCAACTGTGTGAGTTGAATGCAGAAACCACAGGGAAGTCTCTGAGAATGCTTCTGTCTAATTTTATGTGAAGATATTTCCTTTTCCAACATAGGCCTCAAAGTGCTCCAAATAAACAGTTGCAGATCCTACAAAAGGAGTGTTTCAAACTGTTCTATCGAAAGGAACGTTCAACTCTGTGAGTTGAATGCACTCATCGCGAAGAAGTTTCTGAGAATGCTTCTGCCTAGTTTTTATGTGAAGATATTTCCTTTTCCAGTGTTGGCCTCTTAGCACTCCAAATATCCACTTGAAGATTCTACTAAAAGAGTGTTTCAAAACAGCTATATCACAAGGAAGCTTCAACTCTGTGAGTTCAATCGGTACATCACAGAGAAGGTTCTGAGAATGCTTCTATCTAGTTTTTATGTGAAGATATTTCCCTTTCCAGCATAGGCTTCAAAGCCCTCCAAATGTCCACTTGCAGAATCCACGAAAAGAGTGTTTCAAAACTGATCTATCAAAAGGAAGGTTCAACTCTGTGAGTAGAATGCACACATCACAAAGAAGTTTCTGAGAATGTTTCTATCTAGTTTTCATCTGAATGTGTTTCCTTTTCCACTAGATGCCGCAATCGCACCAAATATCCACTTGCAGTTTCCACAACAAGAGTATTGCAGAGCTGGTCTATGAAAAGAAAGGGTCAACTCTGTGAGTTCAATCCCCAAATGAGAAAGAAGTTTCTGAGAATGCTTCTGTCTAGGTTTTATTTGGAGACATTGCTTTTTGCAGCATAGTTCTCAAATCGCTCCCAATATCCACTTGCAGATTTTACAAAAAGGCTGTTTCCAAACTGCTCTATCAAAAGGCAGGTTCAACTCTGTGCATTGAATGCACACATCACAAAGAAGTTTCTGAGAATGTTTCTGTGTAGTTTTCAGGTGAAGATATTTCATTTCCCAGCATAGCCCTCAAAACGCTCAAAATATCCACTTGCAGATTCTACAAAAAGAGTGTTTCAAAACTGCTCTTTCAAAATGAAGGCTCAAGTCTGTGAGTTGAATGCACTCATCACTAAGTAGGTTCTGAGAATGCTTCTGTCTAGTTTTTATGGGAAGCTATTTCGTTTTCCAGCATAGGCCTCAAATCGCTCCAAACATCCACTAGCAAATTCTACAAAAAGAGTGTTTCAAAACTGCGCTTTCAAAATGAAGGTTCCTGTCTGTGACTTGAATGCATAAAGCACAGGGAAGTTTCTGAGAATGCTTCCGTCTACTTTTTATGTGAAGATATTTCTTTTTCCAGTGTTGGCCTGTTAGCACTCCAAATATCCACTTGCATATTCTACTGAAAGAGTGTCTCAAAACAACTATATCAAAAGGAAACTTCAACTCTCTGAGTAGAATGCACACATCACAAAGAAGTTTCTGAGAACGGTTCTATCTAGTTTTCATCTGAATGTATTTGCTTTTCCACTAGATACAGCAATCGCACCAAATATCCACTTGCAGTTTCCACAACAAGAGTGTTGCAGAACTGCTCTATGAAAAGGAAGGTTCAACTCTGTGAGTTCGATCCCCAAATGACAAATGAGTTTCTGAGGATGCTTCTCTCTAGGGTTTATGTGGAGATATTTCTTTGTGCAGCATAGGTCTCAAATCGCTCCAAATATCCGCTTGCAGATTTTACAAAAAGGCTGTCTCCAAACTACTCTATCAAAAGGCAGGTTCAACTCTGTGAGTTGAATGCACACAGCACAGAGAAGTTTCTGAGAATGTTTCTGTCTTGTTTTTATGGGAAGATATTTCGTTTTCCAGCATAGGCCTCAAATCGCTCCAAACATCCACTAGCAAATTCTACAAAAAGAGTGTTTCACAACTGCGCTTTCATAAGGAAGGTTCCTCTCTGTGTCTTGAATGCATAAAGCACAGGGAAGTTTCTCAGAATGCTTCCATCTAGTTTTTATGTGACGATATTTCCTTTTCCAGTGTTGGCCTCTTAACACTCCAAATATCCACTTGAAGATTCTACTAAAAGGGTGTTTCAAAACAGCTATATCAAAAAGAATCTTCAACTCTGTGAGTTGAATGTGCACATCACAAAGAAGTTTCTGCGAATGCTTCTATCTAGTTTTTATGTGAAGATATTTCCTTTTCCAGCATAGGCCTCGAAGCGTTCCAAATGTCGACTTGCAGATTCTACGAAAAGAGATTTTCAAAACTGTTCTATCAAAAGGAAGGTTCAGCTATGTTCATTGAATGTAGAAAGCACAGGGAAGTTTCTGAGAATGCTTCTGTCTAGTTTTTATGTGAAAATATTTCCTTTTCCAACATAGACATCAAAGCGCTCCAACTAAACAGTTGCAGATCCTACAAAAGGAGTGTTTCAAAACCGTTCTATCAAAAGGAACGTTCAACTCTGTGAGTTGAATGCACTCAGTATGAAGAAGTTTCTGAGAATGCTTCTGCCTAGTTTTTATGTGACGATATTTCGTTTTCCATCATTGGCATAAAAACCCTCCAAACATCCACTTACAGATGCTACTAAAAGAGTGTTTCAAAACTGCTCTATCAAAAGGAAAGTTCAAGTGTGTGAGTTGAATGCACTCATCACACAGAAGTTTCTGAGAATGCTTCTGTCTCGTTTTTATGTGAAGATATTTCCTTTTCCATCATAGGCCTCAAAGCGCTCCAAATAAACACTTGCAGATTCTACAAATGGAGTGTTTCAAAACTGCTCTATCAAAAGGAAGGTTCAAGTCCGTGAGTTGAATGCAGACATCACACAGAAGTTCCTGAGAATGCTTCTTTCTAGGGTTTCTGTGAAGATATTTCCTTTTGCAGCATAGGCCACAAATCGATCCATGTATCCACTTCCAGATTTTACAAAAAGGCTGTTTCCAAACTGCTCTATCAAAATGCAGGTTCAACTCTGTGAGTTGAATGCACGCAACACAAAGAAGTTTCTGAGAATGCTTCTGTGTAGTTTTCAGGTGAAGGTATTTCATTTCCCAGCAAAGGCCTCAAAACGCTCAAAATATCCACTTGCAGATTCTACAAAAAGAGTGTTTTAAAACTGCTCTTTCAAAATGAAGGTTCAAGTCTGTGAGTTGATTGCACTCACCACAAAGAAGGTTCTGAGTATGCTTCTGTCTAGTTTTTATGGGAAGATATTTCGATTTCCAGCATAGGCCTCTAATCGCTCCAAACATCCACTAGCAAATCCTACAAAAAGAGGATTTCAAAACTGCGCTTTCAAAAGGAAGGTACCTCTCTGTGACATGAATGCATAAAGCACAGGGAGTTTCTGAGAATGCTTCCATCTAGTTTTTATGTGAAGATATTTCCTTTTCCACTGTTGTCCTCTTAACACTCCAAATATCCACTTGCAGATCCTACTGAAAGAGTTTTTCAAAACAGCTGTATCAAAAGGAAGCTACAACTCTGTGAGTTGAATGCGCACATCACAAAGAAGTTTCTGAGAATGCTTCTGTCTAGTTTTCATGTGAAGATATTTCATTTCCCAGCAAAGGCCTCAGAACTCTCAAAATATCCACTTGCAGATTCTACAAAAGGAGAGTTTTCAAAACTGCTCTTTCAAAACGAATGTTAAAGTCTGTGAGTTGAATGCACTCATCACAAAGAAGTTTCTGAGAATGCTTCTATCCAGCTTTTATGTGAAGATATTTCCTTTTCCAGCTGAGGACTCAAAGCGTTCCAAATGCCAACTGGCAGATTCTATGAAAAGGGTTTTTCAAAACTGTTCTATCAAAAGGAAGGTTCAGCTATGTGAGCTGAATGCAGAACGCACAGGGAAGTTTCTGAGAATGCTTCTCTCTAGTTTTTATGCGAAGATATTTCCTTTTCCAACATAGGCCTCAAAGCGCTCCAAATAAACAGTTGCAGATCCTACAAAAGGAGTGTTTCAAAACTCTTCTATCAAAAGGAAGGTTCAACTCTGTGAGTTGAATGCACTCATCATGAAGAAGTTTCTGAGAATGCTTCTGCCTAGTTTTTCTGTGATGATATTTCGTTTTCCAGCATTGGCATAAATGCCCTCCAAATATCCACTTACAGGTGTTACTAAAAGAGTCTTTCAAAACTGCTCTATCAAAAGGAAAGTTCAAGTGTGTGAGTTGAATGCACTCATCACACAGAAGTTTCTGAGAATGCTTCTGTCCAGTTTTTAATGTGAAGATATTTGCTTTTCCATCCTAGGCCTCAAAGCGCTCCAAATAAACACTTGCAGATTCTACAAAAGGAGTGTTTCAAAGCTATTCTATCAAAAGGAAGGTTCAAGTCCATGAGTTGAAAGCACTCATCTAACAGAAGTTCTTGAGAATGCTTCTGTCTAGGGTTTCTGTGAAGATATTTCTTTTTGCAGCATAGGCCTGAAATCGCTCCAAATATCCACTTGCAGATTTACAAAAAGGCTGTTTCAAAACTGCTCTATCAAAAGTCAGGTTCAACTCTGTGAGTTGAATGCACACATCACAAAGAAGTCTCTGAGAATGCTTCTGTGTAGTTTTCAGGTGAAGATATTTCATTTCCCAGCAAAGGCCTCAAAATGTTCCAAATATCCACTTGCAGATTCTACAAAAAGAGTGTTTCAAAATTGCTCTTTCAAAATGAAGGTTCAAGTCTGTGAGTTGATTACACTCATCACAAAGAAGTTTATGAGAATGCTTCTGTCTAGTTTTTATGGGAAGATATTTCGATTTCCAGCATAGGCCTCAAATCGCTCCAAACATCCACTAGCAAATTCTACAAAAAGAGGATTTCAAAACTGCGCTTTCAAAAGGAAGGTACCTCTCCGTGACATGAATGCATAAAGCACAGGGAGTTTCTGAGAATGCTTCCGTCTAGTTTTCATGTGAAGATATTTCCTTTTCCAGTGTTGGCCTCTTAACACTCCAAATGTCCACTTGCAGATTCTACTGAAAGTGTGTTTCAAAACAGCTTTATCAAAAGGAAGCTACAACTCTGTGAGTTGAATGCGCACATCACAAAGAAGTTTCTGAGAATGCTTCTATCTACTTTTCAGGTGACGATATTTCATTTCCCAGCAAAGGCCTCAAAACGCTCAAAATATCCACTTGCAGATTCTACAAAAAGAGTGTTTTCAAAACTGCTCTTTCAAAAGGAATGTTAAAGTCTGTGAGTTGAATGCACTCATCACAAAGAAGTTTCTGAGAATGCTTCTGTCTAGTTTTTATGTGAAGATATTTCCTTTTCCAACATAGGCCTCAAAGCGCTACAAATAAACAGTTGCAAATCCTGCAAAAGGAGTGTTTCAAAACTGTTCTATCAAAAGGAACGTTCAAGTCTGTGAGTTGAATGCACTCATCAGGAAGAAGTTTCTGAGAATGCTTCTGCCTAGTTTTTGTGATGATATTTTGTTTTGCGGCACTGGCATAAAAGCCCTTCAAATATCCATTTACAGATGCTACTAAAAGAGTGTTTCAAAACTGCTCTATCAAAAGGAACGTTCAAGTGTGTGAGTTGAATGCAGTCATCACCCAGAAGTTTCTGAGAATGCTTCTGTCACGTTTTAATGTGAAGATATTTCCTTTTCCATCATAGGCCTCAAAGCACTCCATATAAACACTTGCAGATTCTACAAAAGGAGTGTTTCAAAACTGTTCTATCAAAAGGAAGGTTCAAGTCCGTGAGTTGAATGCACTCATCACACAGATGTTCCTGAGAATGCTTTTGTCGCGGGTTTCTGTGAAGATATTTCCTTTGGCAGAATAGGCCTCAAATCGCTCCAATATCCACTTGCAGATTTTACAAAAAGGCTGTTTCCAAACTGCTCTATCAAAAGGCAGGTTCAACTCTGTGAGTTGAATGCACACATCACAAAGAAGTTTCTGAGAATGCTTCTGTGTAATTTTCACGTGAAGATATTTCATTTCCCAGCAAAGGTCTCAAAACACTCCAAATATCCACTTGCAGATTCTACAAAAAGAGTGTTTCAAAACTGCTTTTTCAAAATGAAGGTTCAAGTCTGTGAGTTGAATGCACACAGCAGAAAGAAGTTTCTGAGAATGCTTCTGTCTAGTTTTTATGGGAAGCTATTTCGTTTTCCAGCATAGGCCTCAAATCACTCCAAACATCCTTTAGCAAATTCTACAAAAAGAGTGTTTCAAAACTGCGCTTTCAAAGGGAAGGATCCGCTCTGTGACTTGAATGCATAAAGCACAGGGAAGTTTCTGAGAATGCTTCCTTCTAGTTTTTATGTGAAGATATTTCCTTTTCCAGTGTTGGCCTCTTAGCACTCCAAATAGCCACTTGAAGATTCTACTAAAAGAGTGTTTCAAAACAGCTATATCACAAGGAAGCTTCAACTCTGTGAGTTCAATCGGTACATCACAGAGAAGTTTCTGAGAATGCTTCTGTCTAGTTGTTATGTGAAGATATTTCCCTTTCCAGCATAGGCTTCAAAGCCCTCCAAATGTCCACTTGCAGAATCCACGAAAAGAGTGTTTCAAAACTGATCTATCAAAAGGAAAGTTCGACTCTCTGAGTAGAATGCACACATCACAAAGAAGTTTCTGAGAATGCTTCTATCTAGTTTTTATGTGAAGATATTTCCTTTTCCAGCATAGGCCTCAAAGCGTTCCAAATGTCGACTTGCAGATTCTACGAAAAGAGTTTTTCAAAACTGTTCTATCAAGAGGAAGGTTCAACTGTGTGAGTTGAATGCAGAAACCACAGGGAAGTCTCTGAGAATGCTTCTGTCTAATTTTATGTGAAGATATTTCCTTTTCCAACATAGGCCTCAAAGTGCTCCAAATAAACAGTTGCAGATCCTACAAAAGGAGTGTTTCAAACTGTTCTATCGAAAGGAACGTTCAACTCTGTGAGTTGAATGCACTCATCACGAAGAAGTTTCTGAGAATGCTTCTGCCTAGTTTTTATGTGAAGATATTTCCTTTTCCAGTGTTGGCCTCTTAGCACTCCAAATATCCACTTGAAGATTCTACTAAAAGAGTGTTTCAAAACAGCTATATCACAAGGAAGCTTCAACTCTGTGAGTTCAATCGGTACATCACAGAGAAGGTTCTGAGAATGCTTCTATCTAGTTTTTATGTGAAGATATTTCCCTTTCCAGCATAGGCTTCAAAGCCCTCCAAATGTCCACTTGCAGAATCCACGAAAAGAGTGTTTCAAAACTGATCTATCAAAAGGAAGGTTCAACTCTGTGAGTAGAATGCACACATCACAAAGAAGTTTCTGAGAATGTTTCTATCTAGTTTTCATCTGAATGTGTTTCCTTTTCCACTAGATGCCGCAATCGCACCAAATATCCACTTGCAGTTTCCACAACAAGAGTATTGCAGAGCTGGTCTATGAAAAGAAAGGGTCAACTCTGTGAGTTCAATCCCCAAATGAGAAAGAAGTTTCTGAGAATGCTTCTGTCTAGGTTTTATTTGGAGACATTGCTTTTTGCAGCATAGTTCTCAAATCGCTCCCAATATCCACTTGCAGATTTTACAAAAAGGCTGTTTCCAAACTGCTCTATCAAAAGGCAGGTTCAACTCTGTGCATTGAATGCACACATCACAAAGAAGTTTCTGAGAATGTTTCTGTGTAGTTTTCAGGTGAAGATATTTCATTTCCCAGCATAGCCCTCAAAACGCTCAAAATATCCACTTGCAGATTCTACAAAAAGAGTGTTTCAAAACTGCTCTTTCAAAATGAAGGCTCAAGTCTGTGAGTTGAATGCACTCATCACTAAGTAGGTTCTGAGAATGCTTCTGTCTAGTTTTTATGGGAAGCTATTTCGTTTTCCAGCATAGGCCTCAAATCGCTCCAAACATCCACTAGCAAATTCTACAAAAAGAGTGTTTCAAAACTGCGCTTTCAAAATGAAGGTTCCTGTCTGTGACTTGAATGCATAAAGCACAGGGAAGTTTCTGAGAATGCTTCCGTCTACTTTTTATGTGAAGATATTTCTTTTTCCAGTGTTGGCCTGTTAGCACTCCAAATATCCACTTGCATATTCTACTGAAAGAGTGTCTCAAAACAACTATATCAAAAGGAAACTTCAACTCTCTGAGTAGAATGCACACATCACAAAGAAGTTTCTGAGAACGGTTCTATCTAGTTTTCATCTGAATGTATTTGCTTTTCCACTAGATACAGCAATCGCACCAAATATCCACTTGCAGTTTCCACAACAAGAGTGTTGCAGAACTGCTCTATGAAAAGGAAGGTTCAACTCTGTGAGTTCGATCCCCAAATGACAAATGAGTTTCTGAGGATGCTTCTCTCTAGGGTTTATGTGGAGATATTTCTTTGTGCAGCATAGGTCTCAAATCGCTCCAAATATCCGCTTGCAGATTTTACAAAAAGGCTGTCTCCAAACTACTCTATCAAAAGGCAGGTTCAACTCTGTGAGTTGAATGCACACAGCACAGAGAAGTTTCTGAGAATGTTTCTGTCTTGTTTTTATGGGAAGATATTTCGTTTTCCAGCATAGGCCTCAAATCGCTCCAAACATCCACTAGCAAATTCTACAAAAAGAGTGTTTCACAACTGCGCTTTCATAAGGAAGGTTCCTCTCTGTGTCTTGAATGCATAAAGCACAGGGAAGTTTCTCAGAATGCTTCCATCTAGTTTTTATGTGACGATATTTCCTTTTCCAGTGTTGGCCTCTTAACACTCCAAATATCCACTTGAAGATTCTACTAAAAGGGTGTTTCAAAACAGCTATATCAAAAAGAATCTTCAACTCTGTGAGTTGAATGTGCACATCACAAAGAAGTTTCTGCGAATGCTTCTATCTAGTTTTTATGTGAAGATATTTCCTTTTCCAGCATAGGCCTCGAAGCGTTCCAAATGTCGACTTGCAGATTCTACGAAAAGAGATTTTCAAAACTGTTCTATCAAAAGGAAGGTTCAGCTATGTTCATTGAATGTAGAAAGCACAGGGAAGTTTCTGAGAATGCTTCTGTCTAGTTTTTATGTGAAAATATTTCCTTTTCCAACATAGACATCAAAGCGCTCCAACTAAACAGTTGCAGATCCTACAAAAGGAGTGTTTCAAAACCGTTCTATCAAAAGGAACGTTCAACTCTGTGAGTTGAATGCACTCAGTATGAAGAAGTTTCTGAGAATGCTTCTGCCTAGTTTTTATGTGACGATATTTCGTTTTCCATCATTGGCATAAAAACCCTCCAAACATCCACTTACAGATGCTACTAAAAGAGTGTTTCAAAACTGCTCTATCAAAAGGAAAGTTCAAGTGTGTGAGTTGAATGCACTCATCACACAGAAGTTTCTGAGAATGCTTCTGTCTCGTTTTTATGTGAAGATATTTCCTTTTCCATCATAGGCCTCAAAGCGCTCCAAATAAACACTTGCAGATTCTACAAATGGAGTGTTTCAAAACTGCTCTATCAAAAGGAAGGTTCAAGTCCGTGAGTTGAATGCAGACATCACACAGAAGTTCCTGAGAATGCTTCTTTCTAGGGTTTCTGTGAAGATATTTCCTTTTGCAGCATAGGCCACAAATCGATCCATTTATCCACTTCCAGATTTTACAAAAAGGCTGTTTCCAAACTGCTCTATCAAAATGCAGGTTCAACTCTGTGAGTTGAATGCACGCAACACAAAGAAGTTTCTGAGAATGCTTCTGTGTAGTTTTCAGGTGAAGGTATTTCATTTCCCAGCAAAGGCCTCAAAACGCTCAAAATATCCACTTGCAGATTCTACAAAAAGAGTGTTTTAAAACTGCTCTTTCAAAATGAAGGTTCAAGTCTGTGAGTTGATTGCACTCACCACAAAGAAGGTTCTGAGTATGCTTCTGTCTAGTTTTTATGGGAAGATATTTCGATTTCCAGCATAGGCCTCTAATCGCTCCAAACATCCACTAGCAAATCCTACAAAAAGAGGATTTCAAAACTGCGCTTTCAAAAGGAAGGTACCTCTCTGTGACATGAATGCATAAAGCACAGGGAGTTTCTGAGAATGCTTCCATCTAGTTTTTATGTGAAGATATTTCCTTTTCCACTGTTGTCCTCTTAACACTCCAAATATCCACTTGCAGATCCTACTGAAAGAGTTTTTCAAAACAGCTGTATCAAAAGGAAGCTACAACTCTGTGAGTTGAATGCGCACATCACAAAGAAGTTTCTGAGAATGCTTCTGTCTAGTTTTCATGTGAAGATATTTCATTTCCCAGCAAAGGCCTCAGAACTCTCAAAATATCCACTTGCAGATTCTACAAAAGGAGAGTTTTCAAAACTGCTCTTTCAAAACGAATGTTAAAGTCTGTGAGTTGAATGCACTCATCACAAAGAAGTTTCTGAGAATGCTTCTATCCAGCTTTTATGTGAAGATATTTCCTTTTCCAGCTGAGGACTCAAAGCGTTCCAAATGCCAACTGGCAGATTCTATGAAAAGGGTTTTTCAAAACTGTTCTATCAAAAGGAAGGTTCAGCTATGTGAGCTGAATGCAGAACGCACAGGGAAGTTTCTGAGAATGCTTCTCTCTAGTTTTTATGCGAAGATATTTCCTTTTCCAACATAGGCCTCAAAGCGCTCCAAATAAACAGTTGCAGATCCTACAAAAGGAGTGTTTCAAAACTCTTCTATCAAAAGGAAGGTTCAACTCTGTGAGTTGAATGCACTCATCATGAAGAAGTTTCTGAGAATGCTTCTGCCTAGTTTTTCTGTGATGATATTTCGTTTTCCAGCATTGGCATAAATGCCCTCCAAATATCCACTTACAGGTGTTACTAAAAGAGTCTTTCAAAACTGCTCTATCAAAAGGAAAGTTCAAGTGTGTGAGTTGAATGCACTCATCACACAGAAGTTTCTGAGAATGCTTCTGTCCAGTTTTTAATGTGAAGATATTTGCTTTTCCATCCTAGGCCTCAAAGCGCTCCAAATAAACACTTGCAGATTCTACAAAAGGAGTGTTTCAAAGCTATTCTATCAAAAGGAAGGTTCAAGTCCATGAGTTGAAAGCACTCATCTAACAGAAGTTCTTGAGAATGCTTCTGTCTAGGGTTTCTGTGAAGATATTTCTTTTTGCAGCATAGGCCTGAAATCGCTCCAAATATCCACTTGCAGATTTACAAAAAGGCTGTTTCAAAACTGCTCTATCAAAAGTCAGGTTCAACTCTGTGAGTTGAATGCACACATCACAAAGAAGTCTCTGAGAATGCTTCTGTGTAGTTTTCAGGTGAAGATATTTCATTTCCCAGCAAAGGCCTCAAAATGTTCCAAATATCCACTTGCAGATTCTACAAAAAGAGTGTTTCAAAATTGCTCTTTCAAAATGAAGGTTCAAGTCTGTGAGTTGATTACACTCATCACAAAGAAGTTTATGAGAATGCTTCTGTCTAGTTTTTATGGGAAGATATTTCGATTTCCAGCATAGGCCTCAAATCGCTCCAAACATCCACTAGCAAATTCTACAAAAAGAGGATTTCAAAACTGCGCTTTCAAAAGGAAGGTACCTCTCCGTGACATGAATGCATAAAGCACAGGGAGTTTCTGAGAATGCTTCCGTCTAGTTTTCATGTGAAGATATTTCCTTTTCCAGTGTTGGCCTCTTAACACTCCAAATGTCCACTTGCAGATTCTACTGAAAGTGTGTTTCAAAACAGCTTTATCAAAAGGAAGCTACAACTCTGTGAGTTGAATGCGCACATCACAAAGAAGTTTCTGAGAATGCTTCTATCTACTTTTCAGGTGACGATATTTCATTTCCCAGCAAAGGCCTCAAAACGCTCAAAATATCCACTTGCAGATTCTACAAAAAGAGTGTTTTCAAAACTGCTCTTTCAAAAGGAATGTTAAAGTCTGTGAGTTGAATGCACTCATCACAAAGAAGTTTCTGAGAATGCTTCTGTCTAGTTTTTATGTGAAGATATTTCCTTTTCCAACATAGGCCTCAAAGCGCTACAAATAAACAGTTGCAAATCCTGCAAAAGGAGTGTTTCAAAACTGTTCTATCAAAAGGAACGTTCAAGTCTGTGAGTTGAATGCACTCATCAGGAAGAAGTTTCTGAGAATGCTTCTGCCTAGTTTTTGTGATGATATTTTGTTTTGCGGCACTGGCATAAAAGCCCTTCAAATATCCATTTACAGATGCTACTAAAAGAGTGTTTCAAAACTGCTCTATCAAAAGGAACGTTCAAGTGTGTGAGTTGAATGCAGTCATCACCCAGAAGTTTCTGAGAATGCTTCTGTCACGTTTTAATGTGAAGATATTTCCTTTTCCATCATAGGCCTCAAAGCACTCCATATAAACACTTGCAGATTCTACAAAAGGAGTGTTTCAAAACTGTTCTATCAAAAGGAAGGTTCAAGTCCGTGAGTTGAATGCACTCATCACACAGATGTTCCTGAGAATGCTTTTGTCGCGGGTTTCTGTGAAGATATTTCCTTTGGCAGAATAGGCCTCAAATCGCTCCAATATCCACTTGCAGATTTTACAAAAAGGCTGTTTCCAAACTGCTCTATCAAAAGGCAGGTTCAACTCTGTGAGTTGAATGCACACATCACAAAGAAGTTTCTGAGAATGCTTCTGTGTAATTTTCACGTGAAGATATTTCATTTCCCAGCAAAGGTCTCAAAACACTCCAAATATCCACTTGCAGATTCTACAAAAAGAGTGTTTCAAAACTGCTTTTTCAAAATGAAGGTTCAAGTCTGTGAGTTGAATGCACACAGCAGAAAGAAGTTTCTGAGAATGCTTCTGTCTAGTTTTTATGGGAAGCTATTTCGTTTTCCAGCATAGGCCTCAAATCACTCCAAACATCCTTTAGCAAATTCTACAAAAAGAGTGTTTCAAAACTGCGCTTTCAAAGGGAAGGATCCGCTCTGTGACTTGAATGCATAAAGCACAGGGAAGTTTCTGAGAATGCTTCCTTCTAGTTTTTATGTGAAGATATTTCCTTTTCCAGTGTTGGCCTCTTAGCACTCCAAATAGCCACTTGAAGATTCTACTAAAAGAGTGTTTCAAAACAGCTATATCACAAGGAAGCTTCAACTCTGTGAGTTCAATCGGTACATCACAGAGAAGTTTCTGAGAATGCTTCTGTCTAGTTGTTATGTGAAGATATTTCCCTTTCCAGCATAGGCTTCAAAGCCCTCCAAATGTCCACTTGCAGAATCCACGAAAAGAGTGTTTCAAAACTGATCTATCAAAAGGAAAGTTCGACTCTCTGAGTAGAATGCACACATCACAAAGAAGTTTCTGAGAATGCTTCTATCTAGTTTTTATGTGAAGATATTTCCTTTTCCAGCATAGGCCTCAAAGCGTTCCAAATGTCGACTTGCAGATTCTACGAAAAGAGTTTTTCAAAACTGTTCTATCAAGAGGAAGGTTCAACTGTGTGAGTTGAATGCAGAAACCACAGGGAAGTCTCTGAGAATGCTTCTGTCTAATTTTATGTGAAGATATTTCCTTTTCCAACATAGGCCTCAAAGTGCTCCAAATAAACAGTTGCAGATCCTACAAAAGGAGTGTTTCAAACTGTTCTATCGAAAGGAACGTTCAACTCTGTGAGTTGAATGCACTCATCACGAAGAAGTTTCTGAGAATGCTTCTGCCTAGTTTTTATGTGAAGATATTTCCTTTTCCAGTGTTGGCCTCTTAGCACTCCAAATATCCACTTGAAGATTCTACTAAAAGAGTGTTTCAAAACAGCTATATCACAAGGAAGCTTCAACTCTGTGAGTTCAATCGGTACATCACAGAGAAGGTTCTGAGAATGCTTCTATCTAGTTTTTATGTGAAGATATTTCCCTTTCCAGCATAGGCTTCAAAGCCCTCCAAATGTCCACTTGCAGAATCCACGAAAAGAGTGTTTCAAAACTGATCTATCAAAAGGAAGGTTCAACTCTGTGAGTAGAATGCACACATCACAAAGAAGTTTCTGAGAATGTTTCTATCTAGTTTTCATCTGAATGTGTTTCCTTTTCCACTAGATGCCGCAATCGCACCAAATATCCACTTGCAGTTTCCACAACAAGAGTATTGCAGAGCTGGTCTATGAAAAGAAAGGGTCAACTCTGTGAGTTCAATCCCCAAATGAGAAAGAAGTTTCTGAGAATGCTTCTGTCTAGGTTTTATTTGGAGACATTGCTTTTTGCAGCATAGTTCTCAAATCGCTCCCAATATCCACTTGCAGATTTTACAAAAAGGCTGTTTCCAAACTGCTCTATCAAAAGGCAGGTTCAACTCTGTGCATTGAATGCACACATCACAAAGAAGTTTCTGAGAATGTTTCTGTGTAGTTTTCAGGTGAAGATATTTCATTTCCCAGCATAGCCCTCAAAACGCTCAAAATATCCACTTGCAGATTCTACAAAAAGAGTGTTTCAAAACTGCTCTTTCAAAATGAAGGCTCAAGTCTGTGAGTTGAATGCACTCATCACTAAGTAGGTTCTGAGAATGCTTCTGTCTAGTTTTTATGGGAAGCTATTTCGTTTTCCAGCATAGGCCTCAAATCGCTCCAAACATCCACTAGCAAATTCTACAAAAAGAGTGTTTCAAAACTGCGCTTTCAAAATGAAGGTTCCTGTCTGTGACTTGAATGCATAAAGCACAGGGAAGTTTCTGAGAATGCTTCCGTCTACTTTTTATGTGAAGATATTTCTTTTTCCAGTGTTGGCCTGTTAGCACTCCAAATATCCACTTGCATATTCTACTGAAAGAGTGTCTCAAAACAACTATATCAAAAGGAAACTTCAACTCTCTGAGTAGAATGCACACATCACAAAGAAGTTTCTGAGAACGGTTCTATCTAGTTTTCATCTGAATGTATTTGCTTTTCCACTAGATACAGCAATCGCACCAAATATCCACTTGCAGTTTCCACAACAAGAGTGTTGCAGAACTGCTCTATGAAAAGGAAGGTTCAACTCTGTGAGTTCGATCCCCAAATGACAAATGAGTTTCTGAGGATGCTTCTCTCTAGGGTTTATGTGGAGATATTTCTTTGTGCAGCATAGGTCTCAAATCGCTCCAAATATCCGCTTGCAGATTTTACAAAAAGGCTGTCTCCAAACTACTCTATCAAAAGGCAGGTTCAACTCTGTGAGTTGAATGCACACAGCACAGAGAAGTTTCTGAGAATGTTTCTGTCTTGTTTTTATGGGAAGATATTTCGTTTTCCAGCATAGGCCTCAAATCGCTCCAAACATCCACTAGCAAATTCTACAAAAAGAGTGTTTCACAACTGCGCTTTCATAAGGAAGGTTCCTCTCTGTGTCTTGAATGCATAAAGCACAGGGAAGTTTCTCAGAATGCTTCCATCTAGTTTTTATGTGACGATATTTCCTTTTCCAGTGTTGGCCTCTTAACACTCCAAATATCCACTTGAAGATTCTACTAAAAGGGTGTTTCAAAACAGCTATATCAAAAAGAATCTTCAACTCTGTGAGTTGAATGTGCACATCACAAAGAAGTTTCTGCGAATGCTTCTATCTAGTTTTTATGTGAAGATATTTCCTTTTCCAGCATAGGCCTCGAAGCGTTCCAAATGTCGACTTGCAGATTCTACGAAAAGAGATTTTCAAAACTGTTCTATCAAAAGGAAGGTTCAGCTATGTTCATTGAATGTAGAAAGCACAGGGAAGTTTCTGAGAATGCTTCTGTCTAGTTTTTATGTGAAAATATTTCCTTTTCCAACATAGACATCAAAGCGCTCCAACTAAACAGTTGCAGATCCTACAAAAGGAGTGTTTCAAAACCGTTCTATCAAAAGGAACGTTCAACTCTGTGAGTTGAATGCACTCAGTATGAAGAAGTTTCTGAGAATGCTTCTGCCTAGTTTTTATGTGACGATATTTCGTTTTCCATCATTGGCATAAAAACCCTCCAAACATCCACTTACAGATGCTACTAAAAGAGTGTTTCAAAACTGCTCTATCAAAAGGAAAGTTCAAGTGTGTGAGTTGAATGCACTCATCACACAGAAGTTTCTGAGAATGCTTCTGTCTCGTTTTTATGTGAAGATATTTCCTTTTCCATCATAGGCCTCAAAGCGCTCCAAATAAACACTTGCAGATTCTACAAATGGAGTGTTTCAAAACTGCTCTATCAAAAGGAAGGTTCAAGTCCGTGAGTTGAATGCAGACATCACACAGAAGTTCCTGAGAATGCTTCTTTCTAGGGTTTCTGTGAAGATATTTCCTTTTGCAGCATAGGCCACAAATCGATCCATGTATCCACTTCCAGATTTTACAAAAAGGCTGTTTCCAAACTGCTCTATCAAAATGCAGGTTCAACTCTGTGAGTTGAATGCACGCAACACAAAGAAGTTTCTGAGAATGCTTCTGTGTAGTTTTCAGGTGAAGGTATTTCATTTCCCAGCAAAGGCCTCAAAACGCTCAAAATATCCACTTGCAGATTCTACAAAAAGAGTGTTTTAAAACTGCTCTTTCAAAATGAAGGTTCAAGTCTGTGAGTTGATTGCACTCACCACAAAGAAGGTTCTGAGTATGCTTCTGTCTAGTTTTTATGGGAAGATATTTCGATTTCCAGCATAGGCCTCTAATCGCTCCAAACATCCACTAGCAAATCCTACAAAAAGAGGATTTCAAAACTGCGCTTTCAAAAGGAAGGTACCTCTCTGTGACATGAATGCATAAAGCACAGGGAGTTTCTGAGAATGCTTCCATCTAGTTTTTATGTGAAGATATTTCCTTTTCCACTGTTGTCCTCTTAACACTCCAAATATCCACTTGCAGATCCTACTGAAAGAGTTTTTCAAAACAGCTGTATCAAAAGGAAGCTACAACTCTGTGAGTTGAATGCGCACATCACAAAGAAGTTTCTGAGAATGCTTCTGTCTAGTTTTCATGTGAAGATATTTCATTTCCCAGCAAAGGCCTCAGAACTCTCAAAATATCCACTTGCAGATTCTACAAAAGGAGAGTTTTCAAAACTGCTCTTTCAAAACGAATGTTAAAGTCTGTGAGTTGAATGCACTCATCACAAAGAAGTTTCTGAGAATGCTTCTATCCAGCTTTTATGTGAAGATATTTCCTTTTCCAGCTGAGGACTCAAAGCGTTCCAAATGCCAACTGGCAGATTCTATGAAAAGGGTTTTTCAAAACTGTTCTATCAAAAGGAAGGTTCAGCTATGTGAGCTGAATGCAGAACGCACAGGGAAGTTTCTGAGAATGCTTCTCTCTAGTTTTTATGCGAAGATATTTCCTTTTCCAACATAGGCCTCAAAGCGCTCCAAATAAACAGTTGCAGATCCTACAAAAGGAGTGTTTCAAAACTCTTCTATCAAAAGGAAGGTTCAACTCTGTGAGTTGAATGCACTCATCATGAAGAAGTTTCTGAGAATGCTTCTGCCTAGTTTTTCTGTGATGATATTTCGTTTTCCAGCATTGGCATAAATGCCCTCCAAATATCCACTTACAGGTGTTACTAAAAGAGTCTTTCAAAACTGCTCTATCAAAAGGAAAGTTCAAGTGTGTGAGTTGAATGCACTCATCACACAGAAGTTTCTGAGAATGCTTCTGTCCAGTTTTTAATGTGAAGATATTTGCTTTTCCATCCTAGGCCTCAAAGCGCTCCAAATAAACACTTGCAGATTCTACAAAAGGAGTGTTTCAAAGCTATTCTATCAAAAGGAAGGTTCAAGTCCATGAGTTGAAAGCACTCATCTAACAGAAGTTCTTGAGAATGCTTCTGTCTAGGGTTTCTGTGAAGATATTTCTTTTTGCAGCATAGGCCTGAAATCGCTCCAAATATCCACTTGCAGATTTACAAAAAGGCTGTTTCAAAACTGCTCTATCAAAAGTCAGGTTCAACTCTGTGAGTTGAATGCACACATCACAAAGAAGTCTCTGAGAATGCTTCTGTGTAGTTTTCAGGTGAAGATATTTCATTTCCCAGCAAAGGCCTCAAAATGTTCCAAATATCCACTTGCAGATTCTACAAAAAGAGTGTTTCAAAATTGCTCTTTCAAAATGAAGGTTCAAGTCTGTGAGTTGATTACACTCATCACAAAGAAGTTTATGAGAATGCTTCTGTCTAGTTTTTATGGGAAGATATTTCGATTTCCAGCATAGGCCTCAAATCGCTCCAAACATCCACTAGCAAATTCTACAAAAAGAGGATTTCAAAACTGCGCTTTCAAAAGGAAGGTACCTCTCCGTGACATGAATGCATAAAGCACAGGGAGTTTCTGAGAATGCTTCCGTCTAGTTTTCATGTGAAGATATTTCCTTTTCCAGTGTTGGCCTCTTAACACTCCAAATGTCCACTTGCAGATTCTACTGAAAGTGTGTTTCAAAACAGCTTTATCAAAAGGAAGCTACAACTCTGTGAGTTGAATGCGCACATCACAAAGAAGTTTCTGAGAATGCTTCTATCTACTTTTCAGGTGACGATATTTCATTTCCCAGCAAAGGCCTCAAAACGCTCAAAATATCCACTTGCAGATTCTACAAAAAGAGTGTTTTCAAAACTGCTCTTTCAAAAGGAATGTTAAAGTCTGTGAGTTGAATGCACTCATCACAAAGAAGTTTCTGAGAATGCTTCTGTCTAGTTTTTATGTGAAGATATTTCCTTTTCCAACATAGGCCTCAAAGCGCTACAAATAAACAGTTGCAAATCCTGCAAAAGGAGTGTTTCAAAACTGTTCTATCAAAAGGAACGTTCAAGTCTGTGAGTTGAATGCACTCATCAGGAAGAAGTTTCTGAGAATGCTTCTGCCTAGTTTTTGTGATGATATTTTGTTTTGCGGCACTGGCATAAAAGCCCTTCAAATATCCATTTACAGATGCTACTAAAAGAGTGTTTCAAAACTGCTCTATCAAAAGGAACGTTCAAGTGTGTGAGTTGAATGCAGTCATCACCCAGAAGTTTCTGAGAATGCTTCTGTCACGTTTTAATGTGAAGATATTTCCTTTTCCATCATAGGCCTCAAAGCACTCCATATAAACACTTGCAGATTCTACAAAAGGAGTGTTTCAAAACTGTTCTATCAAAAGGAAGGTTCAAGTCCGTGAGTTGAATGCACTCATCACACAGATGTTCCTGAGAATGCTTTTGTCGCGGGTTTCTGTGAAGATATTTCCTTTGGCAGAATAGGCCTCAAATCGCTCCAATATCCACTTGCAGATTTTACAAAAAGGCTGTTTCCAAACTGCTCTATCAAAAGGCAGGTTCAACTCTGTGAGTTGAATGCACACATCACAAAGAAGTTTCTGAGAATGCTTCTGTGTAATTTTCACGTGAAGATATTTCATTTCCCAGCAAAGGTCTCAAAACACTCCAAATATCCACTTGCAGATTCTACAAAAAGAGTGTTTCAAAACTGCTTTTTCAAAATGAAGGTTCAAGTCTGTGAGTTGAATGCACACAGCAGAAAGAAGTTTCTGAGAATGCTTCTGTCTAGTTTTTATGGGAAGCTATTTCGTTTTCCAGCATAGGCCTCAAATCACTCCAAACATCCTTTAGCAAATTCTACAAAAAGAGTGTTTCAAAACTGCGCTTTCAAAGGGAAGGATCCGCTCTGTGACTTGAATGCATAAAGCACAGGGAAGTTTCTGAGAATGCTTCCTTCTAGTTTTTATGTGAAGATATTTCCTTTTCCAGTGTTGGCCTCTTAGCACTCCAAATAGCCACTTGAAGATTCTACTAAAAGAGTGTTTCAAAACAGCTATATCACAAGGAAGCTTCAACTCTGTGAGTTCAATCGGTACATCACAGAGAAGTTTCTGAGAATGCTTCTGTCTAGTTGTTATGTGAAGATATTTCCCTTTCCAGCATAGGCTTCAAAGCCCTCCAAATGTCCACTTGCAGAATCCACGAAAAGAGTGTTTCAAAACTGATCTATCAAAAGGAAAGTTCGACTCTCTGAGTAGAATGCACACATCACAAAGAAGTTTCTGAGAATGCTTCTATCTAGTTTTTATGTGAAGATATTTCCTTTTCCAGCATAGGCCTCAAAGCGTTCCAAATGTCGACTTGCAGATTCTACGAAAAGAGTTTTTCAAAACTGTTCTATCAAGAGGAAGGTTCAACTGTGTGAGTTGAATGCAGAAACCACAGGGAAGTCTCTGAGAATGCTTCTGTCTAATTTTATGTGAAGATATTTCCTTTTCCAACATAGGCCTCAAAGTGCTCCAAATAAACAGTTGCAGATCCTACAAAAGGAGTGTTTCAAACTGTTCTATCGAAAGGAACGTTCAACTCTGTGAGTTGAATGCACTCATCACGAAGAAGTTTCTGAGAATGCTTCTGCCTAGTTTTTATGTGAAGATATTTCCTTTTCCAGTGTTGGCCTCTTAGCACTCCAAATATCCACTTGAAGATTCTACTAAAAGAGTGTTTCAAAACAGCTATATCACAAGGAAGCTTCAACTCTGTGAGTTCAATCGGTACATCACAGAGAAGGTTCTGAGAATGCTTCTATCTAGTTTTTATGTGAAGATATTTCCCTTTCCAGCATAGGCTTCAAAGCCCTCCAAATGTCCACTTGCAGAATCCACGAAAAGAGTGTTTCAAAACTGATCTATCAAAAGGAAGGTTCAACTCTGTGAGTAGAATGCACACATCACAAAGAAGTTTCTGAGAATGTTTCTATCTAGTTTTCATCTGAATGTGTTTCCTTTTCCACTAGATGCCGCAATCGCACCAAATATCCACTTGCAGTTTCCACAACAAGAGTATTGCAGAGCTGGTCTATGAAAAGAAAGGGTCAACTCTGTGAGTTCAATCCCCAAATGAGAAAGAAGTTTCTGAGAATGCTTCTGTCTAGGTTTTATTTGGAGACATTGCTTTTTGCAGCATAGTTCTCAAATCGCTCCCAATATCCACTTGCAGATTTTACAAAAAGGCTGTTTCCAAACTGCTCTATCAAAAGGCAGGTTCAACTCTGTGCATTGAATGCACACATCACAAAGAAGTTTCTGAGAATGTTTCTGTGTAGTTTTCAGGTGAAGATATTTCATTTCCCAGCATAGCCCTCAAAACGCTCAAAATATCCACTTGCAGATTCTACAAAAAGAGTGTTTCAAAACTGCTCTTTCAAAATGAAGGCTCAAGTCTGTGAGTTGAATGCACTCATCACTAAGTAGGTTCTGAGAATGCTTCTGTCTAGTTTTTATGGGAAGCTATTTCGTTTTCCAGCATAGGCCTCAAATCGCTCCAAACATCCACTAGCAAATTCTACAAAAAGAGTGTTTCAAAACTGCGCTTTCAAAATGAAGGTTCCTGTCTGTGACTTGAATGCATAAAGCACAGGGAAGTTTCTGAGAATGCTTCCGTCTACTTTTTATGTGAAGATATTTCTTTTTCCAGTGTTGGCCTGTTAGCACTCCAAATATCCACTTGCATATTCTACTGAAAGAGTGTCTCAAAACAACTATATCAAAAGGAAACTTCAACTCTCTGAGTAGAATGCACACATCACAAAGAAGTTTCTGAGAACGGTTCTATCTAGTTTTCATCTGAATGTATTTGCTTTTCCACTAGATACAGCAATCGCACCAAATATCCACTTGCAGTTTCCACAACAAGAGTGTTGCAGAACTGCTCTATGAAAAGGAAGGTTCAACTCTGTGAGTTCGATCCCCAAATGACAAATGAGTTTCTGAGGATGCTTCTCTCTAGGGTTTATGTGGAGATATTTCTTTGTGCAGCATAGGTCTCAAATCGCTCCAAATATCCGCTTGCAGATTTTACAAAAAGGCTGTCTCCAAACTACTCTATCAAAAGGCAGGTTCAACTCTGTGAGTTGAATGCACACAGCACAGAGAAGTTTCTGAGAATGTTTCTGTCTTGTTTTTATGGGAAGATATTTCGTTTTCCAGCATAGGCCTCAAATCGCTCCAAACATCCACTAGCAAATTCTACAAAAAGAGTGTTTCACAACTGCGCTTTCATAAGGAAGGTTCCTCTCTGTGTCTTGAATGCATAAAGCACAGGGAAGTTTCTCAGAATGCTTCCATCTAGTTTTTATGTGACGATATTTCCTTTTCCAGTGTTGGCCTCTTAACACTCCAAATATCCACTTGAAGATTCTACTAAAAGGGTGTTTCAAAACAGCTATATCAAAAAGAATCTTCAACTCTGTGAGTTGAATGTGCACATCACAAAGAAGTTTCTGCGAATGCTTCTATCTAGTTTTTATGTGAAGATATTTCCTTTTCCAGCATAGGCCTCGAAGCGTTCCAAATGTCGACTTGCAGATTCTACGAAAAGAGATTTTCAAAACTGTTCTATCAAAAGGAAGGTTCAGCTATGTTCATTGAATGTAGAAAGCACAGGGAAGTTTCTGAGAATGCTTCTGTCTAGTTTTTATGTGAAAATATTTCCTTTTCCAACATAGACATCAAAGCGCTCCAACTAAACAGTTGCAGATCCTACAAAAGGAGTGTTTCAAAACCGTTCTATCAAAAGGAACGTTCAACTCTGTGAGTTGAATGCACTCAGTATGAAGAAGTTTCTGAGAATGCTTCTGCCTAGTTTTTATGTGACGATATTTCGTTTTCCATCATTGGCATAAAAACCCTCCAAACATCCACTTACAGATGCTACTAAAAGAGTGTTTCAAAACTGCTCTATCAAAAGGAAAGTTCAAGTGTGTGAGTTGAATGCACTCATCACACAGAAGTTTCTGAGAATGCTTCTGTCTCGTTTTTATGTGAAGATATTTCCTTTTCCATCATAGGCCTCAAAGCGCTCCAAATAAACACTTGCAGATTCTACAAATGGAGTGTTTCAAAACTGCTCTATCAAAAGGAAGGTTCAAGTCCGTGAGTTGAATGCAGACATCACACAGAAGTTCCTGAGAATGCTTCTTTCTAGGGTTTCTGTGAAGATATTTCCTTTTGCAGCATAGGCCACAAATCGATCCATGTATCCACTTCCAGATTTTACAAAAAGGCTGTTTCCAAACTGCTCTATCAAAATGCAGGTTCAACTCTGTGAGTTGAATGCACGCAACACAAAGAAGTTTCTGAGAATGCTTCTGTGTAGTTTTCAGGTGAAGGTATTTCATTTCCCAGCAAAGGCCTCAAAACGCTCAAAATATCCACTTGCAGATTCTACAAAAAGAGTGTTTTAAAACTGCTCTTTCAAAATGAAGGTTCAAGTCTGTGAGTTGATTGCACTCACCACAAAGAAGGTTCTGAGTATGCTTCTGTCTAGTTTTTATGGGAAGATATTTCGATTTCCAGCATAGGCCTCTAATCGCTCCAAACATCCACTAGCAAATCCTACAAAAAGAGGATTTCAAAACTGCGCTTTCAAAAGGAAGGTACCTCTCTGTGACATGAATGCATAAAGCACAGGGAGTTTCTGAGAATGCTTCCATCTAGTTTTTATGTGAAGATATTTCCTTTTCCACTGTTGTCCTCTTAACACTCCAAATATCCACTTGCAGATCCTACTGAAAGAGTTTTTCAAAACAGCTGTATCAAAAGGAAGCTACAACTCTGTGAGTTGAATGCGCACATCACAAAGAAGTTTCTGAGAATGCTTCTGTCTAGTTTTCATGTGAAGATATTTCATTTCCCAGCAAAGGCCTCAGAACTCTCAAAATATCCACTTGCAGATTCTACAAAAGGAGAGTTTTCAAAACTGCTCTTTCAAAACGAATGTTAAAGTCTGTGAGTTGAATGCACTCATCACAAAGAAGTTTCTGAGAATGCTTCTATCCAGCTTTTATGTGAAGATATTTCCTTTTCCAGCTGAGGACTCAAAGCGTTCCAAATGCCAACTGGCAGATTCTATGAAAAGGGTTTTTCAAAACTGTTCTATCAAAAGGAAGGTTCAGCTATGTGAGCTGAATGCAGAACGCACAGGGAAGTTTCTGAGAATGCTTCTCTCTAGTTTTTATGCGAAGATATTTCCTTTTCCAACATAGGCCTCAAAGCGCTCCAAATAAACAGTTGCAGATCCTACAAAAGGAGTGTTTCAAAACTCTTCTATCAAAAGGAAGGTTCAACTCTGTGAGTTGAATGCACTCATCATGAAGAAGTTTCTGAGAATGCTTCTGCCTAGTTTTTCTGTGATGATATTTCGTTTTCCAGCATTGGCATAAATGCCCTCCAAATATCCACTTACAGGTGTTACTAAAAGAGTCTTTCAAAACTGCTCTATCAAAAGGAAAGTTCAAGTGTGTGAGTTGAATGCACTCATCACACAGAAGTTTCTGAGAATGCTTCTGTCCAGTTTTTAATGTGAAGATATTTGCTTTTCCATCCTAGGCCTCAAAGCGCTCCAAATAAACACTTGCAGATTCTACAAAAGGAGTGTTTCAAAGCTATTCTATCAAAAGGAAGGTTCAAGTCCATGAGTTGAAAGCACTCATCTAACAGAAGTTCTTGAGAATGCTTCTGTCTAGGGTTTCTGTGAAGATATTTCTTTTTGCAGCATAGGCCTGAAATCGCTCCAAATATCCACTTGCAGATTTACAAAAAGGCTGTTTCAAAACTGCTCTATCAAAAGTCAGGTTCAACTCTGTGAGTTGAATGCACACATCACAAAGAAGTCTCTGAGAATGCTTCTGTGTAGTTTTCAGGTGAAGATATTTCATTTCCCAGCAAAGGCCTCAAAATGTTCCAAATATCCACTTGCAGATTCTACAAAAAGAGTGTTTCAAAATTGCTCTTTCAAAATGAAGGTTCAAGTCTGTGAGTTGATTACACTCATCACAAAGAAGTTTATGAGAATGCTTCTGTCTAGTTTTTATGGGAAGATATTTCGATTTCCAGCATAGGCCTCAAATCGCTCCAAACATCCACTAGCAAATTCTACAAAAAGAGGATTTCAAAACTGCGCTTTCAAAAGGAAGGTACCTCTCCGTGACATGAATGCATAAAGCACAGGGAGTTTCTGAGAATGCTTCCGTCTAGTTTTCATGTGAAGATATTTCCTTTTCCAGTGTTGGCCTCTTAACACTCCAAATGTCCACTTGCAGATTCTACTGAAAGTGTGTTTCAAAACAGCTTTATCAAAAGGAAGCTACAACTCTGTGAGTTGAATGCGCACATCACAAAGAAGTTTCTGAGAATGCTTCTATCTACTTTTCAGGTGACGATATTTCATTTCCCAGCAAAGGCCTCAAAACGCTCAAAATATCCACTTGCAGATTCTACAAAAAGAGTGTTTTCAAAACTGCTCTTTCAAAAGGAATGTTAAAGTCTGTGAGTTGAATGCACTCATCACAAAGAAGTTTCTGAGAATGCTTCTGTCTAGTTTTTATGTGAAGATATTTCCTTTTCCAACATAGGCCTCAAAGCGCTACAAATAAACAGTTGCAAATCCTGCAAAAGGAGTGTTTCAAAACTGTTCTATCAAAAGGAACGTTCAAGTCTGTGAGTTGAATGCACTCATCAGGAAGAAGTTTCTGAGAATGCTTCTGCCTAGTTTTTGTGATGATATTTTGTTTTGCGGCACTGGCATAAAAGCCCTTCAAATATCCATTTACAGATGCTACTAAAAGAGTGTTTCAAAACTGCTCTATCAAAAGGAACGTTCAAGTGTGTGAGTTGAATGCAGTCATCACCCAGAAGTTTCTGAGAATGCTTCTGTCACGTTTTAATGTGAAGATATTTCCTTTTCCATCATAGGCCTCAAAGCACTCCATATAAACACTTGCAGATTCTACAAAAGGAGTGTTTCAAAACTGTTCTATCAAAAGGAAGGTTCAAGTCCGTGAGTTGAATGCACTCATCACACAGATGTTCCTGAGAATGCTTTTGTCGCGGGTTTCTGTGAAGATATTTCCTTTGGCAGAATAGGCCTCAAATCGCTCCAATATCCACTTGCAGATTTTACAAAAAGGCTGTTTCCAAACTGCTCTATCAAAAGGCAGGTTCAACTCTGTGAGTTGAATGCACACATCACAAAGAAGTTTCTGAGAATGCTTCTGTGTAATTTTCACGTGAAGATATTTCATTTCCCAGCAAAGGTCTCAAAACACTCCAAATATCCACTTGCAGATTCTACAAAAAGAGTGTTTCAAAACTGCTTTTTCAAAATGAAGGTTCAAGTCTGTGAGTTGAATGCACACAGCAGAAAGAAGTTTCTGAGAATGCTTCTGTCTAGTTTTTATGGGAAGCTATTTCGTTTTCCAGCATAGGCCTCAAATCACTCCAAACATCCTTTAGCAAATTCTACAAAAAGAGTGTTTCAAAACTGCGCTTTCAAAGGGAAGGATCCGCTCTGTGACTTGAATGCATAAAGCACAGGGAAGTTTCTGAGAATGCTTCCTTCTAGTTTTTATGTGAAGATATTTCCTTTTCCAGTGTTGGCCTCTTAGCACTCCAAATAGCCACTTGAAGATTCTACTAAAAGAGTGTTTCAAAACAGCTATATCACAAGGAAGCTTCAACTCTGTGAGTTCAATCGGTACATCACAGAGAAGTTTCTGAGAATGCTTCTGTCTAGTTGTTATGTGAAGATATTTCCCTTTCCAGCATAGGCTTCAAAGCCCTCCAAATGTCCACTTGCAGAATCCACGAAAAGAGTGTTTCAAAACTGATCTATCAAAAGGAAAGTTCGACTCTCTGAGTAGAATGCACACATCACAAAGAAGTTTCTGAGAATGCTTCTATCTAGTTTTTATGTGAAGATATTTCCTTTTCCAGCATAGGCCTCAAAGCGTTCCAAATGTCGACTTGCAGATTCTACGAAAAGAGTTTTTCAAAACTGTTCTATCAAGAGGAAGGTTCAACTGTGTGAGTTGAATGCAGAAACCACAGGGAAGTCTCTGAGAATGCTTCTGTCTAATTTTATGTGAAGATATTTCCTTTTCCAACATAGGCCTCAAAGTGCTCCAAATAAACAGTTGCAGATCCTACAAAAGGAGTGTTTCAAACTGTTCTATCGAAAGGAACGTTCAACTCTGTGAGTTGAATGCACTCATCACGAAGAAGTTTCTGAGAATGCTTCTGCCTAGTTTTTATGTGAAGATATTTCCTTTTCCAGTGTTGGCCTCTTAGCACTCCAAATATCCACTTGAAGATTCTACTAAAAGAGTGTTTCAAAACAGCTATATCACAAGGAAGCTTCAACTCTGTGAGTTCAATCGGTACATCACAGAGAAGGTTCTGAGAATGCTTCTATCTAGTTTTTATGTGAAGATATTTCCCTTTCCAGCATAGGCTTCAAAGCCCTCCAAATGTCCACTTGCAGAATCCACGAAAAGAGTGTTTCAAAACTGATCTATCAAAAGGAAGGTTCAACTCTGTGAGTAGAATGCACACATCACAAAGAAGTTTCTGAGAATGTTTCTATCTAGTTTTCATCTGAATGTGTTTCCTTTTCCACTAGATGCCGCAATCGCACCAAATATCCACTTGCAGTTTCCACAACAAGAGTATTGCAGAGCTGGTCTATGAAAAGAAAGGGTCAACTCTGTGAGTTCAATCCCCAAATGAGAAAGAAGTTTCTGAGAATGCTTCTGTCTAGGTTTTATTTGGAGACATTGCTTTTTGCAGCATAGTTCTCAAATCGCTCCCAATATCCACTTGCAGATTTTACAAAAAGGCTGTTTCCAAACTGCTCTATCAAAAGGCAGGTTCAACTCTGTGCATTGAATGCACACATCACAAAGAAGTTTCTGAGAATGTTTCTGTGTAGTTTTCAGGTGAAGATATTTCATTTCCCAGCATAGCCCTCAAAACGCTCAAAATATCCACTTGCAGATTCTACAAAAAGAGTGTTTCAAAACTGCTCTTTCAAAATGAAGGCTCAAGTCTGTGAGTTGAATGCACTCATCACTAAGTAGGTTCTGAGAATGCTTCTGTCTAGTTTTTATGGGAAGCTATTTCGTTTTCCAGCATAGGCCTCAAATCGCTCCAAACATCCACTAGCAAATTCTACAAAAAGAGTGTTTCAAAACTGCGCTTTCAAAATGAAGGTTCCTGTCTGTGACTTGAATGCATAAAGCACAGGGAAGTTTCTGAGAATGCTTCCGTCTACTTTTTATGTGAAGATATTTCTTTTTCCAGTGTTGGCCTGTTAGCACTCCAAATATCCACTTGCATATTCTACTGAAAGAGTGTCTCAAAACAACTATATCAAAAGGAAACTTCAACTCTCTGAGTAGAATGCACACATCACAAAGAAGTTTCTGAGAACGGTTCTATCTAGTTTTCATCTGAATGTATTTGCTTTTCCACTAGATACAGCAATCGCACCAAATATCCACTTGCAGTTTCCACAACAAGAGTGTTGCAGAACTGCTCTATGAAAAGGAAGGTTCAACTCTGTGAGTTCGATCCCCAAATGACAAATGAGTTTCTGAGGATGCTTCTCTCTAGGGTTTATGTGGAGATATTTCTTTGTGCAGCATAGGTCTCAAATCGCTCCAAATATCCGCTTGCAGATTTTACAAAAAGGCTGTCTCCAAACTACTCTATCAAAAGGCAGGTTCAACTCTGTGAGTTGAATGCACACAGCACAGAGAAGTTTCTGAGAATGTTTCTGTCTTGTTTTTATGGGAAGATATTTCGTTTTCCAGCATAGGCCTCAAATCGCTCCAAACATCCACTAGCAAATTCTACAAAAAGAGTGTTTCACAACTGCGCTTTCATAAGGAAGGTTCCTCTCTGTGTCTTGAATGCATAAAGCACAGGGAAGTTTCTCAGAATGCTTCCATCTAGTTTTTATGTGACGATATTTCCTTTTCCAGTGTTGGCCTCTTAACACTCCAAATATCCACTTGAAGATTCTACTAAAAGGGTGTTTCAAAACAGCTATATCAAAAAGAATCTTCAACTCTGTGAGTTGAATGTGCACATCACAAAGAAGTTTCTGCGAATGCTTCTATCTAGTTTTTATGTGAAGATATTTCCTTTTCCAGCATAGGCCTCGAAGCGTTCCAAATGTCGACTTGCAGATTCTACGAAAAGAGATTTTCAAAACTGTTCTATCAAAAGGAAGGTTCAACTATGTTCATTGAATGTAGAAAGCACAGGGAAGTTTCTGAGAATGCTTCTGTCTAGTTTTTATGTGAAAATATTTCCTTTTCCAACATAGACATCAAAGCGCTCCAACTAAACAGTTGCAGATCCTACAAAAGGAGTGTTTCAAAACCGTTCTATCAAAAGGAACGTTCAACTCTGTGAGTTGAATGCACTCAGTATGAAGAAGTTTCTGAGAATGCTTCTGCCTAGTTTTTATGTGACGATATTTCGTTTTCCATCATTGGCATAAAAACCCTCCAAACATCCACTTACAGATGCTACTAAAAGAGTGTTTCAAAACTGCTCTATCAAAAGGAAAGTTCAAGTGTGTGAGTTGAATGCACTCATCACACAGAAGTTTCTGAGAATGCTTCTGTCTCGTTTTTATGTGAAGATATTTCCTTTTCCATCATAGGCCTCAAAGCGCTCCAAATAAACACTTGCAGATTCTACAAATGGAGTGTTTCAAAACTGCTCTATCAAAAGGAAGGTTCAAGTCCGTGAGTTGAATGCAGACATCACACAGAAGTTCCTGAGAATGCTTCTTTCTAGGGTTTCTGTGAAGATATTTCCTTTTGCAGCATAGGCCACAAATCGATCCATTTATCCACTTCCAGATTTTACAAAAAGGCTGTTTCCAAACTGCTCTATCAAAATGCAGGTTCAACTCTGTGAGTTGAATGCACGCAACACAAAGAAGTTTCTGAGAATGCTTCTGTGTAGTTTTCAGGTGAAGGTATTTCATTTCCCAGCAAAGGCCTCAAAACGCTCAAAATATCCACTTGCAGATTCTACAAAAAGAGTGTTTTAAAACTGCTCTTTCAAAATGAAGGTTCAAGTCTGTGAGTTGATTGCACTCACCACAAAGAAGGTTCTGAGTATGCTTCTGTCTAGTTTTTATGGGAAGATATTTCGATTTCCAGCATAGGCCTCTAATCGCTCCAAACATCCACTAGCAAATTCTACAAAAAGAGGATTTCAAAACTGCGCTTTCAAAAGGAAGGTACCTCTCTGTGACATGAATGCATAAAGCACAGGGAGTTTCTGAGAATGCTTCCATCTAGTTTTTATGTGAAGATATTTCCTTTTCCACTGTTGTCCTCTTAACACTCCAAATATCCACTTGCAGATCCTACTGAAAGAGTTTTTCAAAACAGCTGTATCAAAAGGAAGCTACAACTCTGTGAGTTGAATGCGCACATCACAAAGAAGTTTCTGAGAATGCTTCTGTCTAGTTTTCCTGTGAAGATATTTCATTTCCCAGCAAAGGCCTCAAAACTCTCAAAATATCCACTTGCAGATTCTACAAAAGGAGAGTTTTCAAAACTGCTCTTTCAAAACGAATGTTAAAGTCTGTGAGTTGAATGCACTCATCACAAAGAAGTTTCTGAGAATGCTTCTATCCAGCTTTTATGTGAAGATATTTCCTTTTCCAGCTGAGGACTCAAAGCGTTCCAAATGTCAACTTGCAGATTCTATGAAAAGGGTTTTTCAAAACTGTTCTATCAAAAGGAAGGTTCAGCTATGTGAGCTGAATGCAGAACGCACAGGGAAGTTTCTGAGAATGCTTCTCTCTAGTTTTTATGCGAAGATATTTCCTTTTCCAACATAGGCCTCAAAGCGCTCCAAAGAAACAGTTGCAGATCCTACAAAAGGAGTGTTTCAAAACTCTTCTATCAAAAGGAAGGTTGAACTCTGTGAGTTGAATGCACTCATCATGAAGAAGTTTCTGAGAATGCTTCTGCCTAGTTTTTCTGTGATGATATTTCGTTTTCCAGCATTGGCATAAATGCCCTCCAAATATCCACTTACAGGTGTTACTAAAAGAGTCTTTCAAAACTGCTCTATCAAAAGGAAAGTTCAAGTGTGTGAGTTGAATGCACTCATCACACAGAAGTTTCTGAGAGTGCTTCTGTCCAGTTTTTAATGTGAAGATATTTGCTTTTCCATCCTAGGCCTCAAAGCGCTCCAAATAAACACTTGCAGATTCTACAAAAGGAGTGTTTCAAAGCTATTCTATCAAAAGGAAGGTTCAAGTCCATGAGTTGAAAGCACTCATCTAACAGAAGTTCTTGAGAATGCTTCTGTCTAGGGTTTCTGTGAAGATATTTCTTTTTGCAGCATAGGCCTGAAATCGCTCCAAATATCCACTTGCAGATTTACAAAAAGGCTGTTTCAAAACTGCTCTATCAAAAGTCAGGTTCAACTCTGTGAGTTGAATGCACACATCACAAAGAAGTCTCTGAGAATGCTTCTGTGTAGTTTTCAGGTGAAGATATTTCATTTCCCAGCAAAGGCCTCAAAATGTTCCAAATATCCACTTGCAGATTCTACAAAAAGAGTGTTTCAAAATTGCTCTTTCAAGTCTGTGAGTTGATTACACTCATCACAAAGAAGTTTATGAGAATGCTTCTGTCTAGTTTTTATGGGAAGATATTTCGATTTCCAGCATAGGCCTCAAATCGCTCCAAACATCCACTAGCAAATTCTACAAAAAGAGGATTTCAAAAGTGCGCTTTCAAAAGGAAGGTACCTCTCCGTGACATGAATGCATAAAGCACAGGGAGTTTCTGAGAATGCTTCCGTCTAGTTTTCATGTGAAGATATTTCCTTTTCCAGTGTTGGCCTCTTAACACTCCAAATGTCCACTTGCAGATTCTACTGAAAGTGTGTTTCAAAACAGCTTTATCAAAAGGAAGCTACAACTCTGTGAGTTGAATGCGCACATCACAAAGAAGTTTCTGAGAATGCTTCTATCTACTTTTCAGGTGACGATATTTCATTTCCCAGCAAACGCCTCAAAACCCTCAAAATATCCACTTGCAGATTCTACAAAAAGAGTGTTTTCAAAACTGCTCTTTCAAAAGGAATGTTAAAGTCTGTGAGTTGAATGCACTCATCACAAAGAAGTTTCTGAGAATGCTTCTGTCTAGTTTTTATGTGAAGATATTTCCTTTTCCAACATAGGCCTCAAAGCGCTACAAATAAACAGTTGCAAATCCTGCAAAAGGAGTGTTTCAAAACTGTTCTATCAAAAGGAACGTTCAAGTCTGTGAGTTGAATGCACTCATCAGGAAGAAGTTTCTGAGAATGCTTCTGCCTAGTTTTTGTGATGATATTTTGTTTTCCAGCACTGGCATAAAAGCCCTTCAAATATCCATTTACAGATGCTACTAAAAGAGTGTTTCAAAACTGCTCTATCAAAAGGAAAGTTCAAGTGTGTGAGTTGAATGCAGTCATCACCCAGAAGTTTCTGAGAATGCTTCTGTCACGTTTTAATGTGAAGATATTTCCTTTTCCATCATAGGCCTCAAAGCGCTCCATATAAACACTTGCAGATTCTACAAAAGGAGTGTTTCAAAACTGTTCTATCAAAAGGAAGGTTCAAGTCCGTGAGTTGAATGCACTCATCACACAGATGTTCCTGAGAATGCTTTTGTCGCGGGTTTCTGTGAAGATATTTCCTTTGGCAGAATAGGCCTCAAATCGCTCCAATATCCACTTGCAGATTTTACAAAAAGGCTGTTTCCAAACTGCTCTATCAAAAGGCAGGTTCAACTCTGTGAGTTGAATGCACACATCACAAAGAAGTTTCTGAGAATGCTTCTGTGTAATTTTCACGTGAAGATATTTCATTTCCCAGCAAAGGTCTCAAAACACTCCAAATATCCACTTGCAGATTCTACAAAAAGAGTGTTTCAAAACTGCTTTTTCAAAATGAAGGTTCAAGTCTGTGAGTTGAATGCACACAGCAGAAAGAAGTTTCTGAGAATGCTTCTGTCTAGTTTTTATGGGAAGCTATTTCGTTTTCCAGCATAGGCCTCAAATCACTCCAAACATCCTCTAGCAAATTCTACAAAAAGAGTGTTTCAAAACTGCGCTTTCAAAGGGAAGGATCCGCTCTGTGACTTGAATGCATAAAGCACAGGGAAGTTTCTGAGAATGCTTCCTTCTAGTTTTTATGTGAAGATATTTCCTTTTCCAGTGTTGGCCTCTTAGCACTCCAAATATCCACTTGAAGATTCTACTAAAAGAGTGTTTCAAAACAGCTATATCACAAGGAAGCTTCAACTCTGTGAGTTCAATCGGTACATCACAGAGAAGTTTCTGAGAATGCTTCTGTCTAGTTGTTATGTGAAGATATTTCCCTTTCCAGCATAGGCTTCAAAGCCCTCCAAATGTCCACTTGCAGAATCCACGAAAAGAGTGTTTCAAAACTGATCTATCAGAAGGAAGGTTCAACCCTCTGAGTAGAATGCACACATCACAAAGAAGTTTCTGAGAATGCTTCTATCTAGTTTTTATGTGAAGATATTTCCTTTTCCAGCATAGGCCTCAAAGCGTTCCAAATGTCGACTTGCAGATTCTACGAAAAGAGTTTTTCAAAACTGTTCTATCAAGAGGAAGGTTCAACTGTGTGAGTTGAATGCAGAAACCACAGGGAAGTCTCTGAGAATGCTTCTGTCTAATTTTATGTGAAGATATTTCCTTTTCCAACATAGGCCTCAAAGTGCTCCAAATAAACAGTTGCAGATCCTACAAAAGGAGTGTTTCAAACTGTTCTATCGAAAGGAACGTTCAACTCTGTGAGTTGAATGCACTCATCACGAAGAAGTTTCTGAGAATGCTTCTGCCTAGTTTTTATGTGAAGATATTTCCTTTTCCAGTGTTGGCCTCTTAGCACTCCAAATATCCACTTGAAGATTCTACTAAAAGAGTGTTTCAAAACAGCTATATCACAAGGAAGCTTCAACTCTGTGAGTTCAATCGGTACATCACAGAGAAGGTTCTGAGAATGCTTCTATCTAGTTTTTATGTGAAGATATTTCCCTTTCCAGCATAGGCTTCAAAGCCCTCCAAATGTCCACTTGCAGAATCCACGAAAAGAGTGTTTCAAAACTGATCTATCAAAAGGAAGGTTCAACTCTGTGAGTAGAATGCACACATCACAAAGAAGTTTCTGAGAATGTTTCTATCTAGTTTTCATCTGAATGTGTTTCCTTTTCCACTAGATGCCGCAATCGCACCAAATATCCACTTGCAGTTTCCACAACAAGAGTATTGCAGAGCTGGTCTATGAAAAGAAAGGGTCAACTCTGTGAGTTCAATCCCCAAATGAGAAAGAAGTTTCTGAGAATGCTTCTGTCTAGGTTTTATTTGGAGACATTGCTTTTTGCAGCATAGTTCTCAAATCGCTCCCAATATCCACTTGCAGATTTTACAAAAAGGCTGTTTCCAAACTGCTCTATCAAAAGGCAGGTTCAACTCTGTGCATTGAATGCACACATCACAAAGAAGTTTCTGAGAATGTTTCTGTGTAGTTTTCAGGTGAAGATATTTCATTTCCCAGCATAGCCCTCAAAACGCTCAAAATATCCACTTGCAGATTCTACAAAAAGAGTGTTTCAAAACTGCTCTTTCAAAATGAAGGCTCAAGTCTGTGAGTTGAATGCACTCATCACTAAGTAGGTTCTGAGAATGCTTCTGTCTAGTTTTTATGGGAAGCTATTTCGTTTTCCAGCATAGGCCTCAAATCGCTCCAAACATCCACTAGCAAATTCTACAAAAAGAGTGTTTCAAAACTGCGCTTTCAAAATGAAGGTTCCTGTCTGTGACTTGAATGCATAAAGCACAGGGAAGTTTCTGAGAATGCTTCCGTCTACTTTTTATGTGAAGATATTTCTTTTTCCAGTGTTGGCCTGTTAGCACTCCAAATATCCACTTGCATATTCTACTGAAAGAGTGTCTCAAAACAACTATATCAAAAGGAAACTTCAACTCTCTGAGTAGAATGCACACATCACAAAGAAGTTTCTGAGAACGGTTCTATCTAGTTTTCATCTGAATGTATTTGCTTTTCCACTAGATACAGCAATCGCACCAAATATCCACTTGCAGTTTCCACAACAAGAGTGTTGCAGAACTGCTCTATGAAAAGGAAGGTTCAACTCTGTGAGTTCGATCCCCAAATGACAAATGAGTTTCTGAGGATGCTTCTCTCTAGGGTTTATGTGGAGATATTTCTTTGTGCAGCATAGGTCTCAAATCGCTCCAAATATCCGCTTGCAGATTTTACAAAAAGGCTGTCTCCAAACTACTCTATCAAAAGGCAGGTTCAACTCTGTGAGTTGAATGCACACAGCACAGAGAAGTTTCTGAGAATGTTTCTGTCTTGTTTTTATGGGAAGATATTTCGTTTTCCAGCATAGGCCTCAAATCGCTCCAAACATCCACTAGCAAATTCTACAAAAAGAGTGTTTCACAACTGCGCTTTCATAAGGAAGGTTCCTCTCTGTGTCTTGAATGCATAAAGCACAGGGAAGTTTCTCAGAATGCTTCCATCTAGTTTTTATGTGACGATATTTCCTTTTCCAGTGTTGGCCTCTTAACACTCCAAATATCCACTTGAAGATTCTACTAAAAGGGTGTTTCAAAACAGCTATATCAAAAAGAATCTTCAACTCTGTGAGTTGAATGTGCACATCACAAAGAAGTTTCTGCGAATGCTTCTATCTAGTTTTTATGTGAAGATATTTCCTTTTCCAGCATAGGCCTCGAAGCGTTCCAAATGTCGACTTGCAGATTCTACGAAAAGAGATTTTCAAAACTGTTCTATCAAAAGGAAGGTTCAGCTATGTTCATTGAATGTAGAAAGCACAGGGAAGTTTCTGAGAATGCTTCTGTCTAGTTTTTATGTGAAAATATTTCCTTTTCCAACATAGACATCAAAGCGCTCCAACTAAACAGTTGCAGATCCTACAAAAGGAGTGTTTCAAAACCGTTCTATCAAAAGGAACGTTCAACTCTGTGAGTTGAATGCACTCAGTATGAAGAAGTTTCTGAGAATGCTTCTGCCTAGTTTTTATGTGACGATATTTCGTTTTCCATCATTGGCATAAAAACCCTCCAAACATCCACTTACAGATGCTACTAAAAGAGTGTTTCAAAACTGCTCTATCAAAAGGAAAGTTCAAGTGTGTGAGTTGAATGCACTCATCACACAGAAGTTTCTGAGAATGCTTCTGTCTCGTTTTTATGTGAAGATATTTCCTTTTCCATCATAGGCCTCAAAGCGCTCCAAATAAACACTTGCAGATTCTACAAATGGAGTGTTTCAAAACTGCTCTATCAAAAGGAAGGTTCAAGTCCGTGAGTTGAATGCAGACATCACACAGAAGTTCCTGAGAATGCTTCTTTCTAGGGTTTCTGTGAAGATATTTCCTTTTGCAGCATAGGCCACAAATCGATCCATTTATCCACTTCCAGATTTTACAAAAAGGCTGTTTCCAAACTGCTCTATCAAAATGCAGGTTCAACTCTGTGAGTTGAATGCACGCAACACAAAGAAGTTTCTGAGAATGCTTCTGTGTAGTTTTCAGGTGAAGGTATTTCATTTCCCAGCAAAGGCCTCAAAACGCTCAAAATATCCACTTGCAGATTCTACAAAAAGAGTGTTTTAAAACTGCTCTTTCAAAATGAAGGTTCAAGTCTGTGAGTTGATTGCACTCACCACAAAGAAGGTTCTGAGTATGCTTCTGTCTAGTTTTTATGGGAAGATATTTCGATTTCCAGCATAGGCCTCTAATCGCTCCAAACATCCACTAGCAAATCCTACAAAAAGAGGATTTCAAAACTGCGCTTTCAAAAGGAAGGTACCTCTCTGTGACATGAATGCATAAAGCACAGGGAGTTTCTGAGAATGCTTCCATCTAGTTTTTATGTGAAGATATTTCCTTTTCCACTGTTGTCCTCTTAACACTCCAAATATCCACTTGCAGATCCTACTGAAAGAGTTTTTCAAAACAGCTGTATCAAAAGGAAGCTACAACTCTGTGAGTTGAATGCGCACATCACAAAGAAGTTTCTGAGAATGCTTCTGTCTAGTTTTCATGTGAAGATATTTCATTTCCCAGCAAAGGCCTCAGAACTCTCAAAATATCCACTTGCAGATTCTACAAAAGGAGAGTTTTCAAAACTGCTCTTTCAAAACGAATGTTAAAGTCTGTGAGTTGAATGCACTCATCACAAAGAAGTTTCTGAGAATGCTTCTATCCAGCTTTTATGTGAAGATATTTCCTTTTCCAGCTGAGGACTCAAAGCGTTCCAAATGCCAACTGGCAGATTCTATGAAAAGGGTTTTTCAAAACTGTTCTATCAAAAGGAAGGTTCAGCTATGTGAGCTGAATGCAGAACGCACAGGGAAGTTTCTGAGAATGCTTCTCTCTAGTTTTTATGCGAAGATATTTCCTTTTCCAACATAGGCCTCAAAGCGCTCCAAATAAACAGTTGCAGATCCTACAAAAGGAGTGTTTCAAAACTCTTCTATCAAAAGGAAGGTTCAACTCTGTGAGTTGAATGCACTCATCATGAAGAAGTTTCTGAGAATGCTTCTGCCTAGTTTTTCTGTGATGATATTTCGTTTTCCAGCATTGGCATAAATGCCCTCCAAATATCCACTTACAGGTGTTACTAAAAGAGTCTTTCAAAACTGCTCTATCAAAAGGAAAGTTCAAGTGTGTGAGTTGAATGCACTCATCACACAGAAGTTTCTGAGAATGCTTCTGTCCAGTTTTTAATGTGAAGATATTTGCTTTTCCATCCTAGGCCTCAAAGCGCTCCAAATAAACACTTGCAGATTCTACAAAAGGAGTGTTTCAAAGCTATTCTATCAAAAGGAAGGTTCAAGTCCATGAGTTGAAAGCACTCATCTAACAGAAGTTCTTGAGAATGCTTCTGTCTAGGGTTTCTGTGAAGATATTTCTTTTTGCAGCATAGGCCTGAAATCACTCCAAATATCCACTTGCAGATTTACAAAAAGGCTGTTTCAAAACTGCTCTATCAAAAGTCAGGTTCAACTCTGTGAGTTGAATGCACACATCACAAAGAAGTCTCTGAGAATGCTTCTGTGTAGTTTTCAGGTGAAGATATTTCATTTCCCAGCAAAGGCCTCAAAATGTTCCAAATATCCACTTGCAGATTCTACAAAAAGAGTGTTTCAAAATTGCTCTTTCAAAATGAAGGTTCAAGTCTGTGAGTTGATTACACTCATCACAAAGAAGTTTATGAGAATGCTTCTGTCTAGTTTTTATGGGAAGATATTTCGATTTCCAGCATAGGCCTCAAATCGCTCCAAACATCCACTAGCAAATTCTACAAAAAGAGGATTTCAAAACTGCGCTTTCAAAAGGAAGGTACCTCTCCGTGACATGAATGCATAAAGCACAGGGAGTTTCTGAGAATGCTTCCGTCTAGTTTTCATGTGAAGATATTTCCTTTTCCAGTGTTGGCCTCTTAACACTCCAAATGTCCACTTGCAGATTCTACTGAAAGTGTGTTTCAAAACAGCTTTATCAAAAGGAAGCTACAACTCTGTGAGTTGAATGCGCACATCACAAAGAAGTTTCTGAGAATGCTTCTATCTACTTTTCAGGTGACGATATTTCATTTCCCAGCAAAGGCCTCAAAACGCTCAAAATATCCACTTGCAGATTCTACAAAAAGAGTGTTTTCAAAACTGCTCTTTCAAAAGGAATGTTAAAGTCTGTGAGTTGAATGCACTCATCACAAAGAAGTTTCTGAGAATGCTTCTGTCTAGTTTTTATGTGAAGATATTTCCTTTTCCAACATAGGCCTCAAAGCGCTACAAATAAACAGTTGCAAATCCTGCAAAAGGAGTGTTTCAAAACTGTTCTATCAAAAGGAACGTTCAAGTCTGTGAGTTGAATGCACTCATCAGGAAGAAGTTTCTGAGAATGCTTCTGCCTAGTTTTTGTGATGATATTTTGTTTTGCGGCACTGGCATAAAAGCCCTTCAAATATCCATTTACAGATGCTACTAAAAGAGTGTTTCAAAACTGCTCTATCAAAAGGAACGTTCAAGTGTGTGAGTTGAATGCAGTCATCACCCAGAAGTTTCTGAGAATGCTTCTGTCACGTTTTAATGTGAAGATATTTCCTTTTCCATCATAGGCCTCAAAGCACTCCATATAAACACTTGCAGATTCTACAAAAGGAGTGTTTCAAAACTGTTCTATCAAAAGGAAGGTTCAAGTCCGTGAGTTGAATGCACTCATCACACAGATGTTCCTGAGAATGCTTTTGTCGCGGGTTTCTGTGAAGATATTTCCTTTGGCAGAATAGGCCTCAAATCGCTCCAATATCCACTTGCAGATTTTACAAAAAGGCTGTTTCCAAACTGCTCTATCAAAAGGCAGGTTCAACTCTGTGAGTTGAATGCACACATCACAAAGAAGTTTCTGAGAATGCTTCTGTGTAATTTTCACGTGAAGATATTTCATTTCCCAGCAAAGGTCTCAAAACACTCCAAATATCCACTTGCAGATTCTACAAAAAGAGTGTTTCAAAACTGCTTTTTCAAAATGAAGGTTCAAGTCTGTGAGTTGAATGCACACAGCAGAAAGAAGTTTCTGAGAATGCTTCTGTCTAGTTTTTATGGGAAGCTATTTCGTTTTCCAGCATAGGCCTCAAATCACTCCAAACATCCTTTAGCAAATTCTACAAAAAGAGTGTTTCAAAACTGCGCTTTCAAAGGGAAGGATCCGCTCTGTGACTTGAATGCATAAAGCACAGGGAAGTTTCTGAGAATGCTTCCTTCTAGTTTTTATGTGAAGATATTTCCTTTTCCAGTGTTGGCCTCTTAGCACTCCAAATAGCCACTTGAAGATTCTACTAAAAGAGTGTTTCAAAACAGCTATATCACAAGGAAGCTTCAACTCTGTGAGTTCAATCGGTACATCACAGAGAAGTTTCTGAGAATGCTTCTGTCTAGTTGTTATGTGAAGATATTTCCCTTTCCAGCATAGGCTTCAAAGCCCTGCAAATGTCCACTTGCAGAATCCACGAAAAGAGTGTTTCAAAACTGATCTATCAAAAGGAAAGTTCGACTCTCTGAGTAGAATGCACACATCACAAAGAAGTTTCTGAGAATGCTTCTATCTAGTTTTTATGTGAAGATATTTCCTTTTCCAGCATAGGCCTCAAAGCGTTCCAAATGTCGACTTGCAGATTCTACGAAAAGAGTTTTTCAAAACTGTTCTATCAAGAGGAAGGTTCAACTGTGTGAGTTGAATGCAGAAACCACAGGGAAGTCTCTGAGAATGCTTCTGTCTAATTTTATGTGAAGATATTTCCTTTTCCAACATAGGCCTCAAAGTGCTCCAAATAAACAGTTGCAGATCCTACAAAAGGAGTGTTTCAAACTGTTCTATCGAAAGGAACGTTCAACTCTGTGAGTTGAATGCACTCATCACGAAGAAGTTTCTGAGAATGCTTCTGCCTAGTTTTTATGTGAAGATATTTCCTTTTCCAGTGTTGGCCTCTTAGCACTCCAAATATCCACTTGAAGATTCTACTAAAAGAGTGTTTCAAAACAGCTATATCACAAGGAAGCTTCAACTCTGTGAGTTCAATCGGTACATCACAGAGAAGGTTCTGAGAATGCTTCTATCTAGTTTTTATGTGAAGATATTTCCCTTTCCAGCATAGGCTTCAAAGCCCTCCAAATGTCCACTTGCAGAATCCACGAAAAGAGTGTTTCAAAACTGATCTATCAAAAGGAAGGTTCAACTCTGTGAGTAGAATGCACACATCACAAAGAAGTTTCTGAGAATGTTTCTATCTAGTTTTCATCTGAATGTGTTTCCTTTTCCACTAGATGCCGCAATCGCACCAAATATCCACTTGCAGTTTCCACAACAAGAGTATTGCAGAGCTGGTCTATGAAAAGAAAGGGTCAACTCTGTGAGTTCAATCCCCAAATGAGAAAGAAGTTTCTGAGAATGCTTCTGTCTAGGTTTTATTTGGAGACATTGCTTTTTGCAGCATAGTTCTCAAATCGCTCCCAATATCCACTTGCAGATTTTACAAAAAGGCTGTTTCCAAACTGCTCTATCAAAAGGCAGGTTCAACTCTGTGCATTGAATGCACACATCACAAAGAAGTTTCTGAGAATGTTTCTGTGTAGTTTTCAGGTGAAGATATTTCATTTCCCAGCATAGCCCTCAAAACGCTCAAAATATCCACTTGCAGATTCTACAAAAAGAGTGTTTCAAAACTGCTCTTTCAAAATGAAGGCTCAAGTCTGTGAGTTGAATGCACTCATCACTAAGTAGGTTCTGAGAATGCTTCTGTCTAGTTTTTATGGGAAGCTATTTCGTTTTCCAGCATAGGCCTCAAATCGCTCCAAACATCCACTAGCAAATTCTACAAAAAGAGTGTTTCAAAACTGCGCTTTCAAAATGAAGGTTCCTGTCTGTGACTTGAATGCATAAAGCACAGGGAAGTTTCTGAGAATGCTTCCGTCTACTTTTTATGTGAAGATATTTCTTTTTCCAGTGTTGGCCTGTTAGCACTCCAAATATCCACTTGCATATTCTACTGAAAGAGTGTCTCAAAACAACTATATCAAAAGGAAACTTCAACTCTCTGAGTAGAATGCACACATCACAAAGAAGTTTCTGAGAACGGTTCTATCTAGTTTTCATCTGAATGTATTTGCTTTTCCACTAGATACAGCAATCGCACCAAATATCCACTTGCAGTTTCCACAACAAGAGTGTTGCAGAACTGCTCTATGAAAAGGAAGGTTCAACTCTGTGAGTTCGATCCCCAAATGACAAATGAGTTTCTGAGGATGCTTCTCTCTAGGGTTTATGTGGAGATATTTCTTTGTGCAGCATAGGTCTCAAATCGCTCCAAATATCCGCTTGCAGATTTTACAAAAAGGCTGTCTCCAAACTACTCTATCAAAAGGCAGGTTCAACTCTGTGAGTTGAATGCACACAGCACAGAGAAGTTTCTGAGAATGTTTCTGTCTTGTTTTTATGGGAAGATATTTCGTTTTCCAGCATAGGCCTCAAATCGCTCCAAACATCCACTAGCAAATTCTACAAAAAGAGTGTTTCACAACTGCGCTTTCATAAGGAAGGTTCCTCTCTGTGTCTTGAATGCATAAAGCACAGGGAAGTTTCTCAGAATGCTTCCATCTAGTTTTTATGTGACGATATTTCCTTTTCCAGTGTTGGCCTCTTAACACTCCAAATATCCACTTGAAGATTCTACTAAAAGGGTGTTTCAAAACAGCTATATCAAAAAGAATCTTCAACTCTGTGAGTTGAATGTGCACATCACAAAGAAGTTTCTGCGAATGCTTCTATCTAGTTTTTATGTGAAGATATTTCCTTTTCCAGCATAGGCCTCGAAGCGTTCCAAATGTCGACTTGCAGATTCTACGAAAAGAGATTTTCAAAACTGTTCTATCAAAAGGAAGGTTCAACTATGTTCATTGAATGTAGAAAGCACAGGGAAGTTTCTGAGAATGCTTCTGTCTAGTTTTTATGTGAAAATATTTCCTTTTCCAACATAGACATCAAAGCGCTCCAACTAAACAGTTGCAGATCCTACAAAAGGAGTGTTTCAAAACCGTTCTATCAAAAGGAACGTTCAACTCTGTGAGTTGAATGCACTCAGTATGAAGAAGTTTCTGAGAATGCTTCTGCCTAGTTTTTATGTGACGATATTTCGTTTTCCATCATTGGCATAAAAACCCTCCAAACATCCACTTACAGATGCTACTAAAAGAGTGTTTCAAAACTGCTCTATCAAAAGGAAAGTTCAAGTGTGTGAGTTGAATGCACTCATCACACAGAAGTTTCTGAGAATGCTTCTGTCTCGTTTTTATGTGAAGATATTTCCTTTTCCATCATAGGCCTCAAAGCGCTCCAAATAAACACTTGCAGATTCTACAAATGGAGTGTTTCAAAACTGCTCTATCAAAAGGAAGGTTCAAGTCCGTGAGTTGAATGCAGACATCACACAGAAGTTCCTGAGAATGCTTCTTTCTAGGGTTTCTGTGAAGATATTTCCTTTTGCAGCATAGGCCACAAATCGATCCATTTATCCACTTCCAGATTTTACAAAAAGGCTGTTTCCAAACTGCTCTATCAAAATGCAGGTTCAACTCTGTGAGTTGAATGCACGCAACACAAAGAAGTTTCTGAGAATGCTTCTGTGTAGTTTTCAGGTGAAGGTATTTCATTTCCCAGCAAAGGCCTCAAAACGCTCAAAATATCCACTTGCAGATTCTACAAAAAGAGTGTTTTAAAACTGCTCTTTCAAAATGAAGGTTCAAGTCTGTGAGTTGATTGCACTCACCACAAAGAAGGTTCTGAGTATGCTTCTGTCTAGTTTTTATGGGAAGATATTTCGATTTCCAGCATAGGCCTCTAATCGCTCCAAACATCCACTAGCAAATTCTACAAAAAGAGGATTTCAAAACTGCGCTTTCAAAAGGAAGGTACCTCTCTGTGACATGAATGCATAAAGCACAGGGAGTTTCTGAGAATGCTTCCATCTAGTTTTTATGTGAAGATATTTCCTTTTCCACTGTTGTCCTCTTAACACTCCAAATATCCACTTGCAGATCCTACTGAAAGAGTTTTTCAAAACAGCTGTATCAAAAGGAAGCTACAACTCTGTGAGTTGAATGCGCACATCACAAAGAAGTTTCTGAGAATGCTTCTGTCTAGTTTTCCTGTGAAGATATTTCATTTCCCAGCAAAGGCCTCAAAACTCTCAAAATATCCACTTGCAGATTCTACAAAAGGAGAGTTTTCAAAACTGCTCTTTCAAAACGAATGTTAAAGTCTGTGAGTTGAATGCACTCATCACAAAGAAGTTTCTGAGAATGCTTCTATCCAGCTTTTATGTGAAGATATTTCCTTTTCCAGCTGAGGACTCAAAGCGTTCCAAATGTCAACTTGCAGATTCTATGAAAAGGGTTTTTCAAAACTGTTCTATCAAAAGGAAGGTTCAGCTATGTGAGCTGAATGCAGAACGCACAGGGAAGTTTCTGAGAATGCTTCTCTCTAGTTTTTATGCGAAGATATTTCCTTTTCCAACATAGGCCTCAAAGCGCTCCAAAGAAACAGTTGCAGATCCTACAAAAGGAGTGTTTCAAAACTCTTCTATCAAAAGGAAGGTTGAACTCTGTGAGTTGAATGCACTCATCATGAAGAAGTTTCTGAGAATGCTTCTGCCTAGTTTTTCTGTGATGATATTTCGTTTTCCAGCATTGGCATAAATGCCCTCCAAATATCCACTTACAGGTGTTACTAAAAGAGTCTTTCAAAACTGCTCTATCAAAAGGAAAGTTCAAGTGTGTGAGTTGAATGCACTCATCACACAGAAGTTTCTGAGAGTGCTTCTGTCCAGTTTTTAATGTGAAGATATTTGCTTTTCCATCCTAGGCCTCAAAGCGCTCCAAATAAACACTTGCAGATTCTACAAAAGGAGTGTTTCAAAGCTATTCTATCAAAAGGAAGGTTCAAGTCCATGAGTTGAAAGCACTCATCTAACAGAAGTTCTTGAGAATGCTTCTGTCTAGGGTTTCTGTGAAGATATTTCTTTTTGCAGCATAGGCCTGAAATCGCTCCAAATATCCACTTGCAGATTTACAAAAAGGCTGTTTCAAAACTGCTCTATCAAAAGTCAGGTTCAACTCTGTGAGTTGAATGCACACATCACAAAGAAGTCTCTGAGAATGCTTCTGTGTAGTTTTCAGGTGAAGATATTTCATTTCCCAGCAAAGGCCTCAAAATGTTCCAAATATCCACTTGCAGATTCTACAAAAAGAGTGTTTCAAAATTGCTCTTTCAAGTCTGTGAGTTGATTACACTCATCACAAAGAAGTTTATGAGAATGCTTCTGTCTAGTTTTTATGGGAAGATATTTCGATTTCCAGCATAGGCCTCAAATCGCTCCAAACATCCACTAGCAAATTCTACAAAAAGAGGATTTCAAAAGTGCGCTTTCAAAAGGAAGGTACCTCTCCGTGACATGAATGCATAAAGCACAGGGAGTTTCTGAGAATGCTTCCGTCTAGTTTTCATGTGAAGATATTTCCTTTTCCAGTGTTGGCCTCTTAACACTCCAAATGTCCACTTGCAGATTCTACTGAAAGTGTGTTTCAAAACAGCTTTATCAAAAGGAAGCTACAACTCTGTGAGTTGAATGCGCACATCACAAAGAAGTTTCTGAGAATGCTTCTATCTACTTTTCAGGTGACGATATTTCATTTCCCAGCAAACGCCTCAAAACCCTCAAAATATCCACTTGCAGATTCTACAAAAAGAGTGTTTTCAAAACTGCTCTTTCAAAAGGAATGTTAAAGTCTGTGAGTTGAATGCACTCATCACAAAGAAGTTTCTGAGAATGCTTCTGTCTAGTTTTTATGTGAAGATATTTCCTTTTCCAACATAGGCCTCAAAGCGCTACAAATAAACAGTTGCAAATCCTGCAAAAGGAGTGTTTCAAAACTGTTCTATCAAAAGGAACGTTCAAGTCTGTGAGTTGAATGCACTCATCAGGAAGAAGTTTCTGAGAATGCTTCTGCCTAGTTTTTGTGATGATATTTTGTTTTCCAGCACTGGCATAAAAGCCCTTCAAATATCCATTTACAGATGCTACTAAAAGAGTGTTTCAAAACTGCTCTATCAAAAGGAAAGTTCAAGTGTGTGAGTTGAATGCAGTCATCACCCAGAAGTTTCTGAGAATGCTTCTGTCACGTTTTAATGTGAAGATATTTCCTTTTCCATCATAGGCCTCAAAGCGCTCCATATAAACACTTGCAGATTCTACAAAAGGAGTGTTTCAAAACTGTTCTATCAAAAGGAAGGTTCAAGTCCGTGAGTTGAATGCACTCATCACACAGATGTTCCTGAGAATGCTTTTGTCGCGGGTTTCTGTGAAGATATTTCCTTTGGCAGAATAGGCCTCAAATCGCTCCAATATCCACTTGCAGATTTTACAAAAAGGCTGTTTCCAAACTGCTCTATCAAAAGGCAGGTTCAACTCTGTGAGTTGAATGCACACATCACAAAGAAGTTTCTGAGAATGCTTCTGTGTAATTTTCACGTGAAGATATTTCATTTCCCAGCAAAGGTCTCAAAACACTCCAAATATCCACTTGCAGATTCTACAAAAAGAGTGTTTCAAAACTGCTTTTTCAAAATGAAGGTTCAAGTCTGTGAGTTGAATGCACACAGCAGAAAGAAGTTTCTGAGAATGCTTCTGTCTAGTTTTTATGGGAAGCTATTTCGTTTTCCAGCATAGGCCTCAAATCACTCCAAACATCCTCTAGCAAATTCTACAAAAAGAGTGTTTCAAAACTGCGCTTTCAAAGGGAAGGATCCGCTCTGTGACTTGAATGCATAAAGCACAGGGAAGTTTCTGAGAATGCTTCCTTCTAGTTTTTATGTGAAGATATTTCCTTTTCCAGTGTTGGCCTCTTAGCACTCCAAATATCCACTTGAAGATTCTACTAAAAGAGTGTTTCAAAACAGCTATATCACAAGGAAGCTTCAACTCTGTGAGTTCAATCGGTACATCACAGAGAAGTTTCTGAGAATGCTTCTGTCTAGTTGTTATGTGAAGATATTTCCCTTTCCAGCATAGGCTTCAAAGCCCTCCAAATGTCCACTTGCAGAATCCACGAAAAGAGTGTTTCAAAACTGATCTATCAGAAGGAAGGTTCAACCCTCTGAGTAGAATGCACACATCACAAAGAAGTTTCTGAGAATGCTTCTATCTAGTTTTTATGTGAAGATATTTCCTTTTCCAGCATAGGCCTCAAAGCGTTCCAAATGTCGACTTGCAGATTCTACGAAAAGAGTTTTTCAAAACTGTTCTATCAAGAGGAAGGTTCAACTGTGTGAGTTGAATGCAGAAACCACAGGGAAGTCTCTGAGAATGCTTCTGTCTAATTTTATGTGAAGATATTTCCTTTTCCAACATAGGCCTCAAAGTGCTCCAAATAAACAGTTGCAGATCCTACAAAAGGAGTGTTTCAAACTGTTCTATCGAAAGGAACGTTCAACTCTGTGAGTTGAATGCACTCATCACGAAGAAGTTTCTGAGAATGCTTCTGCCTAGTTTTTATGTGAAGATATTTCCTTTTCCAGTGTTGGCCTCTTAGCACTCCAAATATCCATTTGAAGATTCTACTAAAAGAGTGTTTCAAAACAGCTATATCACAAGGAAGCTTCAACTCTGTGAGTTCAATCGGTACATCACAGAGAAGGTTCTGAGAATGCTTCTATCTAGTTTTTATGTGAAGATATTTCCCTTTCCAGCATAGGCTTCAAAGCCCTCCAAATGTCCACTTGCAGAATCCACGAAAAGAGTGTTTCAAAACTGATCTATCAAAAGGAAGGTTCAACTCTGTGAGTAGAATGCACACATCACAAAGAAGTTTCTGAGAATGTTTCTATCTAGTTTTCATCTGAATGTGTTTCCGTTTCCACTAGATGCCGCAATCGCACCAAATATCCACTTGCAGTTTCCACAACAAGAGTATTGCAGAGCTAGTCTATGAAAAGAAAGGGTCAACTCTGTGAGTTCAATCCCCAAATGAGAAAGAAGTTTCTGAGAATGCATCTGTCTAGGTTTTATTTGGAGACATTGCTTTTTGCAGCATAGTTCTCAAATCGCTCCCAATATCCACTTGCAGATTTTACAAAAAGGCTGTTTCCAAACTGCTCTATCAAAAGGCAGGTTCAACTCTGTGAGTTGAATGCACACATCACAAAGAAGTTTCTGAGAATGCTTCTGTGTAATTTTCACGTGAAGATATTTCATTTCCCAGCAAAGGTCTCAAAACGCTCAAAATATCCACTTGCAGATTCTACAAAAAGAGTGTTTCAAAACTGCTTTTTCAAAATGAAGGTTCAAGTCTGTGAGTTGAATGCACACAGCAGAAAGAAGTTTCTGAGAATGCTTCTGTCTAGTTTTTATGGGAAGCTATTTCGTTTTCCAGCATAGGCCCCAAATCACTCCAAACATCCTCTAGCAAATTCTACAAAAAGAGTTTTTCAAAACTGCGCTTTCAAAGGGAGGGATCCGCTCTGTGACTTGAATGCATAAAGCACAGGGAAGTTTCTGAGAATGCTTCCTTCTAGTTTTTATGTGAAGATATTTCCTTTTCCAGTGTTGGCCTCTTAGCACTCCAAATAGCCACTTGAAGATTCTACTAAAAGAGTGTTTCAAAACAGCTATATCACAAGGAAGCTTCAACTCTGTGAGTTCAATCGGTACATCACAGAGAAGTTTCTGAGAATGCTTCTGTCTAGTTGTTATGTGAAGATATTTCCCTTTCCAGCATAGGCTTCAAAGCCCTCCAAATGTCCACTTGCAGAATCCACGAAAAGAGTGTTTCAAAACTGATCTATCAAAAGGAAGGTTCGACTCTCTGAGTAGAATGCACACATCACAAAGAAGTTTCTGAGAATGCTTCTATCTAGTTTTTATGTGAAGATATTTCCTTTTCCAGCATAGGCCTCAAAGCGTTCCAAATGTCGACTTGCAGATTCTACGAAAAGAGTTTTTCAAAACTGTTCTATCAAGAGGAAGGTTCAACTGTGTGAGTTGAATGCAGAAACCACAGGGAAGTCTCTGAGAATGCTTCTGTCTAATTTTATGTGAAGATATTTCCTTTTCCAACATAGGCCTCAAAGTGCTCCAAATAAACAGTTGCAGATCCTACAAAAGGAGTGTTTCAAACTGTTCTATCGAAAGGAACGTTCAACTCTGTGAGTTGAATGCACTCATCACGAAGAAGTTTCTGAGAATGCTTCTGTCTAGTTTTTATGTGAAGATATTTCCTTTTCCAGTGTTGGCCTCTTAGCACTCCAAATATCCACTTGAAGATTCTACTAAAAGAGTGTTTCAAAACAGCTATATCACAAGGAAGCTTCAACTCTGTGAGTTCAATCGGTACATCACAGAGAAGGTTCTGAGAATGCTTCTATCTAGTTTTTATGTGAAGATATTTCCCTTTCCAGCATAGGCTTCAAAGCCCTCCAAATGTCCACTTGCAGAATCCACGAAAAGAGTGTTTCAAAACTGATCTATCAAAAGGAAGGTTCAACTCTGTGAGTAGAATGCACACATCACAAAGAAGTTTCTGAGAATGTTTCTATCTAGTTTTCATCTGAATGTGTTTCCTTTTCCACTAGATGCCGCAATCGCACCAAATATCCACTTGCAGTTTCCACAACAAGAGTATTGCAGAGCTGGTCTATGAAAAAAAAGGGTCAACTCTGTGAGTTCAATCCCCAAATGAGAAAGAAGTTTCTGAGAATGCTTCTGTCTAGGTTTTATTTGGAGACATTGCTTTTTGCAGCATAGTTCTCAAATCGCTCCCAATATCCACTTGCAGATTTTACAAAAAGGCTGTTTCCAAACTGCTCTATCAAAAGGCAGGTTCAACTCTGTGCATTGAATGCACACATCACAAAGAAGTTTCTGAGAATGTTTCTGTGTAGTTTTCAGGTGAAGATATTTCATTTCCCAGCATAGCCCTCAAAACGCTCAAAATATCCACTTGCAGATTCTACAAAAAGAGTGTTTCAAAACTGCTCTTTCAAAATGAAGGCTCAAGTCTGTGAGTTGAATGCACTCATCACTAAGTAGGTTCTGAGAATGCTTCTGTCTAGTTTTTATGGGAAGCTATTTCGTTTTCCAGCATAGGCCTCAAATCGCTCCAAACATCCACTAGCAAATTCTACAAAAAGAGTGTTTCAATACTGCGCTTTCAAAATGAAGGTTCCTGTCTGTGACTTGAATGCATAAAGCACAGGGAAGTTTCTGAGAATGCTTCCGTCTACTTTTTATGTGAAGATATTTCTTTTTCCAGTGTTGGCCTGTTAGCACTCCAAATATCCACTTGCATATTCTACTGAAAGAGTGTCTCAAAACAACTATATCAAAAGGAAACTTCAACTCTCTGAGTAGAATGCACACATCACAAAGAAGTTTCTGAGAACGGTTCTATCTAGTTTTCATCTGAATGTATTTGCTTTTCCACTAGATACAGCAATCGCACCAAATATCCACTTGCAGTTTCCACAACAAGAGTGTTGCAGAACTGCTCTATGAAAAGGAAGGTTCAACTCTGTGAGTTCGATCCCCAAATGACAAATGAGTTTCTGAGGATGCTTCTCTCTAGGGTTTATGTGGAGATATTTCTTTGTGCAGCATAGGTCTCAAATCGCTCCAAATATCCGCTTGCAGATTTTACAAAAAGGCTGTCTCCAAACTACTCTATCAAAAGGCAGGTTCAACTCTGTGAGTTGAATGCACACAGCACAGAGAAGTTTCTGAGAATGTTTCTGTCTTGTTTTTATGGGAAGATATTTCGTTTTCCAGCATAGGCCTCAAATCGCTCCAAACATCCACTAGCAAATTCTACAAAAAGAGTGTTTCACAACTGCGCTTTCATAAGGAAGGTTCCTCTCTGTGTCTTGAATGCATAAAGCACAGGGAAGTTTCTCAGAATGCTTCCATCTAGTTTTTATGTGACGATATTTCCTTTTCCAGTGTTGGCCTCTTAACACTCCAAATATCCACTTGAAGATTCTACTAAAAGGGTGTTTCAAAACAGCTATATCAAAAAGAATCTTCAACTCTGTGAGTTGAATGTGCACATCACAAAGAAGTTTCTGCGAATGCTTCTATCTAGTTTTTATGTGAAGATATTTCCTTTTCCAGCATAGGCCTCGAAGCGTTCCAAATGTCGACTTGCAGATTCTACGAAAAGAGATTTTCAAAACTGTTCTATCAAAAGGAAGGTTCAGCTATGTTCATTGAATGTAGAAAGCACAGGGAAGTTTCTGAGAATGCTTCTGTCTAGTTTTTATGTGAAAATATTTCCTTTTCCAACATAGACATCAAAGCGCTCCAACTAAACAGTTGCAGATCCTACAAAAGGAGTGTTTCAAAACCGTTCTATCAAAAGGAACGTTCAACTCTGTGAGTTGAATGCACTCAGTATGAAGAAGTTTCTGAGAATGCTTCTGCCTAGTTTTTATGTGACGATATTTCGTTTTCCATCATTGGCATAAAAACCCTCCAAACATCCACTTACAGATGCTACTAAAAGAGTGTTTCAAAACTGCTCTATCAAAAGGAAAGTTCAAGTGTGTGAGTTGAATGCACTCATCACACAGAAGTTTCTGAGAATGCTTCTGTCTCGTTTTTATGTGAAGATATTTCCTTTTCCATCATAGGCCTCAAAGCGCTCCAAATAAACACTTGCAGATTCTACAAATGGAGTGTTTCAAAACTGCTCTATCAAAAGGAAGGTTCAAGTCCGTGAGTTGAATGCAGACATCACACAGAAGTTCCTGAGAATGCTTCTTTCTAGGGTTTCTGTGAAGATATTTCCTTTTGCAGCATAGGCCACAAATCGATCCATGTATCCACTTCCAGATTTTACAAAAAGGCTGTTTCCAAACTGCTCTATCAAAATGCAGGTTCAACTCTGTGAGTTGAATGCACGCAACACAAAGAAGTTTCTGAGAATGCTTCTGTGTAGTTTTCAGGTGAAGGTATTTCATTTCCCAGCAAAGGCCTCAAAACGCTCAAAATATCCACTTGCAGATTCTACAAAAAGAGTGTTTTAAAACTGCTCTTTCAAAATGAAGGTTCAAGTCTGTGAGTTGATTGCACTCACCACAAAGAAGGTTCTGAGTATGCTTCTGTCTAGTTTTTATGGGAAGATATTTCGATTTCCAGCATAGGCCTCTAATCGCTCCAAACATCCACTAGCAAATCCTACAAAAAGAGGATTTCAAAACTGCGCTTTCAAAAGGAAGGTACCTCTCTGTGACATGAATGCATAAAGCACAGGGAGTTTCTGAGAATGCTTCCATCTAGTTTTTATGTGAAGATATTTCCTTTTCCACTGTTGTCCTCTTAACACTCCAAATATCCACTTGCAGATCCTACTGAAAGAGTTTTTCAAAACAGCTGTATCAAAAGGAAGCTACAACTCTGTGAGTTGAATGCGCACATCACAAAGAAGTTTCTGAGAATGCTTCTGTCTAGTTTTCATGTGAAGATATTTCATTTCCCAGCAAAGGCCTCAGAACTCTCAAAATATCCACTTGCAGATTCTACAAAAGGAGAATTTTCAAAACTGCTCTTTCAAAACGAATGTTAAAGTCTGTGAGTTGAATGCACTCATCACAAAGAAGTTTCTGAGAATGCTTCTATCCAGCTTTTATGTGAAGATATTTCCTTTTCCAGCTGAGGACTCAAAGCGTTCCAAATGTCAACTTGCAGATTCTATGAAAAGGGTTTTTCAAAACTGTTCTATCAAAAGGAAGGTTCAGCTATGTGAGCTGAATGCAGAACGCACAGGGAAGTTTCTGAGAATGCTTCTCTCTAGTTTTTATGCGAAGATATTTCCTTTTCCAACATAGGCCTCAAAGCGCTCCAAATAAACAGTTGCAGATCCTACAAAAGGAGTGTTTCAAAACTCTTCTATCAAAAGGAAGGTTCAACTCTGTGAGTTGAATGCACTCATCATGAAGAAGTTTCTGAGAATGCTTCTGCCTAGTTTTTCTGTGATGATATTTCGTTTTCCAGCATTGGCATAAATGCCCTCAAAATATCCACTTACAGGTGTTACTAAAAGAGTCTTTCAAAACTGCTCTATCAAAAGGAAAGTTCAAGTGTGTGAGTTGAATGCACTCATCACACAGAAGTTTCTGAGAATGCTTCTGTCCAGTTTTTAATGTGAAGATATTTGCTTTTCCATCCTAGGCCTCAAAGCGCTCCAAATAAACACTTGCAGATTCTACAAAAGGAGTGTTTCAAAAATATTCTATCAAAAGGAAGGTTCAAGTCCATGAGTTGAAAGCACTCATCTAACAGAAGTTCTTGAGAATGCTTCTGTCTAGGGTTTCTGTGAAGATATTTCTTTTTGCAGCATAGGCCTGAAATCGCTCCAAATATCCACTTGCAGATTTACAAAAAGGCTGTTTCAAAACTGCTCTATCAAAAGTCAGGTTCAACTCTGTGAGTTGAATGCACACATCACAAAGAAGTCTCTGAGAATGCTTCTGTGTAGTTTTCAGGTGAAGATATTTCATTTCCCAGCAAAGGCCTCAAAATGTTCCAAATATCCACTTGCAGATTCTACAAAAAGAGTGTTTCAAAATTGCTCTTTCAAAATGAAGGTTCAAGTCTGTGAGTTGATTACACTCATCACAAAGAAGTTTCTGAGAATGCTTCCGTCTAGTTTTTATGGGAAGATATTTCGATTTCCAGCATAGGCCTCAAATCGCTCCAAACATCCACTAGCAAATTCTACAAAAAGAGGATTTCAAAACTGCGCTTTCAAAAGGAAGGTACCTCTCCGTGACATGAATGCATAAAGCACAGGGAGTTTCTGAGAATGCTTCCGTCTAGTTTTCATGTGAAGATATTTCCTTTTCCAGTGTTGGCCTCTTAACACTCCAAATGTCCACTTGCAGATTCTACTGAAAGTGTGTTTCAAAACAGCTTTATCAAAAGGAAGCTACAACTCTGTGAGTTGAATGCGCACATCACAAAGAAGTTTCTGAGAATGCTTCTATCTACTTTTCAGGTGACGATATTTCATTTCCCAGCAAAGGCCTCAAAACCCTCAAAATATCCACTTGCAGATTCTACAAAAAGTGTGTTTTCAAAACTGCTCTTTCAAAAGGAATGTTCAAGTCTGTGAGTTGAATGCACTCATCACAAAGAAGTTTCTGAGAATGCTTCTGTCTAGTTTTTATGTGAAGATATTTCCTTTTCCAACATAGGCCTCAAAGCGCTACAAATAAACAGTTGCAAATCCTGCAAAAGGAGTGTTTCAAAACTGTTCTATCAAAAGGAACGTTCAAGTCTGTGAGTTGAATGCACTCATCAGGAAGAAGTTTCTGAGAATGCTTCTGCCTAGTTTTTGTGATGATATTTTGTTTTCCAGCACTGGCATAAAAGCCCTTCAAATATACATTTACAGATGCTACTAAAAGAGTGTTTCAAAACTGCTCTATCAAAAGGAACGTTCAAGTGTGTGAGTTGAATGCAGTCATCACCCAGAAGTTTCTGAGAATGCTTCTGTCACGTTTTAATGTGAAGATATTTCCTTTTCCATCATAGGCCTCAAAGCACTCCATATAAACACTTGCAGATTCTACAAAAGGAGTGTTTCAAAACTGTTCTATCAAAAGGAAGGTTCAAGTCCGTGAGTTGAATGCACTCATCACACAGATGTTCCTGAGAATGCTTTTGTCGCGGGTTTCTGTGAAGATATTTCCTTTGGCAGAATAGGCCTCAAATCGCTCCAATATCCACTTGCAGATTTTACAAAAAGGCTGTTTCCAAACTGCTCTATCAAAAGGCAGGTTCAACTCTGTGAGTTGAATGCACACATCACAAAGAAGTTTCTGAGAATGCTTCTGTGTAATTTTCACGTGAAGATATTTCATTTCCCAGCAAAGGTCTCAAAACACTCCAAATATCCACTTGCAGATTCTACAAAAAGAGTGTTTCAAAACTGCTTTTTCAAAATGAAGGTTCAAGTCTGTGAGTTGAATGCACACAGCAGAAAGAAGTTTCTGAGAATGCTTCTGTCTAGTTTTTATGGGAAGCTATTTCGTTTTCCAGCATAGGCCTCAAATCACTCCAAACATCCTCTAGCAAATTCTACAAAAAGAGTGTTTCAAAACTGCGCTTTCAAAGGGAAGGATCCGCTCTGTGACTTGAATGCATAAAGCACAGGGAAGTTTCTGAGAATGCTTCCTTCTAGTTTTTATGTGAAGATATTTCCTTTTCCAGTGTTGGCCTCTTAGCACTCCAAATAGCCACTTGAAGATTCTACTAAAAGAGTGTTTCAAAACAGCTATATCACAAGGAAGCTTCAACTCTGTGAGTTCAATCGGTACATCACAGAGAAGTTTCTGAGAATGCTTCTGTCTAGTTGTTATGTGAAGATATTTCCCTTTCCAGCATAGGCTTCAAAGCCCTCCAAATGTCCACTTGCAGAATCCACGAAAAGAGTGTTTCAAAACTGATCTATCAAAAGGAAGGTTCAACCCTCTGAGTAGAATGCACACATCACAAAGAAGTTTCTGAGAATGCTTCTATCTAGTTTTTATGTGAAGATATTTCCTTTTCCAGCATAGGCCTCAAAGCGTTCCAAATGTCGACTTGCAGATTCTACGAAAAGAGTTTTTCAAAACTGTTCTATCAAGAGGAAGGTTCAACTGTGTGAGTTGAATGCAGAAACCACAGGGAAGTCTCTGAGAATGCTTCTGTCTAATTTTATGTGAAGATATTTCCTTTTCCAACATAGGCCTCAAAGTGCTCCAAATAAACAGTTGCAGATCCTACAAAAGGAGTGTTTCAAACTGTTCTATCGAAAGGAACGTTCAACTCTGTGAGTTGAATGCACTCATCACGAAGAAGTTTCTGAGAATGCTTCTGCCTAGTTTTTATGTGAAGATATTTCCTTTTCCAGTGTTGGCCTCTTAGCACTCCAAATATCCACTTGAAGATTCTACTAAAAGAGTGTTTCAAAACAGCTATATCACAAGGAAGCTTCAACTCTGTGAGTTCAATCGGTACATCACAGAGAAGGTTCTGAGAATGCTTCTATCTAGTTTTTATGTGAAGATATTTCCCTTTCCAGCATAGGCTTCAAAGCCCTCCAAATGTCCACTTGCAGAATCCACGAAAAGAGTGTTTCAAAACTGATCTATCAAAAGGAAGGTTCAACTCTGTGAGTAGAATGCACACATCACAAAGAAGTTTCTGAGAATGTTTCTATCTAGTTGTCATCTGAATGTGTTTCCGTTTCCACTAGATGCCGCAATCGCACCAAATATCCACTTGCAGTTTCCACAACAAGAGTATTGCAGAGCTAGTCTATGAAAAGAAAGGGTCAACTCTGTGAGTTCAATCCCCAAATGAGAAAGAAGTTTCTGAGAATGCTTCTGTCTAGGTTTTATTTGGAGACATTGCTTTTTGCAGCATAGTTCTCAAATCGCTCCCAATATCCACTTGCAGATTTTACAAAAAGGCTGTTTCCAAACTGCTCTATCAAAAGGCAGGTTCAACTCTGTGAGTTGAATGCACACATCACAAAGAAGTTTCTGAGAATGCTTTTGTGTAATTTTCACGTGAAGATATTTCATTTCCCAGCAAAGGTCTCAAAACGCTCAAAATATCCACTTGCAGATTCTTCAAAAAGAGTGTTTCAAAACTGCTTTTTCAAAATGAAGGTTCAAGTCTGTGAGTTGAATGCACGCAGCAGAAAGAAGTTTCTGAGAATGCTTCTGTCTAGTTTTTATGGGAAGCTATTTCGTTTTCCAGCATAGGCCTCAAATCACTCCAAACATCCTCTAGCAAATTCTACAAAAAGAGTTTTTCAAAACTGCGCTTTCAAAGGGAGGGATCCGCTCTGTGACTTGAATGCATAAAGCACAGGGAAGTTTCTGAGAATGCTTCCTTCTAGTTTTTATGTGAAGATATTTCCTTTTCCAGTGTTGGCCTCTTAGCACTCCAAATAGCCACTTGAAGATTCTACTAAAAGAGTGTTTCAAAACAGCTATATCACAAGGAAGCTTCAACTCTGTGAGTTCAATCGGTACATCACAGAGAAGTTTCTGAGAATGCTTCTGTCTAGTTGTTATGTGAAGGTATTTCCCTTTCCAGCATAGGCTTCAAAGCCCTCCAAATGTCCACCTGCAGAATCCACGGAAAGAGTGCTTCAAAACTGATCTATCAAAAGGAAGGTTCAACTCTCTGAGTAGAATGCACACATCACAAAGAAGTTTCTGAGAATGCTTCTATCTAGTTTTTATGTGAAGATATTTCCTTTTCCAACATAGGCCTCAAAGCGCTACAAATAAACAGTTGCAAATCCTGCAAAAGGAGTGTTTCAAAACTGTTCTATCAAAAGGAAAGTTCAAGTCTGTGAGTTGAATGCACTCATCAGGAAGAAGTTTCTGAGAATGCTTCTGCCTAGTTTTTGTGATGATATATTTTTTTCCAGCACTGGCATAAAAGCCCTTCAAATATCCATTTACAGATGCTACTAAAAGAGTGATTCAAAACTGCTATATCAAAAGGAAAGTTCAAGTGTGTGAGTTGAATGCAGTCATCACCCAGAAGTTTCTGAGAATGCTTCTGTCACGTTTTAATGTGAAGATATTTCCTTTTCCATCATAGGCCTCAAAGCGCTCCATATAAACACTTGCAGATTCTACAAAAGGAGTGTTTCAAAACTGTTCTATCAAAAGGAAGGTTCAAGTCCGTGAATTGAATGCACTCATCACACAGATGTTCCTGAGAATGCTTTTGTCGCGGGTTTCTGTGAAGATATTTCCTTTGGCAGAATAGGCCTCAAATCGCTCCAATATCCACTTGCAGATTTTACAAAAAGGCTGTTTCCAAACTGCTCTATCAAAAGGCAGGTTCAACTCTGTGAGTTGAATGCACACATCACAAAGAAGTTTCTGAGAATGCTTCTGTGTAATTTTCACGTGAAGATATTTCATTTCCCAGCAAAGGTCTCAAAACACTCCAAATATCCACTTGCAGATTCTACAAAAAGAGTGTTTCAAAACTGCTTTTTCAAAATGAAGGTTCAAGTCTGTGAGTTGAATGCACACAGCAGAAAGAAGTTTCTGAGAATGCTTCTGTCTAGTTTTTATGGGAAGCTATTTCGTTTTCCAGCATAGGCCTCAAATCACTCCAAACATCCTCTAGCAAATTCTACAAAAAGAGTGTTTCAAAACTGCGCTTTCAAAGGGAAGGATCCGCTCTGTGACTTGAATGCATAAAGCACAGGGAAGTTTCTGAGAATGCTTCCTTCTAGTTTTTATGTGAAGATATTTCCTTTTCCAGTGTTGGCCTCTTAGCACTCCAAATAGCCACTTGAAGATTCTACTAAAAGATTGTTTCAAAACCGCTATATCACAAGGAAGCTTCAACTCTGTGAGTTCAATCGGTACATCACAGAGAAGTTTCTGAGAATGCTTCTGTCTAGTTGTTATGTGAAGATATTTCCCTTTCCAGCATAGGCTTCAAAGCCCTCCAAATGTCCACTTGCAGAATCCACGAAAAGAGTGTTTCAAAACTGATCTATCAGAAGGAAGGTTCAACACTCTGAGTAGAATGCACACATCACAAAGAAGTTTCTGAGAATGCTTCTATCTAGTTTTTATGTGAAGATATTTCCTTTTCCAGCATAGGCCTCAAAGCGTTCCAAATGTCGACTTGCAGATTCTACGAAAAGAGTTTTTCAAAACTGTTCTATCAAGAGGAAGGTTCAACTGTGTGAGTTGAATGCAGAAACCACAGGGAAGTCTCTGAGAATGCTTCTGTCTAATTTTATGTGAAGATATTTCCTTTTCCAACATAGGCCTCAAAGTGCTCCAAATAAACAGTTGCAGATCCTACAAAAGGAGTGTTTCAAACTGTTCTATCGAAAGGAACGTTCAACTCTGTGAGTTGAATGCACTCATCACGAAGAAGTTTCTGAGAATGCTTCTGCCTAGTTTTTATGTGAAGATATTTCCTTTTCCAGTGTTGGCCTCTTAGCACTCCAAATATCCACTTGAAGATTCTACTAAAAGAGTGTTTCAAAACAGCTATATCACAAGGAAGCTTCAACTCTGTGAGTTCAATCGGTACATCACAGAGAAGGTTCTGAGAATGCTTCTATCTAGTTTTTATGTGAAGATATTTCCCTTTCCAGCATAGGCTTCAAAGCCCTCCAAATGTCCACTTGCAGAATCCACGAAAAGAGTGTTTCAAAACTGATCTATCAAAAGGAAGGTTCAACTCTGTGAGTAGAATGCACACATCACAAAGAAGTTTCTGAGAATGTTTCTATCTAGTTTTCATCTGAATGTGTTTCCGTTTCCACTAGATGCCGCAATCGCACCAAATATCCACTTGCAGTTTCCACAACAAGAGTATTGCAGAGCTAGTCTATGAAAAGAAAGGGTCAACTCTGTGAGTTCAATCCCCAAATGAGAAAGAAGTTTCTGAGAATGCATCTGTCTAGGTTTTATTTGGAGACATTGCTTTTTGCAGCATAGTTCTCAAATCGCTCCCAATATCCACTTGCAGATTTTACAAAAAGGCTGTTTCCAAACTGCTCTATCAAAAGGCAGGTTCAACTCTGTGAGTTGAATGCACACATCACAAAGAAGTTTCTGAGAATGCTTCTGTGTAATTTTCACGTGAAGATATTTCATTTCCCAGCAAAGGTCTCAAAACGCTCAAAATATCCACTTGCAGATTCTACAAAAAGAGTGTTTCAAAACTGCTTTTTCAAAATGAAGGTTCAAGTCTGTGAGTTGAATGCACACAGCAGAAAGAAGTTTCTGAGAATGCTTCTGTCTAGTTTTTATGGGAAGCTATTTCGTTTTCCAGCATAGGCCTCAAATCACTCCAAACATCCTCTAGCAAATTCTACAAAAAGAGTTTTTCAAAACTGCGCTTTCAAAGGGAGGGATCCGCTCTGTGACTTGAATGCATAAAGCACAGGGAAGTTTCTGAGAATGCTTCCTTCTAGTTTTTATGTGAAGATATTTCCTTTTCCAGTGTTGGCCTCTTAGCACTCCAAATAGCCACTTGAAGATTCTACTAAAAGAGTGTTTCAAAACAGCTATATCACAAGGAAGCTTCAACTCTGTGAGTTCAATCGGTACATCACAGAGAAGTTTCTGAGAATGCTTCTGTCTAGTTGTTATGTGAAGATATTTCCCTTTCCAGCATAGGCTTCAAAGCCCTCCAAATGTCCACTTGCAGAATCCACGAAAAGAGTGTTTCAAAACTGATCTATCAAAAGGAAGGTTCAACTCTCTGAGTAGAATGCACACATCACAAAGAAGTTTCTGAGAATGCTTCTATCTAGTTTTTATGTGAAGATATTTCCTTTTCCAGCATAGGCCTCAAAGCGTTCCAAATGTCGACTTGCAGATTCTACGAAAAGAGTTTTTCAAAACTGTTCTATCAAGAGGAAGGTTCAACTGTGTGAGTTGAATGCAGAAACCACAGGGAAGTCTCTGAGAATGCTTCTGTCTAATTTTATGTGAAGATATTTCCTTTTCCAACATAGGCCTCAAAGTGCTCCAAATAAACAGTTGCAGATCCTACAAAAGGAGTGTTTCAAACTGTACTATCGAAAGGAACGTTCAACTCTGTGAGTTGAATGCACTCATCACGAAGAAGTTTCTGAGAATGCTTCTGCCTAGTTTTTATGTGAAGATATTTCCTTTTCCAGTGTTGGCCTCTTAGCACTCCAAATATCCACTTGAAGATTCTACTAAAAGAGTGTTTCAAAACAGCTATATCACAAGGAAGCTTCAACTCTGTGAGTTCAATCGGTACATCACAGAGAAGGTTCTGAGAATGCTTCTATCTAGTTTTTATGTGAAGATATTTCCCTTTCCAGCATAGGCTTCAAAGCCCTCCAAATGTCCACTTGCAGAATCCACGAAAAGAGTGTTTCAAAACTGATCTATCAAAAGGAAGGTTCAACTCTGTGAGTAGAATGCACACATCACAAAGAAGTTTCTGAGAATGTTTCTATCTAGTTTTCATCTGAATGTGTTTCCGTTTCCACTAGATGCCGCAATCGCACCAAATATCCACTTGCAGTTTCCACAACAAGAGTATTGCAGAGCTAGTCTATGAAAAGAAAGGGTCAACTCTGTGAGTTCAATCCCCAAATGAGAAAGAAGTTTCTGAGAATGCATCTGTCTAGGTTTTATTTGGAGACATTGCTTTTTGCAGCATAGTTCTCAAATCGCTCCCAATATCCACTTGCAGATTTTACAAAAAGGCTGTTTCCAAACTGCTCTATCAAAAGGCAGGTTCAACTCTGTGAGTTGAATGCACACATCACAAAGAAGTTTCTGAGAATGCTTCTGTGTAATTTTCACGTGAAGATATTTCATTTCCCAGCAAAGGTCTCAAAACGCTCAAAATATCCACTTGCAGATTCTACAAAAAGAGTGTTTCAAAACTGCTTTTTCAAAATGAAGGTTCAAGTCTGTGAGTTGAATGCACACAGCAGAAAGAAGTTTCTGAGAATGCTTCTGTCTAGTTTTTATGGGAAGCTATTTCGTTTTCCAGCATAGGCCTCAAATCACTCCAAACATCCTCTAGCAAATTCTACAAAAAGAGTTTTTCAAAACTGCGCTTTCAAAGGGAGGGATCCGCTCTGTGACTTGAATGCATAAAGCACAGGGAAGTTTCTGAGAATGCTTCCTTCTAGTTTTTATGTGAAGATATTTCCTTTTCCAGTGTTGGCCTCTTAGCACTCCAAATATCCACTTGAAGATTCTACTAAAAGAGTGTTTCAAAACAGCTATATCACAAGGAAGCTTCAACTCTGTGAGTTCAATCGGTACATCACAGAGAAGGTTCTGAGAATGCTTCTATCTAGTTTTTATGTGAAGATATTTCCCTTTCCAGCATAGGCTTCAAAGCCCTCCAAATGTCCACTTGCAGAATCCACGAAAAGAGTGTTTCAAAACTGATCTATCAAAAGGAAGGTTCAACTCTGTGAGTAGAATGCACACATCACAAAGAAGTTTCTGAGAATGTTTCTATCTAGTTTTCATCTGAATGTGTTTCCTTTTCCACTAGATGCCGCAATCGCACCAAATATCCACTTGCAGTTTCCACAACAAGAGTATTGCAGAGCTGGTCTATGAAAAGAAAGGGTCAACTCTGTGAGTTCAATCCCCAAATGAGAAAGAAGTTTCTGAGAATGCTTCTGTCTAGGTTTTATTTGGAGACATTGCTTTTTGCAGCATAGTTCTCAAATCGCTCCCAATATCCACTTGCAGATTTTACAAAAAGGCTGTTTCCAAACTGCTCTATCAAAAGGCAGGTTCAACTCTGTGCATTGAATGCACACATCACAAAGAAGTTTCTGAGAATGTTTCTGTGTAGTTTTCAGGTGAAGATATTTCATTTCCCAGCATAGCCCTCAAAACGCTCAAAATATCCACTTGCAGATTCTACAAAAAGAGTGTTTCAAAACTGCTCTTTCAAAATGAAGGCTCAAGTCTGTGAGTTGAATGCACTCATCACTAAGTAGGTTCTGAGAATGCTTCTGTCTAGTTTTTATGGGAAGCTATTTCGTTTTCCAGCATAGGCCTCAAATCGCTCCAAACATCCACTAGCAAATTCTACAAAAAGAGTGTTTCAAAACTGCGCTTTCAAAATGAAGGTTCCTGTCTGTGACTTGAATGCATAAAGCACAGGGAAGTTTCTGAGAATGCTTCCGTCTACTTTTTATGTGAAGATATTTCTTTTTCCAGTGTTGGCCTGTTAGCACTCCAAATATCCACTTGCATATTCTACTGAAAGAGTGTCTCAAAACAACTATATCAAAAGGAAACTTCAACTCTCTGAGTAGAATGCACACATCACAAAGAAGTTTCTGAGAACGGTTCTATCTAGTTTTCATCTGAATGTATTTGCTTTTCCACTAGATACAGCAATCGCACCAAATATCCACTTGCAGTTTCCACAACAAGAGTGTTGCAGAACTGCTCTATGAAAAGGAAGGTTCAACTCTGTGAGTTCGATCCCCAAATGACAAATGAGTTTCTGAGGATGCTTCTCTCTAGGGTTTATGTGGAGATATTTCTTTGTGCAGCATAGGTCTCAAATCGCTCCAAATATCCGCTTGCAGATTTTACAAAAAGGCTGTCTCCAAACTACTCTATCAAAAGGCAGGTTCAACTCTGTGAGTTGAATGCACACAGCACAGAGAAGTTTCTGAGAATGTTTCTGTCTTGTTTTTATGGGAAGATATTTCGTTTTCCAGCATAGGCCTCAAATCGCTCCAAACATCCACTAGCAAATTCTACAAAAAGAGTGTTTCACAACTGCGCTTTCATAAGGAAGGTTCCTCTCTGTGTCTTGAATGCATAAAGCACAGGGAAGTTTCTCAGAATGCTTCCATCTAGTTTTTATGTGACGATATTTCCTTTTCCAGTGTTGGCCTCTTAACACTCCAAATATCCACTTGAAGATTCTACTAAAAGGGTGTTTCAAAACAGCTATATCAAAAAGAATCTTCAACTCTGTGAGTTGAATGTGCACATCACAAAGAAGTTTCTGCGAATGCTTCTATCTAGTTTTTATGTGAAGATATTTCCTTTTCCAGCATAGGCCTCGAAGCGTTCCAAATGTCGACTTGCAGATTCTACGAAAAGAGATTTTCAAAACTGTTCTATCAAAAGGAAGGTTCAGCTATGTTCATTGAATGTAGAAAGCACAGGGAAGTTTCTGAGAATGCTTCTGTCTAGTTTTTATGTGAAAATATTTCCTTTTCCAACATAGACATCAAAGCGCTCCAACTAAACAGTTGCAGATCCTACAAAAGGAGTGTTTCAAAACCGTTCTATCAAAAGGAACGTTCAACTCTGTGAGTTGAATGCACTCAGTATGAAGAAGTTTCTGAGAATGCTTCTGCCTAGTTTTTATGTGACGATATTTCGTTTTCCATCATTGGCATAAAAACCCTCCAAACATCCACTTACAGATGCTACTAAAAGAGTGTTTCAAAACTGCTCTATCAAAAGGAAAGTTCAAGTGTGTGAGTTGAATGCACTCATCACACAGAAGTTTCTGAGAATGCTTCTGTCTCGTTTTTATGTGAAGATATTTCCTTTTCCATCATAGGCCTCAAAGCGCTCCAAATAAACACTTGCAGATTCTACAAATGGAGTGTTTCAAAACTGCTCTATCAAAAGGAAGGTTCAAGTCCGTGAGTTGAATGCAGACATCACACAGAAGTTCCTGAGAATGCTTCTTTCTAGGGTTTCTGTGAAGATATTTCCTTTTGCAGCATAGGCCACAAATCGATCCATTTATCCACTTCCAGATTTTACAAAAAGGCTGTTTCCAAACTGCTCTATCAAAATGCAGGTTCAACTCTGTGAGTTGAATGCACGCAACACAAAGAAGTTTCTGAGAATGCTTCTGTGTAGTTTTCAGGTGAAGGTATTTCATTTCCCAGCAAAGGCCTCAAAACGCTCAAAATATCCACTTGCAGATTCTACAAAAAGAGTGTTTTAAAACTGCTCTTTCAAAATGAAGGTTCAAGTCTGTGAGTTGATTGCACTCACCACAAAGAAGGTTCTGAGTATGCTTCTGTCTAGTTTTTATGGGAAGATATTTCGATTTCCAGCATAGGCCTCTAATCGCTCCAAACATCCACTAGCAAATCCTACAAAAAGAGGATTTCAAAACTGCGCTTTCAAAAGGAAGGTACCTCTCTGTGACATGAATGCATAAAGCACAGGGAGTTTCTGAGAATGCTTCCATCTAGTTTTTATGTGAAGATATTTCCTTTTCCACTGTTGTCCTCTTAACACTCCAAATATCCACTTGCAGATCCTACTGAAAGAGTTTTTCAAAACAGCTGTATCAAAAGGAAGCTACAACTCTGTGAGTTGAATGCGCACATCACAAAGAAGTTTCTGAGAATGCTTCTGTCTAGTTTTCATGTGAAGATATTTCATTTCCCAGCAAAGGCCTCAGAACTCTCAAAATATCCACTTGCAGATTCTACAAAAGGAGAATTTTCAAAACTGCTCTTTCAAAACGAATGTTAAAGTCTGTGAGTTGAATGCACTCATCACAAAGAAGTTTCTGAGAATGCTTCTATCCAGCTTTTATGTGAAGATATTTCCTTTTCCAGCTGAGGACTCAAAGCGTTCCAAATGTCAACTTGCAGATTCTATGAAAAGGGTTTTTCAAAACTGTTCTATCAAAAGGAAGGTTCAGCTATGTGAGCTGAATGCAGAACGCACAGGGAAGTTTCTGAGAATGCTTCTCTCTAGTTTTTATGCGAAGATATTTCCTTTTCCAACATAGGCCTCAAAGCGCTCCAAATAAACAGTTGCAGATCCTACAAAAGGAGTGTTTCAAAACTCTTCTATCAAAAGGAAGGTTCAACTCTGTGAGTTGAATGCACTCATCATGAAGAAGTTTCTGAGAATGCTTCTGCCTAGTTTTTCTGTGATGATATTTCGTTTTCCAGCATTGGCATAAATGCCCTCCAAATATCCACTTACAGGTGTTACTAAAAGAGTCTTTCAAAACTGCTCTATCAAAAGGAAAGTTCAAGTGTGTGAGTTGAATGCACTCATCACACAGAAGTTTCTGAGAATGCTTCTGTCCAGTTTTTAATGTGAAGATATTTGCTTTTCCATCCTAGGCCTCAAAGCGCTCCAAATAAACACTTGCAGATTCTACAAAAGGAGTGTTTCAAAGCTATTCTATCAAAAGGAAAGTTCAAGTCCATGAGTTGAAAGCACTCATCTAACAGAAGTTCTTGAGAATGCTTCTGTCTAGGGTTTCTGTGAAGATATTTCTTTTTGCAGCATAGGCCTGAAATCGCTCCAAATATCCACTTGCAGATTTACAAAAAGGCTGTTTCAAAACTGCTCTATCAAAAGTCAGGTTCAACTCTGTGAGTTGAATGCACACATCACAAAGAAGTCTCTGAGAATGCTTCTGTGTAGTTTTCAGGTGAAGATATTTCATTTCCCAGCAAAGGCCTCAAAATGTTCCAAATATCCACTTGCAGATTCTACAAAAAGAGTGTTTCAAAATTGCTCTTTCAAAATGAAGGTTCAAGTCTGTGAGTTGATTACACTCATCACAAAGAAGTTTCTGAGAATGCTTCCGTCTAGTTTTTATGGGAAGATATTTCGATTTCCAGCATAGGCCTCAAATCGCTCCAAACATCCACTAGCAAATTCTACAAAAAGAGGATTTCAAAACTGCGCTTTCAAAAGGAAGGTACCTCTCCGTGACATGAATGCATAAAGCACAGGGAGTTTCTGAGAATGCTTCCGTCTAGTTTTCATGTGAAGATATTTCCTTTTCCAGTGTTGGCCTCTTAACACTCCAAATGTCCACTTGCAGATTCTACTGAAAGTGTGTTTCAAAACAGCTTTATCAAAAGGAAGCTACAACTCTGTGAGTTGAATGCGCACATCACAAAGAAGTTTCTGAGAATGCTTCTATCTACTTTTCAGGTGACGATATTTCATTTCCCAGCAAAGGCCTCAAAACCCTCAAAATATCCACTTGCAGATTCTACAAAAAGAGTGTTTTCAAAACTGCTCTTTCAAAAGGAATGTTAAAGTCTGTGAGTTGAATGCACTCATCACAAAGAAGTTTCTGAGAATGCTTCTGTCTAGTTTTTATGTGAAGATATTTCCTTTTCCAACATAGGCCTCAAAGCGCTACAAATAAACAGTTGCAAATCCTGCAAAAGGAGTGTTTCAAAACTGTTCTATCAAAAGGAACGTTCAAGTCTGTGAGTTGAATGCACTCATCAGGAAGAAGTTTCTGAGAATGCTTCTGCCTAGTTTTTGTGATGATATTTTGTTTTCCAGCACTGGCATAAAAGCCCTTCAAATATCCATTTACAGATGCTACTAAAAGAGTGTTTCAAAACTGCTCTATCAAAAGGAACGTTCAAGTGTGTGAGTTGAATGCAGTCATCACCCAGAAGTTTCTGAGAATGCTTCTGTCACGTTTTAATGTGAAGATATTTCCTTTTCCATCATAGGCCTCAAAGCACTCCATATAAACACTTGCAGATTCTACAAAAGGAGTGTTTCAAAACTGTTCTATCAAAAGGAAGGTTCAAGTCCGTGAGTTGAATGCACTCATCACACAGATGTTCCTGAGAATGCTTTTGTCGCGGGTTTCTGTGAAGATATTTCGTTTTGCAGAATAGGCCTCAAATCGCTCCAATATGCACTTGCAGATTTTACAAAAAGGCTGTTTCCAAACTGCTCTATCAAAAGGCAGGTTCAACTCTGTGAGTTGAATGCACACATCACAAAGAAGTTTCTGAGAATGCTTCTGTGTAATTTTCACGTGAAGATATTTCATTTCCCAGCAAAGGTCTCAAAACACTCCAAATATCCACTTGCAGATTCTACAAAAAGAGTGTTTCAAAACTGCTTTTTCAAAATGAAGGTTCAAGTCTGTGAGTTGAATGCACACAGCAGAAAGAAGTTTCTGAGAATGCTTCTGTCTAGTTTTTATGGGAAGCTATTTCGTTTTCCAGCATAGGCCTCAAATCACTCCAAACATCCTTTAGCAAATTCTACAAAAAGAGTGTTTCAAAACTGCGCTTTCAAAGGGAAGGGTCTGCTCTGTGACTTGAATGCATAAAGCACAGGGAAGTTTCTGAGAATGCTTCCTTCTAGTTTTTATGTGAAGACATTTCCTTTTCCAGTGTTGGCCTCTTAGCACTCCAAATAGCCACTTGAAGATTCTACTAAAAGAGTGTTTCAAAACAGCTATATCACAAGGAAGCTTCAACTCTGTGAGTTCAATCGGTACATCACAGAGAAGTTTCTGAGAATGCTTCTGTCTAGTTGTTATGTGAAGATATTTCCCTTTCCAGCATAGGCTTCAAAGCCCTCCAAATGTCCACTTGCAGAATCCACGAAAAGAGTGTTTCAAAACTGATCTATCAAAAGGAAGGTTCGACTCTCTGAGTAGAATGCACACATCACAAAGAAGTTTCTGAGAATGCTTCTATCTAGTTTTTATGTGAAGATATTTCCTTTTCCAGCATAGGCCTCAAAGCGTTCCAAATGTCGACTTGCAGATTCTACGAAAAGAGTTTTTCAAAACTGTTCTATCAAGAGGAAGGTTCAACTGTGTGAGTTGAATGCAGAAACCACAGGGAAGTCTCTGAGAATGCTTCTGTCTAATTTTATGTGAAGATATTTCCTTTTCCAACATAGGCCTCAAAGTGCTCCAAATAAACAGTTGCAGATCCTACAAAAGGAGTGTTTCAAACTGTACTATCGAAAGGAACGTTCAACTCTGTGAGTTGAATGCACTCATCACGAAGAAGTTTCTGAGAATGCTTCTGCCTAGTTTTTATGTGAAGATATTTCCTTTTCCAGTGTTGGCCTCTTAGCACTCCAAATAGCCACTTGAAGATTCTACTAAAAGAGTGTTTCAAAACAGCTATATCACAAGGAAGCTTCAACTCTGTGAGTTCAATCGGTACATCACAGAGAGGGTTCTGAGAATGCTTCTATCTAGTTTTTATGTGAAGATATTTCCCTTTCCAGCATAGGCTTCAAAGCCCTCCAAATGTCCACTTGCAGAATCCACGAAAAGAGTGTTTCAAAACTGATCTATCAAAAGGAAGGTTTAACTCTGTGAGTAGAATGCACACATCACAAAGAAGTTTCTGAGAATGTTTCTATCTAGTTTTCATCTGAATGTGTTTCCTTTTCCACTAGATGCCGCAATCGCACCAAATATCCACTTGCAGTTTCCACAACAAGAGTATTGCAGAGCTGGTCTATGAAAAGAAAGGGTCAACTCTGTGAGTTCAATCCCCAAATGAGAAAGAAGTTTCTGAGAATGCTTCTGTCTAGGTTTTATTTGGAGACATTGCTTTTTGCAGCATAGTTCTCAAATCGCTCCCAATATCCACTTGCAGATTTTACAAAAAGGCTGTTTCCAAACTGCTCTATCAAAAGGCAGGTTCAACTCTGTGCATTGAATGCACACATCACAAAGAAGTTTCTGAGAATGTTTCTGTGTAGTTTTCAGGTGAAGATATTTCATTTCCCAGCATAGCCCTCAAAACGCTCAAAATATCCACTTGCAGATTCTACAAAAAGAGTGTTTCAAAACTGCTCTTTCAAAATGAAGGCTCAAGTCTGTGAGTTGAATGCACTCATCACTAAGTAGGTTCTGAGAATGCTTCTGTCTAGTTTTTATGGGAAGATATTTCGTTTTCCAGCATAGGCCTCAAATCGCTCCAAACATCCACTAGCAAATTCTACAAAAAGAGTGTTTCAAAACTGCGCTTTCAAAATGAAGGTTCCTGTCTGTGACTTGAATGCATAAAGCACAGGGAAGTTTCTGAGAATGCTTCCGTCTACTTTTTATGTGAAGATATTTCTTTTTCCAGTGTTGGCCTGTTAGCACTCCAAATATCCACTTGCATATTCTACTGAAAGAGTGTCTCAAAACAACTATATCAAAAGGAAACTTCAACTCTCTGAGTAGAATGCACACATCACAAAGAAGTTTCTGAGAACGGTTCTATCTAGTTTTCATCTGAATGTATTTGCTTTTCCACTAGATACAGCAATCGCACCAAATATCCACTTGCAGTTTCCACAACAAGAGTGTTGCAGAACTGCTCTATGAAAAGGAAGGTTCAACTCTGTGAGTTCGATCCCCAAATGACAAATGAGTTTCTGAGGATGCTTCTCTCTAGGGTTTATGTGGAGATATTTCTTTGTGCAGCATAGGTCTCAAATCGCTCCAAATATCCGCTTGCAGATTTTACAAAAAGGCTGTCTCCAAACTACTCTATCAAAAGGCAGGTTCAACTCTGTGAGTTGAATGCACACAGCACAGAGAAGTTTCTGAGAATGTTTCTGTCTTGTTTTTATGGGAAGATATTTCGTTTTCCAGCATAGGCCTCAAATCGCTCCAAACATCCACTAGCAAATTCTACAAAAAGAGTGTTTCACAACTGCGCTTTCATAAGGAAGGTTCCTCTCTGTGTCTTGAATGCATAAAGCACAGGGAAGTTTCTCAGAATGCTTCCATCTAGTTTTTATGTGGCGATATTTCCTTTTCCAGTGTTGGCCTCTTAACACTCCAAATATCCACTTGAAGATTCTACTAAAAGGGTGTTTCAAAACAGCTATATCAAAAAGAATCTTCAACTCTGTGAGTTGAATGTGCACATCACAAAGAAGTTTCTGCGAATGCTTCTATCTAGTTTTTATGTGAAGATATTTCCTTTTCCAGCATAGGCCTCGAAGCGTTCCAAATGTCGACTTGCAGATTCTACGAAAAGAGATTTTCAAAACTGTTCTATCAAAAGGAAGGTTCAGCTATGTTCATTGAATGTAGAAAGCACAGGGAAGTTTCTGAGAATGCTTCTGTCTAGTTTTTATGTGAAAATATTTCCTTTTCCAACATAGACATCAAAGCGCTCCAACTAAACAGTTGCAGATCCTACAAAAGGAGTGTTTCAAAACCGTTCTATCAAAAGGAACGTTCAACTCTGTGAGTTGAATGCACTCAGTATGAAGAAGTTTCTGAGAATACTTCTGCCTAGTTTTTATGTGACGATATTTCGTTTTCCATCATTGGCATAAAAACCCTCCAAACATCCACTTACAGATGCTACTAAAAGAGTGTTTCAAAACTGGTCTATCAAAAGGAAAGTTCAAGTGTGTGAGTTGAATGCACTCATCACACAGAAGTTTCTGAGAATGCTTCTGTCTCGTTTTTATGTGAAGATATTTCCTTTTCCATCATAGGCCTCAAAGCGCTCCAAATAAACACTTGCAGATTCTACAAATGGAGTGTTTCAAAACTGCTCTATCAAAAGGAAGGTTCAAGTCCGTGAGTTGAATGCAGACATCACACAGAAGTTCCTGAGAATGCTTCTTTCTAGGGTTTCTGTGAAGATATTTCCTTTTGCAGCATAGGCCACAAATCGATCCATTTATCCACTTCCAGATTTTACAAAAAGGCTGTTTCCAAACTGCTCTATCAAAATGCAGGTTCAACTCTGTGAGTTGAATGCACGCAACACAAAGAAGTTTCTGAGAATGCTTCTGTGTAGTTTTCAGGTGAAGGTATTTCATTTCCCAGCAAAGGCCTCAAAACGCTCAAAATATCCACTTGCAGATTCTACAAAAAGAGTGTTTTAAAACTGCTCTTTCAAAATGAAGGTTCAAGTCTGTGAGTTGATTGCACTCACCACAAAGAAGGTTCTGAGTATGCTTCTGTCTAGTTTTTATGGGAAGATATTTCGATTTCCAGCACAGGCCTCTAATCGCTCCAAACATCCACTAGCAAATTCTACAAAAAGAGGATTTCAAAACTCCGCTTTCAAAAGGAAGGTACCTCTCTGTGACATGAATGCATAAAGCACAGGGAGTTTCTGAGAATGCTTCCATCTAGTTTTTATGTGAAGATATTTCCTTTTCCACTGTTGTCCTCTTAACACTCCAAATATCCACTTGCAGATCCTACTGAAAGAGTTTTTCAAAACAGCTGTATCAAAAGGAAGCTACAACTCTGTGAGTTGAATGCGCACATCACAAAGAAGTTTCTGAGAATGCTTCTGTCTAGTTTTCATGTGAAGATATTTCATTTCCCAGCAAAGGCCTCAGAACTCTCAAAATATCCACTTGCAGATTCTACAAAAGGAGAGTTTTCAAAACTGCTCTTTCAAAACGAATGTTAAAGTCTGTGAGTTGAAAGCACTCATCACAAAGAAGTTTCTGAGAATGCTTCTATCCAGCTTTTATGTGAAGATATTTCCTTTTCCAGCTGAGGACTCAAAGCGTTCCAAATGTCAACTTGCAGATTCTATGAAAAGGGTTTTTCAAAACTGTTCTATCAAAAGGAAGGTTCAGCTATGTGAGCTGAATGCAGAACGCACAGGGAAGTTTCTGAGAATGCTTCTCTCTAGTTTTTATGCGAAGATATTTCCTTTTCCAACATAGGCCTCAAAGCGCTCCAAATAAACAGTTGCAGATCCTACAAAAGGAGTGTTTCAAAACTCTTCTATCAAAAGGAAGGTTCAACTCTGTGAGTTGAATGCACTCATCATGAAGAAGTTTCTGAGAATGCTTCTGCCTAGTTTTTCTGTGATGATATTTCGTTTTCCAGCATTGGCATAAATGCCCTCCAAATATCCACTTACAGGTGTTACTAAAAGAGTCTTTCAAAACTGCTCTATCAAAAGGAAAGTTCAAGTGTGTGAGTTGAATGCACTCATCACACAGAAGTTTCTGAGAATGCTTCTGTCCAGTTTTTAATGTGAAGATATTTGCTTTTCCATCCTAGGCCTCAAAGCGCTCCAAATAAACACTTGCAGATTCTACAAAAGGAGTGTTTCAAAGCTATTCTATCAAAAGGAAGGTTCAAGTCCATGAGTTGAAAGCACTCATCTAACAGAAGTTCTTGAGAATGCTTCTGTCTAGGGTTTCTGTGAAGATATTTCTTTTTGCAGCATAGGCCTGAAATCGCTCCAAATATCCACTTGCAGATTTACAAAAAGGCTGTTTCAAAACTGCTCTATCAAAAGTCAGGTTCAACTCTGTGAGTTGAATGCACACATCACAAAGAAGTCTCTGAGAATGCTTCTGTGTAGTTTTCAGGTGAAGATATTTCATTTCCCAGCAAAGGCCTCAAAATGTTCCAAATATCCACTTGCAGATTCTACAAAAAGAGTGTTTCAAAATTGCTCTTTCAAAATGAAGGTTCAAGTCTGTGAGTTGATTACACTCATCACAAAGAAGTTTATGAGAATGCTTCTGTCTAGTTTTTATGGGAAGATATTTCGATTTCCAGCATAGGCCTCAAATCGCTCCAAACATCCACTAGCAAATTCTACAAAAAGAGGATTTCAAAACTGCGCTTTCAAAAGGAAGGTACCTCTCCGTGACATGAATGCATAAAGCACAGGGAGTTTCTGAGAATGCTTCCGTCTAGTTTTCATGTGAAGATATTTCCTTTTCCAGTGTTGGCCTCTTAACACTCCAAATGTCCACTTGCAGATTCTACTGAAAGTGTGTTTCAAAACAGCTTTATCAAAAGGAAGCTACAACTCTGTGAGTTGAATGCGCACATCACAAAGAAGTTTCTGAGAATGCTTCTATCTACTTTTCAGGTGACGATATTTCATTTCCCAGCAAAGGCCTCAAAACGCTCAAAATATCCACTTGCAGATTCTACACAAAGAGTGTTTTCAAAACTGCTCTTTCAAAAGGAATGTTAAAGTCTGTGAGTTGAATGCACTCATCACAAAGAAGTTTCTGAGAATGCTTCTGTCTAGTTTTTATGTGAAGATATTTCCTTTTCCAACATAGGCCTCAAAGCGCTACAAATAAACAGTTGCAAATCCTGCAAAAGGAGTGTTTCAAAACTGTTCTATCAAAAGGAACGTTCAAGTCTGTGAGTTGAATGCACTCATCAGGAAGAAGTTTCTGAGAATGCTTCTGCCTAGTTTTTGTGATGATATTTTGTTTTCCAGCACTGGCATAAAAGCCCTTCAAATATCCATTTACAGATGCTACTAAAAGAGTGTTTCAAAACTGCTCTATCAAAAGGAACGTTCAAGTGTGTGAGTTGAATGCACTCATCACCCAGAAGTTTCTGAGAATGCTTCTGTCACGTTTTAATGTGAAGATATTTCCTTTTCCATCATAGGCCTCAAAGCGCTCCATATAAACACTTGCAGATTCTACAAAAGGAGTGTTTCAAAACTGTTCTATCAAAAGGAAGGTTCAAGTCCGTGAGTTGAATGCACTCATCACACAGATGTTCCTGAGAATGCTTTTGTCGCGGGTTTCTGTGAAGATATTTCCTTTTGCAGAATAGGCCTCAAATCGCTCCAATATCCACTTGCAGATTTTACAAAAAGGCTGTTTCCAAACTGCTCTATCAAAAGGCAGGTTCAACTCTGTGAGTTGAATGCACACATCACAAAGAAGTTTCTGAGAATGCTTCTGTGTAATTTTCACGTGAAGATATTTCATTTCCCAGCAAAGGTCTCAAAACACTCCAAATATCCACTTGCAGATTCTACAAAAAGAGTGTTTCAAAACTGCTTTTTCAAAATGAAGGTTCAAGTCTGTGAGTTGAATGCACACAGCAGAAAGAAGTTTCTGAGAATGCTTCTGTCTAGTTTTTATGGGAAGCTATTTCGTTTTCCAGCATAGGCCTCAAATCACTCCAAACATCCTTTAGCAAATTCTACAAAAAGAGTGTTTCAAAACTGCGCTTTCAAAGGGAAGGATCCGCTCTGTGACTTGAATGCATAAAGCACAGGGAAGTTTCTGAGAATGCTTCCTTCTAGTTTTTATGTGAAGATATTTCCTTTTCCAGTGTTGGCCTCTTAGCACTCCAAATAGCCACTTGAAGATTCTACTAAAAGAGTGTTTCAAAACAGCTATATCACAAGGAAGCTTCAACTCTGTGAGTTCAATCGGTACATCACAGAGAAGTTTCTGAGAATGCTTCTGTCTAGTTGTTATGTGAAGATATTTCCCTTTCCAGCATAGGCTTCAAAGCCCTCCAAATGTCCACTTGCAGAATCCACGAAAAGAGTGTTTCAAAACTGATCTATCAAAAGGAAGGTTCGACTCTCTGAGTAGAATGCACACATCACAAAGAAGTTTCTGAGAATGCTTCTATCTAGTTTTTATGTGAAGATATTTCCTTTTCCAGCATAGGCCTCAAAGCGTTCCAAATGTCGACTTGCAGATTCTACGAAAAGAGTTTTTCAAAACTGTTCTATCAAGAGGAAGGTTCAACTGTGTGAATTGAATGCAGAAACCACAGGGAAGTCTCTGAGAATGCTTCTGTCTAATTTTATGTGAAGATATTTCCTTTTCCAACATAGGCCTCAAAGTGCTCCAAATAAACAGTTGCAGATCCTACAAAAGGAGTGTTTCAAACTGTTCTATCGAAAGGAACGTTCAACTCTGTGAGTTGAATGCACTCATCACGAAGAAGTTTCTGAGAATGCTTCTGTCTAGTTTTTATGTGAAGATATTTCCTTTTCCAGTGTTGGCCTCTTAGCACTCCAAATATCCACTTGAAGATTCTACTAAAAGAGTGTTTCAAAACAGCTATATCACAAGGAAGCTTCAACTCTGTGAGTTCAATCGGTACATCACAGAGAAGGTTCTGAGAATGCTTCTATCTAGTTTTTATGTGAAGATATTTCCCTTTCCAGCATAGGCTTCAAAGCCCTCCAAATGTCCACTTGCAGAATCCACGAAAAGAGTGTTTCAAAACTGATCTATCAAAAGGAAGGTTCAACTCTGTGAGTAGAATGCACACATCACAAAGAAGTTTCTGAGAATGTTTCTATCTAGTTTTCATCTGAATGTGTTTCCTTTGCCACTAGATGCCGCAATCGCACCAAATATCCACTTGCAGTTTCCACAACAAGAGTATTGCAGAGCTGGTCTATGAAAAGAAAGGGTCAACTCTGTGAGTTCAATCCCCAAATGAGAAAGAAGTTTCTGAGAATGCTTCTGTCTAGGTTTTATTTGGAGACATTGCTTTTTGCAGCATAGTTCTCAAATCGCTCCCAATATCCACTTGCAGATTTTACAAAAAGGCTGTTTCCAAACTGCTCTATCAAAAGGCAGGTTCAACTCTGTGCATTGAATGCACACATCACAAAGAAGTTTCTGAGAATGTTTCTGTGTAGTTTTCAGGTGAAGATATTTCATTTCCCAGCATAGCCCTCAAAACGCTCAAAATATCCACTTGCAGATTCTACAAAAAGAGTGTTTCAAAACTGCTCTTTCAAAATGAAGGCTCAAGTCTGTGAGTTGAATGCACTCATCACTAAGAAGGTTCTGAGAATGCTTCTGTCTAGTTTTTATGGGAAGCTATTTCGTTTTCCAGCATAGGCCTCAAATCGCTCCAAACATCCACTAGCAAATTCTACAAAAAGAGTGTTTCAAAACTGCGCTTTCAAAATGAAGGTTCCTGTCTGTGACTTGAATGCATAAAGCACAGGGAAGTTTCTGAGAATGCTTCCGTCTACTTTTTATGTGAAGATATTTCTTTTTCCAGTGTTGGCCTGTTAGCACTCCAAATATCCACTTGCATATTCTACTGAAAGAGTGTCTCAAAACAACTATATCAAAAGGAAACTTCAACTCTCTGAGTAGAATGCACACATCACAAAGAAGTTTCTGAGAACGGTTCTATCTAGTTTTCATCTGAATGTATTTGCTTTTCCACTAGATACAGCAATCGCACCAAATATCCACTTGCAGTTTCCACAACAAGAGTGTTGCAGAACTGCTCTATGAAAAGGAAGGTTCAACTCTGTGAGTTCGATCCCCAAATGACAAATGAGTTTCTGAGGATGCTTCTCTCTAGGGTTTATGTGGAGATATTTCTTTGTGCAGCATAGGTCTCAAATCGCTCCAAATATCCGCTTGCAGATTTTACAAAAAGGCTGTCTCCAAACTACTCTATCAAAAGGCAGGTTCAACTCTGTGAGTTGAATGCACACAGCACAGAGAAGTTTCTGAGAATGTTTCTGTCTTGTTTTTATGGGAAGATATTTCGTTTTCCAGCATAGGCCTCAAATCGCTCCAAACATCCACTAGCAAATTCTACAAAAAGAGTGTTTCACAACTGCGCTTTCATAAGGAAGGTTCCTCTCTGTGTCTTGAATGCATAAAGCACAGGGAAGTTTCTCAGAATGCTTCCATCTAGTTTTTATGTGACGATATTTCCTTTTCCAGTGTTGGCCTCTTAACACTCCAAATATCCACTTGAAGATTCTACTAAAAGAGTGTTTCAAAACAGCTATATCACAAGGAAGCTTCAACTCTGTGAGTTCAATCGGTACATCACAGAGAAGTTTCTGAGAATGCTTCTGTCTAGTTGTTATGTGAAGATATTTCCCTTTCCAGCATAGGCTTCAAAGCCCTCCAAATGTCCACTTGCAGAATCCACGAAAAGAGTGTTTCAAAACTGATCTATCAAAAGGAAGGTTCAACTCTCTGAGTAGAATGCACACATCACAAAGAAGTTTCTGAGAATGCTTCTATCTAGTTTTTATGTGACGATATTTCCTTTTCCAGCATAGGCCTCAAAGCGTTCCAAATGTCGACTTGCAGATTCTACGAAAAGAGTTTTTCAAAACTGTTCTATCAAGAGGAAGGTTCAACTGTGTGAGTTGAATGCAGAAACCACAGGGAAGTCTCTGAGAATGCTTCTGTCTAATTTTATGTGAAGATATTTCCTTTTCCAACATAGGCCTCAAAGTGCTCCAAATAAACAGTTGCAGATCCTACAAAAGGAGTGTTTCAAACTGTTCTATCGAAAGGAACGTTCAACTCTGTGAGTTGAATGCACTCATCACGAAGAAGTTTCTGAGAATGCTTCTGCCTAGTTTTTATGTGAAGATATTTCCTTTTCCAGTGTTGGCCTCTTAGCACTCCAAATATCCACTTGAAGATTCTACTAAAAGAGTGTTTCAAAACAGCTATATCACAAGGAAGCTTCAACTCTGTGAGTTCAATCGGTACATCACAGAGAAGGTTCTGAGAATGCTTCTATCTAGTTTTTATGTGAAGATATTTCCCTTTCCAGCATAGGCTTCAAAGCCCTCCAAATGTCCACTTGCAGAATCCACGAAAAGAGTGTTTCAAAACTGATCTATCAAAAGGAAGGTTCAACTCTGTGAGTAGAATGCACACATCACAAAGAAGTTTCTGAGAATGTTTCTATCTAGTTTTCATCTGAATGTGTTTCCTTTTCCACTAGATGCCGCAATCGCACCAAATATCCACTTGCAGTTTCCACAACAAGAGTATTGCAGAGCTGGTCTATGAAAAGAAAGGGTCAACTCTGTGAGTTCAATCCCCAAATGAGAAAGAAGTTTCTGAGAATGCTTCTGTCTAGGTTTTATTTGGAGACATTGCTTTTTGCAGCATAGTTCTCAAATCGCTCCAAATATCCACTTGCAGATTTTACAAAAAGGCTGTTTCCAAACTGCTCTATCAAAAGGCAGGTTCAACTCTGTGAGTTGAATGCACACATCACAAAGAAGTTTCTGAGAATGCTTCTGTGTAATTTTCACGTGAAGATATTTCATTTCCCAGCAAAGGTCTCAAAACACTCCAAATATCCACTTGCAGATTCTACAAAAAGAGTGTTTCAAAACTGCTTTTTCAAAATGAAGGTTCAAGTCTGTGAGTTGAATGCACACAGCAGAAAGAAGTTTCTGAGAATGCTTCTGTCTAGTTTTTATGGGAAGCTATTTCGTTTTCCAGCATAGGCCTCAAATCACTCCAAACATCCTCTAGCAAATTCTACAAAAAGAGTGTTTCAAAACTGCGCTTTCAAAGGGAAGGATCCGCTCTGTGACTTGAATGCATAAAGCACAGGGAAGTTTCTGAGAATGCTTCCTTCTAGTTTTTATGTGAAGATATTTCCTTTTCCAGTGTTGGCCTCTTAGCACTCCAAATAGCCACTTGAAGATTCTACTAAAAGAGTGTTTCAAAACAGCTATATCACAAGGAAGCTTCAACTCTGTGAGTTCAATCGGTACATCACAGAGAAGTTTCTGAGAATGCTTCTGTCTAGTTGTTATGTGAAGATATTTCCCTTTCCAGCATAGGCTTCAAAGCCCTCCAAATGTCCACTTGCAGAATCCACGAAAAGAGTGTTTCAAAACTGATCTATCAAAAGGAAGGTTCAACTCTCTGAGTAGAATGCACACATCACAAAGAAGTTTCTGAGAATGCTTCTATCTAGTTTTTATGTGAAGATATTTCCTTTTCCAGCATAGGCCTCAAAGCGTTCCAAATGTCGACTTGCAGATTCTACGAAAAGAGTTTTTCAAAACTGTTCTATCAAGAGGAAGGTTCAACTGTGTGAGTTGAATGCAGAAACCACAGGGAAGTCTCTGAGAATGCTTCTGTCTAATTTTATGTGAAGATATTTCCTTTTCCAACATAGGCCTCAAAGTGCTCCAAATAAACAGTTGCAGATCCTACAAAAGGAGTGTTTCAAACTGTTCTATCGAAAGGAACGTTCAACTCTGTGAGTTGAATGCACTCATCACGAAGAAGTTTCTGAGAATGCTTCTGCCTAGTTTTTATGTGAAGATATTTCCTTTTCCAGTGTTGGCCTCTTAGCACTCCAAATAGCCACTTGAAGATTCTACTAAAAGAGTGTTTCAAAACAGCTATATCACAAGGAAGCTTCAACTCTGTGAGTTCAATCGGTACATCACAGAGAAGGTTCTGAGAATGCTTCTATCTAGTTTTTATGTGAAGATATTTCCCTTTCCAGCATAGGCTTCAAAGCCCTCCAAATGTCCACTTGCAGAATCCACGAAAAGAGTGTTTCAAAACTGATCTATCAAAAGGAAGGTTCAACTCTGTGAGTAGAATGCACACATCACAAAGAAGTTTCTGAGAATGTTTCTATCTAGTTTTCATCTGAATGTGTTTCCTTTTCCACTAGATGCCGCAATCGCACCAAATATCCACTTGCAGTTTCCACAACAAGAGTATTGCAGAGCTAGTCTATGAAAAGAAAGGGTCAACTCTGTGAGTTCAATCCCCAAATGAGAAAGAAGTTTCTGAGAATGCTTCTGTCTAGGTTTTATTTGGAGACATTGCTTTTTGCAGCATAGTTCTCAAATCGCTCCCAATATCCACTTGCAGATTTTACAAAAAGGCTGTTTCCAAACTGTTCTATCAAAAGGCAGGTTCAACTCTGTGAGTTGAATGCACACATCACAAAGAAGTTTCTGAGAATGCTTCTGTGTAATTTTCACGTGAACATATTTCATTTCCCAGCAAAGGTCTCAAAACGCTCAAAATATCCACTTGCAGATTCTACAAAAAGAGTGTTTCAAAACTGCTTTTTCAAAATGAAGGTTCAAGACTGTGAGTTGAATGCACACAGCAGAAAGAAGTTTCTGAGAATGCTTTTGTCTAGTTTTTATGGGAAGCTATTTCGTTTTCCAGCATAGGCCTCAAATCACTCCAAACATCCTCTAGCAAATTCTACAAAAAGAGTTTTTCAAAACTGCGCTTTCAAAGGGAGGGATCCGCTCTGTGACTTGAATGCATAAAGCACAGGGAAGTTTCTGAGAATGCTTCCTTCTAGTTTTTATGTGAAGATATTTCCTTTTCCAGTGTTGGCCTCTTAGCACTCCAAATAGCCACTTGAAGATTCTACTAAAAGAGTGTTTCAAAACAGCTATATCACAAGGAAGCTTCAACTCTGTGAGTTCAATCGGTACATCACAGAGAAGTTTCTGAGAATGCTTCTGTCTAGTTGTTATGTGAAGATATTTCCCTTTCCAGCACAGGCTTCAAAGCCCTCCAAATGTCCACTTGCAGAATCCACGAAAAGAGTGTTTCAAAACTGATCTATCAAAAGGAAGGTTCAACTCTCTGAGTAGAATGCACACAACACAAAGAAGTTTCTGAGAATGTTTCTATCTAGTTTTCATCTGAATGTGTTTCCTTTTCCACTAGATGCCGCAATCGCACCAAATATCCACTTGCAGTTTCCACAACAAGAGTATTGCAGAGCTGGTCTATGAAAAGAAAGGGTCAACTCTGTGAGTTCAATCCCCAAATGAGAAAGAAGTTTCTGAGAATGCTTCTGTCTAGGTTTTATTTGGAGACATTGCTTTTTGCAGCATAGTTCTCAAATCGCTCCCAATATCCACTTGCAGATTTTACAAAAAGGCTGTTTCCAAACTGCTCTATCAAAAGGCAGGTTCAACTCTGTGCATTGAATGCACACATCACAAAGAAGTTTCTGAGAATGTTTCTGTGTAGTTTTCAGGTGAAGATATTTCATTTCCCAGCATAGCCCTCAAAACGCTCAAAATATCCACTTGCAGATTCTACAAAAAGAGTGTTTCAAAACTGCTCTTTCAAAATGAAGGCTCAAGTCTGTGAGTTGAATGCACTCATCACTAAGAAGGTTCTGAGAATGCTTCTGTCTAGTTTTTATGGGAAGCTATTTCGTTTTCCATCATAGGCCTCAAATCGCTCCAAACATCCACTAGCAAATTCTACAAAAAGAGTGTTTCAAAACTGCGCTTTCAAAATGAAGGTTCCTGTCTGTGACTTGAATGCATAAAGCACAGGGAAGTTTCTGAGAATGCTTCCGTCTACTTTTTATGTGAAGATATTTCTTTTTCCAGTGTTGGCCTGTTAGCACTCCAAATATCCACTTGCATATTCTACTGAAAGAGTGTCTCAAAACAACTATATCAAAAGGAAACTTCAACTCTCTGAGTAGAATGCACACATCACAAAGAAGTTTCTGAGAACGGTTCTATCTAGTTTTCATCTGAATGTATTTGCTTTTCCACTAGATACAGCAATCGCACCAAATATCCACTTGCAGTTTCCACAACAAGAGTGTTGCAGAACTGCTCTATGAAAAGGAAGGTTCAACTCTGTGAGTTCGATCCCCAAATGACAAATGAGTTTCTGAGGATGCTTCTCTCTAGGGTTTATGTGGAGATATTTCTTTGTGCAGCATAGGTCTCAAATCGCTCCAAATATCCGCTTGCAGATTTTACAAAAAGGCTGTCTCCAAACTACTCTATCAAAAGGCAGGTTCAACTCTGTGAGTTGAATGCACACAGCACAGAGAAGTTTCTGAGAATGTTTCTGTCTTGTTTTTATGGGAAGATATTTCGTTTTCCAGCATAGGCCTCAAATCGCTCCAAACATCCACTAGCAAATTCTACAAAAAGAGTGTTTCACAACTGCGCTTTCATAAGGAAGGTTCCTCTCTGTGTCTTGAATGCATAAAGCACAGGGAAGTTTCTCAGAATGCTTCCATCTAGTTTTTATGTGACGAGATTTCCTTTTCCAGTGTTGGCCTCTTAACACTCCAAATATCCACTTGAAGATTCTACTAAAAGGGTGTTTCAAAACAGCTATATCAAAAAGAATCTTCAACTCTGTGAGTTGAATGTGCACATCACAAAGAAGTTTCTGCGAATGCTTCTATCTAGTTTTTATGTGAAGATATTTCCTTTTCCAGCATAGGCCTCGAAGCGTTCCAAATGTCGACTTGCAGATTCTACGAAAAGAGATTTTCAAAACTGTTCTATCAAAAGGAAGGTTCAGCTATGTTCATTGAATGTAGAAAGCACAGGGAAGTTTCTGAGAATGCTTCTGTCTAGTTTTTATGTGAAAATATTTCCTTTTCCAACGTAGACATCAAAGCGCTCCAACTAAACAGTTGCAGATCCTACAAAAGGAGTGTTTCAAAACCGTTCTATCAAAAGGAACGTTCAACTCTGTGAGTTGAATGCACTCAGTATGAAGAAGTTTCTGAGAATGCTTCTGCCCAGTTTTTATGTGACGATATTTCGTTTTCCATCATTGGCATAAAAACCCTCCAAACATCCACTTACAGATGCTACTAAAAGAGTGTTTCAAAACTGCTCTATCAAAAGGAAAGTTCAAGTGTGTGAGTTGAATGCACTCATCACACAGAAGATTCTGAGAATGCTTCTGTCTCGTTTTTATGTGAAGATATTTCCTTTTCCATCATAGGCCTCAAAGCGCTCCAAATAAACACTTGCAGATTCTACAAATGGAGTGTTTCAAAACTGCTCTATCAAAAGGAAGGTTCAAGTCCGTGAGTTGAATGCAGACATCACACAGAAGTTCCTGAGAATGCTTCTTTCTAGGGTTTCTGTGAAGATATTTCCTTTTGCAGCATAGGCCACAAATCGATCCATTTATCCACTTCCAGATTTTACAAAAAGGCTGTTTCCAAACTGCTCTATCAAAATGCAGGTTCAACTCTGTGAGTTGAATGCACGCAACACAAAGAAGTTTCTGAGAATGCTTCTGTGTAGTTTTCAGGTGAAGGTATTTCATTTCCCAGCAAAGGCCTCAAAACGCTCAAAATATCCACTTGCAGATTCTACAAAAAGAGTGTTTTAAAACTGCTCTTTCAAAATGAAGGTTCAAGTCTGTGAGTTGATTGCACTCACCACAAAGAAGGTTCTGAGTATGCTTCTGTCTAGTTTTTATGGGAAGATATTTCGATTTCCAGCATAGGCCTCTAATCGCTCCAAACATCCACTAGCAAATCCTACAAAAAGAGGATTTCAAAACTGCGCTTTCAAAAGGAAGGTACCTCTCTGTGACATGAATGCATAAAGCACAGGGAGTTTCTGAGAATGCTTCCATCTAGTTTTTATGTGAAGATATTTCCTTTTCCACTGTTGTCCTCTTAACACTCCAAATATCCACTTGCAGATCCTACTGAAAGAGTTTTTCAAAACAGCTGTATCAAAAGGAAGCTACAACTCTGTGAGTTGAATGCGCACATCACAAAGAAGTTTCTGAGAATGCTTCTGTCTAGTTTTCATGTGAAGATATTTCATTTCCCAGCAAAGGCCTCAGAACTCTCAAAATATCCAATTGCAGATTCCACAAAAGGAGAGTTTTCAAAACTCCTCTTTCAAAACGAATGTTAAAGTCTGTGAGTTGAATGCACTCATCACAAAGAAGTTTCTGAGAATGCTTCTATCCAGCTTTTATGTGAAGATATTTCCTTTTCCAGCTGAGGACTCAAAGCGTTCCAAATGTCAACTTGCAGATTCTATGAAAAGGGTTTTTCAAAACTGTTCTATCAAAAGGAAGGTTCAGCTATGTGAGCTGAATGCAGAACGCACAGGGAAGTTTCTGAGAATGCTTCTCTCTAGTTTTTATGCGAAGATATTTCCTTTTCCAACCTAGGCCTGAAAGCGCTCCAAATAAACAGTTGCAGATCCTACAAAAGGAGTGTTTCAAAACTCTTCTATCAAAAGGAAGGTTCAACTCTGTGAGTTGAATGCACTCATCATGAAGAAGTTTCTGAGAATGCTTCTGCCTAGTTTTTCTGTGATGATATTTCGTTTTCCAGCATTGGCATAAATGCCCTCCAAATATCCTCTTACAGGTGTTACTAAAAGAGTCTTTCAAAACTGCTCTATCAAAAGGAAAGTTCAAGTGTGTGAGTTGAATGCACTCATCACACAGAAGTTTCTGAGAATGCTTCTGTCCAGTTTTTAATGTGAAGATATTTGCTTTTCCATCCTAGGCCTCAAAGCGCTCCAAATAAACACTTGCAGATTCTACAAAAGGAGTGTTTCAAAGCTATTCTATCAAAAGGAAGGTTCAAGTCCATGAGTTGAAAGCACTCATCAAACAGAAGTTCTTGAGAATGCTTCTGTCTAGGGTTTCTGTGAAGATATTTCTTTTTGCAGCATAGGCCTGAAATCGCTCCAAATATCCACTTGCAGATTTACAAAAAGGCTGTTTCAAAACTGCTCTATCAAAAGTCAGGTTCAACTCTGTGAGTTGAATGCACACATCACAAAGAAGTCTCTGAGAATGCTTCTGTGTAGTTTTCAGGTGAAGATATTTCATTTCCCAGCAAAGGCCTCAAAATGTTCCAAATATCCACTTGCAGATTCTACAAAAAGAGTGTTTCAAAATTGCTCTTTCAAAATGAAGGTTCAAGTCTGTGAGTTGATTACACTCATCACAAAGAAGTTTATGAGAATGCTTCTGTCTAGTTTTTATGGGAAGATATTTCGATTTCTAGCATAGGCCTCAAATCGCTCCAAACATCCACTAGCAAATTCTACAAAAAGAGGATTTCAAAACTGCGCTTTCAAAAGGAAGGTACCTCTCCGTGACATGAATGCATAAAGCACAGGGAGTTTCTGAGAATGCTTCCGTCTAGTTTTCATGTGAAGATATTTCCTTTTCCAGTGTTGGCCTCTTAACACTCCAAATGTCCACTTGCAGATTCTACTGAAAGTGTGTTTCAAAACAGCTTTATCAAAAGGAAGCTACAACTCTGTGAGTTGAATGCGCACATCACAAAGAAGTTTCTGAGAATGCTTCTATCTACTTTTCAGGTGACGATATTTCATTTCCCAGCAAAGGCCTCAAAACGCTCAAAATATCCACTTGCAGATTCTACACAAAGAGTGTTTTCAAAACTGCTCTTTCAAAAGGAATGTTAAAGTCTGTGAGTTGAATGCACTCATCACAAAGAAGTTTCTGAGAATGCTTCTGTCTAGTTTTTATGTGAAGATATTTCCTTTTCCAACATAGGCCTCAAAGCGCTACAAATAAACAGTTGCAAATCCTGCAAAAGGAGTGTTTCAAAACTGTTCTATCAAAAGGAACGTTCAAGTCTGTGAGTTGAATGCACTCATCAGGAAGAAGTTTCTGAGAATGCTTCTGCCTAGTTTTTGTGATGATATTTTGTTTTCCAGCACTGGCATAAAAGCCCTTCAAATATCCATTTACAGATGCTACTAAAAGAGTGTTTCAAAACTGCTCTATCAAAAGGAACGTTCAAGTGTGTGAGTTGAATGCAGTCATCACCCAGAAGTTTCTGAGAATGCTTCTGTCACGTTTTAATGTGAAGATATTTCCTTTTCCATCATAGGCCTCAAAGCGCTCCATATAAACACTTGCAGATTCTACAAAAGGAGTGTTTCAAAACTGTTCTATCAAAAGGAAGGTTCAAGTCCGTGAGTTGAATGCACTCATCACACAGATGTTCCTGAGAATGCTTTTGTCGCGGGTTTCTGTGAAGATATTTCCTTTGGCAGAATAGGCCTCAAATCGCTCCAATATCCACTTGCAGATTTTACAAAAAGGCTGTTTCCAAACTGCTCTATCAAAAGGCAGGTTCAACTCTGTGAGTTGAATGCACACATCACAAAGAAGTTTCTGAGAATGCTTCTGTGTAATTTTCACGTGAAGATATTTCATTTCCCAGCAAAGGTCTCAAAACACTCCAAATATCCACTTGCAGATTCTACAAAAAGAGTGTTTCAAAACTGCTTTTTCAAAATGAAGGTTCAAGTCTGTGAGTTGAATGCACACAGCAGAAAGAAGTTTCTGAGAATGCTTCTGTCTAGTTTTTATGGGAAGCTATTTCGTTTTCCAGCATAGGCCTCAAATCACTCCAAACATCCTTTAGCAAATTCTACAAAAAGAGTGTTTCAAAACTGCGCTTTCAAAGGGAAGGATCCGCTCTGTGACTTGAATGCATAAAGCACAGGGAAGTTTCTGAGAATGCTTCCTTCTAGTTTTTATGTGAAGATATTTCCTTTTCCAGTGTTGGCCTCTTAGCACTCCAAATAGCCACTTGAAGATTCTACTAAAAGAGTGTTTCAAAACAGCTATATCACAAGGAAGCTTCAACTCTGTGAGTTCAATCGGTACATCACAGAGAAGTTTCTGAGAATGCTTCTGTCTAGTTGTTATGTGAAGATATTTCCCTTTCCAGCATAGGCTTCAAAGCCCTCCAAATGTCCACTTGCAGAATCCACGAAAAGAGTGTTTCAAAACTGATCTATCAAAAGGAAGGTTCGACTCTCTGAGTAGAATGCACACATCACAAAGAAGTTTCTGAGAATGCTTCTATCTAGTTTTTATGTGAAGATATTTCCTTTTCCAGCATAGGCCTCAAAGCGTTCCAAATGTCGACTTGCAGATTCTACGAAAAGAGTTTTTCAAAACTGTTCTATCAAGAGGAAGGTTCAACTGTGTGAGTTGAATGCAGAAACCACAGGGAAGTCTCTGAGAATGCTTCTGTCTAATTTTATGTGAAGATATTTCCTTTTCCAACATAGGCCTCAAAGTGCTCCAAATAAACAGTTGCAGATCCTACAAAAGGAGTGTTTCAAACTGTTCTATCGAAAGGAACGTTCAACTCTGTGAGTTGAATGCACTCATCACGAAGAAGTTTCTGAGAATGCTTCTGTCTAGTTTTTATGTGAAGATATTTCCTTTTCCAGTGTTGGCCTCTTAGCACTCCAAATATCCACTTGAAGATTCTACTAAAAGAGTGTTTCAAAACAGCTATATCACAAGGAAGCTTCAACTCTGTGAGTTCAATCGGTACATCACAGAGAAGGTTCTGAGAATGCTTCTATCTAGTTTTTATGTGAAGATATTTCCCTTTCCAGCATAGGCTTCAAAGCCCTCCAAATGTCCACTTGCAGAATCCACGAAAAGAGTGTTTCAAAACTGATCTATCAAAAGGAAGGTTCAACTCTGTGAGTAGAATGCACACATCACAAAGAAGTTTCTGAGAATGTTTCTATCTAGTTTTCATCTGAATGTGTTTCCTTTTCCACTAGATGCCGCAATCGCACCAAATATCCACTTGCAGTTTCCACAACAAGAGTATTGCAGAGCTGGTCTATGAAAAGAAAGGGTCAACTCTGTGAGTTCAATCCCCAAATGAGAAAGAAGTTTCTGAGAATGCTTCTGTCTAGGTTTTATTTGGAGACATTGCTTTTTGCAGCATAGTTCTCAAATCGCTCCCAATATCCACTTGCAGATTTTACAAAAAGGCTGTTTCCAAACTGCTCTATCAAAAGGCAGGTTCAACTCTGTGCATTGAATGCACACATCACAAAGAAGTTTCTGAGAATGTTTCTGTGTAGTTTTCAGGTGAAGATATTTCATTTCCCAGCATAGCCCTCAAAACGCTCAAAATATCCACTTGCAGATTCTACAAAAAGAGTGTTTCAAAACTGCTCTTTCAAAATGAAGGCTCAAGTCTGTGAGTTGAATGCACTCATCACTAAGTAGGTTCTGAGAATGCTTCTGTCTAGTTTTTATGGAAAGATATTTCGTTTTCCAGCATAGGCCTCAAATCGCTCCAAACATCCACTAGCAAATTCTACAAAAAGAGTGTTTCAAAACTGCGCTTTCAAAATGAAGGTTCCTGTCTGTGACTTGAATGCATAAAGCACAGGGAAGTTTCTGAGAATGCTTCCGTCTACTTTTTATGTGAAGATATTTCTTTTTCCAGTGTTGGCCTGTTAGCACTCCAAATATCCACTTGCATATTCTACTGAAAGAGTGTCTCAAAACAACTATATCAAAAGGAAACTTCAACTCTCTGAGTAGAATGCACACATCACAAAGAAGTTTCTGAGAACGGTTCTATCTAGTTTTCATCTGAATGTATTTGCTTTTCCACTAGATACAGCAATCGCACCAAATATCCACTTGCAGTTTCCACAACAAGAGTGTTGCAGAACTGCTCTATGAAAAGGAAGGTTCAACTCTGTGAGTTCGATCCCCAAATGACAAATGAGTTTCTGAGGATGCTTCTCTCTAGGGTTTATGTGGAGATATTTCTTTGTGCAGCATAGGTCTCAAATCGCTCCAAATATCCGCTTGCAGATTTTACAAAAAGGCTGTCTCCAAACTACTCTATCAAAAGGCAGGTTCAACTCTGTGAGTTGAATGCACACAGCACAGAGAAGTTTCTGAGAATGTTTCTGTCTTGTTTTTATGGGAAGATATTTCGTTTTCCAGCATAGGCCTCAAATCGCTCCAAACATCCACTAGCAAATTCTACAAAAAGAGTGTTTCACAACTGCGCTTTCATAAGGAAGGTTCCTCTCTGTGTCTTGAATGCATAAAGCACAGGGAAGTTTCTCAGAATGCTTCCATCTAGTTTTTATGTGGCGATATTTCCTTTTCCAGTGTTGGCCTCTTAACACTCCAAATATCCACTTGAAGATTCTACTAAAAGGGTGTTTCAAAACAGCTATATCAAAAAGAATCTTCAACTCTGTGAGTTGAATGTGCACATCACAAAGAAGTTTCTGCGAATGCTTCTATCTAGTTTTTATGTGAAGATATTTCCTTTTCCAGCATAGGCCTCGAAGCGTTCCAAATGTCGACTTGCAGATTCTACGAAAAGAGATTTTCAAAACTGTTCTATCAAAAGGAAGGTTCAGCTATGTTCATTGAATGTAGAAAGCACAGGGAAGTTTCTGAGAATGCTTCTGTCTAGTTTTTATGTGAAAATATTTCCTTTTCCAACATAGACATCAAAGCGCTCCAACTAAACAGTTGCAGATCCTACAAAAGGAGTGTGTCAAAACCGTTCTATCAAAAGGAACGTTCAACTCTGTGAGTTGAATGCACTCAGTATGAAGAAGTTTCTGAGAATACTTCTGCCTAGTTTTTATGTGACGATATTTCGTTTTCCATCATTGGCATAAAAACCCTCCAAACATCCACTTACAGATGCTACTAAAAGAGTGTTTCAAAACTGGTCTATCAAAAGGAAAGTTCAAGTGTGTGAGTTGAATGCACTCATCACACAGAAGTTTCTGAGAATGCTTCTGTCTCGTTTTTATGTGAAGATATTTCCTTTTCCATCATAGGCCTCAAAGCGCTCCAAATAAACACTTGCAGATTCTACAAATGGAGTGTTTCAAAACTGCTCTATCAAAAGGAAGGTTCAAGTCCGTGAGTTGAATGCAGACATCACACAGAAGTTCCTGAGAATGCTTCTTTCTAGGGTTTCTGTGAAGATATTTCCTTTTGCAGCATAGGCCACAAATCGATCCATTTATCCACTTCCAGATTTTACAAAAAGGCTGTTTCCAAACTGCTCTATCAAAATGCAGGTTCAACTCTGTGAGTTGAATGCACGCAACACAAAGAAGTTTCTGAGAATGCTTCTGTGTAGTTTTCAGGTGAAGGTATTTCATTTCCCAGCAAAGGCCTCAAAACGCTCAAAATATCCACTTGCAGATTCTACAAAAAGAGTGTTTTAAAACTGCTCTTTCAAAATGAAGGTTCAAGTCTGTGAGTTGATTGCACTCACCACAAAGAAGGTTCTGAGTATGCTTCTGTCTAGTTTTTATGGGAAGATATTTCGATTTCCAGCATAGGCCTCTAATCGCTCCAAACATCCACTAGCAAATCCTACAAAAAGAGGATTTCAAAACTGCGCTTTCAAAAGGAAGGTACCTCTCTGTGACATGAATGCATAAAGCACAGGGAGTTTCTGAGAATGCTTCCATCTAGTTTTTATGTGAAGATATTTCCTTTTCCACTGTTGTCCTCTTAACACTCCAAATATCCACTTGCAGATCCTACTGAAAGAGTTTTTCAAAACAGCTGTATCAAAAGGAAGCTACAACTCTGTGAGTTGAATGCGCACATCACAAAGAAGTTTCTGAGAATGCTTCTGTCTAGTTTTCATGTGAAGATATTTCATTTCCCAGCAAAGGCCTCAGAACTCTCAAAATATCCACTTGCAGATTCTACAAAAGGAGAGTTTTCAAAACTGCTCTTTCAAAACGAATGTTAAAGTCTGTGAGTTGAATGCACTCATCACAAAGAAGTTTCTGAGAATGCTTCTATCCAGCTTTTATGTGAAGATATTTCCTTTTCCAGCTGAGGACTCAAAGCGTTCCAAATGTCAACTTGCAGATTCTATGAAAAGGGTTTTTCAAAACTGTTCTATCAAAAGGAAGGTTCAGCTATGTGAGCTGAATGCAGAACGCACAGGGAAGTTTCTGAGAATGCTTCTCTCTAGTTTTTATGCGAAGATATTTCCTTTTCCAACATAGGCCTCAAAGCGCTCCAAATAAACAGTTGCAGATCCTACAAAAGGAGTGTTTCAAAACTCTTCTATCAAAAGGAAGGTTCAACTCTGTGAGTTGAATGCACTCATCATGAAGAAGTTTCTGAGAATGCTTCTGCCTAGTTTTTCTGTGATGATATTTCGTTTTCCAGCATTGGCATAAATGCCCTCCAAATATCCACTTACAGGTGTTACTAAAAGAGTCTTTCAAAACTGCTCTATCAAAAGGAAAGTTCAAGTGTGGGAGTTGAATGCACTCATCACACAGAAGTTTCTGAGAATGCTTCTGTCCAGTTTTTAATGTGAAGATATTTGCTTTTCCATCCTAGGCCTCAAAGCGCTCCAAATAAACACTTGCAGATTCTACAAAAGGAGTGTTTCAAAGCTATTCTATCAAAAGGAAGGTTCAAGTCCATGAGTTGAAAGCACTCATCAAACAGAAGTTCTTGAGAATGCTTCTGTCTAGGGTTTCTGTGAAGATATTTCTTTTTGCAGCATAGGCCTGAAATCGCTCCAAATATCCACTTGCAGATTTACAAAAAGGCTGTTTCAAAACTGCTCTATCAAAAGTCAGGTTCAACTCTGTGAGTTGAATGCACACATCACAAAGAAGTCTCTGAGAATGCTTCTGTGTAGTTTTCAGGTGAAGATATTTCATTTCCCAGCAAAGGCCTCAAAATGTTCCAAATATCCACTTGCAGATTCTACAAAAAGAGTGTTTCAAAATTGCTCTTTCAAAATGAAGGTTCAAGTCTGTGAGTTGATTACACTCATCACAAAGAAGTTTATGAGAATGCTTCTGTCTAGTTTTTATGGGAAGATATTTCGATTTCCAGCATAGGCCTCAAATCGCTCCAAACATCCACTAGCAAATTCTACAAAAAGAGGATTTCAAAACTGCGCTTTCAAAAGGAAGGTACCTCTCCGTGACATGAATGCATAAAGCACAGGGAGTTTCTGAGAATGCTTCCGTCTAGTTTTCATGTGAAGATATTTCCTTTTCCAGTGTTGGCCTCTTAACACTCCAAATGTCCACTTGCAGATTCTACTGAAAGTGTGTTTCAAAACAGCTTTATCAAAAGGAAGCTACAACTCTGTGAGTTGAATGCGCACATCACAAAGAAGTTTCTGAGAATGCTTCTATCTACTTTTCAGGTGACGATACTTCATTTCCCAGCAAAGGCCTCAAAACGCTCAAAATATCCACTTGCAGATTCTACAAAAAGAGTGTTTTCAAAACTGCTCTTTCAAAAGGAATGTTAAAGTCTGTGAGTTGAATGCACTCATCAGGAAGAAGTTTCTGAGAATGCTTCTGCCTAGTTTTTGTGATGATATTTTGTTTTCCAGCACTGGCATAAAAGCCCTTCAAATATCCATTTACAGATGCTACTAAAAGAGTGTTTCAAAACTGCTCTATCAAAAGGAACGTTCAAGGGTGTGAGTTGAATGCAGTCATCACCCAGAAGTTTCTGAGAATGCTTCTGTCACGTTTTAATGTGAAGATATTTCCTTTTCCATCATAGGCCTCAAAGCGCTCCATATAAACACTTGCAGATTCTACAAAAGGAGTGTTTCAAAACTGTTCTATCAAAAGGAAGGTTCAAGTCCGTGAGTTGAATGCACTCATCACACAGATGTTCCTGAGAATGCTTTTGTCGCGGGTTTCTGTGAAGATATTTCATTTGGCAGAATAGGCCTCAAATCGCTCCAATATCCACTTGCAGATTTTACAAAAAGGCTGTTTCCAAACTGCTCTATCAAAAGGCAGGTTCAACTCTGTGAGTTGAATGCACACATCACAAAGAAGTTTCTGAGAATGCTTCTGTGTAATTTTCACGTGAAGATATTTCATTTCCCAGCAAAGGTCTCAAAACACTCCAAATATCCACTTGCAGATTCTACAAAAAGAGTGTTTCAAAACTGCTTTTTCAAAATGAAGGTTCAAGTCTGTGAGTTGAATGCGCACAGCAGAAAGAAGTTTCTGAGAATGCTTCTGTCTAGTTTTTCTGGGAAGCTATTTCGTTTTCCAGCATAGGCCTCAAATCAGTCCAAACATCCTTTAGCAAATTCTACAAAAAGAGTGTTTCAAAACTGCGCTTTCAAAGGGAAGGATCCGCTCTGTGACTTGAATGCATAAAGCACAGGGAAGTTTCTGAGAATGCTTCTGCCTAGTTTTTATGTGAAGATATTTCCTTTTCCAGTGTTGGCCTCTTAGCACTCCAAATAGCCACTTGAAGATTCTACTAAAAGAGTGTTTCAAAACAGCTATATCACAAGGAAGCTTCAACTCTGTGAGTTCAATCGGTACATCACAGAGAAGTTTCTGAGAATGCCTCTGTCTAGTTGTTATGTGAAGATATTTCCCTTTCCAGCATAGGCTTCAAAGCCCTCCAAATGTCCACTTGCAGAATCCACGAAAAGAGTGTTTCAAAACTGATCTATCAAAAGGAAGGTTTAACTCTCTGAGTAGAATGCACACATCACAAAGAAGTTTCTGAGAATGCTTCTATCTAGTTTTTATGTGAAGATATTTCCTTTTCCAGCATAGGCCTCAAAGCGTTCCAAATGTCGACTTGCAGATTCTACGAAAAGAGTTTTTCAAAACTGTTCTATCAAGAGGAAGGTTCAACTGTGTGAGTTGAATGCAGAAACCACAGGGAAGTTTGTGAGAATGCTTCTGTCTAATTTTATGTGAAGATATTTCCTTTTCCAACATAGGCCTCAAAGTGCTCCAAATAAACAGTTGCAGATCCTACAAAAGGAGTGTTTCAAACTGTTCTATCGAAAGGAACGTTCAACTCTGTGAGTTGAATGCACTCATCACGAAGAAGTTTCTGAGAATGCTTCTGCCTAGTTTTTATGTGAAGATATTTCCTTTTCCAGTGTTGGCCTCTTAGCACTCCAAATAGCCACTTGAAGATTCTACTAAAAGAGTGTTTCAAAACAGCTATATCACAAGGAAGCTTCAACTCTGTGAGTTCAATCGGTACATCACAGAGAAGGTTCTGAGAATGCTTCTATCTAGTTTTTATGTGAAGATATTTCCCTTTCCAGCATAGGCTTCAAAGCCCTCCAAATATCCACTTGCAGAATCCACGAAAAGAGTGTTTCAAAACTGATCTATCAAAAGGAAGGTTCAACTCTCTGAGTAGAATGCACACATCACAAAGAAGTTTCTGAGAATGTTTCTATCTAGTTTTCATCTGAATGTGTTTCCTTTTCCACTAGATGCCGCAATCGCACCAAATATCCACTTGCAGTTTCCACAACAAGAGTATTGCAGAGCTGGTCTATGAAAAGAAAGGGTCAACTCTGTGAGTTCAATCCCCAAATGAGAAAGAAGTTTCTGAGAATGCTTCTGTCTAGGTTTTATTTGGAGACATTGCTTTTTGCAGCATAGTTCTCAAATCGCTCCCAATATCCACTTGCAGATTTTACAAAAAGGCTGTTTCCAAACTGCTCTATCAAAAGGCAGGTTCAACTCTGTGAGTTGAATGCACACATCACAAAGAAGTTTCTGAGAATGCTTCTGTGTAATTTTCACGTGAAGATATTTCATTTCCCAGCAAAGGCCTCAAAATGTTCCAAATATCCACTTGCAGATTCTACAAAAAGAGTGTTTCAAAATTGCTCTTTCAAAATGAAGGTTCAAGTCTGTGAGTTGATTACACTCATCACAAAGAAGTTTATGAGAATGCTTCTGTCTAGTTTTTATGGGAAGATATTTCGATTTCCAGCATAGGCCTCAAATCGCTCCAAACATCCACTAGCAAATTCTACAAAAAGAGGATTTCAAAACTGCGCTTTCAAAAGGAAGGTACCTCTCCGTGACATGAATGCATAAAGCACAGGGAGTTTCTGAGAATGCTTCCGTCTAGTTTTCATGTGAAGATATTTCCTTTTCCAGTGTTGGCCTCTTAACACTCCAAATGTCCACTTGCAGATTCTACTGAAAGTGTGTTTCAAAACAGCTTTATCAAAAGGAAGCTACAACTCTGTGAGTTGAATGCGCACATCACAAAGAAGTTTCTGAGAATGCTTCTATCTACTTTTCAGGTGACGATATTTCATTTCCCAGCAAAGGCCTCAAAACGCTCAAAATATCCACTTGCAGATTCTACACAAAGAGTGTTTTCAAAACTGCTCTTTCAAAAGGAATGTTAAAGTCTGTGAGTTGAATGCACTCATCACAAAGAAGTTTCTGAGAATGCTTCTGTCTAGTTTTTATGTGAAGATATTTCCTTTTCCAACATAGGCCTCAAAGCGCTACAAATAAACAGTTGCAAATACTGCAAAAGGAGTGTTTCAAAACTGTTCTATCAAAAGGAACGTTCAAGTCTGTGAGTTGAATGCACTCATCAGGAAGAAGTTTCTGAGAATGCTTCTGCCTAGTTTTTGTGATGATACTTTGTTTTCCAGCACTGGCATAAAAGCCCTTCAAATATCCATTTACAGATGCTACTAAAAGAGTGTTTCAAAACTGCTCTATCAAAAGGAACGTTCAAGTGTGTGAGTTGAATGCAGTCATCACCCAGAAGTTTCTGAGAATGCTTCTGTCACGTTTTAATGTGAAGATATTTCCTTTTCCATCATAGGCCTCAAAGCGCTCCATATAAACACTTGCAGATTCTACAAAAGGAGTGTTTCAAAACTGTTCTATCAAAAGGAAGGTTCAAGTCCGTGAGTTGAATGCACTCATCACACAGATGTTCCTGAGAATGCTTTTGTCGCGGGTTTCTGTGAAGATATTTCCTTTGGCAGAATAGGCCTCAAATCGCTCCAATATCCACTTGCAGATTTTACAAAAAGGCTGTTTCCAAACTGCTCTATCAAAAGGCAGGTTCAACTCTGTGAGTTGAATGCACACATCACAAAGAAGTTTCTGAGAATGCTTCTGTGTAATTTTCACGTGAAGATATTTCATTTCCCAGCAAAGGTCTCAAAACACTCCAAATATCCACTTGCAGATTCTACAAAAAGAGTGTTTCAAAACTGCTTTTTCAAAATGAAGGTTCAAGTCTGTGAGTTGAATGCACACAGCAGAAAGAAGTTTCTGAGAATGCTTCTGTCTAGTTTTTATGGGAAGCTATTTCGTTTTCCAGCATAGGCCTCAAATCACTCCAAACATCCTTTAGCAAATTCTACAAAAAGAGTGTTTCAAAACTGCGCTTTCAAAGGGAAGGATCCGCTCTGTGACTTGAATGCATAAAGCACAGGGAAGTTTCTGAGAATGCTTCCTTCTAGTTTTTATGTGAAGATATTTCCTTTTCCAGTGTTGGCCTCTTAGCACTCCAAATAGCCACTTGAAGATTCTACTAAAAGAGTGTTTCAAAACAGCTATATCACAAGGAAGCTTCAACTCTGTGAGTTCAATCGGTACATCACAGTGAAGTTTCTGAGAATGCTTCTGTCTAGTTGTTATGTGAAGATATTTCCCTTTCCAGCATAGGCTTCAAAGCCCTCCAAATGTCCACTTGCAGAATCCACGAAAAGAGTGTTTCAAAACTGATCTATCAAAAGGAAGGTTCGACTCTCTGAGTAGAATGCACACATCACAAAGAAGTTTCTGAGAATGCTTCTATCTAGTTTTTATGTGAAGATATTTCCTTTTCCAGCATAGGCCTCAAAGCGTTCCAAATGTCGACTTGCAGATTCTACGAAAAGAGTTTTTCAAAACTGTTCTATCAAGAGGAAGGTTCAACTGTGTGAGTTGAATGCAGAAACCACAGGGAAGTCTCTGAGAATGCTTCTGTCTAATTTTATGTGAAGATATTTCCTTTTCCAACATAGGCCTCAAAGTGCTCCAAATAAACAGTTGCAGATCCTACAAAAGGAGTGTTTCAAACTGTTCTATCGAAAGGAACGTTCAACTCTGTGAGTTGAATGCACTCATCACGAAGAAGTTTCTGAGAATGCTTCTGTCTAGTTTTTATGTGAAGATATTTCCTTTTCCAGTGTTGGCCTCTTAGCACTCCAAATATCCACTTGAAGATTCTACTAAAAGAGTGTTTCAAAACAGCTATATCACAAGGAAGCTTCAACTCTGTGAGTTCAATCGGTACATCACAGAGAAGGTTCTGAGAATGCTTCTATCTAGTTTTTATGTGAAGATATTTCCCTTTCCAGCATAGGCTTCAAAGCCCTCCAAATGTCCACTTGCAGAATCCACGAAAAGAGTGTTTCAAAACTGATCTATCAAAAGGAAGGTTCAACTCTGTGAGTAGAATGCACACATCACAAAGAAGTTTCTGAGAATGTTTCTATCTAGTTTTCATCTGAATGTGTTTCCTTTTCCACTAGATGCCGCAATCGCACCAAATATCCACTTGCAGTTTCCACAACAAGAGTATTGCAGAGCTGGTCTATGAAAAGAAAGGGTCAACTCTGTGAGTTCAATCCCCAAATGAGAAAGAAGTTTCTGAGAATGCTTCTGTCTAGGTTTTATTTGGAGACATTGCTTTTTGCAGCATAGTTCTCAAATCGCTCCCAATATCCACTTGCAGATTTTACAAAAAGGCTGTTTCCAAACTGCTCTATCAAAAGGCAGGTTCAACTCTGTGCATTGAATGCACACATCACAAAGAAGTTTCTGAGAATGTTTCTGTGTAGTTTTCAGGTGAAGATATTTCATTTCCCAGCATAGCCCTCAAAACGCTCAAAATATCCACTTGCAGATTCTACAAAAAGAGTGTTTCAAAACTGCTCTTTCAAAATGAAGGCTCAAGTCTGTGAGTTGAATGCACTCATCACTAAGTAGGTTCTGAGAATGCTTCTGTCTAGTTTTTATGGGAAGATATTTCGTTTTCCAGCATAGGCCTCAAATCGCTCCAAACATCCACTAGCAAATTCTACAAAAAGAGTGTTTCAAAACTGCGCTTTCAAAATGAAGGTTCCTGTCTGTGACTTGAATGCATAAAGCACAGGGAAGTTTCTGAGAATGCTTCCGTCTACTTTTTATGTGAAGATATTTCTTTTTCCAGTGTTGGCCTGTTAGCACTCCAAATATCCACTTGCATATTCTACTGAAAGAGTGTCTCAAAACAACTATATCAAAAGGAAACTTCAACTCTCTGAGTAGAATGCACACATCACAAAGAAGTTTCTGAGAACGGTTCTATCTAGTTTTCATCTGAATGTATTTGCTTTTCCACTAGATACAGCAATCGCACCAAATATCCACTTGCAGTTTCCACAACAAGAGTGTTGCAGAACTGCTCTATGAAAAGGAAGGTTCAACTCTGTGAGTTCGATCCCCAAATGACAAATGAGTTTCTGAGGATGCTTCTCTCTAGGGTTTATGTGGAGATATTTCTTTGTGCAGCATAGGTCTCAAATCGCTCCAAATATCCGCTTGCAGATTTTACAAAAAGGCTGTCTCCAAACTACTCTATCAAAAGGCAGGTTCAACTCTGTGAGTTGAATGCACACAGCACAGAGAAGTTTCTGAGAATGTTTCTGTCTTGTTTTTATGGGAAGATATTTCGTTTTCCAGCATAGGCCTCAAATCGCTCCAAACATCCACTAGCAAATTCTACAAAAAGAGTGTTTCACAACTGCGCTTTCATAAGGAAGGTTCCTCTCTGTGTCTTGAATGCATAAAGCACAGGGAAGTTTCTCAGAATGCTTCCATCTAGTTTTTATGTGACGATATTTCCTTTTCCAGTGTTGGCCTCTTAACACTCCAAATATCCACTTGAAGATTCTACTAAAAGGGTGTTTCAAAACAGCTATATCAAAAAGAATCTTCAACTCTGTGAGTTGAATGTGCACATCACAAAGAAGTTTCTGCGAATGCTTCTATCTAGTTTTTATGTGAAGATATTTCCTTTTCCAGCATAGGCCTCGAAGCGTTCCAAATGTCGACTTGCAGATTCTACGAAAAGAGATTTTCAAAACTGTTCTATCAAAAGGAAGGTTCAGCTATGTTCATTGAATGTAGAAAGCACAGGGAAGTTTCTGAGAATGCTTCTGTCTAGTTTTTATGTGAAAATATTTCCTTTTCCAACGTAGACATCAAAGCGCTCCAACTAAACAGTTGCAGATCCTACAAAAGGAGTGTTTCAAAACCGTTCTATCAAAAGGAACGTTCAACTCTGTGAGTTGAATGCACTCAGTATGAAGAAGTTTCTGAGAATACTTCTGCCTAGTTTTTATGTGACGATATTTCGTTTTCCATCATTGGCATAAAAACCCTCCAAACATCCACTTACAGATGCTACTAAAAGAGTGTTTCAAAACTGGTCTATCAAAAGGAAAGTTCAAGTGTGTGAGTTGAATGCACTCATCACACAGAAGTTTCTGAGAATGCTTCTGTCTCGTTTTTATGTGAAGATATTTCCTTTTCCATCATAGGCCTCAAAGCGCTCCAAATAAACACTTGCAGATTCTACAAATGGAGTGTTTCAAAACTGCTCTATCAAAAGGAAGGTTCAAGTCCGTGAGTTGAATGCAGACATCACACAGAAGTTCCTGAGAATGCTTCTTTCTAGGGTTTCTGTGAAGATATTTCCTTTTGCAGCATAGGCCACAAATCGATCCATTTATCCACTTCCAGATTTTACAAAAAGGCTGTTTCCAAACTGCTCTATCAAAATGCAGGTTCAACTCTGTGAGTTGAATGCACGCAACACAAAGAAGTTTCTGAGAATGCTTCTGTGTAGTTTTCAGGTGAAGGTATTTCATTTCCCAGCAAAGGCCTCAAAACGCTCAAAATATCCACTTGCAGATTCTACAAAAAGAGTGTTTTAAAACTGCTCTTTCAAAATGAAGGTTCAAGTCTGTGAGTTGATTGCACTCACCACAAAGAAGGTTCTGAGTATGCTTCTGTCTAGTTTTTATGGGAAGATATTTCGATTTCCAGCATAGGCCTCTAATCGCTCCAAACATCCACTAGCAAATTCTACAAAAAGAGGATTTCAAAACTGCGCTTTCAAAAGGAAGGTACCTCTCTGTGACATGAATGCATAAAGCACAGGGAGTTTCTGAGAATGCTTCCATCTAGTTTTTATGTGAAGATGTTTCCTTTGCCACTGTTGTCCTCTTAACACTCCAAATATCCACTTGCAGATCCTACTGAAAGAGTTTTTCAAAACAGCTGTATCAAAAGGAAGCTACAACTCTGTGAGTTGAATGCGCACATCACAAAGAAGTTTCTGAGAATGCTTCTGTCTAGTTTTCATGTGAAGATATTTCATTTCCCAGCAAAGGCCTCAGAACTCTCAAAATATCCACTTGCAGATTCTACAAAAGGAGAGTTTTCAAAACTGCTCTTTCAAAACGAATGTTAAAGTCTGTGAGTTGAAAGCACTCATCACAAAGAAGTTTCTGAGAATGCTTCTATCCAGCTTTTATGTGAAGATATTTCCTTTTCCAGCTGAGGACTCAAAGCGTTCCAAATGTCAACTTGCAGATTCTATGAAAAGGGTTTTTCAAAACTGTTCTATCAAAAGGAAGGTTCAGCTATGTGAGCTGAATGCAGAACGCACAGGGAAGTTTCTGAGAATGCTTCTCTCTAGTTTTTATGCGAAGACATTTCCTTTTCCAACATAGGCCTCAAAGCGCTCCAAATAAACAGTTGCAGATCCTACAAAAGGAGTGTTTCAAAACTCTTCTATCAAAAGGAAGGTTCAACTCTGTGAGTTGAATGCACTCATCATGAAGAAGTTTCTGAGAATGCTTCTGCCTAGTTTTTCTGTGATGATATTTCGTTTTCCAGCATTGGCATAAATGCCCTCCAAATATCCACTTACAGGTGTTACTAAAAGAGTCTTTCAAAACTGCTCTATCAAAAGGAAAGTTCAAGTGTGTGAGTTGAATGCACTCATCACACAGAAGTTTCTGAGAATGCTTCTGTCCAGTTTTTAATGTGAAGATATTTGCTTTTCCATCCTAGGCCTCAAAGCGCTCCAAATAAACACTTGCAGATTCTACAAAAGGAGTGTTTCAAAGCTATTCTATCAAAAGGAAGGTTCAAGTCCATGAGTTGAAAGCACTCATCAAACAGAAGTTCTTGAGAATGCTTCTGTCTAGGGTTTCTGTGAAGATATTTCTTTTTGCAGCATAGGCCTGAAATCGCTCCAAATATCCACTTGCAGATTTACAAAAAGGCTGTTTCAAAACTGCTCTATCAAAAGTCAGGTTCAACTCTGTGAGTTGAATGCACACATCACAAAGAAGTCTCTGAGAATGCTTCTGTGTAGTTTTCAGGTGAAGATATTTCATTTCCCAGCAAAGGCCTCAAAATGTTCCAAATATCCACTTGCAGATTCTACAAAAAGAGTGTTTCAAAATTGCTCTTTCAAAATGAAGGTTCAAGTCTGTGAGTTGATTACACTCATCACAAAGAAGTTTATGAGAATGCTTCTGTCTAGTTTTTATGGGAAGATATTTTGATTTCCAGCATAGGCCTCAAATCGCTCCAAACATCCACTAGCAAATTCTACAAAAAGAGGATTTCAAAACTGCGCTTTCAAAAGGAAGGTACCTCTCCGTGACATGAATGCTTAAAGCACAGGGAGTTTCTGAGAATGCTTCCGTCTAGTTTTCATGTGAAGATATTTCCTTTTCCAGTGTTGGCCTCTTAACACTCCAAATGTCCACTTGCAGATTCTACTGAAAGTGTGTTTCAAAACAGCTTTATCAAAAGGAAGCTACAACTCTGTGAGTTGAATGCGCACATCACAAAGAAGTTTCTGAGAATGCTTCTATCTACTTTTCAGGTGACGATATTTCATTTCCCAGCAAAGGCCTCAAAACGCTCAAAATATCCACTTGCAGATTCTACACAAAGAGTGTTTTCAAAACTGCTCTTTCAAAAGGAATGTTAAAGTCTGTGAGTTGAATGCACTCATCACAAAGAAGTTTCTGAGAATGCTTCTGTCTAGTTTTTATGTGAAGATATTTCCTTTTCCAACATAGGCCTCAAAGCGCTACAAATAAACAGTTGCAAATCCTGCAAAAGGAGTGTTTCAAAACTGTTCTATCAAAAGGAACGTTCAAGTCTGTGAGTTGAATGCACTCATCAGGAAGAAGTTTCTGAGAATGCTTCTGCCTAGTTTTTGTGATGATATTTTGTTTTCCAGCACTGGCATAAAAGCCCTTCAAATATCCATTTACAGATGCTACTAAAAGAGTGTTTCAAAACTGCTCTATCAAAAGGAACGTTCAAGTGTGTGAGTTGAATGCAGTCATCACCCAGAAGTTTCTGAGAATGCTTCTGTCACGTTTTAATGTGAAGATATTTCCTTTTCCATCATAGGCCTCAAAGCGCTCCATATAAACACTTGCAGATTCTACAAAAGGAGTGTTTCAAAACTGTTCTATCAAAAGGAAGGTTCAAGTCCGTGAGTTCAATGCACTCATCACACAGATGTTCCTGAGAATGCTTTTGTCGCGGGTTTCTGTGAAGATATTTCCTTTGGCAGAATAGGCCTCAAATCGCTCCAATATCCACTTGCAGATTTTACAAAAAGGCTGTTTCCAAACTGCTCTATCAAAAGGCAGGTTCAACTCTGTGAGTTGAATGCACACATCACAAAGAAGTTTCTGAGAATGCTTCTGTGTAATTTTCACGTGAAGATATTTCATTTCCCAGCAAAGGTCTCAAAACACTCCAAATATCCACTTGCAGATTCTACAAAAAGAGTGTTTCAAAACTGCTCTTTCAAAATGAAGGCTCAAGTCTGTGAGTTGAATGCACTCATCACTAAGAAGGTTCTGAGAATGCTTCTGTCTAGTTTTTATGGGAAGCTATTTCGTTTTCCAGCATAGGCCTCAAATCGCTCAAAACATCCACTAGCAAATTCTACAAAAAGAGTGTTTCAAAACTGCGCTTTCAAAATGAAGGTTCCTGTCTGTGACTTGAATGCATAAAGCACAGGGAAGTTTCTGAGAATGCTTCCGTCTACTTTTTATGTGAAGATATTTCTTTTTCCAGTGTTGGCCTGTTAGCACTCCAAATATCCACTTGCATATTCTACTGAAAGAGTGTCTCAAAACAACTATATCAAAAGGAAACTTCAACTCTCTGAGTAGAATGCACACATCACAAAGAAGTTTCTGAGAACGGTTCTATCTAGTTTTCATCTGAATGTATTTGCTTTTCCACTAGATACAGCAATCGCACCAAATATCCACTTGCAGTTTCCACAACAAGAGTGTTGCAGAACTGCTCTATGAAAAGGAAGGTTCAACTCTGTGAGTTCGATCCCCAAATGACAAATGAGTTTCTGAGGATGCTTCTCTCTAGGGTTTATGTGGAGATATTTCTTTGTGCAGCATAGGTCTCAAATCGCTCCAAATATCCGCTTGCAGATTTTACAAAAAGGCTGTCTCCAAACTACTCTATCAAAAGGCAGGTTCAACTCTGTGAGTTGAATGCACACAGCACAGAGAAGTTTCTGAGAATGTTTCTGTCTTGTTTTTATGGGAAGATATTTCGTTTTCCAGCATAGGCCTCAAATCGCTCCAAACATCCACTAGCAAATTCTACAAAAAGAGTGTTTCACACCTGCGCTTTCATAAGGAAGGTTCCTCTCTGTGTCTTGAATGCATAAAGCACAGGGAAGTTTCTCAGAATGCTTCCATCTAGTTTTTATGTGACGATATTTCCTTTTCCAGTGTTGGCCTCTTAACACTCCAAATATCCACTTGAAGATTCTACTAAAAGGGTGTTTCAAAACAGCTATATCAAAAAGAATCTTCAACTCTGTGAGTTGAATGTGCACATCACAAAGAAGTTTCTGCGAATGCTTCTATCTAGTTTTTATGTGAAGATATTTCCTTTTCCAGCATAGGCCTCGAAGCGTTCCAAATGTCGACTTGCAGATTCTACGAAAAGAGATTTTCAAAACTGTTCTATCAAAAGGAAGGTTCAGCTATGTTCATTGAATGTAGAAAGCACAGGGAAGTTTCTGAGAATGCTTCTGTCTAGTTTTTATGTGAAAATATTTCCTTTTCCAACATAGACATCAAAGCGCTCCAATTAAACAGTTGCAGATCCTACAAAAGGAGTGTTTCAAAACCGTTCTATCAAAAGGAACGTTCAACTCTGTGAGTTGAATGCACTCAGTATGAAGAAGTTTCTGAGAATACTTCTGCCTAGTTTTTATGTGACGATATTTCGTTTTCCATCATTGGCATAAAAACCCTCCAAACATCCACTTACAGATGCTACTAAAAGAGTGTTTCAAAACTGGTCTATCAAAAGGAAAGTTCAAGTGTGTGAGTTGAATGCACTCATCACACAGAAGTTTCTGAGAATGCTTCTGTCTCGTTTTTATGTGAAGATATTTCCTTTTCCATCATAGGCCTCAAAGCGCTCCAAATAAACACTTGCAGATTCTACAAATGGAGTGTTTCAAAACTGCTCTATCAAAAGGAAGGTTCAAGTCCGTGAGTTGAATGCAGACATCACACAGAAGTTCCTGAGAATGCTTCTTTCTAGGGTTTCTGTGAAGATATTTCCTTTTGCAGCATAGGCCACAAATCGATCCATTTATCCACTTCCAGATTTTACAAAAAGGCTGTTTCCAAACTGCTCTATCAAAATGCAGGTTCAACTCTGTGAGTTGAATGCACGCAACACAAAGAAGTTTCTGAGAATGCTTCTGTGTAGTTTTCAGGTGAAGGTATTTCATTTCCCAGCAAAGGCCTCAAAACGCTCAAAATATCCACTTGCAGATTCTACAAAAAGAGTGTTTTAAAACTGCTCTTTCAAAATGAAGGTTCAAGTCTGTGAGTTGATTGCACTCACCACAAAGAAGGTTCTGAGTATGCTTCTGTCTAGTTTTTATGGGAAGATATTTCGATTTCCAGCATAGGCCTCTAATCGCTCCAAACATCCACTAGCAAATCCTACAAAAAGAGGATTTCAAAACTGCGCTTTCAAAAGGAAGGTACCTCTCTGTGACATGAATGCATAAAGCACAGGGAGTTTCTGAGAATGCTTCCATCTAGTTTTTATGTGAAGATATTTCCTTTTCCACTGTTGTCCTCTTAACACTCCAAATATCCACTTGCAGATCCTACTGAAAGAGTTTTTCAAAACAGCTGTATCAAAAGGAAGCTACAACTCTGTGAGTTGAATGCGCACATCACAAAGAAGTTTCTGAGAATGCTTCTGTCTAGTTTTCATGTGAAGATATTTCATTTCCCAGCAAAGGCCTCAGAACTCTCAAAATATCCACTTGCAGATTCTACAAAAGGAGAGTTTTCAAAACTGCTCTTTCAAAACGAATGTTAAAGTCTGTGAGTTGAATGCACTCATCACAAAGAAGTTTCTGAGAATGCTTCTATCCAGCTTTTATGTGAAGATATTTCCTTTTCCAGCTGAGGACTCAAAGCGTTCCAAATGTCAACTTGCAGATTCTATGAAAAGGGTTTTTCAAAACTGTTCTATCAAAAGGAAGGTTCAGCTATGTGAGCTGAATGCAGAACGCACAGGGAAGTTTCTGAGAATGCTTCTCTCTAGTTTTTATGCGAAGATATTTCCTTTTCCAACATAGGCCTCAAAGCGCTCCAAATAAACAGTTGCAGATCCTACAAAAGGAGTGTTTCAAAACTCTTCTATCAAAAGGAAGGTTCAACTCTGTGAGTTGAATGCACTCATCATGAAGAAGTTTCTGAGAATGCTTCTGCCTAGTTTTTCTGTGATGATATTTCGTTTTCCAGCATTGGCATAAATGCCCTCCAAATATCCACTTACAGGTGTTACTAAAAGAGTCTTTCAAAACTGCTCTATCAAAAGGAAAGTTCAAGTGTGGGAGTTGAATGCACTCATCACACAGAAGTTTCTGAGAATGCTTCTGTCCAGTTTTTAATGTGAAGATATTTGCTTTTCCATCCTAGGCCTCAAAGCGCTCCAAATAAACACTTGCAGATTCTACAAAAGGAGTGTTTCAAAGCTATTCTATCAAAAGGAAGGTTCAAGTCCATGAGTTGAAAGCACTCATCAAACAGAAGTTCTTGAGAAAGCTTCTGTCTAGGGTTTCTGTGAAGATATTTCTTTTTGCAGCATAGGCCTGAAATCGCTCCAAATATCCACTTGCAGATTTACAAAAAGGCTGTTTCAAAACTGCTCTATCAAAAGTCAGGTTCAACTCTGTGAGTTGAATGCACACATCACAAAGAAGTCTCTGAGAATGCTTCTGTGTAGTTTTCAGGTGAAGATATTTCATTTCCCAGCAAAGGCCTCAAAATGTTCCAAATATCCACTTGCAGATTCTACAAAAAGAGTGTTTCAAAATTGCTCTTTCAAAATGAAGGTTCAAGTCTGTGAGTTGATTACACTCATCACAAAGAAGTTTATGAGAATGCTTCTGTCTAGTTTTTATGGGAAGATATTTCGATTTCCAGCATAGGCCTCAAATCGCTCCAAACATCCACTAGCAAATTCTACAAAAAGAGGATTTCAAAACTGCGCTTTCAAAAGGAAGGTACCTCTCCGTGACATGAATGCATAAAGCACAGGGAGTTTCTGAGAATGCTTCCGTCTAGTTTTCATGTGAAGATATTTCCTTTTCCAGTGTTGGCCTCTTAACACTCCAAATGTCCACTTGCAGATTCTACTGAAAGTGTGTTTCAAAACAGCTTTATCAAAAGGAAGCTACAACTCTGTGAGTTGAATGCGCACATCACAAAGAAGTTTCTGAGAATGCTTCTATCTACTTTTCAGGTGACGATACTTCATTTCCCAGCAAAGGCCTCAAAACGCTCAAAATATCCACTTGCAGATTCTACAAAAAGAGTGTTTTCAAAACTGCTCTTTCAAAAGGAATGTTAAAGTCTGTGAGTTGAATGCACTCATCACAAAGAAGTTTCTGAGAATGCTTCTGTCTAGTTTTTATGTGAAGATATTTCCTTTTCCAACATAGGCCTCAAAGCGCTACAAATAAACAGTTGCAAATCCTGCAAAAGGAATGTTTCAAAACTGTTCTATCAAAAGGAACGTTCAAGTCTGTGAGTTGAATGCACTCATCAGGAAGAAGTTTCTGAGAATGCTTCTGCCTAGTTTTTGTGATGATATTTTGTTTTCCAGCACTGGCATAAAAGCCCTTCAAATATCCATTTACAGATGCTACTAAAAGAGTGTTTCAAAACTGCTCTATCAAAAGGAACGTTCAAGGGTGTGAGTTGAATGCAGTCATCACCCAGAAGTTTCTGAGAATGCTTCTGTCACGTTTTAATGTGAAGATATTTCCTTTTCCATCATAGGCCTCAAAGCGCTCCATATAAACACTTGCAGATTCTACAAAAGGAGTGTTTCAAAACTGTTCTATCAAAAGGAAGGTTCAAGTCCGTGAGTTGAATGCACTCATCACACAGATGTTCCTGAGAATGCTTTTGTCGCGGGTTTCTGTGAAGATATTTCCTTTGGCAGAATAGGCCTCAAATCGCTCCAATATCCACTTGCAGATTTTACAAAAAGGCTGTTTCCAAACTGCTCTATCAAAAGGCAGGTTCAACTCTGTGAGTTGAATGCACACATCACAAAGAAGTTTCTGAGAATGCTTCTGTGTAATTTTCATGTGAAGATATTTCATTTCCCAGCAAAGGTCTCAAAACACTCCAAATATCCACTTGCAGATTCTACAAAAAGAGTGTTTCAAAACTGCTTTTTCAAAATGAAGGTTCAAGTCTGTGAGTTGAATGCACACAGCACAAAGAAGTTTCTGAGAATGCTTCTGTCTAGTTTTTATGGGAAGCTATTTCGTTTTCCAGCATAGGCCTCAAATCACTCCAAACATCCTCTAGCAAATTCTACAAAAAGAGTGTTTCAAAACTGCGCTTTCAAAGGGAAGGATCCGCTCTGTGACTTGAATGCATAAAGCACAGGGAAGTTTCTGAGAATGCTTCCTTCTAGTTTTTATGTGAAGATATTTCCTTTTCCAGTGTTGGCCTTCTTAGCACTCCAAATAGCCACTTGAAGATTCTACTAAAAGAGTGTTTCAAAACAGCTATATCACAAGGAAGCTTCAACTCTGTGAGTTCAATCGGTACATCACAGAGAAGTTTCTGAGAATGCTTCTGTCTAGTTGTTATGTGAAGATATTTCCCTTTCCAGCATAGGCTTCAAAGCCCTCCAAATGTCCACTTGCAGAATCCACGAAAAGAGTGTTTCAAAACTGATCTATCAAAAGGAAGGTTCAATTCTCTGAGTAGAATGCACACATCACAAAGAAGTTTCTGAGAATGCTTCTATCTAGTTTTTATGTGAAGATATTTCCTTTTCCAGCATAGGCCTCAAAGCGTTCCAAATGTCGACTTGCAGATTCTACGAAAAGAGTTTTTCAAAACTGTTCTATCAAGAGGAAGGTTCAACTGTGTGAGTTGAATGCAGAAACCACAGGGAAGTCTCTGAGAATGCTTCTGTCTAATTTTATGTGAAGATATTTCCTTTTCCAACATAGGCCTCAAAGTGCTCCAAATAAACAGTTGCAGATCCTACAAAACGAGTGTTTCAAACTGTTCTATCGAAAGGAACGTTCAACTCTGTGAGTTGAATGCACTCATCACGAAGAAGTTTCTGAGAATGCTTCTGTCTAGTTTTTATGTGAAGATATTTCCTTTTCCAGTGTTGGCCTCTTAGCACTCCAAATATCCAGTTGAAGATTCTACTAAGAGAGTGTTTCAAAACAGCTATATCACAAGGAAGCTTCAACTCTGTGAGTTCAATCGGTACATCACAGAGAAGGTTCTGAGAATGCTTCTATCTAGTTTTTATGTGAAGATATTTCCCTTTGCAGCATAGGCTTCAAAGCCCTCCAAATGTCCACTTGCAGAATCCACGAAAAGAGTGTTTCAAAACTGATCTATCAAAAGGAAGGTTCAACTCTGTGAGTAGAATGCACACATCACAAAGAAGTTTCTGAGAATGTTTCTATCTAGTTTTCATCTGAATGTGTTTCCTTTTCCACTAGATGCCGCAATCGCACCAAATATCCACTTGCAGTTTCCACAACAAGAGTATTGCAGAGCTGGTCTATGAAAAGAAAGGGTCAACTCTGTGAGTTCAATCCCCAAATGAGAAAGAAGTTTCTGAGAATGCTTCTGTCTAGGTTTTATTTGGAGACATTGCTTTTTGCAGCATAGTTCTCAAATCGATCCCAATATCCACTTGCAGATTTTACAAAAAGGCTGTTTCCAAACTGCTCTATCAAAAGGCAGGTTCAACTCTGTGAGTTGAATGCACACATCACAAAGAAGTTTCTGAGAATGCTTCTGTGTAATTTTCACGTGAAGATATTTCATTTCCCAGCAATGGTCTCAAAACGCTCAAAATATCCACTTGCAGATTCTACAAAAAGAGTGTTTCAAAACTGCTTTTTCAAAATGAAGGTTCAAGTCTGTGAGTTGAATGCACACAGCAGAAAGAAGTTTCTGAGAATGCTTCTGTCTAGTTTTTATGGGAAGCTATTTCGTTTTCCAGCATAGGCCTCAAATCACTCCAAACATCCTCTAGCAAATTCTACAAAAAGAGTTTTTCAAAACTGCGCTTTCAAAGGGAGGGATCCACTCTGTGACTTGAATGCATAAAGCACAGGGAAGTTTCTGAGAATGCTTCCTTCTATTTTTTATGTGAAGATATTTCCTTTTCCAGTGTTGGCCTCTTAGCACTCCAAATAGCCACTTGAAGATTCTACTAAAAGAGTGTTTCAAAACAGCTATATCACAAGGAAGCTTCAACTCTGTGAGTTCAATCGGTACATCACAGAGAAGTTTCTGAGAATGCTTCTGTCTAGTTGTTATGTGAAGATATTTCCCTTTCCAGCATAGGCTTCAAAGCCCTCCAAATGTCCACTTGCAGAATCCACGAAAAGAGTGTTTCAAAACTGATCTATCAAAAGGAAGGTTCAACTCTCTGAGTAGAATGCACACATCACAAAGAAGTTTCTGAGAATGCTTCTATCTAGTTTTTATGTGAAGATATTTCCTTTTCCAGCATAGGCCTCAAAGTGCTCCAAATAAACAGTTGCGGATCCTACAAAAGGAGTGTTTCAAACTGTTCTATCGAAAGGAACGTTCAACTCTGTGAGTTGAATGCACTCATCACGAAGAAGTTTCTGAGAATGCTTCTGCCTAGTTTTTATGTGAAGATATTTCCTTTTCCAGTGTTGGCCTCTTAGCACTCCAAATATCCACTTGAAGATTCTACTAAAAGAGTGTTTCAAAACAGCTATATCACAAGGAAGCTTCAACTCTGTGAGTTCAATCGGTACATCACAGAGAAGGTTCTGAGAATGCTTCTATCTAGTTTTTATGTGAAGATATTTCCCTTTCCAGCATAGGCTTCAAAGCCCTCCAAATGTCCACTTGCAGAATCCACGAAAAGAGTGTTTCAAAACTGATCTATCAAAAGGAAGGTTCAACTCTGTGAGTAGAATGCACACATCACAAAGAAGTTTCTGGGAATGTTTCTATCTAGTTTTCATCTGAATGTGTTTCCTTTTCCACTAGATGCCGCAATCGCACCAAATATCCACTTGCAGTTTCCACAAGAAGAGTATTGCAGAGCTGGTCTATGAAAAGAAAGGGTCAACTCTGTGAGTTCAATCCCCAAATGAGAAAGAAGTTTCTGAGAATGATTCTGTCTAGGTTTTATTTGGAGACATTGCTTTTTGCAGCATAGTTCTCAAATCGCTCCCAATATTCACTTGCAGATTTTACAAAAAGGCTGTTTCCAAACTGCTCTATCAAAAGGCAGGTTCAACTCTGTGCATTGAATGCACACATCACAAAGAAGTTTCTGAGAATGTTTCTGTGTAGTTTTCAGATGAAGATATTTCATTTCTCAGCATAGCCCTCAAAACGCTCAAAATGTCCACTTGCAGATTCTACAAAAAGAGTGTTTCAAAACTGCTCTTTCAAAATGAAGATTCAAGTCTGTGAGTTGAATGCACTCAGCACAAAGAAGTTTCTGAGAATGCTTCTGTCTAGTTTCTATGGGAAGCTATTTCGTTTTCCAGCATAGGCCTCAAATCACTCCAAACATCCTCTAGCAAATTCTACAAAAAGAGTGTTTCAAAACTGTGCTTTCAAAGGGAAGGATCCGCTCTGTGACTTGAATGCATAAAGCACAGGGAAGTTTCTGAGAATGCTTCCTTCTTGTTTATATGTGAAGATATTTCCTTTTCCAGTGTTGGCCTCTTAGCACTCCAAATAGCCACTTGAAGATTCTACTAAAAGAGTGTTTCAAAACAGCTATATCAAAAGGAAGCTTCAACTCTGTGAGTTCAATCGGTACATCACAGAGAAGTTTCTGAGAATGCTTCTGTCTAGTTTTAATGTGAAGATATTTCCCTTTCCAGCATAGGCTTCAAAGCCCTCCAAATGTCCACCTGCAGAATCCACGAAAAGATTGTTTCAAAACTGATCTATCAAAAGGAAGGTTCAACCCTGTGAGTAGAATGCACACATCACAAAGAAATTTCTGAGAATGCTTCTATCTAGTTTTTATGTGAAGATATTTCCTTTTCCAGCATAGGCCTCAAAGCGTTCCAAATGTCGACTTGCAGATTCTACGAAAAGAGTTTTTCAAAACTGTTCTATCAAAAGGAAGGTTCAACTCTGTGAGTTGAATGCAGAAACCACAGGGAAGTCTCTGAGAATGCTTCTGTCTAATTGTATGTGAAGATATTTCCTTTTCCAACATAGGCCACAAAGCGCTCCAAATAAACAGTTGCAGATCCTACAAAAGGAGTGTTTCAAACTGTTCTATCGAAAGGAACGTTCAACTCTGTGAGTTGAATGCACTCATCACGAAGAAGTTTCTGAGAATGCTTCTGCCTAGTTTTTATGTGATGATATTTTGTTTTCCAGCCTTGGCATAAAAGCCCTCCAAATATCGACTTACAGATGCTACTAAAAGAGTGTTGCAAAACTGCTCTATCAAAAGGAAAGTTCAAGTGTGTGAGTTGAATGCACTCATCACAGAGAAGGTTCTGAGAATGCTTCTATCTCATTTTTAGGGGAAGATATTTCCTTTTCCATCATAGGACTCAAAGCGCTCCAAATAAACAATTGCAAATCCTACAAAAGGAGTGTTTCAAAACTGTTCTATCACAAGGAAGGTTCAAGTCCGTAAGTTGAATGCACTCATCACACAGTAGTTCCTGAGAATGCTTCTATCTAGGGTTTCTGTGAAGATATTTCCTTTTGCAGAATAGGCCTCAAGTCGCTCCAAATATCCACTTGCAGATTTTACAAAACGCTGTTTCCAAACTGCTCTATCAAAAGACAGGCTCAACTCTGTGAGTTGAATGCACACATCACAAAGAAGTTTCTGAGAATGCTTCTGTGCAGTTTTCAGGTGAAGATATTTCATTTCCCAGCAAAGACCTCAAAACGCTCAAAATATCCACTTGCAGATTCTACAAAAAGAGTGTTTCAAAACTGCTCTTTCAAAATGAAGGTTCATGTGTGTGAGTTGAATGCGCTCATCCAAGGAAGTTTCTGAGAATGCTTCTCTCTAGTTTTTATGGGAAGATATTTCGTTTTCCAGCATAGGCCTCAAATCGCTCCAAACACACACTAGCAAATTCTACAAAAAGAGTGTTTCAAAATTGCGCTTTCAAAAGGAAGGTTCCTCTCTGTGACTTGAATGCATAAAGCACAGGGAAGTTTCTGAGAAAGCTTCCATCTAGTTTTTATGTGAAGATATTTCCTTTTCCATTGTTGGCCTCTTAGCCCTCCAAATATCCACTTGCATATTCTACTGAAAGAGTGTTTCAAAACTGCTATATCAAAAGGAAGCTTGAACTCTCTGAGTTGAATGCGCACATCACAAAGAAGTTTCTGAGAATGCTTCTATCTAGTTTTTATGTGGAGATGTTTCCTTTTCCAGCAGAGGCTACAAATCGCTCCAAATATCCACTTGCAGACTCCACAAAAAGAGTGTTTCAAAACTGATCTATCAAGAGGAAGGTTCAACACTGTGAGTAGGATGCGCATATCACAAAGAAATTTCTGAGAATGCGTCTGTGTAGTTTTCAGGTGAAGATATTTCATTTCCCAAAAAAGGCCTCAAAACGCTCAAAATATCCACTTGCCGATTCTACAAAAAGAGTGTTTTCAAAACTAGTCTTTCAAAAGAATAGTTAGTCTGTGAGCCGAATGCACACAGCACAAAGAACTTTCTGAGAACGGTTCTATCTAGTTTTCATCTGAATGTATTTCCTTTTCCACTAGATGCCGCAATCGCATAAAATATCCACTTGCAGTTTCCACAATAAGAGTGTTGCAGAACTGCTCTATGAAAAGGAAGTTTCAACTCTGTGAGTTCAATCCGCAAATGACAAAGAAGTTTCTGAGAATGCTGCTGTCTAGGGTTTATGTGGAGATATTTCTTTTTGCAGCATAGTTCTCAAATCGCTCCAAATATCCACTTGCAGATTTTACAAAAAGGCTGTCTCCAAACTACTCTATCAAAAGGCAGGTTCAACTCTGTGAGTTGAATGCACACAGCACAAAGAAGTTTCTGAGAATGCTTCTGTCTAGTTTTTAGGGGAAGAGATTTCGTTTTCCAGCATAGGCCTCAAATCTCTCCAAACATCCCCTAGCAAATTCTACAAAAAGAGTGTTTCAAAATAGCGCTTTCAAAAGGAAGATTCCTCCCTGTGACTTGAATGCATAACGCACAGGGAACTTTCTGAGAATGCTTCCCTCTAGTTTTTATGTGAAGATATTTCCTTTTCTAGTGTTGGCCTCTTAACACTCCAAATATCCACTTGAAGATTCTACTAAAAGAGTGTTTCAAAACAGTTATATCAACTCTGTGAGTTGAATGCGCACATCACAAAGAAGTTTCTGAGAATGCTTCTATCTAGTTTTTATGTGAAGATATTTCCTTTTCCAGGATAGGCCTCAAAGCGTTCCAAATGTCAACTTGCAGATTCTACGAAAAGAGATTTTCAAAACTGTTCTATCAAAAGGAAGGTTCAACTATGTGGGTTGAATGCAGAAAGCACAGGGAAGTTTCTGTGAATGCTTCTGTCTAGTTTTTATGTGAAGATATTTCCTTTTCCAGTGTTGGCCTCCTAGCACTCCAAGTATCCACTTGCAGATTCTACAGAAACAGTGTTTCAAAACAGCTATATCAAAAGAAAGCTTCAACTCTGTGAGTTGAATGCGCACATCACAAAGAAGTTTCTGAAAATGCTTCTGTCTAGTTCTTAGGTGAAGATGTTTCCTTTTCCTTCATAGGCTTCAAAGCGCTCCAAATATCCACTTGCAGACTCCACAAAAAGAGTGTTTCAAAACCGTTCTATCAAAAGGAAGGTTCAACTCTGTGAGTAGAATGCACACATCACAAAGAAGTTTCTCAGAACGATTCTATCTAGTTTTCATCTGAATGTATTTCCTTTTCCACTAGATGCCACAATGGCACCAAATATCCACATGCAGTCTCCGCAACAAGAGTGTTGCAGAACTGCTCTATGGAAAGGAAGGTTCAACTCTGTGAGTTCAATCCCCAAATGACAAACTAGATTCTGAGAATGCTTCTGTCTAGGGTTTATGTGGAGATAATTCTTTTTGCAGCATAGGTCTCAAATCGCTCCAAATATCCATTTGCAGATTTTACAAAATGGCTGTCTCCAAACTACTCTATCAAAAGGCAGGTTCAACCCTCTGAGTTGAATGCACACAGCACAAAGGATTTTCTGAGAATGCCTCTGTCTAGGTTTTATGGGAAGTTATTTCGTTTTCCAGCATAGGCCTCAAATCTCTCAAAACATCCCCTAGCAAATTCTACAAAAAGAGTGTTTCAAAACTGCATTTTCAAAAGGAAGGTTCCTCTCTGTGACTTGAATGCATAACGCACAGGGAAGTTTCTGAGAATGCTTCCGTCTAGTTTTTATGTGAAGATATTTCCTTTTCCAATGTTGGCCCCTTAACACTCCAAATATCCACTTGAAGATTCTACTAAAAGAGTGTTTCAAAACAGCTATCTCAAAAGGAAGCTTCAGCTCTGTGAGTTGAATCCGCACATCACAAAGGAGTTTCTGAGAATGCTTCTATCTAGTTTTTATGGGAAGATATTTCCTTTTCCAGCATAGGCCTCGAAGCGTTCCAAATGTTGACTTGCAGATTCTACCGAAAGAGATTTTCAAAACTGTTCTATCAAAAAGAAGTTCAACTATGTGGGTTGAATGCAGAAAGCACAGGGAAGTCTCTGAGAATGCTTCTGTCTAGTTTTTATGTGAAGATATTTCCTTTTCCAACATAGGCCTCAAAGCACTCCTAATAAACAGTTTCAGACCCTACAAAAGGAGTGCTTCAAAACTGTTCTATCAAAAGGAACGTTCAACTCTGTGAGTAGAATGCACTCATCACGAAGAAGTTTCTGAGAATGCTTCTGCCTAGTTTTTCTGTGATGATATTTCGTTTTCCAGCATTGGCATAAAAGCCCTCCAAATATCGACTTACAGATGCTACTAAAAGAGTGTTTCAAAACTGCTTCATCAAAAGGAAAGTTCAAGTGTGGGAGTTGAATGCACTCATCACACAGAAGTTTCTGAGAATGTTTTTGTCTCGTTTTTATGTGAAGATATTTCCTTTTCCAGTGTTGGCCTCTTAGCACTCCCAATATCCAGTTGCAGATCCTACTGAAAGAGTGTTTCAAAACAGCTATATCAAAAGGAAGCTTCAACCCTGTGAGTTGAATGCGCACATCACAAAGAAGTTTCTGAGAATGCTTCTATCTAGTTTTTATGTGAAGATGTTTCCCTTTCCAGCATAGGCTACAAAGCCCTCCAAATATCCTCTTGCAGACTCCACAAAAAGAGGGTTTCAAAACTGTTCTGTCAAAAGGAAGGTACAACTCCATGAGTAGAATGCACACATCACAAAGAAGTTTCTGAGAATGGTTCTATCTGGTTTTCATCTGAATGTATTTCCGTTTTCACTAGATGAAGCAATCGCACCAAATATCCACTTGCCGTTCCCACAACAAGAGTATTGCAGAACTGCTCTATGAAAAGGAAAGTTCAACTCTGTGAGTTCAATCCACAAATGACAAAGAAGTTTCTCAGAATGCTTCTGTCTA